>NC_137147.1:153182360-154382360 GCF_951394435.1 Stenella coeruleoalba
GACTAGAAAATTATTAATATAACTAGAAGAAGTTAGCGAACAATGAATATAATTGCAAAAATCATGACCACAAAATGAAACTTTCATTAAATATCTGTAATTAGCTGAAATGCTTACCGTAAAAATCTCGGAAAATCTGTTCAATATTTATCCTTGGTATTCTGAGTGTTTTTCTAAATAATATCTTTGCTTCTAAACTCATATTTTAAAACATCATTCAGATAACATCTGTAATAGGACTGTAAACTGTAGTGGTTATAAATCCAGATTTAGGCATTAGAATATCTGCGTTTGAGTCCTGGCCTGATCATTTACTTTTTGTATGTTAGTGAGTAAACTACTAACCTTTCTGTACTTCAACTTAACTATCTGAAGAATTATGATGACAGTAGTATCAACCTTATAGGCTTATTGTTGGAATCAATGACATGGTGCGTATTAAGTAACAGGAACATCATGAGTTCTCAGTAAGTGTTACCACTGTTGTTGTAGAAATACCTAAATCTAAATCAACTACTCAGTCTCTACAATGACTGGATGCCACGCATAGAGAGTAACAGCCTTGAAGTTCCAGAAGCACATGCAACACAGTGAACGCCCTGAAGTCCAACCTGTCTGACGACAGTGGGGAGCAGAGGTCCAGAGGAGCACCTGGGCATAGATGCCATTGCTACTCAGAAAGGGTCATCTCATTTTCAAACCCTTCAGATTGTAGACTTGATTTATGCTTTCCTTTAGCTGATATTTCCATGCCCTTCCAGCCCTTTCCTTCTATAGATCCTGGGTCTTTAGAGGCTTTATCATTTGAGCACCTAGAGGTGATGGTTGAAATACTGAAGGTAAATAAGGGGAAAGGTTGATAGTTTTTCTCAACAACTGAAAAAAATACATATTTCACTGTTCTCTGTTGTCAGGAAACGATCATAATTGTCCCTGTCTATAAAAGAGGCTCTGAGATTTTCTTGTGGATTCCCCTCTTCCCCCATTTCTAGAAAAGAAGCCAAGATAGTGAACCAGGTACGGCAGATCAAGCTAAGTCAGAGATAAAATTAATATGATTGGTTCAAATGTACCCATTTCTTCATAACAGATGAGATTTAAATAAACTGGCGGTGCCATTAGTTTCCTCCCTCCCTTCAAATCAACTGAAATATACTCAGATCCTGTAACTTTTGCCTTCATGCATCCTTGTACATACCTCAGGAAGATTGGTATACACCATCTCATTGCCTGAATATGTCCATGTTGTGTAAAGTTATATAAAATTCTTTGGAGAACTGAATCACATAAGAACAACAAATATTCCAAGGGAAAAAAAATCCAACAAAAGCTATACTTTTTGTAAGTGTATTGTTCTGTTCTGAAATTTAAATTATTTGAAAAGAATCTAAAGAAATAATGCCACTGAATACCCAGAATCCTTCAATTCACTGTATCACTGAAAGATTTCTCACCGCCACCCAAAGGACTCATTCACTTTTCCTATCCAGAAAATGAGCATCATTATAGTAAAATTCTCCACAAATTTGCTTTGACCCTCCATTACCCTGTACTCAGTTCTCCCTTGCATCCAAGGGAATGATGTTCTCAAGGAATCTGTAGTCTTTCTATGTCAAGAAGACATTAATATTACACATAAGAGAATGCAAATTCTCTGTTGAGTCAAAGTTGTGTAATCTGGTATTCCTTAAAAGTCCCAAAGCAAAAAATTGTAAGTTCTGAAATAATTACATTTATGCCTTACTAATAGATAGTTAATTGGGAAACTTGTATGTTATAAAACTGCTTTAATGAATATTTATCGACGATCATTTGTAGAGTGCTATATCTCCACATGTAACTCGAGAGACATGTCTGACAGCAGAAAAACCACTTTTAGTCTAGCCAGTCAGGTTGCAGTGAGGCCTAGGTAGTGTGGTAGCTCCACATTCCAGAGATGATGGTTGAGGCCTAGCTCCAAAGTCAAAGAACTGGTTTTCAATCCTACTCTGTGACTTGGGATAGATATTTGGCAATTCAGATATCTCAAGTGGAAAATGCAGTGCCTGCCTCATAAAGTTGTTGTGAGGAGTAAATGCATTAATCCACATGCTGAGCACAGTGCTGGGATATTGTCAGTACCTGAGAAACGGTGTTGTGGTTAGGTTATCATTCAGGGTCACACCTGGCCTAGATGGAAGGTACACTTAGCGCCAACATCTGTACCCAGGGAGATGGGCCTCAGGCTTCTACTATGGGCAGCTGCTAAGTCTTTGGTCAGGGACCAATGCAAGAGGGATGGGAGCAGTTCCCACATCCCATGAACACAGAGGGAAGAAAGCCTTCCTTCCAAGGGAAAGAGGAATGAAGGAAGAGAACACATCTGAAGGAAGATACAGCATAGAGAGAATTTATGCTCTGGAATGAATTCCTAGAACTCTTAGACAGTTGTGGCTTTTGGGAAAAACACTGGATTTATCATCAAAAGTTTGAAATGTAAGCTCCATGGGGGCAGAGAATTTGTTGGTCTTGTTTACCACTATATTCCCTAAAATAGAGTCTGGTGTACAGAGGTATTCAATACTGTACATATTTATGTATTGAAAAAATGAATCAATCAATTAAATCATCACCCTGTCTGTTATTAGCTGTGTGATCTTGGATAAGTTATACAGCTTCTCTGAACCTCATTTTATGACCTATAAAGCGAGAATAAAAATAATATGTACATACTTCACAGGACTATTCAAGCATTAAAAGAAGTAGTGTTTTATTGCAATGTTTTGTCTGATCAGGAAGACTGTCAAAAATGTACACCACAAATTCAAAAAGAGTTATTGCAGTTGTGTCATAAAAGTGACAGAATGCCTTAGCCCTAAGAAGGCTCCCCCTAGCAACTCAGCAGTGCCTTAGAAGCCACAGCAGACTGGCAGTCAGAGGGCATGGCCAAACTCTCTTGGAGATCACAGGCTGCCTTCCTTCTCTGAATTGCAGGTTCAACCATGATCTTCTCCCCTTCCAGGATGAAATTTGGAAGGGAACCCCCCACACATCTGCAAGTGAACTTTCCAGTGTTTGCTTTAAAATCTGCCTTATTATAGTTTCATTACGCATTATATACTGAGTCAAACAGAGAAACACCTCACCCAGTTCCTCGTCTAATTTTCCTCTGACTTTCTCCTTTTTCCTCATTTTAACCTCCTCTGCTGTCCCCAATCCATGTCTTCTCTCCCCAGCCACCCTGGTCTGGTAGACTAGAAAGAGCACCAGATTAGTATTTAGAATTTCTGGGTTCTTGACTTGGATTTGCTAAAGCCAATCAACACCTGTCTGAGCAAGTCATTGTACCGCTTGGAATTTTAGTTTTCCCACATTTGAAGTTGTGATATGTGGTCTTTGTCCCTGATCCTCGCACAGAGTTCTAAAACCCTTGTAACTTCCTCAGTGGTAAGAGTGAGAAAAGCATCTTCGATATTCATCATGAGCCCCTTTCACCATACTTGAGTTTTTGTTAATTAAGTGACACTTGGAGGATGGAGGCTGGTTGCCAGAGAAACCAACCATTGAGAAGAGTTAAAATTTTCAGTCCCACCACCAGACCTCTGAGGAGAGAGGAGCTGAAATTGACATTGTTCACCAACAGTCAGTGATTTAATCAATCACACCTGTGTAATAAAGCCTCCATTAAAACCCCTAAATGACGGGGTTCGGAGAGCATTCAGGTTGGTGAACACATCAAGGTGCTGAAAGAGTGGTATGCTTGAAGAGGGCCTGGAAGTTCTGAGAGCCTTCCCACATACCTTGCCCTATGCATTTCTTCCATTTGGCTGCTCCCAAGTTGTATCTTTCACCATAAAAAAGTAATTGTAAGTAAAGAGCTTTCCTGAGCCATCATTCTAACAAGTTATTAAGGAAGGGGGCATGGGAACCCCTGGTTTATAGCTGGTTTGTCAGAAATGCCAGGGATAGCCTGGGACTTGAAATTGGCATCTGAAGTGGGGCAGTCTTGTGGGACTGAGTCCTTAAACTGTGGGATTTGCATTAACTCCATGTAGCTAGTGTCAGGATTGCTTAGTGTGGATAACCCATACATTTGGTGTCAGAAGTGTTGAGAGTAGAAGAAATAGGAATTTACCTTTAAAAATGAAGATACTGATATCAAACTCACCAGCTAAAACTCTCATCTAAGTTAATATATGTAAATTCTGTAAATTATAAGCATTTGATACATTTAGTCCATTAATTTGTTCACTTATTAATTCATTCATTCACTTTTGGTGCTTTTAAGCACCAGCTATAAGGGATAATTATTATTAATATTCTAACTGGTCTCCACCTACTTTGGCTGATGAGAAAGGTAAACTCAAAGTGATCCACAAGTCATAGAAGAAAAAAAGTCCAGAGCACAGGAGGTGAAAACTAGGAAATTCTCACTGAAGGAATTTGTGCCTGTGGGTCTGTGGTCTTCTGCAGCCATGTGGTTTTCAAAACTCTCCTTGGCTCCACCCCATCATGCCATTTTGACAATGGTACTATCAACGCCCAGACCTCTCTGCCAGAGCCACCACTAATCAATCTCACACCGCCCTGTTATCAAGGCTGCAGGGGCCTGCGCTCTTGTGAATTACGTGTCAGAGTAATTAATCTTCTCCGTCCTGAAGCCCTTACATGTGGTCAACTGCCACCAAAGCCAAGAGCGATGGTGCAGATTAGTTGTTTAAATGCAGCCTGGAAGCTACCTTCTGAGTGAAGTGGTGCTAATCAAACCCTGCACCCTCACCATAATGGGTCTCTCACAGAAGCAAGTGGCTAATTATGGTCTGGCACTATTTTGGAATTTGGTGATTAACTCCCATAGGGTTGATTAGTTCTTAACACAGAAACATCTGTTTATTTGGGGGAAGCCCATTTATTAAGAATTCTCTTGATCCTGGGTCTTTTTACACTAATTGAATCATAAGAAGATTACTTGAAGTTAAATAAAGAATTCCCAACCATTAAGCAAATTGACATTTTTCAACAGCAGTTGTTATTTTTATCATTACTGTTGAAAACTCAGACAAAGGGAATAAAAAGAATATAGCAAAATTATTTTACATTAGAAACAGAGGCATATTTCTACTAACAAAGTTTCAGATATTACTTTTATCCTTTTAAAATTAGAATAGAAAATAAATGAAATAGTTTTACTTAAATATGATATTTTTCCTATCTCAAGATATTTAATATAATTTGTGGTGACAACATCTATAGTAAATGTCCTAGTTATGCAAAACCATTTCATTATGACCTGAACAGGGGCCAAGACTTTAGGTGGGGTCATTGTTTGAGTTCTTGTGAAAGTTCCATTACAATTTTTTTCCTGTACCAAATTTACTACTGTTAAATTTCAAAATCAAACGAAATGAAGAAACAAGTGCCATGAGACAGGAAAAAATAATATGCCTGGCAAGCGAATATTTTAACAATGTCTATTGTCTGTTTCTACATGTGTCCACTGGCCAGTTTTTAATCTATTTATTTATTTTGGGCAAATTTATTGACCAAATTCAGAAGACTCATAGTCATTGAAATAGCCTAAATTTGGGGTGTGTCTGTGTGTGTTTGCATGTATGTATGCATGAGAAGTTTACTTTCTAACCCCTGCCCCAATTATCCATTATTCAATAACATGTTTACTGTAAAAAGTGTTGGAAATACAGAGAAGCTAAATGAAAAAAGCAAGGTAAAACAAATCATTGCAGTCTGATCAAAGTCCAGCTTCATAAGGTTTAAGCTGCTAAGACTGAAAGGAAAAAATAAGTGTAGTGGGAATCCTGCTCCTTGATCTAGATCAAGCAAGAAAAATTTTGAAACAACCCAAGGGAAAAATCTTATAAATGGTCATTTCAGGCAATTTATATTGAATAATGATAATTTATATTTAGTGGTACTTACTAAGTGTCAGGCACTTTATGGATATTTATTTTATCTTCCCAACCAGCCTATAATATAGGGACTCTTATTCTCACCATTTTAGAGCTGAGAATACGCAGGCTTATAGATGCTAAGGCAATTTGTCCACAAATCACTTCTAGAAAGTGGGAAAGGCAGAATACAAACTCATCACTTTAATTAAAGGCACTGTATTATCAACTACCACACTGCTTGCCTCTTTCCTAGTTTTAGACATTCAAAGATTACTGCAAAATTCCATGCAAAAATTATGAAGTAGAAATTCTATAGGTTGATATGGCTTTTAGTTGTATGTGGTAATGTGTGAAAACATTTTCTCAGGTAACGTCTCAGACTTGCGTTTAAAATGCCAAAAAGGCAAAAAAAAGACATACTGTTTGTACATCACCAAAGATGACTCGGAATGACCTTGAAGTATTTTAAAGAATTGGTGAGGAGATGAAGATGTTGGGCTGAAATCACAAAACACTGGTTTCATTGGTCATGGTATTATTGTTATACTTGAAAATGCAGTCTTCATTCATGTGAGATGAATAGTCTTAGCAGGATGTCGCCAGTCAAATAGGACATATCTTATTTCCTCAATTCTAAGATGCATTTTTTTTCTCAATTTAACATTTCTGATTTGGTGGCTTATCTTATAATCACTGCCTACTGTTAATTGGAATTTTCCTTCAAAAGCTGTTAAAAACCTACTGGTAAGTTTGCAATCCAGGAAATATTGTGTTCTTTGGCTCCTGCTGCCAGAATGTCATCCCCAATGTTAACTCTTATGGCAAAGTACGCCAGTGTCAGACAATCATGAAGTGTAGTCTGTGAATCTGAATAAAACATATATATTAATCACCAATCTGAGGGCAGGAGAAAACCTCTCAGTAAATATAGAAATAAATATCCTTACAAGCAGTTTCCAAGTTAAGATACAAAAGCTGCCACAGCAAACTATGTGTCCCTATGTGTCACAGAATGGACTACAAATACTCAGAATTGCATACTTCATTATGAGCTTTGATTATCTGAGCTATACCTATACAGCTATTTGTTTGTAGGATGGGTATATAACAGTATAGACAGTAACCTGCAAATTATGCACAAGTACAATATAACATTGTATAATGTCACAAATATTCCTAAGATTCCAAAGTATTTGCACCAGTTGTAGTCCATTCTACAAAGCAAACACATTTCTTGTGTGACCACAGGTACTGCCAAGTACAGTCGATTTAAAACTAAAATGGCTTACTACTTTCTAAATAATCCCCTAGGAAACAGTTTAGTCTAGACCATTATGTTGATAGTTCATAATTAGGTTCAATAATAAAGCTTGTTTTGCTGACCTAGGTCAGATTGGCATGTCCACAGCATCTGGGCGCAGTGACCTTGCTTTGAGAGGGTATTGTTAAAAAATCCATTATTATCATCACATACACTTCAGAGAAGTGACTGTTTTGTGAACTGATGGTGTGATGTTGCCACTTTAGATAAAAGAGTCCATGAATTATTGACTTAATGAGTTAATGTTGCTTCATTTCACAACAAAGTCTTCACAGTCTCCATGCTATTTACTGAACACACAATCACAGCATATGAAGGAAAGCACAGGCTGTGCTGTGCATTTATAAGCCACATCAAATCTGAAAAAGGCATAACTTCACAGAAGTATCACTCTCTCATGAAGGCATGGCACCTTGGTCAGTGTGTCTCAGGCCAACTCATGGACAGTCACTTGAGATGGCTTTCTTCCCATTATTTTTGCCCTGTAGACACAAAGCAGTTAATTGCTTTTCCTCTCCCCCAGAGTTTGTTTTGGGTCTTGGGTGAGGCCTTGGGATCAGTCCTGTGTAATCATCCGGGCTGTGTGGTATGGTTGTTCCTGGGTAAAAGTTCAGAGAGCCCGAAGAGAAAGCTTACCGCAGAGAACACACAATACCCTGATGCTCACCATGGCAAAACAGAAGCAAAATCTTCTGATGTGATAGTGGTTTTCCTCAGAGTATGCCAAACGTGGAAGATTATAAAAACCCAGGCACAAAACAGTTAACAGGTTTACCAGAGAAACTGACGAGTGAGTCAGACATATCAATTCAATGGGCTGTTCCTAAGTTTTGTTTTGCTACCATTAATTGATGCTTATTATCTACTAAGAGATGTATACATAGTATTTCATTCTGTCCTCCGAACAAACTTAAAGGGAGGTGTAATTGTTTTCCATTTTACAAGTGTAAAAACTGAGGGCCAGAGAGAAGAAATAACTTGCTCACAGCTGCAGAACTAGCAGGGAAGGTCAAGAATCAGAGTGGGGTCTGGCTGACTCCCAAGCCCGCTTAAATGTTCACGCTGCTCCCGGTACCGTGGCCTCCTGACTGTCCTTCTTTCCATGCTTTTCATCCGTATGCCGTTTATCAGTCTATAACTCTCTTAGCCTGAGGGGTCTCGTTTGCAAATACCTCCAGCTTTCCTCCAAGTCAAGAGTCCACCATACTTAAGATTTCAGTTCCAGCATGACTTCTCATCCTCACCTCTCTCCATCCCTATTGGAATATCTTTACTCTCAGCTTTCCAGCACACCTTTTGCTTTTTAATTATTAAGACCTTGGTTTAGACCTTTCCTTCCTGTCTCTGTTGAAATTTGATCTATTTTTCAAAACAGGTTTTTGGTGGTTTTATTTTCATGAAGTCTTTTTAGATCCCCCACCTCCATTAAAAATTATCTCTTCTTCCCCTCTTCAAATCCCATAACACTTTGCTTGTGCCTGCCTCTCTGAGGGTATTTCATCACATTCTGATTTGTGATAATTACGTGTGGGTCTGACCAGCTTCCTCTTGGGAGAAGTGCAAGCCCTTTGAGGGCAGGAACCACGTCTTAATCATCACTGTATCTCCAGGGTTTAGCATCATTTTTAGAACGTGAGATACTCAATAAATGTTCGTCAGACGAGTAATTAGGTAAGTAAATTGTCATGAAGAAATAGCCAGGTGAAATAAATTAGGTAATGGTTCAAAGGTACTTCATGCAATTTCTTGGTGAAAAGACTACTGTGAAAAAGTAGAGAAAGTTATCCTTGCCCATTTGTCTTTTGCCCCAGTCAACCATTTTGTTTGCAAGTTAGAATTCAAGTATGGGATGGAAGAAAACTGACTGATGTGCAACAGATCCTCTGCCCCATCTCACTTGCCCTATTTCCATCACCTGCAAGGACCTTTAGACAAACTGGGAAAAATCCCTGCTCCATCTTCGGCAAGTTACTTTAGCACCATTGCTCAGTTTCCTCATCTGTATAATGGGAGTATAATATTACCTATTATTGTTTACCTCATTTCTGGACACATTTTATGTGATTTTTTTCTTTCATGCCTTCACATATAATGGGCTACTCTGTCAGCAAGCTCATCCTGTGTTCCTCTACAATCTGTCCCCTTTCAATGCCATCCATTAATCCAAGGTCTATCTGTTGAATAGCTCAGAACAAGTCGACCCCCTCTTCTACGTAACACTTTTTTGGGTGACAAGAATTCCCACTGGAGATACACATATACAGTTTGTTTGAGGCACAGGTAAGCTGAAGGGCACTTGGAACCACAGCTGGAACCATTTTGGGAACTTAAGGGTGAAGAAGCCCAATTCACGTCTCCAACCCTGACGAGATGTCTTCTGCTGTGAGAGTGAGTGTGATATCATGGAAGGAAGATAGATTCTCAAGTCAGATGTTCCTGGACTCCATTCCTGACCCTACTGCTGGATTTGGAGCAAGTCACTTAACTTTCCTGAGCCTCATACTTACCCTACCTTCAAGGATTGTTTGAAGATTGAAAAATATTAATAGCGGCAAAGTGCCCAACACATAGAAGGTATTCTAAATATGGTCATTTCTGTTATCCCTCAGTTTCCTATAACCCCTTTTTCTTTAAAAAAGAAAAAATGACCAGTGGCTCCAGTTGAAAGAAAGCAGTAACAATAACTGTTTTGGTTTTAGACTCCAATACTGTTCTCCTCTACCCTCCTCTGCACCACAAAACCACTCTGGGAAGGTGAATGGACTTGCTCTTCCACCTCCTTCCTCCCCACCTTGCCGCACACCCCTTTGCATTCTACCTACCCAGGTGTGTCTCCTACCTGTGATGAAACCCAGCTCTTAAAGGCATACCATGACCTCAAAATCTACATATGTGCCAAGGAGTTCTGTGCTAAATTTGTTATATTATTATTATTTATTATGTTTATTATTATTATATGTGTGCAGCTTCGGTACTTACCGCACCCCTAGTGCCTCCTTCTGGTTGGCTTTTGAGTTGTCTTCTTAAAACACCTATTTCATTTGTACTGTTTGAAGTGTGTCCTAATGTTTTAAGTTTCTTCAAATGCCTTTTGAAAGAAGGCAGGGAAGAAATCCTAGTTACTAAGGTCACCAAGACCTATGGCTTCTTAGCTCTTACCCACCTCAGCTCTTCTCTGATTTCTGAGGCTCTTAATTCTGTCACCCAGAGATGCCCTCCTCGGCCCTGCCTCTCTCATCTCTCTGTCTCCAACTCCTTTGCAGCCTCCTTGTCCTGCCCCGAAACAGATACATTTTCTAGCACTTGACCTCTCCTCCCCTTTCTCTCTCCCTTGGTGGACCCAATCACTGCTATGACTTCAACTTGGACTACAGTGTCAATGATCCTAACTCTGGGTATTAGTCCAGACCCAAGCCAGAGGCCAGCGCTGCCAGAAGCTTTATCATTTCCAGTTCTTCTTGGAAATGCTGTGGGTACCCAAGACTCAAGAAATCTAAAACTAACTCACTTTTACTGATTTCCTCCATCCTCATTTTTGGTAATGACATAATTAAATCCCTAGTCCCCTATACTTGGAACCTCAGAACTTTTTTATGCTCCTTGCTGTCCTTTACTCCACAATCCATCAAAAGCCAAACCCTGCCACATTGGCCTCCTTAGTGTCCCACATTTGGCCCCTTGTTTCCATCCCCACTGCCACTGTCCTAACTCAGGTCCTCATTAGTGCTTGCCTGGACCACTACCATGTCTGCCAGTTGGCCTCCCTGCTTCTGGTCTTTCCCCACTCCAACATAGTTTTCACACTGTGCCAGACTCATCTTCCTGAAATACCTCTCTGCTCATGTCACTCCCTGTTCTGATATTTCTAATATATCCTCAGTGCCCTCAGAACAATGGCCAGATGACTTAGCACGCCAGTCAGGACGCTCTGGGATTTGAGTCCTGTGCCCATCTTGCTTACTCCCCTCCATTCCACCTGCCTTCCAGTCCCACAATCCTCCTTGTCTTTTCTCTCTCCCTTGCCTTGATGCATTCCCTTTCCGTCTCTTCATCAAAACCTAACCTAGTTTTCAAATGCTTCCCCACCTAAGAAGTCTTTCCCAAGCTCTCTGGACAGAACTCATCTTCCTCCTCTGTATTTTGCTAACACTTTGGTTATTATTTGATAGAGGTCATAGAAGGAACTCATTTTTTAAAACATCACTATATGCTGAACTAAGTGGTTTATATGTTTGTCCTTTTTAATTTTCATAGTAATTCTATAAAATGGGTTTTTACAGATGGGAAAACTGAGGATCATATAGATTAATTAACTTGGCCAAGATCATACAGGTAATGAGGAACAGTATCTCTTCAGACCTCACTACCTGTACTCTTTTCACTATACATAAAGAGGATAAAGAGCCACAGAAATCTAAGGCAACTGATATGACCATTTAACAGTGATAAAGCAGCTCTGACTTTGGACTGTCCTAGTCCTAGTTTTTTACTTGGCTTTCCTCCTTTCAGACCCTCTTCTGATATTCGGTTACCGTTGCCTTTTAAAAGTTTCAGTATTATGTAAAATACATTCATTGAAGGACAGCATTTCCTGTAATTTATGTCTCTTCATTTTACTACTCAGCAATTCCTCAGTATTTAACCTCATAAATTTCCAGTTATTGTCCTATATTTACACATCGCATCTGCCGGAGAAGTCTGTGCAATTTAATACTGTGTGGAATCCGAAGGGGTACTTACAAAGAGGGCGAGCCCACAGCTTATGCCTCTCCTAACAAAGTCAGATTGCTCATGATCAAAAGCAAATAATCGCACCTTTTCTCCTCCTCTTGTATTTATCTTATTAAATAACAGAAGGGCCTGATTCCCTTGACTTTCTGATATCATCCCCAGCCCATTCCTGGGAGCATGGGCTGCTGGCCTCAAAGTCCCTTTGCGGCTGCGATGCATTTTGCACGCTGTACCTCTCCATCAGCCTGCCGGACTGCCTGTTCCTCCCGCTCTGAAAAGCCAAACAGTACTAAAACCCCACCTCATCTGGCTCTCAGCTCCCTTTGTTCCTCTTAGATTGTTCTGCCATTGCCCTAAGGCCAACAGATCTTTGGGGCAGTGGCCCTGGTTGGTGTTTGGCACAATTTCATTTACTGAACATCTCTATGTACATTTATGATGCCATATAACTAATAATAAAAACAGGACAGCCTCGGGCATCGTTTTTTTATTGTCAGCACCACGGCAGCTGTGGGGGATGGGAAGGCGAAGGACAGAGAGGGCAGGAAGGTTCAGAACTCGTAAATAGAGGCTGGCCCTTGCTGAGCCGGGTCTGCTGAGGCATATCCCCTTCCAAAGGGAGGCAATAATGATCCGAGCCTCGTCCAGACCCTCTCACAGAGCCACAATAGAACAGACCAGAACAGAGGATTCTGTGTGCTGTTGGGGAGCTGCCTGGGTTGTGTACCCCGCTGTTTTTCAAATGGCAGGTTTGCCCATCTCTAGGCATGTGCAAAATGGACAGCGGCAGAGCTCACACTGTTCATCACTGCCCGTTGCTAACTTGATGCGGCTCTCCTTGGACACCATAAGCTGTGCAGTAATCCATATTGATGGCTGGGCTTTAGAGCAGCCATTTGTATGCTCTGCATCCCTCTGTGACTGTCTGCTTTTTGTGGACGTGGCCTGGGTAGTATATGCCCCCAGATCCTCTGACTCGGACTTCAGAATGTTGGAAAGGATCTTAGAGGCAAAAATTCCTTCCAGGAAGGCATTCTCAGGAGGCAGCATAGAAAAATGGAAAAAGCCCTGACTCTGAAATTAAGTGGCCTGATTTCATGTTTTAGGTCTGCCCTTTACTATCTGTGTAGCCTTGGGTAAATCATTCAACCTCTCTGGGCCTCAGTTTTCCTGTTTGCAAGTAGGGAAAAAAGAATAAATCTTTATCTCTCAAGATTATTTAAAAAATCCTATGTAATTTATGTGCCGGAAAGTGCTATATAAGAGGTCATTAGTATTGGTACTATAGTCAAATATTTTATAAAGGAAAGAAAGGCACAGAAGAAAATCTCTATGCTACATACATTAAAGGTGTAGAAAGGTGAATATAAATGTTGAAATCTGTACTAAAGAGTAAGGGAAAAATAAACTGCTCATTTCCATTCTAGATAATTCCTGCTATTTGAGATGCCTTGGTTGATCTGGAATACTTGGCACGGTTCTGCCACAAGTATAATTATTGGCAGCATCCACTTCAGAAAGAGCAAGTGAACCCTCTCTAAGCATCAAATAAAAAAATCAATGCTGATTTTTACATCTATTCAGAGTGTGTGGTTTGTAAACAGTTAAAGGAGCTTGTTCTGTGGGGATCCATGGATTAAAAACTGGAGCGCACATGGGTGAGCTGTAGTGGAAAAATGGATTCTGTGCACCTGATTGGCACTGACCATGGTAACACGAGGTTAGCTGGAAGCAGCCTCTGAATTTGCCACACCCAGAAGGGACTGGATCTGGCTTACAAAACGTGTGTCAGTGAAAAACAGATTTATTTTGGTGGTGGGATATTTAGTCAAGGTGTCCAAGCAAAGACAAACTCAACACACAAAGGAAAGTGGACTGACTGCCTGGGATGAGGACCAGCTTGCATCCTCTTCTGAAATTTCTTTAATGATCTCAGCTGTTTCCACCCTACATACTGTTTGTGAAGGGACTAATTCCCATCATCCTTTAAAAGGGTCTCTTCGCTGTATGTTAGCCCTCATCAACACATCGTGTATGTTATTTTAGGGGTTATTGCAGATGAGTTAACCTTTATCTCTGAGCTGCACATGCTAAATGCTGCACATGGCCCTGCAGAGGAAAGAGGTCAATTCCCCGTGTATATTCTAAGGACCTAACAGACATTTTCAGAAAGAGAAGGTTAATAAAGAAGATCGAGATGGTCTGTTCTAGGGGAATATTTTCTTTAATTCAACAAAAAAATACGCCCTGTAGTACTCTTTTGACTTGCCAATCTGCTAACTTTAACAAAAAAGTTGGGCAAGCAACATATATCTCTACCTTTCTCTATAACTGAGAAATCCATTTAGCCTATAAAAGTGATAAGACCATAAGGAGGTGTTTCCTTAACTGAAGGCAAAGGAAGAGGAGGCAGCTGCTTCAGGTTTGCTTTTGCTTCTTTGTTGATTTTGACTCCTCACTTCTGTGTATTGGAAGGTGTGTCTACCCACTGGTCCCAAAACCCAGTATTTCAGGTTTTTTCCCCTCATTAGAAAGAAGGAAGGGATCAGGGTAGACATTCACAGCCATTTATCTTGTTCTTCAAGCGCCACCTTCTTTGTAAATGAAAGAGTCCAATCAATAGGGCAATAAGGAAGGAGGACAAGTAGCTGGGAGGGCCCCACTATACGGTGAGGTCTAGTCACAGCCAGGGCCCTATGCACACTCCATCCCAGAGGTGTGACTCATTAGTACTCCGGAGAGGAAAACCAGCAGTTTGTTTTTCAAATTAGCTCTCCATTAAAAAGAACAGTGAGTATTTTCATGCTAGCATCTGCAGAGTAAAATGAACACATCAGATTAACATCTGGTGTTACTGAAATCAGAACTGGTTTACAGCAGCCCTCTAGCAGGAGGCAGTGCTGTGGAGGGTGAAGTCACAGATCAGGAGTCAGGCAGATTGGGGTTCCAGCCTGGCCTTTGCCTCTTACTAGCTCTCCCAAATTGTACAGTCCCTTTGCTTCTCTGTCCTTCAGTTTCCTCATCTGCACATTGGGATGAGAACAGACTCATAGAGCGTGTTGGCAGAATGACAAAGGACCATTCACATTAAACACAGACACAGAGAGTAAGTGCTCAAAAATGTGAGCTCTTGTTAGTGTTATTGTATGGAACCTGAGCTGCTATAAGTTAGGGGAAAGGAAACGGGCCACTCTATGAGAACGGACAGGCTCTGTCATATTAGTGTATGTATCTGCACTTTCTTTGAGGAAGCACCATTTCCTGAGTTGTGAGGCTTCCCTCTTCATGAAGAGTGAAGTATAATCAGGAGCTGGATGGAAATGACATGCCAGTATGTGAAGAGCTGAATATCACCATGGTGAATCTCCAGTGTTTTCATCACATAATTTTTGATGGGAACAGAACTGTAGAGCACACACAGCCTCACCTACTCATTTTATGGAAACTCTAAGGGAGGTTAAGTGACTTGTCCAAGGTCACATGTTGAGTTAGTGGATTGAGTCCTATCTCTCTTTCACTCTAGGTAATTTTCCAGAACTCTTTACAAAAAAGTATATAAATATTAAGAAGGAATTACATGGTATTTCAAGCAACTACAGGAATATTCAAATATCTTAAGAAAAAGTATATAGTCTGTGGTTCCTCATTTGAGAAATATGACCAAGAACCTATTAGAATTCTCCCCTAACACTCAAGCTTGTGTTCCTTATTCAGGTCCCTGCAGTTTATCCTTTGGTCAGGCTGCAACCTCAGGATTCCCTGGCTTGTCCCACAGTGATCTCTGTTGCCTTTACATTCAGTGAAGTGACTGTGGGGTTCAATCAGAATGACACTCTCTGCCACATACCCCGAGTTCCCTGTGCATAAGAGCTCTGTGGGTCACCCATAGAAACCCTGGTCAACTCTAAGTATTGGATTTCCTTTCCCCAGCAGAATGTCCACACAACAGTGAGTATTCTAGAAGAAAAAAATTCTTCAGCAAGCAATATCCATGTGGGAGTTGTGTATCAGAAGGAGGGATGTCATTTACAGCCCTACTCTTGGTGATGACAAAATTGCACAATTACCTCCTATTGCCCCTCCCTACTTGCAACCTCTTACCCTACTTGCAACAGGGTATGGGTTCTTTAGGAGGCCCCAGCCCAGGATTCTCTCTATAACATAATTGTATACATAAAAATTGCAATGGAAACACAGGCATAAATACACCCTGAGTCTATTTTTACCATAATTACTATTTATAACATAATTTGTAAGACATATGGTTCCAGAAATGTATGACACAACTTCCAATGTGGTAAGGAGGCAGTTTAATGTATTGTAATGAAAAGACTATGGGCTTGGGGACCTAAGAGACAAGGATTCAAATTGGTTCTGCCCTTACCAGCTCTGAGTCGTCAGGCAAATGACTTAACATCACCAAGCTTTAGTTCCTCCATACTTTCCTTATAGACTTGTGTGAGTTTTAGAGGTCTATCTGGTACACACTGGGCCTAAAATTGGATGCTAAATAAATGCCAGTGATAATTTAAGTTGGGGCTTTCTACTGGGATAACATTCTAATGAAAAATATCTATCACTGACATTTTTGAATATTGACATAACTGGCAACATGGAAATACTTTGGATAAGCCATGTATTGATAGACATGGAAATGAGGTCCTGGCTCAAAGTTTTTTATTTACGTACTAACTGGTTAAAGACATTAAAAGGGGTTGATAAGAGATAGATCTTCAAATACAATAAACCTGATTTTCCCGTCTTCCTTGGATTCTAAAATGTAAATGATAGATTTTGTTTTATTACTATTATATCGCTAGAAATTACTGGGTCTAATTTTTGCAGACTTAAACTTTGCACATTAAGATTCTCTCCATAATTTCATTTGCATATGGCTCCCCATTATAGCTGCATGTACACAAAGAGAAATACTGTTTTCCTTCCAACCTTGCTTCCAGCAATGGCACACATTTGTTCTTCCCCCTTTCCTCCCTCATCTGTACTAGGTCCCAGAGACCAGGCCTTGACCACCAAAGATTGCAGAATTGACTCTACACACTGAGACTTGGCTACAGGACCCTTGTGCAGATGAAGATGTCAAAAGGCAATCTGCAGTGAGAATGACAGCGTGATTAACCAGAATGAGGCCTAAGTCAGAAGGAGCACGGACCACTGGGAAATTAAGGCACCAATTTTCACCTTCAAGATCAGCTGTGATAGGGAGGTATATCCTAGCAACAGCAGAAGTCTTTACCTTGTCATCACAGAAAAAACTAATTTTGTAGTGTTATCTGTTTATATCTTTTAATCCAAAAAGTCTTTAAACAGAAAGTAAATACTCACACATTTCGTTTCCTAGATCTGGCTTTTGCCTCTAATTGAGAAATCCTTAATTCAAGCTAATCAAAGGTTACTGAGTCTTAACACAAATTTCATTTGCTTTCATTCTTGATGCAACTGTGGGAAACCTCATAGGAGAGATGGAGAGGGATGGTAATGGTTAACGTTAACAGCATTCATGGAGAAAATGATACTTAAAATCACCCTGGTGTATCTTAAACTGAACATACCGTATTTTATTATCCAGCTGAAGAACAGTGTTATAACATGCCCCGTTATTATGTTGATTCAGATTTACCATAAGGCAGCACCATCTCTTAAAACATAACTTCATATAAAGTGGTCACCAATAAGGATGGAGGCTTTTTGTCCCTTGACACCAGTGCTTTAAAGTGACTTGACTGATATATTTATATTTATAAAAATAAGCACCGTAGGCCTTTTGCTGCCAGATCTGTTCTCACAACAAGATAAATCAGCGATTTCATACACTGTATCAAACTGTCAGAACATGCAGTTTCTTTCGGAAAAAAAAAGCAAAAGTAAAATTGTTCTTCAATGAGGCTGATCCCCCAATTAAAAGTAAAATTCTGCTAGAGGCCAAAATTATTCTGCATGTCCCTGTATTTCTGGTTAGGAGGCCCCTTCCCCAATTCTCTGCTCCTCCAGATACTGAGAAACCCTCCTTGAAGCAGCCTATTTTGGTCAGTGCTTCAAAGCAGGGCCCAGCGCTCACCTGAGAGCTAGGCCTTGTGTGTGGTAAGGAGAAGGGCATAGGGAAGGGAGAGCAGCCACGGCCAAGGAAAAAAGAGAAAAACCTTGACCAAGTGGAATCACGGATGCCAAGGGGGAAGACAGTTTAAGGAAGAGCTGGTGGGGAACTGTGGTGAATGCAGCCTGGATATTGTGAGGCATGTGGATTAAGGGGAGGAAGATGGATTGGGAGGTCACCAGTGATCTTGAGGCAATGTCTTCCTGCGGCTGGATAAAGGCAAAGTACAGGGATTAAGGAATGAAAAGGCTGGTGGTAAAAGAAAAGAAAAGAACCACAGTAGCTCATCCAACTATTCAAAACTTCATCCACCAGGGAGAACAGGGACCCCTTCATGGTGTTTTTGCAGGATGTTAGAAAGCTAACCAATTTCCAGTCCAGTGGGCCTAGCAGAATCCCTAATTCAGGAGAAGAGTAAGGCCTTATATTAAGGGATGAGAAATCCTTCTTATCCCAGAAATCCATTCTTGGGATAGAATGATAGATAGTCAGTCTACAGTCCAACTCCCATGCCAATTCCCTCGGATGGGAGAAAAGATTGGCAGGGAAACCCCAAAGCAGCAACAGAATGAAGGATCCATTTGCATGTTTCCCTCAAATTCAGGCAAAGGATTAGATTCAATTAAAGCATGGACACTGAATACAGGAGGAGGCTTTACCCCCTGTGTGGGTACCTGGGGCAGGCATTGTACTGTCAAGGGGTGACGTGGATTTTGCACACTAGTGGCTTTTATCCTCTATGGTCTTTGTGGCACACATTTGCCTTGGTGAGGACTCAGGGCTTGCTCAGAGCTCTCTAGAAAGTCCTAGGATTTTACACAGGAATACCAGTGCAAGATTACTGGTGTCTCTAATTTGGTGATGCTGCTGTGGTCATTGCTGTTATGTGTGTGAAGCTGTGTCTTGAAAATCTGAAACTTGCCCAGAGGTCCTCTTACTTCCAGACACCCATGATCTCAGCCTGTCACTCCACCAACTGTGCGTAGATCTCATGTCTGCGGATCAACTTTAGCATTTCTCAGGCTGTCTGTGCTGCTGCTGAGCTGTTCTTGCTAAAAATAAGCTGCACTTCTTCACTCTGCTGCCTGCCAAATTGGACTGGCAGCTGTCCTGGTCTCCCCTTCCACAGCTTCCTGCCACAGTGCTCAGAGCTTCATATCACAGTACCTTCTGCACAAAATACTTTTTTTCTCCTTGCCCCACTCAGAGCCTGTCAATCACCCACCTTACTTTCACCTTCTTTCCTTCTCTCACACAGAGGCAGTTTGGGTATTGTGTGACTTCAGATAAGTCACTTAATCTCTCTGTGCCTTTTTCAGACCAGTCTTCAGGAACAACTTCCTGCATGACTGTTTTAATCACAGTTTTGGTGTCTGAATTGTACCAAACCAAGTAAAAAATATCCTCAACAGAATGATCTCTTTATATGACTTAATTCTCTCTGGCTGTGCTACCCATAATGGCCATTACCACTGTTTCGTTTATTTGCTTGCTTATTTGCCAGTCTTTTGATGAGTTTCTTCATCAATCTACTATTGTTTAATTGACTGTTTTATAATTTATGTTTTTGTAGCATATCAGCATATGCTATTTGCTGTTTGCCAAGAGTGCTTTTACACACAGTAAGTATTTCATCAGAACCTCAACAACCCTATGAGGTGAAAATCATGATAGGTATTATTATCTGCATTTTCCTAATTAACAATTCAGTTCAGAGGGAATCCTCTTTCCCCAAGGTCAAATGCATAGCAAGTGGCAGTTGGCACTCCACACATTGCAACGGCTATCACATTAAAATAACAGAGATTTCACTCCCACTTACAACGTGAAATGTCTGTGGCTCTTACTAATCCTCTCAATGATTTTGCAATCAAGTTTGGTTGTATTTTGATTCATTCTTTGGAAAGTTTCCAACAAGGAAGGTAAACGTCAGCCCTTGTCAAAAGAATGGCCAGCTTGATGCAAAGTGATGTTTGAGCACCAAGAGGATGCTGTTAATTGATTTGTCAATGCCCCTAAGTGTGAACAGGTGTGATGAAGTGTAAAGAAGTATGGGATGTGGATGTGGCAGAGCTGTCACATAGAGAGGACTTTCACTATCAGAGGAAATGACTCCTCAACTACTGTCTATCTTCCTGTCCAAACACCTGTCCCAAACCATCCTGTCTGGGCAACTTCAGGGGCCTCAGGACATGTGCAAAGAAGCATGTCCCATCTTGAGGCACACCTGAGTAGGGTGAACATATATGAATACATTGGGACATGGGGGTGGTTTTTCCTAGAGGAAAGGCATCAATCATTTCTGACTTATAGTTAGGAAGACAAAGATCGCTTCTAGGAGTAGGAATGAAAAAGTACATCCAAACCAAAATCAATTTTTAAATTAAGAAACCTGCACCTAGAAAGCCCTTCAGTCAGTTAAAAAACATCCACAGTAAAATGCAACCACAATTAAACAGGCAGCTGAGGCCAGACAGTAATAAGAACGTGTCTGCAAAGGGAAGGAGGAATAGTTGTATAAATGTCTGAGCAAATTGGTGTTGCCCATAACCCCTTACACTCTTCCAGATGTCTCTGGTTACCTGCAGGCTGTTTCCTCCTCTCTCCTAACCAATGAAAGCTGAGCAAGTCAGAATATCATCAGCCTGGTCCTGTGTACTTTGACTTTTGCAATTGGATAGTCTCTGTGTCTGAGAGTGGAAATGTCAGATCCTCTACTTCAATGCCCTCCCACGTATGGTACCCATTTGTGTCTGGGGCTTTGGCTAGCTGGGGTTCTTTTGTATTCCTCCAAGGCACTGATGCTCTGTGGCTGTAGGAGTTTGCAGGGGGGTCTCCAGGAGCAAAGGCTAAGAATCTGATGTGCAAGATGCTTATCAGAGATCAACACCTATGGAAGGTAGGGGAAGAAACAGATTGGACAGTTGGAAAAATAGAACCACGATGCAGGTCAGAGGTCAGATAAAGCCTTGGCCAACCCAGTAGGGAACTCTGGAGTCAATATTGTCCATCAGTGTTGTCATAGGGTGATCAGTTTGTCCTGGCCTGCACAAGACTTTCCCTTTTTCAGCACTATAAGATCCCACATTCAGGGAGCCCATAACTGTTCATTAGTTATGTGGCCTTGGGCAAATCAACTTCTGAAACCTGTTTCCCATCTTGTGAAATTACTGGAAAGATTCAATGAGATGATACATTTGTATTATCAGCACAGAGTACGTACTTGGTAGGGATGAATCAACATTATCTTTGGTGGATAAGTCTCCCACCTTGGTAATTGGGAGAGAAGACTACCTCAAGCAGCCCCCTACTCTGGTTAGCCTCCTGCCTCCTTACACCTGCCCTTAATCCCCTTTTTAAAGGTGCCCTCTCGCCTTTACCTGCTCACTGGATAGTTTCCATGTCTGTGCAATCAGATAAAAGCAACAGGCTCTGACAACCCAAAATTCTGAAATACTCAGTGGCAGCCAGAAGAGAATGGCTTTTACGTGGGGGCTGTCTGCTCTTGTGAAAACCTGAGCGTCAAAGAGGGTCTGCAAGGCATCAACAGTCTGTGTTCACCGAGCGCCCTGCAATTCTGAACTGTGGGCAAAGAAAGGGTAGTGCCGACTGTGCTTGAAAAAATACAGTGGAAGGCAAACAAATAAATGATTTAAGGTTTTGGAAGAAAGACATTTGAAGAAAGCTTGACCTTAACCTCTGGAGCTTAGAGCAAAGCTCTACTGAGTGAAGGTGGGTTGCAGTGGTAAATTGGTCTGGACAAAACACATAGAGAGTCATTATGAGAGAAGGAAACCCTCCTCACCTTGTTGGGCCAGGGGCTGCTGATAAGACAGCATCCTTAAAGGGAAGCCTGCTGGGAGGAATTGGGCTAAATTCAAGGACAATAGCAATCCTCATTAGGGCCAGAAAGCCGGGGACTATGATATGGAGGCCAGCTTACCAGGCTGTTTCACAAGCTGCTTGCCTATGGCTGGTTGGCTCTGTTGGATAGAGTAGGGCATTAATGAGGCCCGGGAGGCTGAACTCCTGCACAGACCAGCTAGATTTATACTTTTCTACTGCTGTGGATTCCACCACTAAGCTGGACGATGCAGCTCACACACGTGTGTTTACTTGTTACCTCAAGTTTACTCTCTGGAGATTTCACTGAATCCTTAGCAAATATAGAGATATGCTATTTTTTTGGAGTCTCAAGCAGTGGTCTAGCCTAGCAATAAGACATTATTCATTCACGCCTTTATTCATTCTGTCAGTCAACAAAGATTTGAATGCTTCCTCGGTGGAGGTATTGGCCTAGGTGCTCTGGATACAGTGGTCCACAAGGAAAAGGAACATCTATTCCTGAAGAAACAGGAAATTCAACACAAGAAACAGTGGGAGTACCAGGTTGATGTGAATGCAAGTCCCAAGATAACAACTGACAGCTGTGCAGCAGTTCTAGAAAAAAAATGATCCCTGATTAGGAGAAAAGGCAGAAATCTGTAGAAAAAGACCTCCAAGAAAAATAAAATTAAACTAAACTGTTGGGGAAACAAGCTAAGTGTCCAAAGATGGATGAATAATGAAATAATATTTCATTAAAAAATAATATATTATTGGGATGTCCAAAGAGTTTGAAAATATAGAAATAAGATTTTCACTTCTGTTGATATATTTGGGGTGAATAAGTGATATATACATGGAAAATTAAGTAAATGAAAAAACAAGGTAATAATTCAGAGAAAATAATAAATTGCATGAGAAAAGAAACACGATCATAGTACAGGTAAAGGATTTGAAGGAAGCTGCATATGGGGAGTTGAAATTGGGAACGTAGACTGGGGAGGGGCAAGGGACTGCTCTCTTTTGTTATAAATCTCATAGCGCTCTTTGATACTTTAAACTGTACACTTATGACAGAAAATAATTTTAATTTTTGAAAATACTATGGGTCTGAAAGCAAGGGTAAGAAGGCATTTAAAAATCTAAAAAATACATAGATAGATATAAGACTATTCACTGAAGAACAAAATCTGTAACAGGGAAAACTATTAACCACTTAAATGTTCATCAATAGGGGATTGGTTAAATAAATATCAGTAAATCCATAAAATAAATGGACTATATCGCAGCCTTTGAAAATAAAGGGTAGGTTGATGTGTATTGACATAGAAAGATCTCTCCATATATTTTTAAGTGAAAAGGTCAAGTTGCAGAAAACTGTGTACCAAAGTGTGCATGTATATATACATATGTGTGTGCATGTGTTTGTACATACATAGGAAAATGTATGGAAGGACACAAAATAAACTATTAACTGTGGTTACTTCTAGGGAATGACTGGAGCCAGGTCACAAGGACTTTCACTTTTTCTGTCTAAATATTTATTGTCTGTATTTTTACAATGAGCAGGTACAACCTCTATTATTAAAGATAAAATACACAAAGAAAATATTTTTTAAATTACAGAAAAGGGCTTGACCCAATTGCATCTGATTTTAGGAAGCTCACAAGCAGGCAGGGTGGAGGAAGAGAGGAAGGCATGTGGACCATTGGGAGACAGCGCAGCCCAGGCAAGGGATGTGAGGACCTCAAACAGGACATTGGTGAGAAGGATGGAAAAAGAGGAACAATTCTGAATTAGAAATGGTGTGTCATAGGCTTTGTGTTGATTTCCTAATAATAAAGAGGGATTTGTCTTGATAGTTCATGTTTCATGGTAGAAAGAAATGGAGAGATGGCCAGGATCCAGAATTCTCCAAACTGTGAACACCACTGTTTAAGTCCCTAGGATGTCCGTGCCCAGAGAATAAGGAGAATAAGTCCAGCCAAACTGACCAAGTTTGGTATCAAGCCAGCTCTGGTTCCCCTACTCCAATGGGAAGCCTTTGTACAGCAACTATACATTAGCCCTGGTGGTCTATGGTCTTTATGAGAGCCAGGCTCCTTGGCCCCTTTTCCTCTTGGTCAGCACCTTCAAGATTTTCCATACTTATGGTGAGAAGAAGCAAAGAAAGGCAATACAAACTCCAAAGCAAGTGCATGTGGAAGAGGGCAGGCATTTAAAACTCAAATTGGCTATACCTGCTTTTGTATTCTGAAGGTGCCTAGTGATGGATGGGGCTTTAGAAAAGGGTATGGGGGTGAGCTGACTTAAGCCATGTTTATGTGGAACATCAGCTCCCTTTCCACTGCCGAGACAGGTGGAGGAGGAGAAGTGATGGCACAGAAAATTTGTCCCCCCATCTAACACAGCCATTAACAATCTTTGATTATACAGAGAGGCCCAGAGCTGGGTTTGGAAGGAGGGGCAGAGGAAAGAAAAGGATGAGCAAGTTTATGAAGGACTAAAGCCTGAATCGGTAGAAAGAACAAAGGACAATAACTTGAATATGTGCTATTTAATTCTAAATTGTTTGTCTGTGACATAAACTGTCTCCTTCTTCTCCAAATATTTAGTAAAGTCTGTTACACACCCCTAGGCCTTATGATGGTGGGTTTGGGAATGGGCATAGATAAATGGAACGGATAACTCCCATATCTGGGAGAAAAAATATGAAATAATGACGGCCCATACTGAACAGCAAGACAGACAATCCATGAAGCTGGGGATTAGGTCAATTTCATCATTAAATCTTAAAAGAGGGGACAGCTCACTCTAATTTGTAGGGTAAATGGTGACAAAATCGTTAAGGCACCTGGAACATGCAGTTCACAGGGATCAACCCTCTGGAGCATGGAGCAGAGCAGAAAAAGGTAGGGAAAATACCTAATGGGCAAACAGAGAATTCCCAGCACACACAGGCACCCCATCTTCAAAGAGGAGCAGGGAAATGCAATTCTCTTGTATGCCCTGAAGGGGAGAAACGGAAACATTTGGTGAATAGCCAAAGTGACAACCACAATAGGTTCACTGACTGAGGAAATTTCTTGGACTGTCTAGAAACCAGTGCAGAAACCACAGGGATTATGTGAGTTGGGGGCTACTATTACAGAATCCTCCTTAACCAAACACTGTACATTTCTCAGCATATTATTCACTCCTCCAAAATGCCCTGTGAAGTAGGATTCCCATTCCTTCATGGCCTTGTACCCTGACTGCCATGGAAGCAGGATAATTTAACTATCTGGGTATCTTTGAGAGGTGGTGATAAAAAAGGAGCTTTCTTATATCTTTCACATTTATATAATGCTTTGAAGTTTAACAAGCTTATTTATAAGTATTGTCTCATTTTGTACTTGAAATGATCTCATGAGGTGTTATTACTATCTTTTATATATTGGAAATGTCTCTGAGAGACATGAAATGCCCATAGAGACAGAGTGAGTTAGCAACTTCCACAAGTTTTTACTGTTAGTCAGACCCCATACCAGGTGCCAGTGGCACAGCTATGAAAAACATCAGATGCTCTGCCATCTGAGCTTCCCTGTTTTGTGGTCATAGTGGCTGCTTTCCTTTTGGGGTGAGAAAATCTGGCACAACTCGCATAGCCTCAAACAGTGATAAAGCTGATGGGTTTCTGGAGCAGCTGCTATCTGGGTGCTTGTGGATGTTCCATGTTGGGGTCTACTGAGGAGGGTCTTGGTGCCTGAAAGCCTAAATCCAAGTAGGTCTTGTCTGAGCTTGTTTTGACTTGGCTCTCCAGGTGGGAGGACTCCTGGGAGCAACTGATTCCAAAATACAAGCATAGTGGTTTCTCTGGGAAAATACCCTACCAGATCCACCAACTAAACCTCCCTCCAATATGAAAAACTGCATAGGAAACGATTGCAAAGTTCAGGAGGTCACATGTGGCTCACTGAGATATAGAAGCAAACAGAGAAAACTTTTTTCTCTTCTCTTTTTTTTAAATCTTGGGTGGGCTCTAAATGGAGAACTCCTAGTTTTCTGTCTTCTAGGCTTTAGCCAGAGGTATTCACAGACCGAAGAGAGCCAGAAGAAAAACCATCCCCCAAAGAAAAATTGCAAGGGTAGAAGAATCTCTCTTCTCACTTTTCTCAATCTTTGTGCTCCCCCCTTCCCCAGGGAGAGTCAGAGGGGAGTACCACCAAGATAGAATTCATTCCTGTTGTATAGGTGGGACTCCAGCCGAGGCTCAGGAGCTTCAGGGGGCCATGCTGTTTGGCCATGCTGGCCAGTTGTCTACAGAGGTGGGGCTCCACCCTGATAGTCTTGCCCAGGGAACTTGCTGAGAGCATGCCCTTTGGATGATCTGGATGTAAATCCTGGATCTGCCTCTAGCATCCATGTGACCTTGGCAAATTTCTCATCTTTTCTCTGATTCAACTCGGGTAGGAACCAAAATAGGGATAATAATAATAGAACTTACATGCCAGGTAATACATGGTAATCTATCAGTAAATGTTAACTACAACTATTATTGCTGTTGCTGCTGTTGTTCTTATTTTATTGCACAGAGCCCATCTCAGCCCCAGGTTTCCAAAATAAAAGTATTCTAATTTCTGAAAGATGTTGCACCTCCAGAGAAAGCATAGAGAGCCACAAGAAGTTAACTCAGCTGTTTTCCCTGGCTGGTAGTAGACAGATCATTTCAGGACACAACTGTCCCACAGGAGAGGCAGCCCCTAGGGCAAGAACTTGGGCTTTTGTGCCCAAGCTCTGAATCCAGGCTCTGCTCCTCACCACTTTTGTGAGCTTGGCAGGATTTCAAATCTCTCCCAGCCTGATTTCCTCATCTATAGGCCAGGGACATAATATAACCCCAAGTATATTTATGTGGATGAGAAATAATATATGCAAAAAGCCTTGTATGGTGCCTAGCTCATGGTAGGCTCTCAATAAATTGTAGGCTAGTATTTCGGTTCTTACCATTCCATCGGATCAATGGCTAATCTGTGTGATTCATGACATAGAAGTTCAGATGAATGCACACACACACACTTAGACATTCCCCTCTTGGACCTAGAATGGCCATGCTTTTGGGTGTGGTCTTCTTTTCTTGACAGGAATTGGTCCAGATATTTACTTTAAAAGCAATGAGGGACAGATGAAGGAACAGACATGGAAGAGTAAAACAGAAGAATAACTATAATGCCTAATGGTTGCATTGCACTCTGCAATTTACAAACCATAAATTTCACCAAAATTGCCTCAAGTCACATTTTAAGCAGTGATTTAAATCAACACCTCAGATAAGACTATATTTCAAGCCAGCAGCCCTCACCGTAGAGCACAAGCAATTTCACAAATAATCTGTCTTTGTCCCTTGGTTAATTGTGTCCCTAGATAGTTGGGCAAGGATTACAGTTTGTACCACTGGACTTCCATCCAAGTATCAACCTTGCCCAGTAAATCCTAAACTAAACCACAACCTCAAAGCCTCTTAAGTAAATAGACAGCGGCCAATCACCCAACCATAACTTATTGGTGTTCTACCTTATTTCTAACCTTGTTATAGAGCTGATCTCAGATACAAATACATTAGACATTAAAAAAATAAAACCAGTAAAAATTGATTCCTAATCATTATACTATCTCCTAGACTATTATCTTTCTTTTAAAGTAAATTCAGATTAAGACTAATTTACATTGATTTTTAAAACCTAAACTGCATGTTCCTCTAACTACAGTCAAAACACGGGACCAAGTTTTATATGATTATTTAAGCCTGTTGGAGAGCTAAAGTGAACAGCATTTATGGGTGACCCCAGTCTGCACTGAGAAGGTGTTATTACTTCTAATGCTGTATGTCATTTGATGTGGTGCCCTAGGAACTAAACAGTCCACTTTACATATGTATTACTTGAGACCCTGCCTTCCCTCACCCCCTACACCACACTAAAACAAAAGGCCAGGGTGGGGGTGGGGGGAATCTTAAGTGTTTGGGCAAGATTAAGGATGAGAAATTGTTCATAGGCAAGTTCTGATTATTACCATTGTGCCTAAAACAGAGTTCAGCATAAAATAATAGACACAATAAATACTGATTAGTAATATTTATATACACTCATGGAGAGAACTGTGATGCAGTTAACCAAAGTTTATGAGTATTTGACATTGCCACATTAGATGTTCCTATCCTATCTCCAAGCAACTTTCTCTAGCATTTGGGGAATTCTCCCAGTACCATGCACGTGCCTCAAGGAAAGGTGGCCCGTCATCCTCATCTGCAGAGACAGATTCTGATTAGTCTAGACTAGGAGTTGGCAAACTTTTTCTTACAGGACCAGATAGTAAATATTTTTGACTTTGTAGGCCAAGGGGCAAAATCAAAGGTTTTACTGAAATTCTTATATAACCATTTAAAAAGGTAAAAACCATCCTTATTTCCTAGGCCACAATTAAAAGGTGGCTGGCTGGATTTGGCCTGCAGGGCAAAGTTTTGCATGCCCTTGGTTTAGGCCATCATGACAATCACATGCTCTTCACCAGTGATGGTCAGAAGTCTTGGCTTCAGCCCATAGAACACAGCATTTCCCTAAGGACAGGTATTGGTCTGGGAGTGGGTACATGAGTTGAGGCGACCCAATAAGACCAAAGAGAAGAACATGATTCTATGGTTAGGAGAACAGTTTTCTTGCTTTTGCTTTCTCTCATCCTCTTTCCCTTCCTCCCTTTCCTTCCCCTTACTGGAGATGAACAAGTAAGCATATTGCAACACTTGCTGCTGAGAGCCAACTTGTGATGATTAGAAAAGCCAACCTGAGAAAAAAAGCATCCATATGGAGAATGACAGGGCTGAGAGAATCACAGAGAAGAGAGACATAGAGCCTTGATCACACATGACCGGGAGCCCATCCCACTTTAGTGGTTTCTTATATAAAATAATAATAATAACAAATTGCACATATTGTTTAGGCAAATTTAACTCAAGCTGACGGCTTCTTGCAGCTCAAAGCATTCTGATACAAAGTGAAAATTAGGTGTCGTTAAGAAATATTAACATTGAGAATTTTGTAGCTAATAGACTTAGGCTGCTTATGTAGGAACAAACTGTTCTCCCTGCACCCTTAATTATTCCCCATCTATTTCTAAGAGTCTCCAAGAGAGTCTCATCTGTGCTAAAAGCATGTAGGCTCATATTTTTCTGTTCCAGCCTCTTTGTTGATGTCTGCTGCCAGCAAGTCCTGATGTCTGGAGATCCTGCCATGACTGGATGGAGATGCCTGCCAATGACTTCTGTGAAGAAGCTACTTGGCCATCTTGAATGCCACCTCTAATACTCTCCCCTGCCCAATCACCATATAACAAAACCATGTTGTGTTCTGAGCAGAAATGTGGGAAATGTTCTGCTCCCTGTTTTAGAGCAGGCTAAGCTACTGCACCAAAGAGACTCCAGCATTCAGTGACTTAAAAGAATAAAGAAGCTTATTTCTCTCATACATAATAGTCAAAATGAATGTCCAGTTCAGTGTGAAAAATTTGGGGGTAGGAGGCTCAGATCTTCACAGTCTTTCAGGGACCCAAGCTGGTGGTGGCTCTGTCATCTTCAATGAGTAGCTTCTAGACCACTCTGTTGGTCTCCCTTCCAGGGAGAAGGGAAGAGCACAGAAGAATGAATGTGAGGGAGTTCATGGGACAACCTGAAAGTGGCACACACCACTTCTGCTCACATTCCTCTGGAGAGAATGTACTCAGCTCACATGTCCACACCCAGCAAGGGAGGCTGGGAAATAGTGTCTCTGGATAGCCATATGCCAAATTATAATTCGAATGCTATGAAAAAATGGAGGAATGGAATTGGTGGCTAAACAGCAATCTCTGCCACGTTCTTCTATGTGTTGTTACCCAGATCCCCAAGCCACACCATTTGTGCACCAAGAATCACAATCTCCGGTAAACAGTCCCTTTAGCTTCCTCTCTAGCCTCAGAGCTTCTCTCCTCACATTGATTTTGAAGCTTGCTTTTAACTATTATTCTGTTTGATTCTTAAATCCTGATGAGAAAGATTGGACAAATGTTACTGACTCAATTTTACAGATAAAATACCAGACTTTGAGAGATTAAATGACTTGCCTACGTTTACCCAAGTTTTTGGCAGAGCTGAGACCTGACAAAGACTCTTTCCTTGACTAAGCTCAGACAGGCTTCTCTGAGCCTGACCAGACCTCATTCTTGGGCATGTCCTCAAGAGTCCTGTTTAGCAAGCACAGTATAGCCAGAATCCCCTACCCTCAATATCCAACCTAATTCCTCATCCTCCACCAGCCTGCTCTAGAACAGTGATGTCTTATCACCCTGCCCTGCCTTCAGCAAGAATCCTGTTAGGTCAGTTTAGCCAGAATTCCCCCACACCCCTGAGGTTTCCTCTCAGTAATTATCCATCCATCAACCCTCTCACCCTGCTCCTTGGCTATAAATGCCCACTGTTTCTTGCTGTATTCAGAGCTGAGCTCACTCTCCCTCCCCTACTACAAAATCCTATTGCAGTAGTCTTGAATAAAATCTGCCTTAATATTTTAACAAGTGTCATGAATAATTTTTTCTTTAACAGTCCAGAATTCAGGTATCTTGGTTCAAACTGGGTACTTTTTCATTACAACCCACAGACTAGGCAAAAACAACACACATTTGCCCTCACTCACACATGCTCATCCACAAAACAATACATCGCATGTCAAAGGAACTAGAAAAATATCCAGTCAAAGAGGAATCAGAGCAAAAGCTCCAGAGGAAAAGGGTACTTGTTCTCTATTCTCCCTGAAACCTCTCATCCATTCTCTGGCCCCTCTCTGCTCTGCCTTGTTCTATGGAAACATTTCTTGGGTTCCCTGGCTGGCTGGTTTCCAACAGGCTGTAACCAATGGGAAGCACCACAAGCAATCAGAGGGCAGGAGAATCAGGAGATAGAGTCTCTTCCTTGTTCCTTCCCCAGAAATAGTTGCATCCCTCCATAACTGCCCTTTGCCAGACAGCCCTCTTCCTTGGCCCCAGCTCTCTCTGGGCTCTAGTCACACTCCTTCCTTCCCTTGACCCTTTAGTCCTAGTGGTGATAATAGTTTCCACCATTTCTACTGTCTGGAACGTCTTTTAACCTTACCTTACCCTTGCTTCCTCCATATATTAATGTTTCTTCACTTCAACTATTTGGGGTAAATTATTTCCTTTTAGAACAAATAATGATACAGAATACATGTGGGTCATCAGATTTCAAGCTAGAGCAAGTGTGGCTGAGAGTCATCCCCACATCTGCAATGAGCATGCTTCTCTCCTAACCTACCCATCACAGTAACTTTCCCTTCCACTAATTCAGCCTGTAGACACCACCAGGGAAACCTAGCCAAGCCCTGTGGTTGCAAAGTTGAGAGTTTTTTCTTTAATTCCCCTTCTTTTTCTGCAGACGCAGATTTTGGTCAATGCTTTGTGGTTTGTGGTTCCCTTGTTGGTGATGCAGTCAGCAGCAGTGGGGAGGTTAATCAATCCCTCTGAAGGCAGAGAGAACATTGGGATGATATTTTATACTGATTAGAATCTCTTTCCAGTGCTACTTATGCTCAAAAAATTCTCACAAGGGAACATGAGGGACTACTATCCATAAAAAAGGATTAATTATTGTGGGCTTTTACCCTGTCTAAGAGGCTTTTGGTAATATTCGTGACAACAATATAATAACTAACGCTCACTGAGGATGTATTTTGTGCCCAGCTGTGTCCTCAGGACTTTACGTGCATTTACTCATCTAATCTTCATAAAGGAGGAAGGGACTATACCTTGGAGAAAAGAGATAAAACTTTTTATTCTGACTTCAGAATCAAAGAACATTGGAGTACAGGGAAACTTACAGTTCACTGAATTTACCTTTCTTTCTATAGATAAGGACAATGGGACTCAGAGACACGATGTGGCTTCTCCACATCATGGAGAGCTGGCTAATTGGTAGCAGAGCCAAGATGCCACCCCAGAATCCTCTTTCTTCTCCTTCAAGCATATTAAGTCTATAAATCAACGTGAACCCTTAAGTTATCACCTCAGCAATTCATGAGACAGGTTGACACACAGAAAGGGGGAAGAGTCTCAGTTAAAGATACCCCACATGCTGACTCATTGTACATTAGCTGCATAGGAGAATGAAGAGAAAATAGACATGGTAGGTGAGCCCTGGGGTTCATGAAGTTCAGAGGCACTTCTGAGGCCAGGTGGTTCTCTATCACCAAGATAAAGGACACCATCCCCAGAATAAACTAAGACTTCTGAGAAGTACTTACCACTATGCCCATTCTGGTCTCATGGAGGGGTCAAAATAAACTCTCTAGACAAGGCAAACTCTTTCCATAACAGGCCAGATAGTAAATACTTCAGACTTCCCAGGCCATATGGTCTCTGTTACTAATCAATTTTAATGTCCGTCCAAGTTCCAGTTTGCTATGTTTTTATTTAATTTAACATTCATTAGTCACAGTTTGGATGTCATCGATTTAGGTGCTGAGGAGAGGGATAAATTAGACACTCTTTCAATATCTGACTTCTGTTTCTGGCAATATTGCAACCTAAATTAAGAGAATCCCCTGCTGATATGACACATTTAAAAATATTGAAGAAAATATTTTTTTAAGTAAAATATGGCTGTGCTGATGGAAAAGTAAGAGAATTTCTTGTAGATCAGAAAGGAAAATATCGAAAGTGCTAATCCACCGGGGTGAGTGTTGGAGTCAGTATTTGCCCTAGAGAAAAATCTCCATTCTGGCAGTCTATAATCTGAGTTTTAATAGACTGCTACAGGGAACAGAAGACAAAGCTTAGGGCCTGAATAAAGAACTTGTATTGAAGCCTCAACTGAAGCCAGGATCTTCAAGGGATAATACCTTCAGTGAGGAAAACAGAAGAAAAAAAAAATCACCACAGAAAGCAATATGGTTGGGATATATGATTGTCTTAGTCTTGACTCTGGATGATTGGGAAAAAAAGAAAGTTTCCTTTGTAAGCTGCACTTGTGCTGCTCTAGGCTGAAAGGTGTACCAACCATCTGGACCAAAAAATATAAAATTTTACTTTAAACTAGTTCTGGGTTGGTAGTATCAGTAAAACCTGGGAGAAGTACAAGTCTTCTATGGAAGAACACACTTAAATACCAAGCAATTTCCACAGATAAAGTGTGTAGTACGCTGAACAATTACCCCTCAAAATGTCCATATTCTAATCCCTGGAGTTTGTGAATGTTACCTAATACAGCAAAAGAGACTTTGCAGATGTGATTAAGCTAAGAGTCTTGTGGGGAGATTATCCTAAATTAGCTGAGTGGGTCTTAAATGTAATCACAAGCATACTTATAAGAGGGAGAGAGAGGGAGATTTGACACAGAGGAGAACATGATGTTAAGAAATTGCACAGAGAGATTTGAAGATACTACACTGCAAGTTGAAGATGGAGGAAGGGGTCATGAATCAAGAAATGCAAGCAATGTAGCTCTAGAAGCTGGAAAAAGCAAAGAAATATTTTATCTTCCAGAGCCTCTAGAGGCTCTGCCCAATGAAATCCTTTTTGGACTTCTGACCTCCAAAACTATAGGAGAATAAAAGTGTGTTGTTTTAAGTCACCAAGTTTATTGTAATTTGTTACAGCAATAACAGGAAAGTCCAAGGAATATGAGCTCACAATTTTTAAAAAAACCACTAACCATACAAGTAAATAAACTCTAATGAGAAAGAATCTACAAAAACAACATACTACAGAATTATATCTGCAAATATAGCAGATATTGAGATTGAAAGATGCAGAATATTAAATAAGATTAATTAATACATTTGAAGAAATAAAAGAAAGAATTAAAAGTACAATAAAATAATGGTAAAATATATAAGGCAGATTTAAAAAAACAGAATTTCTAATGTAAAAAGTATAATAACTGAAATTGGAAACTTAATATATGTGCTAAACAGATCAGACATAGCTAAAGAAAATAATTGGTGTCCTGGAAGACAGACATGAAGAAATTACCTAGAAATTATATAGCACAGTGCAACATAGATGAAAAACATGAGAGAAAAGTTGAGACATAGGGGATAGAGAGAGATGGTCCAATATATGTCTAATTGAAGACCCAGAATAAGACAATAGAGAGAATGAGAAAGGGGCAATAAAATATTCAATGAGATAATGACTGAAAATTGTCCAGATATGATGAAAGTTACCAAAGAAAATTGTCCAGATATGATGAAAGTTACCAAACCCTCAAATTTAAGGATCTTATTATATCCAAAGCAGAATAAATAAAAAATAATCCATACCTAAACACAGTGTGTGGTGAAACTACAGAATACTGAAGATAAAAACCAGCTTCAGCTTGGGGCAAAAAGGATTAGGGGCAGATTATCTACAAAGAAAGACAGATTAACAACTGACTTAGTAATATAGAAATCCAAATTCAGTAGTATCATATATTCAAAGAGCTTAGAGAAAATTGCTTTCAACTTATAATTCTATAACCAGAAAAACTGTTTAAAATGAGGGAGGAGTAAAATTTAAAAAAAAATTCCTAGATCAACAAAAACAGAATTTTTACCTCTCCCCAAATGTAAGTATTGGAAATTCTAAAAGCAAAAGTAAGATGATATAAAAGTTTGAGAAAAAGGAGTGATGAGTAAATAAATTGATAAATATGTGGAAATTTGTGAGGCTAAAAAGGACAACAGCTAATAGCAAGAGAAGAGTGGGCTAACCTCGTTCACATTCCTTACATTATTTGGGAGAAAGGTAAAGACATGATACATGTTAGACTTTTAAATATGAATATTAAACTTTCTAGGAAATGACTAAAATAATAATACAGATAGAATTAAGGCTTTCAAATTAATAGAGAAAAAATGTAGTGAGAGAGAAAATATCTCAATTTGAAAAACTTTAAAAAAAAAGGGGAATAAAACTCTAGAAAAGTCAGGGCAAAGATATAGTGTAAAATATGTTAGAAATGAATAAAATATATCTGTAATTATAAACATTATAAAATGATGAAACTATTCAGGCAAAAGACAAGGATTCACAGAACAAATTTTTTAAAGTATATAAAATCCTGCATTATGTTATTTTCAAAAGACACAATTAAAGCATTATGGCACAGCAAAGTTGAAAGCGAAGGAATGTAAAAGGATAGTAAAATTCTAACGCAACACACAGCTGGGTTCTATCAACATCAGAGAAAATTTATTACTAAGCAAAAATAAGCATTACTAGAGATAAAAATCATTGCATATTGATTAAAGGTCCAGTTCATCAGGAAGATATAACAATTCTAAATTTTATGTACTTAATAATATTGATTCAAAATATGTAAAGTTAAGTGACAGAACTGTTAAAATAAGAAATTAACATCTCTACTATCATAACAGGAGACTTTAACATACCTCTGTAAATAATTGATAAATCGAGCAAGGAATAAAAGAAACAGTAGGGGGTATAGATTTGAATCCTGCAATTAAAAACCTGCACACAGCTGCTTCGGATCTCACCATGTTTCCAAGCGTAAACGGAACATTTACATAAATTGGTCATGTTCCAAGCAGTAAAGGAAGTCTCAATAAAGTCCAAAGTATCAATATAGAGGCCACATTCTTCAACCATAATTAGACTAAGTTAGATTCAATTATGGAATGGTAACTAAATAAGACAATATTCCTGCCCCCAAGAAGTTTATAATCTAAAAGCACAGACATAGAAGAAGCAACTAATTCATACAAAAGGCAGGATAAGTTCTAATAGAAATGCAGAAAACAATTTTGAGGGGATTATAAAGGAAGATCAATTGATTGTGACTAGAAGGATCAGGATCAATCAAATGGATGTGGTAACACCTAGGCTGCACCTTGAAGGATGAGGATGGAGCACAGGAGTAACAGCCTTCCAGGCAAAGGCACAGGATTAAAATTGAATGCCCAGCACTTTGGGAATGATCATTAAGGTCAGTTTTTCTAAAGATTGTTAACCTTTCTTTTGCTAAAGGCCTCTTTGGCAGTCTGGTGATGCCAATGGACAACCTCTCCAAATTTGTTTTTAATGCACAAAATGAAATTAGAATTACAAAGGAAACCAAGTATAGTGAAATACAGTTATAAAAATATTCAGAAATATAATTTGCGTTGTGTTGTAAAAATAGATGTGTGGGGCTAATAACAATTATAATTTTAAAGTCACAGTGAGATATAAACAATACATTTGTTGGATTGTTTGTACTGTATTGTTGCAGAGACTGCAACAACTGTAATGTGATATGGAAATATCTGCAATTTCTACTAGTGACAAAGTCACAACACTGCTAACGCCACTGTGATTGGTTTCCTACATTCATTATCAAAGGAAATGCTAAACTTCACTTAAAGATTAGTGAAAACAAAGATGCAATTCTCTCACAGAATTTGGTCCATAAAAGGTATTACAGGAAATATAAGCCTGATCATGAATTACTTTAGGTGTTAAATTATGAAAGAAATTTGAACTTTTTGTGTGGGCAATGAATATCATGAAGGTTTTGACTCAATATTTAAAGTTTGTGTTATTTTATTGTGTTTTTTTCTCCTGCATTAATAAAGTGTTAAGTGAGACTGAAACTCTCCCCCTACCCTAAATATTTTGAAAAATATCCTTTAAAAAGGCATACTCTTAGAATGTATGCTTGTCAAAAAATACATACCCTTAGAATAAAAATGACAAAGATGGTTCTTAGCTGAAAGTTGCAAATATAGAACTATCTAAATTTCAAAGTGTTGAAAGGTCCTAAAATTCAAGGTGTTTCTGTTATCCCCTACTGCATATTATGGAGGCCAAACTGTTACCACCTTCAGAATACCACATCCAAGTCTTCCTCTACTCCCCTCGTGTTTGCATAGTAAGTCTGTTTTAGTTGCCTGAAGTGCACATGCCTCATTTTGGTAATCTACTTTAGTCTATTTCTGTGCACTGGAAGACAGTCCAATTCAGTATTCCACACTTCAATATTAATTTGTCTTTTCAGCTATTTCAACAGAGGATGTGTGTCCTCTGCTACAACTTGGCTCAAATCCATCCGTCATTTTATTGACCTACTGAAAACAATGTCGAATGCATTCCAGCTTGCAGATAGAGTTTGCTTTAGCCACACATGAAACCAGGACACTGTTAAGTGTCTGTTTTTAAAAAGAACATTCACAATGACAGAGATCTTCCACATGAGAATGAATATATGTCTAAAAACTAACATATGGAACAACGAATAGGAGTTTTCTAAATTTAAAGGTTAAGCAGATCACTCGAAATTACAGTCATAAGTGGATGATGTATGCATCTACTGTTGACCCAGAAACATTCTCAAACATTTCCTTTAAATACTGATTTATAAAGGGTATTTTCCCCAGTAGTTTTAGGAGAAGCACTGAGTAACCTAGGTAGATCATTAAAGCAGGCTACTTTAGAGAGAAAGGAGCAAATTATTTCCTAGTATAAAATTTTCCTTCAGTAAACACATTTATGAGACCAAGAAATGAGGATGAAAGATTTTTTTTTAATTTTCTTAAGGGCTTGTGATCCTTAATAAAATTGTACATAGAAAAATCCAATGTAAGTGTAAGTTTAATGCCCCTTATCTGTGGTGCAGTTCTCTGCATTGTAAGAGAGGGTTGCTGTTATTTATTTTGTGATTCACATGGCCCCAAACACATAGGAAAATGGCAAGTAATCATTCCATAAATGTGAAGTGGGCAGGACTAATGGGATTTTTCTTAAATCCCCAACCAGGATGAATGCAGTGCTTTATTTATCAGGCGAAGGGGGACTTCACTGACAGGACAAACAGAAAAGCCCCATTGGAATTAGGCTCTGTTCTTCATACTCTGCTTACAAATGCCTCTGTCTCTAGCCACGAAGCAAATTATTCAACATGATTCCCAGGGTTGATCTGCCTACAAAAGCTACATAACACCTTCTCTGTTACCTTGAGTTGTTATTTTATTTAAAATGACATTATTTGCTAGATTCAAAAAAAGGAAATAATTCTCAAAGTGGATCTCTTCCAAAGAATTCTAAGAATAGAAGATTCCCTACCTCTTCACTCAAATATTAATATACATTTTGGAAAACAGTCTTTTTGAAAATCCATACTTCACAGACTGCCATATGGATTTTCAATTGTGTTTCAATTTCAAAGCAATTCCTACCTTTGCCAAAAACACTGGTCCTAAAAATAGATTCATTTTTCCTGTTAATTCAAGTGTGTGTGTGTGTGTGTGTGTGTGTGTGTGTGTGTGTGTGTATATATATATATATATATATATATATATATGAAACTTACAATCACAGAACATTTAAAACATTAGTTTTAAAAACTGAACAGGGCTTCCCTGGTGGCGCAGTGGTTGGGAGTCCGCCTGCCGATGCAGGGGACACGGGTTAGTGCACTGGTCCGGGAAGATCCCACATGCCGCGGAGCGGCTGGGCCCGTGAGCCATAGCCGCTGAGCCTGCGCGTCCGGAGCCTGTGCTCCGCAACGGGAGAGGCAGCAGCAGTGAGAGGCCCGAGTACTGCAAAAAAAAAAAAAAAAAACTGAACAAATTTAGCTAATTGTGAAGAATATGGGTATAATTTAAGAGAAATACAAAGCAACATTTTGACAACAATTATCTCTAGAAATGAATAGATTTCTAAGCTTTAATTACTGGCTATAATTCATTTCTACAAAATGAAGATGTCTTTTCATGCACAAATTAACCAGCAAATTTTTTCTGTCACATAGATTGCTAATCCAGGTTCAAGTCTTAGCTCTTCCACTTTCTAGCTGCCTAACCTTGTAAATCACAATCACTCAGAAACAGTAAAATGAGGATAAAATTATCTTCCTCTTAGGTTTTGAGGAGTAAATCAAATAATGAATGAGAACATGCTTTGTACTATAAAGTGTTATTGAAGGATTAAGTATCACCAGTACTTTTTAAAGTACAAGCTGAGATATCATTACTCATATTTGATATATTATAAAATGTCTCTCTCAACCCTTTTGTCTTCCTGAACCCCTCTTCCCTCTCTGAATTGGCATGAAAACTTACTGATTCTGCCAAATGAGTCTGGATGTGAACAGCCATTTATTTGAAGACCTGTGTGAACATTAGTTGCAAAAAGAGAGGTGCCAGTATATGGCATTACAAAAATCACTAGGCATTGTTATTACCTCAATATTTGGTACAGAAAGTAAGTCAAATGCATAAAAATGCCATTTTTTTGTACATCAGAAAAGCCAAAATTTTGGCAATTTCATACGTTCTACCTATTATCTATTGAAAAAACGAATGAAAAGAATTCATTGTTTTCTTCAACTGTACAGAACATATTTAAATGAAATAAAGGATTACTAACTGCCTTGAACACACACACACACACACACACACACACACACACACGCACACAAAGAACAAACAAAAAAAGAATGATCTTCATAGGCTGAAACATCAGCCACTAGTATTATTTCCCCTCATTCATTTGTTATGTCTTATAGTCTAAGCTAATTTAGGTCTTTTAGATAATGAAATTACCTAACAAGTCACACTATTACTGAAAGAGTCCTGCTTAATAATATTGCACTGATCTATTATAAACCTTTTAAATTTTAGATAGTTTACTTTTCTGCTTATAAAAATAATAAATGCTCATTTTAAGAGATTTGAAAAATACATAAAAAATATAAAGAAGGAAAAAAGAACTTAACCTCTGTTTCACAATCCACTGATAGCTAATATAAACTTCCTGGTATATTTCATTTCAGATTTTTTTCTCTACAGTTACTTTTGGCATAGTTGAAATGAAACTATACATAAAATTTTGTACCCTGCCTTTTTACACTTGGAAACTGTATAAGATGTTAAGTCACCCTTGGTAAATGTGAATTTATAGAGAAGTTAATTTCTTATTACATAGGTATGTCATATTTTACAGAATCGTTCCACAATTGTTAGACACAGAGTTGTATATCCAATACTTCAGTGAACATCACTATGCATACTATTTTTCTCCATTACATATTTTCTTTATGAGGAATCTCAGAAATAGAATTATTGCGTATAAAAAGGGACTCTTTTTAATGTTCTTGATACGTATTAGTAAAGTGCTTTCCCAAATGTATACTATCACCAATGGTGATTGAGAAGGCCTATTCAATTTGAAATATTACCACCTCAAAATGCTATTAAATGTTTCAGTTCTTACTTGTGAGTGTCCTCCTGCAACTCTATACTGTACTGTAGATTATTATAAACATGTAGTTTGGTTATTTTAGTTCCACAATAGAAAGTCTTTTCTTCCCTGAAGAAGTTGGTTTTACTTTAATGTTATTTGTGTTATTTTGACAAATAAAAAACACTTTGACTCTGTCACTACAGTACCAATCAGTTAATGGCAAATATGTTTTCAGTTATTCATGTAGTTATTTATTCAACAAATAGTTGCTAAGCACCTACCCAGATACTTAGTACCAAATATTTGAACCTGGACACACAAAAGTGGAAATTAGAGATGATAAACAAGTAAATAAATGCAAAAAGTAATTTCAAATAGAGATTGCTAAAGAGGACAGAAGTTTATTATAGAGAATGGTAGGGATGTAATATTAGATGGGATGGTCAGGTCAACCTTCTCTGATGAGCTGGCATTTGAGCAGGGACATACATAAAAATAAGTCTCTAGGGCTTCCCTGGTGGCACAGTGGTTGAGAGTCCGCCTGCCAATGCAAGGGACACAGGTTCGTGCCCCGGTCCGGGAGGATCCCACATGACGCGGAGCGGCTGGGCCCGTAAGCCATGGCCACTAAGCCTGAGCGTCCGGAGCCTGTGCTCCGCAACGGGAGAGGCCACAACAGTGAGAGGCCCGCGTACCGCAAAAAAATAAAAAAAAATAAAAAAATAAGTCTCTAGTCTTATGAAGTTCGGTAAGAACCAAGTCCCTGATATTGGAATAAGTGGACAAAATGAAGAGGAAATGATGGCAGATTGCTTAAATTCTCGTAATGTGAGAACCAAGATCACAGCTTAGAAATTCAACGCAACAGAAGCTTGAGCCAAGACTGAAGGCAAATGACATATTCCTAGCTTCATTAGGTACAGTTCTTTTTTTTCATCTTAATCATATTCTAATGAGAAAAGTCACATGCAAATTAAGTAAACTACAATTAGGCTAAGTAGCTACAGTTTGGGGAAGAGCTCAGGATGTGTTTGTGCAATATAAAAAGTATAAGATCTTAAGAAAATAGTCTTCAGGGGGTGATATTGGAGCTGGGGCCTTTGCTTGGGGCCTGAAGAGAGGGGGAGGGGTGGTGCTGGGTGGTGGTGGGGGTCGGGAGGGAGGCCTCTGGAGTCTGGAGTTCCGGAGTTTGGAGGCGCCTACCTCCGGGCTCTGGAACTCCACACTCCGGAGGCCCTCCTTTCCACGTGCTGCCTCTCCCCTTCTGCGCTGGTCCTGGGTGGACACCCCTCCCCACGCTTAAATGTTGCCCGGCCTAGGCCCCACCCCAAGCTCAAACGTCACCACCCCCACCTGCCTAGGCCCCGCCCCACTCAAAACCCCACCCCTGCCTAAGTTCCACCCCATATAAACTCCGCCCCCATAGCAAAGGCGTTTTTTTTTCTTCTTTTTTCCTCTTTTAGATTGGGGTCCTGTTTTACCTTGTTGATTCATTGTTATTAATTCTTTTATATTTTTAATTTTCCTAATAAATCTTTTATTTTCTAATTTTATTTTATTCTTTATACTTTGTTAGTGATCTCTCCTTTTGGCTTGTTCCCCCCACCTTTTTGTTTTTTATTTATTTACTTTTCCTTTTTTCTGTGGTGGTTTTATTTTACCTTGTCGCAGTTGTTTCGAATATAGCTTTATTTTTCCTAATATTTTTTATCTTTCTAATTTTATTTAGTTTTTATTCTTTGATATTGTACTACTCCTTTTTTTCTTTCTTTCTTCCGTTTTTCCTTTTTTTTTTTTAACCATTCCACAAAGCTTGTGGTATCTTGGTTCCAAGGTTGGAGGTCAGGGCCAAGCTTCTATGGTGGGAGCAGTGACTCCAAACTACTGGAATAACAAAGAACCTCAGACCCCAGGGAATATCACTTGAAGTGAGGTCTCCCAGAGGTCCTAATCTCAGCACCAAGTCCCAGCTCTATTCAACTGTCTCCAAACTCCAGTGCTGGACGTCTCAGACCAAACAACCAATAAGACAGGAATACAGCACCATCCATCAAAAAAATAAAAAATGAAATGAAAAAACATTTGTTACAGATGAAGGAGCAAGGTAAAAACCTACAAGACCAAATAAATGAACAGGAAATAGGCAACCTACCTGAAAAAGAATTCAGAGTAATGACAGTAAACATGATCCAAAATCTCAGAAACAGAATGAAGAAAATACAAGAAATATTTAACAAGGTTCTAAGAACTAAAGAACAAAAAAACAGTGATGAACAACACAATTACTGAAATTAAAAACACTCTAGAAGGAATCAAAATAACTAAGGCAGAAGAATGGATAAGTGAGCTGGAAGATAAAATGGTGGAAATAACTGCCAGGGAGCAGAATAAAGAAAAAAGAATGAAAAGAATTGAGGACAGTCTCACAGACCTCTGGGGCAACATTAAATGCAACAACATTTGAATCATAGGGGTCCCAGAAGAAGAAGAGAAAAAGAAAGTGTCTGAGAAAATATTTGAAGAGATTATAGTCAAAAACTCCCTAACATGGGAAAGGAAATAATCAAGTTCAGGAAGCACAGAGTATACCGTAAAGGATAAACCCAAAGAGAAACATGCCAAGACACATATTAATCAAATATTCAAAAATTAAATTCAAAAAAAAATATTAAAAGCAAGGGAAAAGCAAAAAAATCATACAGGGGAATCCCCATAAGGTTAACAGCTAATTTTTCAGCAGAAACTCTGCAAGCCAGAAGGGAGTGGGAAGACATATTTAAAGTGATGAAAGGGAAAAACCACAACCAAGATTACTCTACCCAGCAAGGATCTCATTTAGATTTGACAGAGAAATTAAACCTTTACAGAGAAGCAAAAGTTAAGAGAATTCAGCACCACCAAACCAGCTTTAAAACAAATGCTAAAGGAACTTCTCTAGGTAGGAAACACAAAAGAAGGAAAAGACCTACAAAAGCACACCCAAAACAATTAAGAAAATGGGAATAGGAACATACATATCAATAACTGCCTTAAATCTAAATGAATTAAATGCTCCAACCAAAAGACATAGCCTGGCTGAATGGATACAAAAACAAGACCCATAAACATGCTGTCTACAAGAAACCCACATCAGACCTAGGGACACATACAGACTGAAAGTGAAGGGGTGTAAAAAGATATTCTATGCAAATGGAAAAAAAAGAAAGCTGGAGTAGCAATTTTCATATCAGAAAAAACAGACTTTAAAATAAAGACTATTATAAGAGACAAAGAAGGATACTACATAATGATCAATGGATCAATCCAAGAAGAAGATATAACAATTGTAAATATTTATACACCTAAAGTAGGAGCACCTCAACATGTAAGGAAAATGCTAATAGCCATAGAAGGGGAAATCAACAGTAACACAAAAATAGTAGGGGACTTTAACACCCCACTTTCATCAATGGAAAGATAATCCAAAATGAAAATAAATAAGAAAACACAAGCTTTAAATGACACTTTTAAAAAGATGGACTTAATTGATATTTATAGGACATTCCATCCCAAAACAACACAATACACTTTCTTCTCAACTGCTCATTGAACATTCTCCAGGATAGATCATATCTTGGGTCACAAATCAAGCCTTGGTAAATTTAAGAAAATTAAAATCATATCAAGTATGTTTCCAACCACAATACTTTGAGACTAGATATCGATTACAGGAAAAAAACTGTAAAAAATACAAACCCATGGAGGCTAAACAATATGCTAGTAAATAACCAAAAGATCACTGATGAAATCAAAGAGGAAATCAAAAAATACCAAGAAACAAATGACAAAGAAAACACGATGACCCAAAACCTATGGGGTGCAGTAAAAGCAGTTCTAAGAGGGAAGTTTATAGCCATATAATCCTACCTCAAGAAACAATAAAAATCTCAAACAAACAACCTAAACTTACACCTAACGCAATTAGATAAAGAAGAACAAAAAAAACCCCAAAGTTAGCAGAAGGAAAGAAATCAGAACGATCAGATCAGAAATAAATGAAAAAGTGATGAGAGAAACAATAGCAATGACCAATAAATCTAAAAGCTGGTTCATTGAGAAGATAAACAAAAACCATTAGCCAGTCTCATCAAGAAAAAAAGTGAGAAGACTCAAATCAACACAGTTAGAAATGAAAAAGGAAAATTAACAGCTGACACTGCAAAAATACAAAGGATCATGAGAGATTAGTACAAACACCTATATGCCAATAAAATGGACAACCACGAAGAAATGATTAAATAATTGGAAAGATACAATTTTCCAAGACTGAACCAAGAAGAAATAGAAAATATAAACAGACCAATCACAAGCACTGAAATTGAAACTGTATTAAAAATCTTCCAACAAACAAAAGCTCAGGACCAGATGGCTTGACAGGCAAATTCTATCAAACATTTAGAGAAGAGCTAAGACCTATCCTTCTCAAACTCTTCCAAAATATAGCAGAGGAAGGGACACTCCCAAACTCATTCTACAAAGCCACCAACACCCTGATACCAAAACCACACAAAGATGTCACACAAAAAAGAAAACTACAGGTCAGTATCTCTGATGAACATAGATACAAAAATCCTCAACAAAATACTAGCAAACAATATCCAATGGCACATTAAAAGGATCATACACTATGATCACGTAGGGTTTATCCCAGCAATGCAAGGATTCTTCAATATACACAAACCCATCAATGTGATAGACCATATTAACAAATTGAAGAATAAAACCATATGATAATCTCAATAGAAGAAGAAAACACTTTTGACAAAATTGAACACCCATTATGATAAAAACTCTCCAGAAAGTAGGTATAGAGGGAACTTACCTCAACATAATAAAAGCTATATATGAAAAACCCACAGCCAACATCAATCTCAATGGTGAAAAGCTGAAACCATTTCCTCTAAGATCAGGAACAAGACAAGTTTGCCCACTCTCACCACTATTATTTAACATAGTTCTGGAAGTTTTAGCCACAGCTGTCAGAGAAGTAAAAGAAATAAAAGGATTCCAAATAAGAAAAGAAGAAGTAAAACTGTCGCTGTTTGCAGATGACATGATACTATACATAAAGAATCCTAAAGATGCTACCAGAAAACCACTAGAGCTAATCAATGAATTTGGTAGAGTAGCAGGATACAAAATTAATGCACTGAAATCTCTTGCATTCCTATACACTAATGATGAAAAATCTGAAAGAAAAATTAAGGAAACACTCCCATTTACCACTGCAACAAAAAGAATAAAATATCTAGGAATAAATCTACCTAAGGAGACAAAAGAACTGTATTCAAAAAACTATAAGACACTGATGAAAGAAATTAAAGATGATACAAACAGATGGAGAGATATACCATGTTCTTGGATTGGAAGAATCAACACTGTGGAAATGACTATACTACCCAAAGCAATCTACAGATTCAATGCAACCCCTATTTAACTAGCAATGGCATTTTTCACAGAACTAGAACAAAAAATTGCACAATTTGTATGGAAACACAAAAGACACCGAATAGCCAAAACAATCTTGAGAAAGAAACACACAGCTGGAGGAATCAGGCACCCGAACTTCAGACTATACTACCAAGCTACAGTAATCAAGACAGTATAGTACTGGCACAAAAACAGAAATATACATCAGTGTAACAGGATAGAAAGCCCAGAGATAAACCCACACACATACGGTCACTTTACCTTTGATAAAGGAGGCAAGAGAATACAATGGAGAAAAGACAGCCTCTTCAATAAGTTTTGCTGGGAAAACTGGACAGCTAAATGTAAAAGAATGAAATTAGAACACTTCCTAACACGATACATAAAAATAAACTCAAAATGGATTAAACGCCTAAATGTAAGACCAGACACTATAAAACTCTTAGAGGAAAACATAGGAAGAACACTCTTTGACATAAATCACAGCAAGATCCTTTCTGACCCACCTCCTAGAGAAATGTAAATAAAAACAAAAATAAACAAATGGGACCTAATGAAACTTAAAAGCTTTTGCACAGCAAAGGAAACCATAAACAAGATGAAAGACAACCCTCAGAATGGGAGAAAATATTTGCAAACGAAGCAACTGGCAAAGGATTAAGCTCCAAAATATACAAGCAGCTCACGCAGCTCTATATCAAAAAAACAAACAACCCAATCGAAAAATGGGCAGAAGACCTAAATAGACATTTCTCCAAAGAAGATATACAGATTGCCAACAAACACATGAAAGAATGTTCAACACCATTAATCATTAGAGAAATGCAAATCAAAACTACAAGGAGGTATCACCTCACACCATTCAGAATGGCCATAATCAAAGAATCTACAAACAATAAATGCTGGAGAGGGTGTGGAGAAAAGGGAACCCTCTTGCACTGTTGGTGGGAATATAAATTGATACAACCATTATGGAGAACAGTATGGAGCTTCCTTAAAAAACTAAAAGTAGAACTACCATATGACCCAGCAATCCCACTACTGGGCATATACCCTAAGAAGTCCATAATTCAAAAAGGGTCAGGTACCACAATGTTCATTGCAGCACTATTTACAGTAGCCAGGACATGGAAGCAACCGAAGTGTCCATCGACAGATGAATGGATAAAGAAGATGCGGCACACATATACAATGGAATATTACTCAGCCATAAAAAGAAACAAAACTGAGTTATCTGCAGTGAGGTGGATGGAGCTAGAGACTGTCATACAGAGTGAAGTAAGTCAGAAAGAGAAAAACAAATACCGTATGCTAACACATATATATGGAATCTAAAAAAAAAAAAAAGGTTCTGAAAAATCTAGGGGCAGGACAGGAATAAGGACACAGACATAGAGAATGGACTTGAGGAAACAGGGAGGGGGAAGCGTAAGCTGGGACAAAGTAAGTGAGTAGCATTGACATATACACACTACCAAATGTAACACAGATAGGTAGTGAGAAGCAGCCTCATAGCACAGGGAGATCAGCTCTGTTCTTTGTGACCACCTAGAGGGTTGGGATAAGGAGGGTTGGAGGGAGAGTCAAGAGGGAGGGTATATGGGGATATACGTATGCATATAGCTGATTCACTTTGTTATACAGCAGAAACTAACACAGCACTGTCAAGCAATCATACTCCAATAGAGATGTTTAAAAAAAAAAAAGAAAATAGTCTTCATTTGGGAAATGAATGAGATCTTCTGGATCTTGGAGGTGGAGAATTTCTTGGTTCTTCTGCTAACATGGTTAAGGTCACTGTAAAGAAACTTGATGTTTTCTAGAATCAACTTTGGCTCATGGATGGATTGTGCCCTAGTGGATTTTGCCACAAGGGAGAAACCTTCAAATGTAAGAAGTCTTCAAGTCCATATTTCTGATAGTTTTGGTGAACATGTGGGGGCTTCTAGCAAAGATGGCAGCATGTTATTCTGAATGATGGGCCTATTTATTATTGCCACTAAAGACACTCAACCCCAGCCAAAGGTTTTCAATAGACAAATGGAGAAGTCAAAATGAACAATAAATGTTAGATGACTATTATCTGACCACAGAAAAAGGGAGCTGAATTATATTGTCTCATGGCTTTTTCAAATAGAATATTTTTCCTACTGTGGTAGCTTGTCTCTAAGTTGGCCACCACCAATTTCTTCCCTCCTTGTCTGCCCATGTCATTCCCCCATTGAAAGGTAGAATCTATTTCTCCCCTCTGCTTGAACCTCCTCTTGGGCCAGCCTGAGTGGTTTGCTTGGCCAATAGAGTGGGATGAAAGCAATTCTGGGACTACTGCAGCTAGGTCATAAGAAGCCTTGCAATTTCTCTCAGCCTCCTGAAATGATCACTCTGGGAGAAGAAAGCTACTGTGTAAGAAGTCTGATCACCCTGAGACTGCCATGCTGTAAGAAGCCCAACTCACGTGGAAAGATCCTGGAAGAAGAGGCACCATCTGTAGAGAAATTGAGAGAGAGAAGCCAAAAAGTACCAAGGCACCAGACATGTAAGTGATAAAACCATTTTGAAAGTGGGTCCTCCAGCCACTGTCCCAGCTGATGTCACTAGATCAGTGATGATAAACTATTGGGTTGAGCCCTTCCCAAATTCCTTATTCAGAAAACCATGAGCAAAATAAAATGATTGTTGCTTTCAGCTACTAAGTTTAGGGGTAGTGTATTACCCAGCAATAGGAAACCAGTCCATCTAAATTGTGAAGTAGCTACTAAAACACAGAAACTCTGAAGTAGATAAGGCATACATTTCTAAAAGCAAATTAAACCTAAAAATAATGTTTAGCCATGTCACATCTACCTCCCAAGCAGTTTTGTTAGATAACTGTATAAATGTACTGGGGGTCTTTTACTTCAGTCAACAAACATGGGTGCCTAATAGCTGACTGAGAGAATGCCCTGTCCTTAGGGGACTGTAGAAGAGACCTTAATAATGCAATGAGGTGAACACCTAGGGAATTTAGAAAAATTTCACAAAATATGTGACATGAGCTGATGATCTTGAAGGATTTTCTTTTTGAAGAAAATAGTTTTATTTTGTGAAAAAATACATTACTTTCTGGATCCCTATTCTCTATTGTAGGGAGCTTAAATTAGTAAGAATCAGAAAATGTAGTATATTTTGTTTGAATAATTATCTTTAAAATACTGCCTTCCTAGGACAGGGGTGAATTATTTCAAAGAAATATTATCTTTCAATTTTTTTCTCCTGAGACATTTCCAAAGTACAAGTAAAAGAACTGAGAAGATTATACCCCAATAAAGATGTAAGAAAAGAAAAGAACTGAGAAGAATACTGAACAATATAAAGACGATATAGTATTAAATGTCCAGCTACTACTGAATCATATGATTCAATTCAACAGAGAAGGCTCCACTAAGTCTGTAATAAAAAAGTAATGAGGCTTTATAACAAAACTGAAAAGCTGTCTCTGAAATGCAGATAGAAGTCTTTTCAGCACAAAGACAAGAAAGATTTGTAATAGAACACTGGCAACACACACGAGTGAAAACCATGACTGATGAACTTTAAACATGCAACAATATTTAGTTAAATACATTAGTCAAAAAACACAGTAGTGTAAAAACTGCATTTCATCATTTTGCCTCTTCACACTTGCATTGTGAAACGAGGGCGGAGAGAGTAAAAGAAAGTGCAGTCCAGTGGAAATACACAGTCCCAGACTTGTATCAGAAGCAATAGAATTTTCAAGCTGCAAAGGACCCGAAAGAACAGAATTCACCTTCCTCATTTTACAGTTGAGGAAGCAAGATGCTCAACAAGAGTTAGCTGCTCAAGACAAAGCAAGTTTGTATTAGAAATAAAATAAGAATCCAGATATTTTGACTCCAGACTAACAAACAGGTTTCTTAACCTATGATTACTTAACTCCCCAAATGAATTATTTGTATTATTTTTTGTGTGTTTCTACTAATATGTATGCAAAGAATAATATTTGGATTTATTTTAAATAAATTAATTAATCAAAACATAATTGGCTATCTATTAGAAGGAGGAGAAGGAAAGCCAAGACCAAGTTTTGTCAGGAATAATGATGGCACATTTTATGTTAATAAAATACCAGAGGCTTTGCTTGTTTTCATTCTTTTTGACTTCTTCCTAAAAACAAATCAAATCCTATTGCACTCCTGCTTTTTGTGAGGCCCTGTGTTAGGTGTTAAAGGGGATTTTAAAAAATGAATAAAATATAATCCCTCAAGGAGCACAAAATTTACTCTCTAACTTTTCTACAAATATAAAATGATTCCAAAATAAAATGTTAAAAAAAAACAAAAAGAATCTTTGATTGGATCAATTGTCTCATTTGACCTACTCAAAAGAAGACAGCAGTTATATTTATCAGCAGAAAAAAAGGGAAAAATCTTTCAATCACCCTACATGTAAGACATAGATTGTCATGAACCTACACAGCAGCAGTTTAATGCAGGTTAAATCAAATCTAAAATCCATCTTTTAGTGGAATGAGCTCTTGCAGAATACATAATTACTTTTTCATAGCAAGACACAGTATCACCCCAAAAGCCCTCCTTCTTCCCATGCTAGTGCAGCCTGCCATCCCAGTGTGTATGAGTTCTGGGTTACAAAGTCCTTTGGATTTAAAGGTCAATTAGTTTGGTTCCATTTTAATTAGAAGCCATCATAATAGTGCTGTGTGAGTAATTTATAGAGGCATAAATATTGACATTAATTTTTGGCAGATATTCTGATATCATAAACATCATGTAAATCGAGGCAGCAGCAATCAATCTGCACATAATAGACTAATTTTATTAGAACTGTATGACTGCACTATTTGGTTTTTAGAGTCCCTCTCCTCTTGCTACATTAAGTCATCATTTTAAATCAAGTCATAGAGTTCCTCACAGCAAGTAATCAAAAACAAAAAAATTTAAGTTTATTGGATCTTTGCCTAATTTAATGATTTTTCTCGAGAGTTGTGCTCTCTCTGAGTCCCTCAATGAAGTTTTGGCCCTGTGCCTAGAAACACCTCCATGTTTCAGAACAGGGAAAAAACCAGACTAATAGCAAGGAAAATCCTTTGCTGCTTCTAGAATCTGGTGAGACTTCTACTAAAGCCATTTCTGTTTGGTTAGACTGCTTGGTGGAGAAGCTCTCTGATTGCTGCTGGATCTGAAAGGGGTGACCACAAATCACTGAACCACAGACACCAAGGGCTCCTCCAGTCACATGCTTCTCAAACTACAGTCTATGGATATACCTGCAGGGATCCTTGAATTACCTATGAACATGTTTTTAACTTTTTATTCAAAGTTAATTTTCTTATTTATGATCTCTATTGTTCATAATCTGTTTCTCCCTCCTAGAATGTGAGCTCCATGGGGGCAATGATCTTGTCTGTTATCTTCTTAGATATATTCCAAATGCCTAGAACACTTCCAGCACAAAGTAAGTACTTATTTATTCAGTGGAATAATTAAGATAAGCAAATTTTGAGTCAACTGTATAACCACCATATAATGGAGAGCAGTCTCAGGGTTTCAGCACCAGCATTTGGGCTTGTATGTATAAGCACTGTGCAAAGAAATCAAGTTTAACTTTAAGGCAGTATTCCTCAAAATGGGGTCCATGGAAATGTTCACAGAGGTCTATAAATTCTCAAGATGGAGAAACACTGGTCAAGCCCAATTTACTCACCTTAGGGATGAGGAAACTGAGATCCAAACAAAGGACATGACTTTCTAAAGGCCACTCAGTTAGTGGTAGAACTAGAACTAGCACCGGGGTCTCTTATTTCCTGGCCCTGGGCTTTTCCCATTCTACCCCCCTAATATCTCTTTTGGACTTCTTGATCTTCCATTCACGGAGTTCTAACTATGGAATCCAAAATCAGAGCCAATCATGTGAGTAAGAAAAGGAAAGCATTTCATCGTCAGTGGTGGTTCTTTTTCTTACTTTGTAGTATGTTATTGTTTTATGGTGTTGACTTTAAATATATTTAAACCTTGAAGTATCTGTAATTTGGACATGTTTACTACCTTGGTTGTTTCTTAGTCTATTTTATCTTATCTAGATTATGAATGATCTGAGGACCTAAGCCATGTTTTTACCATGTTATTTACCAACATCCAACTTCTAATGGGTTTTTCATTTAGAATAAAATAAAAATGTACAAGAAACACTTTTTTTTGATAGCAAGAACATCAAACCAGCATGGATTTATGTCTGCTTCCCAAACTGGAAGAACTCTCAGAAGCTGAGGATCACCCCTTCCAATCACATCCCTCTATAAATAACTGATTTTTCTGCCTTTCTTTCAAACCTTAAACTGACTCAGAAAGCTGTCTCCTTTCCAAATGCAAGACCAGTCCTGGGATATATATCTCATATCACTTTCCTAAAGAGAAACATAACCCAGTGTGGTACAACTGGGGTGAACAAAAATGTTGTCTCGAAATGTTAGTAGGTATCTTCTTCAGTCATTTTATTTTCTGTTTAGTCATGTTAGTTAATAAAATTCATAGACTTATCACTCATTCAAAATTATAAAATTTATGATTTAAGAAATCATTAAAATGATTTTTTTCAAGATTTTTTAAAACTATCTAACCAGGGACAGTGCTTCATAGGAGATATATAGACAATTTTTCACAGCATCGTAGAGTCATTGAGTACGAGCTGGAAAGTGTTAGGATCTTCTGATCCAACCCAGTCAACAAAGAAACTGAGGCCCAGCAAAAGGAAATCGTTTGCACAAGGAGAGCCAGCTAATTAGTGTAGGAATGGGATGTGACAAAGGCTTCCAAATTCCTGTTTCAATACTTCTCTTGCTTTGATAACATATAAGTAATTTATATTCTGTAGTGCTTATGGAAAATTATTTTCTAATATGTTTCAGAAGGAGCTGAAAATTCCACCATGTTAGGTCAAAGTCCTCTGTAGGACATGTATAGCTTTGCCCCAACCTCTCTCTGATGATATGCCAATCAGTACTCTTCCTGAAGGTATTAACTGTCCCTTTATTGTGCTTAAAATATCTTACTTTGTATTCCACTACACCATAATTATATTTTGGAAAAAATGGTGCATTTACTTAAAACAAGTTCTGGAGGCACAAAATTTCATTACCTCTGGTAGATTTTCTATCCTAAGAATAAACCGGGCTTCCCTGGTGGCGCAGTGGTTGAGAGTCCACCTGCCTATGCAGGGGACACAGGTTCGTGCCCCGGTCCGGGAAGATCCCACATGCCGTGGAGCAGCTAGGCTCGTGAGCCATGCCGCTGAGCCTGCGCGTCCGGAGCCTGTGCTCCGCAACAGGAGAGGCCACAACAGTGAGAGGCCTTTGTACCACAAAAAAAAGAAAAAAAAAAAAAAGAATAAACCAGCACATGAAAGAATGCTCAACATCATTAATCATTAGAGAAATGCAAATCAAAACCACAATGAGATATCACCTCACACCAGTCAGAATGGCCATCATCAAAAAATCTACAAACAATAAATGGTGGAGAGGGTGTGGAGAAAAGGAAACACTCTTGCACTGCTGGTGGGAATGTGAATTGGTACAGCCACTATGGAGAACAATATGGAGGTTCCTTAAAAAACTACAAGTAGGGCTTCCCTGGTGGCGCAGTGGTTGAGAGTCTGCCTGCCTATGCAGGGGACACGGGTTTGTGCCCCGGTGCGGGAAGATCCCACATGCTGCGGAGCAGCTGGGCCCGTGAGCCATGGCTGCTGAGCCTGTGCGTCCGGAGCCTGTGCTCCGCAATGGGAGAGGCCACAACAGTGAGAGGCCCACGTACCGCAAAAAAAAAAAAAAAAACTACAAGTAGAACTACCATATGACCCAGCAATCCCACTACTGGGCATATACCCTGAGAAAACCATAATTCAAAAAGAGTCATGTACCAAAATGCTCACTGCAGCTCTATTTACAATAGCCAGGAGATGGAAGCAACCTAAGTGTCCATAATCGGATGAATGGATAAAGAAGATGTGGCACATATATACAATGGAATATTACTCAGCCATACAAAGAAACGAAATTGAGTTATTTGTAGTGAGGTGGATAGAGCTAGAGTCTGTCATACAGAGTGAAGTAAGTCAGAAAGAGAAAGACAAATACCATATGCTAACACATATATATGGAATCTAAGAAAAAAAAATGTCATGAAGAACCTAGAGGTAAGAATGGAATAAAGACACAGACCTACTAGAGAATGGACTTGAGGATATGGGGCGGGGGAAGGGTAAGCTGGGACAAGGTGAGACAGTGGCATGGACATATATACACTACCAAATGTAAAATAGATAGCTAGTGGGAAGCAGCCGCAAAGCACAGGGAGATCAGCTTGGTGCTTTGTGACCACCTAGAGGGTGGGATAGGGAGGGTGGGAAGGAGGGAGACGCAAGAGGGAAGAGATATGGGAACATGTGTATATGTATAACTACTTCACTTTGTTATAAAGCAGAAACTAACACACCATTGTAAAGCAATTATACTCCAATAAAAATGTTAAAAAAAATAGAAAATGGACTAACATAAAAAAAAAAAAAAAAAGAAGTTGCCAAAGCAGCATGAATAGCTATCCTGTCTGCCAGAGCCTGGCCAAAGCTTGAAATACCACCCCAGGATAGATTCCCAGCCCAACAGACCAGGACTTTGTTGGTAGGTAGATCATATTGGGCCTCTCATCCCATCCAGATGGTTTTTCTGCAGTTGATAATTTCACCAGGTTTGGCCTTTCTATCTCCAAGTGTTCCATTGACTCAGACCACACTATCCAGGCCCTATGAGACCACATTGGTCTCCTGTTCAGATTTCCTGAGCATATTGCATCAGATAACAGCCTGAATTCGTGGCCCAAGCTACATATTGGTGGACCCAATCATGAGGCATACTATGCAATATCCATGCTCTATATCAGCCCCAAGCTGCAAGTGTGGTTGAGTGTTCTAATGGACAATTAAAAGACAGGCTTAAGCAACTGATGGGAGGGGACAAGACAACCCCAGTCTAGACTAAACATCTCAGGCAAGAAGTCTGGGCTTTTTGTTTGTTTGTTTGGTTTTGGTTTTGGTTTTTTTGCGGTACGCGGGCCTCTCACTGTTGTGGCCTCTCCTGTTGCAGAGCACAGGCTCCGGACGCGCAGGCTCAGTGGCCATGGCTCACGGGCCCAGCCGCTCTGCAGCATGTGGGATCTTCCCGGATCGGGGCACGAACGCGTGTCCCCTGCATCACATGTGGACTCTCAACCACTGCACCACCAGGGAAGCCCCAGTCTGGGCTTTTAATGCAGCAGTTCCCCAAAAGGGTACTTCTCATTTGCTCCTTATGTTTGACCAGACTGTCTACTCTCTTCCTTCAATTGTACACCCTTCTTTTACAGTTATTCACACCTTGGTCACCGTGGAAGATGCTGCAAGAGCCTTCTACTCCCTTTGACTCCTTTTCAAAGGCTCAAGTAAATGGGAGATTGAAATAGCTATTAAACAACAAGGGTTGGGGAATTATATAAACACATTTTTGAAATCTTTTGAAAATTCAGGATTTTGTTCTAACCAATTTTTAAACATGATGTGTTTTATGATTACATTATAAAAATCTTTTTCTTTAAAAAAAAGAAAAAAAGAATAAACCAGCCTTATCTCTGCTGATTGCATTGACCTGGCCCCAGCTGACCCATCACTGAACCAGTCAGTTTGCGGGCATCGCCAGAGCTCCTAGGTTACATGTTCTGGTCACTGTGGTAGGGATGAGGTTGTTGGGGTGGCAGTAAGTATCTTATCTATGATAAGAAAGACTGCAAAACTGTGGTAATAAAAATTTGAGCCATCATAAGTATGTTCCACATCCTATGTAGAACAATGAGGTTAGCAGAAAGATGATTATGACAAAGATCATGCCTTCCTGGAGTTTACAGTCTAGGCATATACACAAATTGTGGTAGAAATGACAAGAGATTTAGCAGCAGAGAATTTCAGGAGATTAAAGGAGGAGAAGACTTATAATGGGGGGTAGGGTAAGGTGGGAATCAGGGATGATTTGGGTCCAAGGCCACATCTAGATGGGTGTGTATGATCTGGGTGTATATCAGTTGTTTCCGCCTCCACCCTAGCAATAGCTGAACATTTAGTGTGTATGAGCAACAAGCCTGCAGAATTAGATTAATCATTTGGTGCTTGACTTCTTGCTTCATGATCAATGTGGAACTGGTGGCTCTGGGCAATATTATAGACTGAGCCTCAAAGTCTAAGTTGTAATCATACTCTTCAAAACTCTTGTGGAAAAGTGGGCCTACAAAATAAGGGAAAGTCTTTCCAAGTTCTTTCTTTGAAAGGACAGGCCACCCATTGGTCTTTGTGGTCACACTCACTTTTAGTGCAAATACTATCATTTTCTAACAGATAACAGTCAAACACAGACTAACAAATATGAAAAAAGTGGAGCAAATTTGTACATTCAGGGCTAAATACTCTTTACCTTACACATCCAGTTACTTAAGTCCTGTCAATTGTACTCCCAAGTCTTTCTTTGTCTACTCCTCAATATCCACTCTATCTCCATAATAATTCTAATCATTCTTCACATTGTAGCCATATAGAACTTAATGCAAAGAGCTGAACTTCTCATTCTCTTGCTTAAAGGATCATCTGGCCTTGTTTAACATCCTGCAGTGGGTCCTCATTGCTCATCAAATGAGCTCCAAGTTCCTGAACATGGCATTCAAAACTTTTCTTTCGCCTAAATTCAATTCTCTTCCCCTTAAATATATCCAGACTCTAACCATGGTTTCCTCAATATGTCATGGTGGTTCATGTACTCACACCTTTGTAAATGTTGTTCCTTACGCTCAAAATTCCTTTCCCTTATGTCTGTCCAGAGAATGTCTAATCATAACTCATGACTCAGTTATCACTGCCTCTGTGAAGCAGTTCACCACAAAGATTTATTCCTCTGTTCTTGATGACCATCAATTATTTGCACACACCTGTGGTAGTATGCATCTGTTTTCATTGTAATAACTTGTTTGCATGCCTATGACTCTGCTGAGTGCAGAGACTTTCTTTTTCATCTTTGTATCCCATAGCACTCATCAATTTGCCGAATGAGTAAAAGTCAAGCATTTTTACGTTAGTGAAGACTATGCTTTGACTACAAATTCGATTTGAAAAGAAAAAAAGGTTAGCTGAGCTGGGACCCTTGGATATTAAATGAAATTCAAAGATGCTGGTGAGAAATCAAATCATTTTTATATGAGGATGAATGTTAATAGCCTTAAGCAGAGTAGAACATTTTATTTTAAAACAAGGGATTGATCTTGATAACAGCAAGGCAAGTCAAAGGACAAAGTCCCTTGCTAGCTCCTTGAGAGCAGAGACTATTTTCTAGTTCTTTCTTAACACATGCAGCACCTTGTAAAGTGCAGGACACAAAGCAAACCCTCAGTAAATGCTGTGGAGAGAATGGATAGTGTTATAAACGTGTGGATGAAACTCTATGTTCTAAACTTACTCCTGATTGTTCCTTGCCCCAGACCAAGACTTACGCTAGCTAAAATAAAAAGTAATCAGCAATGTTGATGAATGTCAACATTGACTGCTATGATTACTTATTGAGAAGTTTGTCATTATCTTAGTATCATAAATCGTATATATTTAAGATCTATCTATATTAAATATCTGGGATATTTTAACCTATTTTTTTCCATATAATTTTAAATCCCAGTCAATTCTTTTAGTGATCATTTGGAGATCAGATGCCAGCATGAGCACTTCTGTATATACTTTTATAATACTTGGCACACAGTAGTTCCTCAACAGATGTTTGCTGAAATGAAAAAGCTAACTTACATTATAGAGGTACAGAATTTAGCTATCAATACAATACTCACATACAGATACACACAAATACATGGCATTCTGAAAAACTGAGAAAGAATATTTCCCTGAAATAGGAATCATTTAAACTTAGCACAAAGAATGAAGATGTGCATTTTAAAGGTTTGAGCAGCCAAGTGGAATAGCGGAAGAATCATGAGTTGGGAGATCACCCAGACCAGAGTTTGATTTCTGGCTCTATAACTTACCTGCTCAGTGACCTTGGGTAAAGATTTGTGCCTCGGTTTCCCACCTGGCAACACAGGGTAACATCATTTTTTAACAGACTGTTATCACAATTAAATATCCTAATACATCTGAAAGCACCACCATGGCTGGCCGACACTAACTACTCCATGATGGTTTATTTTGATTGCTCTCAATTGGCCTTGATGGCTGCCTAAGTCCTTCTTCCCTCTTTCTGGGGTGGTTGTTGCTATTAATGATGTACAGTACCGCTAGAGAACCATGCCCCCTTTTTGCAGTGTTTCTCAAACTTTAGCATATAACAGAATACCCTAGAGGGCTTGTTAAAACACAGATTGCTGGTATCCACCACCAGAGCATCTGATTCATTAGGTCTGGTGTGGGGCCGAGAATGTGCATTTCTAACAAGTTCCCAGATGCTGCTGCTGCTGCTGGTCCCCCAGCCACACTTAGAAAACCACTGCTTTTGAGTAATTGCTTCTGCTATACTGAGAATGATGGCAGGAAGAAAAGGGATATTTATGGGTTCTTGAGTGTGGCTATCTCCTAGGGCTTCCTGGGGCTTGGATATATAGGAATGGAGTACTCTCACTTGCCATCCCTACATGGGGAAAGAATGAAATCATTTCAGATTTGCCAGTGGTTACCAATGGAGAAACCCTGAGCAGCTACCAGATGGGCTGAGAAGCAGTGACAAGGTAGGAATTCTCAAGACCCCCAACCACCTGAGTTCTTCTTCTATTTGAAAAAGAATGAACCACTTTGGAAATTACATGCACTGAATGTGCACTCATCCCCAATATTGTGCAACAATATAAGCAACATATATGCTGGATTTGAAACAAAGAGAAGCAAGTGCAATTTCTTTCCTAGAGGAACTTAAAATTAAGGAAGTTGGCAGGAATGTCAAGAAAAAAAAGTGATCTAACATTAGTGCTATAATAGAAAGAAAAAGGTATAGAAACACATAACAGAAAGATTACTGATAAATAGCCAATGCATTTGTGGTGCTTACTGTAAGTAAGCTTACAGTTACTGTTCCATTAACTTGTTTAATCCTCACAACTATCTATGAGGTAAGTAGTATGACTAGTCTCATTTGATATATGAGGAAATCGAGGCACAGAATGGTTAAATGAGTTACCCAAGGTCACACAGCTAAAATGTAGCAGTCAGGAATTGAACCCAGGAAATCCTGCTCAACACATTTCTTCTTAAAGACTATACTATCAGGAGCATTGCATAGGGAGACAAAATTAAGAAAGATGGATGGAGATAAAAGACAGATGGATGATTTATGAGAATGGTTCAGATTACCAACTGGAAATCCACTTATCTTATTTCTTGTGCCCCTGAGTTCATCTTGGTACTGGACTCTTTCTGCTCCAGAATTCAAACAGGTAGAACCATTACTGCATTGACATATCCTAAATAGGATCACCCAAAGAGCCCCATTGATTATGTGCACTGACTTCTGTTATGTTGCACTATTTCCCTAAATATCCCATAGCAGAGAAAGAGAGTCTCATAATAAATTACATCTCAATCCTGTGCATTAGGGCTGGCCGCTCTCCCACAAACAATGTCAAAATTGTACGCAACTGGCACAGAGTCATTGTGACAATATGTAAATTACTTGTAAAGTGAACTTGACCTTGTATAATAAATGCTATTTGAATCTTAATTTGCTAACAATATTTTAATGCAGTAATTGAGGTCATGTAAGACGTGGACTAAAGATGAAACCATCTATAACTGTCGATTTTAAGCAGGACTGCATCACCCAGGTTTTTAAAATACTCCAAGGAATTAAAAGGCAAATGCAATGCTTATATTTGCTATGAATATGCACTGAAACATAACCGTAGAAAGAGACATAATGTGCTATAGGCCTAGGAAAGGAGTTTGGAAGAGATGATCAAAGGTTTTTTCTGATGCTAAAATTTCTTGGCTCTAGGATTAGTGTCCCCTGACCTACCCAGGTCTTTCCTTAATGAAATAAAGGAACAACTCAATAAATTACATGGCCCCAGTTTAATTTTAGTAATTTGGGGCACCTCCTCAACTCCATGCTTTCATCATTAATCATCAGGCTTCTTTTGTCTTCTCAAAGAAAGCCCTCCACCAATTGCCTGCTCAATCTCCTTTCTCTTTCCATTCCAGCTATCAGATCAAAATCAGGTTCAGCATCTGTGAAATTGACCCTCAAGTGTGAAATCATTTTTTAATGATAAAGTGTCAATAGTGTTCTGCAAGTATAAGGTATTTATTGAGTGTTATAATTATTATTATGCAGCTACTTCCCATAGTGATGACCTTTGTTCTCCTCTACCTCTCCTTCATTTGCTCTATTTCATGATCTCTCATCTTTGAGGGCTCAAAGCCTCTCTTCTTGTCTGAAAACTGAAACTCCGATGTTCTTTCTTCCACCCAGTTCTGCCCTCTGTAAACTGGGCTAACCTTTCTCCAAACCCAGCGTACACTGTAGAGAAAGCCAGGCTTGGCTCTGAATGAAGACAGCAATCACCATTCTTCCTCCCACGTGTAGTCAAGCAAAATGCATGTTGATTGACTCCCACTTACTCAGCCTAGCCAACTTCCAGGAGAGGCAGTTGGGAGGGGCCCTCCAGGAGGAGCAGGAGAGGAGCAAAGGGCAATTGCCCTGCCCACTCGGGTCCGGGGAGCCTCCTGAGCTCCCAGGCCAGTCCTCTACCCTCCAGAGCCCCTTCCAGGCTGTGTAGGTCCTTGGGGGCATAGGAGGGAGGCCAAGGAGATCAGGAGAGGCAGGTGGGAGGGGCCCTCCCAGACTGGAGGAGCAAGAGAGGAGCACAGGGCATTTTCCCCGCCCACTTGAGCCCAGGAAGCCTGCTGGGCTCCCAGGAGGGCCCCTGCCCTCTGAGACCAGGGGTGGGGGGCACACCTGGGCCCCTTCTGTTCCTTGAGCCTAATCCCCACCCCCCACAGCCCCCAGGGCCTTTTCTAGCCCTGTGGGTCCTGAGCACTGGCTCCACCCACCACCCAAACCTCGCCTGTACTTAGGTCCCACTCTCCATACCCAAGGCCTTTTCCCCCTTTTGCTTTTTTTTTTTTTCTTTTCTCTCCTCCTCTTTTTTACTATTGTGGTACTGATGTACCTTCAGGTTGTTGATTCATCTATATATATTTTTTTATATTCTTCCTAACAGATCTGTTAGTTTCCTAGTCTAATTTAATTTTTTACCTTGTTATTGTTTCTTCTTTTTTTTTTTTCTGCCCCAGGTGGCTTGTGGGATGTTGGTTCATGAACCCGGCATCAGGCCAAAGCTCCTGCGGTGGGAACTCCAAGTCCAAACTACTGGACTAACAGAGAACCTCAGACCCCAAGGAATATTCATTGGAGTGAGGTCTCCCGGAGTTTCTCATCTCAGCACCAAGACCCAGCTCTACCCAATAGCCTACAAACCCCAGTGTTGGAAGCCTCAGGCCAAACAACCAGTAAGAAAGGAACATAATCCCACTCATTAACAACAACAACAAAAAAATGATACAGCAAAAAAATATCTCACAGATGAAGGAGCAAGGTAAAAACCTACAAGACCAAATAAATGAAGAGGAAATAGGCACTCTACCTGAAAAAGAATTCAGAGTAATGATAGTAAAGACGATCCAGAATCTTGGAAATAGAATGGAGGCACAGATTGAGAAAATACAAGAAATGTTTAACAAAGATCCAGAAGAACTAAAGAACAAACAAAGAGAGATGAACAGCATAATAACTGTAATGAAAAACACACTAGAAGGAATCAATAACAGATAACTGAGGCAGAAGAATGAATGAGTGAGCTGGAAGACAAAATGGTGGAAATAACTGCCGAGGAACAGAATAAAGAAAAAAGAATGAAAAGAATGGAAGACAACCTCAGAGACCTCTGGGACAACACTAAATGCAACAACATTCTAATTATAGAGTTCCCAGCAGAAGAGAAAAAGAAAGGGTCTGAGAAAATATTTGAAGAGATTATAGTTGAAAACTTCCCTAACATGGGAATGGAAATAGTCACCCAAGCCCAGAAAGCACAGAGAGTCCCATACAGGATAAACCCTAAGAAAAACACACCAAGACACATATTAATCAAACTAACAAAAATTAAAATCAAAGATAAAATATTAAAAGCAACAAGGGAAAAACAAAAAATAACATAAAAGGGAATCCCCATAAGGTTATCAGCTGATTGTTCAGCAGAAACTCTGCAGGCCAGAAGGGAGTAGCAGGATATACTTAAAGTGATGAAAGAGAAAAAACTACAACCAAGATTACTCTAACCAGCAAGGATATCATTCAGATTCGATGGAGAAGTCAAAAGCTTTTCAGACAAGCAAAAGCTAAGAGAATCCAGCACCACCAAACCAGCTTTACAACAAATGCTAAAGAAACTTCTCTAAGCGGGAAACAGAAGAGAAGAAGAAGACCCACAAAAGCAAACCCAAAACAATTAAGAAAATGGTAATAGGAAAATACATATTGATAATAACCTTGAATGTAGCTGGATTAAATGACCCAACCAAAAGACACAGACTGGCTGAATGGATGCAAAAGCAAGCCCTATATATATGCTGTCTACAAGAGACCCACTTCAGACCTAGGGACACATACAGACTGAAAGTGATGGGGTGGAAAAAGATATTCCAAGCAAATGGAAATCAAAAGAAAGCTGGAGTAGCAATTCTCCTATCAGACAAAATAGACTTTAAAATAAAGACTATTACAAGAGACAAAGAAGGACCCTACATAATGATCAACAGATCAATCCAAGAAGAAGATATAACAATTGTAAATGTTTATGCACCAAACATAGGAGCACCTCAATACATAAGGCAAATGCTAATAACCATGAAAGGAGAAACTGACAGTAACACAATAATAGTAGGGGACTTTAACACCCCACTTACACCAATGGACAGATCATCCAAACAGAAAATAAATAAGGAAACACAAGCTTTAAATGACACAATAGACCAGATAGATCTAATTTATATTTATAGAACATGCCACCCAAATCTGGCAGAATAAACTTTCTTCTCAAGTGCACATGGAACATTCTCCAGGATAGATCACATCTTGCATCACAAATCAAGCCTTGGAAAATTTAAGAAAATTGAAACCATATCAAGCATCTTTTCTGACCAAAACTCTATGAGATTGGAAATCAACTGCAGGAAAAAAAACTGTGGAAAACACAAATGCATGGAGGCTAAACAGTGCACTACTAAATAACCAAGAGATCACTGAAGAAATCAAAGAAGAAATAAAAAAATACATAGAAACATATGACAACGAAAACATGACAACCCAAAACCTATGGGATGCAGCAAAAGCAGTTCAAAGAGGGAAGTTTATAGCAATACAATCCTACCTCAAGAAACAAGAAAAATCTCAAATAAACAATCTAACCCTACACTTAAAGCAACTAGAGAAAGAAGAACAAAGAAAACCCAAAATCAGTAGAAGGAAAGAAATCATAAAGATTAGAGCAGAAATAAATGAAATAGAAATGAAGAAAACAATCAATAAAGCAATCAAAGCAAAGCAAAGAACAGTAAAACTAAAAGCTAGTTCTTTGAGAAGATAAACAAAATTGACAAACCCTTAGCCAGACTCATCAAGAAAAAAAGGGAGAGGATGCAAATCAATAAAATTGGAAATGAAAAAGGAGAAATCACAAGTGACAGTGCAGAAATACAAAGGATTATAAGAGACTACTACAAATGACTATATGCCAGTAAAATGGACAATGATGAAGAAATGATTAAATTCTTGGAAAGGTACAATTTTCCAAGACCGAACCAGGAAGAATCAGAAAATATAAACAGACCTATCACAAGTAATGAAATTGAAACTGTAATTAAAAATCTTCCAACAAACAAAAGTCCAGAACCAGATGGCTTCACAGGCGAATTCTACCAAACATTTAGAGAAGAGCTAATACCGATCCTTCTCAAACTCTTCCAAAAAACTGCAGATGGAGAAACACTCCCAAATTCATTCTACAAAGCCAAATTCATTTCTTATACCAAAACCAGAAAAAGATATCACACACAAAAAAATTATAGACCAATATCACTGATGAACATAGATGCAAAATTCCTGAACGAAATACTAGCAAGCAGAATCCAACAGCACATTAAAAGGATCATACACCATGGTCAAGTGGGATTTAGCCTAGGGATGCAAGGATTCTTTAATATATGCAAATCAATCAATGTGATACACCACATTAACAAATTAAGGAATAAAAACCATAGGATCATCTCAATAGATGCAGAAAAAGTTTTTGACAAAATTCAACACCCATTTATGATAAAAACTCTCCAGAAAATGGGCATAGAGGGAACCTACTTCAACATAATAAAGGCCATATATGACAAACCCACAGCAAGCATCATACTCAATGGTAAAAAACTGAAAGTGTTTCCACTAAGATCAGGAACAAAACAAGGATGTCCACTCTTGCCACTCTTATTCAACAGTTTTGGAAGCCCTAGCCACAGCAATCAGAGAAGAAAAAGAAAGAAAAGGAATACAAATTGGAAAAGAAGAAGTAAAACTGTCACTGTTTGCCAATGACATGATACTATACAGAGAGAATCCTAAAGATGCCACCAGACAACTACTAGAACTAATCAATGAATTTGGTAAGGCTGCAGGATACAAAATTAGTGCACAGAAATCTCTGGCATTCCTGTACACCAACAATGAAAAATTCAGAAAGAGAAATTAAGGAAACACTCCTATTTACTATTGCAACAAAAAGAATAAAATACCTAGGAAAAAACCTGCCTAAGGAGGTGAAAGACTTGTACTCAGAAAACTATAAAACACTGATAAAAGAAATCAAAGATGACATAAACAGATGGAGAAATATACCATGTTCTTGGATTGGAAGAATCAACTATTGTGAGAATGACTGTACTACCCAAAGCAATCTATAGATTCAGTGTAATCCGTATCAAACTACCAATGTCATTCTTCACAGAATTAGAACAAAGAATTTTACAATTCATATGGAAACACAAAAGACCCTGAATAGCGAAAGCAATCTTGAGAGAGAAAAACAGAGTTGGAGGAATCAGGTTCCCTGACTTCAAATTATACCACGAAGCTACAGTAATCAAGACAGTATAGTACTGGCACAAAAACAGAAATATAGACCAATGGTACACGATAGAATGCCCAGAGATAAACCCACGCACATATGGGCACCTAATTTACAACAAAGGAGGCAAGAACATACAATGGAGAAAAGACAGCCTCTTCAATAAGTGGTGCTGGGAAAACCGGACAGCTACATGTAAAAGAATGAAATTAGAACACTTCCTGACACCATACACAAAAATAAACTCCAAATGGATTAAAGACCTAAATGTAAGACCAGATACTATAAAACTCTTAGAGGAAAACACAGGAAAAACATGCTTTGACATAAACCACAGCAAGATCCTTTTTGACCCGCCTCCTAGAGTAATGGAAATAAAAACAAAAATAAACAAATGGGACATAATTAAACTTAAAAGCTTTGCACAGCAAAGGAAACCATAAAGGAGACAAAAAGACAACCCTCAGAATGGGAGAAAATATTTGCAAATGAAACAACAGACAAAGGATTAATCTCCAAAATATACAAACAACTCATGGAGCTCAATATCAGAAAAACAAACAATCCAGTTAAAAAATGGGCAGAAGACCTAAATAGACATTTCACGAAGGAAGACATACAGATGGACAAGAGGCACATGAAAAGATGTTCAACAACACTAATTATTAGAGAAATGCAAATCAAAACTACAATGAAGTATCACCTCACACCGGTCAGAATGGCCATTATCAAAAAAATCTAGAAACAATAAATGCTGGAAAGGGTGTAGTGAAAAGGGAACCCTCCTGCACTATTGGTGGGAATGTAAATTGATACAACCACTATGGAAAGCAGTACAGAAGTTCCTTAAAAAACTAAAAATAGAACTACCATATGACCCAGCAATCCCACTACTGGGCATATACCCTGAGAAAACCATAATTCAAAAAGAGACATGTACCACAATATTCACTGCAGCACTATTTACAGTAGCCAGGACATGGAAGCAACTGAAGTGTCCATTGACAGATGAATGGATAAAGAAGATGTGGCACATATATACAATGGAATATCACTCAGCCATAAAAAGAAACGAAATTGAATTATTTGTAGTGAGATGGATGGAGCTAGAGACTGTCATACAGAGTGAAGTAAGTCAGAAAGAGAAAAACAAATACTGTATGCTAACACATATATATGGAATCTAAAAAAAAAAAAAGGTTCTGAAGAACCTAGTGAAAGAGCAGAAATAAAGACGCAGATGTAGAGAATGGACTTGAGGACATGGGGAGGGGGAAGGGTAAGCTGGGACGAAGTAAGAGAGGGCATTGACATATATACACTACCAAATGTAAAATAGGTAGTGGGAAGCAGCTGCATAGCAGAGGGAGATCAGCTGGGTGCTTTGTGACCACCTAGGGGGTGGGATAGGGAGGGTGGGAGGGAGATGCAAGAGGGAGGAGATATGGGGATATTATGTATACGTATAGCTGATTCACTTTGTTATACAGCAGAAACTAACACACCATTGTAAAGCAATTATACTCCAATAAAGATGTTAAAAAATAATAATAATAAAATAAAATAGATAACCAACAAGGACCTACTATATAGCACAGGGAATGCTGCTCAATATTCTGTAATAACCTAAATGAGAAAAGCATTTGAAAAAGAATAGATACATGTATAACTGAATCATTTTGCTGTACACCTGAAACCAACACAACATCGTTAATCAACTATGCTCCAATATAAAATAAAAATTTTTTAAACAGATAATAAGGACCTACTGTATAGCACAGGGATATCTACTCAATATTCTGTAATAACCTATATGGGAAAAGAATCTGAAAAAAAATAGATATATGTATAATTGTTTCCCTTTGCTGTGCACCTGAAACTAACACAACATTGTAAATCAACTATACTTCAATAAAAGTTAAAAAAAAAAGAAATGAAATTGAGTTATTTGTAGTGAGGTGGATGGACATAGAGTCTGTCATACAGAGTGAAGTTAGTCAGAAAGAGAAAAACAAATACCATATGCTAACTCATACATATGGAATCTAAAAAAAAAAGGTACTGATGAACCTAGTTGCAGGGCAGGAATAAAGAGGTAGACCTAGAAAATGGACTTGAGGACATGGGGTGGGAGGGCGAAGCTGGGGCGAAGTGAGAGTAGCATCGACATATATACACTACCAAATGTAAAATAGTTGGCTGGTGGGAAGCAGCAGCATAGCTCAGGGAGATCAGCTCAGTGCTTTGCGATGACCTAGAGGGGTGGGATAGGGAGGGTGGGAGGGAGGCTCAAGAGGGCAGGGATATGGGGACACATGTATGCATATGGCTGATTTGCTTTGTTGTACAACAGAAACTAACACAGTATTGTGAAGCAATTATTCTCCAATAAAGATCTATAAAAAAAATAAAATTAAAATTAGGGCAAAATTCCAAGATGAACCAGATACCCAATCTTTAAATAAAGACAGTATTTTACCTTTAGAAGGGATATTTGTTCTCCACATTCGAGAATTTATTACTCACACAGTTATCTATTATAGATAGAATGGCCAGAGGTAGCACCAGAAACAGGAAGTCGGGGCGGGGGGGTGGGGGAGGACAGTTATCATTTGCAGCTTTTTAAGAACACTTGCAAGCACTTGATCTTTGTTCTCTTCAGCAACAATAGATGGTGAGTGGTCAATGCTCAGCTGGCAACTGATGGTGTTTTGAAAGCTTTGGAAGCCCGTTTCCAGCTGACTGGCTATTTTCACTATTGGTGAGTTACTCTGTCTTTATCACAGCTGACTGATCTCAGCTGGCTGCATCTTTTGGCCCTGTACCTCTTCCCTCCGGAAGCCGATGTTAATAGCAAAGGTGTTGCTTTCCCTGTGACTACTGATGCCTCCCTCTGCCTAACGAACAGCAAGGCCAGTAAAAGGCTTTAATCATAAACACAGAGCACTTCCAGCATATGGTAAATAATAAACTGAAACTCAGCCAGTGGTGACAGGATTGGCTGGTGACAGGACTGGTGACAGGGATGGTTTACGGGCAGGGGAGGCTGCTAGAACTTTGTAAGCACTGAATATCTTCCAGCTCTACATACTTGGAATGTCCCAATAAGTAATGAGCTAGATATGATTTCTTGCTTTGGAAGCACCTCATGATGAAATTTACCAAAGAGGCAGAAGAGACGCCCAGATCTTTAATGCACATTCAAGTGTATGATAGAGGAGGATAAATGTACTATATATAATAGTTGAACATACCCTCTGTGTTTACTGTTGTGAATATTGACTTCCAAATGGATTTAATCAAAATCAATAACACAATGTACAGTAATGAAATAATGTAAAATGCAGTAATGTATAGGCCAAGAGGTTGACTATGGAATATATTAACAGCGAAGCAGCTTTACAAGAATAATTCATTCCTCTTTCAGAATCTTTCTATACCTAATATAAGACAATAAGAAGGAGAAGCAAAATTCTAGAGCTGGGCCACGAAATGAGTTCTTTACAGAACTTTTAAAAATTATCTTCTTAGCAAATTTAGTGAGACAGGATTGGGCTACAGCTGGAAAGACACAATGAAGAAATCCATTTACAAGATCAGAAGGCTGACCTACAGGTAGATGGGCCAAACATTGTCTTTCAGGTTGGCTTATAAAGGGAAATAAAATGACTGATTTTTAACAATATCATAATGATTTTCTAGAAGTCAAATAAATTCTAAAATGTTTTTTATATACCGTTGGAGCATATACATGCATCCTAAAGTTAAACGGCAAAGGGTACAATTGTTAAGAACTGTCTACTTATTAAATTTATATCCTAAGAGGTAAAAGAGGGAAATGTATTATCTAGAATTGGCCAGAAAGGCCCAAGGTGATTTTTGAGTAATCAATATTTTCCAATATATGCTACAGCTTTAAAACAGAGAAAAATAACTGATACTGGCATTCACTAGAAATCTGTTTTTCTAAAGAAAGCTTAATGATTTGCTGGTAAAGATTAACTATAATACAAAGATTTCAAAGAGTATTTTACCAAGAAGGAATAGCATTCCCATTTTATAGAAAACCAAACTGAAATCTCAGGATATTAAGAGGTCTTACCATAAATCACTGGATGAACTCTTTCACTCATTTATCATTTCTATTTCTTTCTTTACAACCTTAATTAACTTTTCCCTTCTTGTATTTGGCTGTTACTCCTGTCGATTAACATTTGTGTTACCATCTGCATTCCCTCAATTCGTTCTTCCTCTGTTTTCCCATTTCTTCTTCATCTGACCATCCTATACTCTCTTTCAAAGAAGCTTTAAAAGAGGAAAGAATAAAGACAGAAAGAGGGAAAATAACCTACTTTTAATCATAGGTGGAATAGCTGATTTAAGGCAGGAGGTACCTTTTTTTAATATCTCCTCTTTAAATAGGTGAAAGAATAAGAAAAAGGAAGGAAGGAAGGAAGGGAGGGAGGGAGGGAGGGAGGAAATTAAAGGAGAAGAAAATAAATGAATTACCAATATTTGCTAGCACAGTCCTGCAATGATTAATGGGAACTTCCACATGCCATTTCTGGGTAATGCCTGAGAATTATTGAAGACAAGCACTGAAATACACAAACATTATTAGAATCCGAGCAGCAATAGCCTCTCTAAGGGTAGAATGGCTCGGAATTCAGGAATCAGGCACAGACCATCTAGGGTCTAGTGACATTTCCTACTCATCCTCAAGGGACTCCACCATGACTGGAGTAATAGAAGTCAAAACTTCAGTCAGGCCCTTATTAGTTACTTTGCACACAGGATACGGGGTACCATTGTTAGTGGCAAACTACAGCTATTGCAGCTCAGAATTGACAATGCTCTTTTTAAAAAGCTATCTTTGACTGCTCAATATAAGGTTAGGAGCAGGTCATGTACAGGGTTTTTTACCAAATTAATGCTATCAGGGGAATTACACTTAAATGGAATTCTTTCTATCTAAACAATTCCATCTAGTTTCATCACTGCTTTTTCTCTCCATCCCCCCCATATAAAATAATTCAGATGAGTAGACATCTGGAATAATATATAAAGAATCAAGTTATCAAACAAGTCAAGATTTACCACCAGGTCTTATGCCCTCTCTCTAAGTCATCCAGGAAACGAAAGTCTCAAACAGCCAGTAATTTTTTTTGACAGGTTTCAAATAATCTTTGACATCAGCTTCTTGGTGCACAATCTTCATTCAAATGACCAAAAATAAAAATTTAAAGAGACTCTTCCATTTGGGAATCATTTCCTTCATCTATTTTTTATTTAAACAGCACATTGCTGTGTTTAAAAGAGGGTTTCCTAAATCAGCCATCAAATACATGTAGGAATCAAAATCTAAATCTAATCACCAAGCTTATTATTCCTTATTTAAAGGCAAGAAGTTTTTTTTTTAATGGCATCTATTTTTTTAAATTCTAACTACTCTTTTTATATAACAAAGAATCATATTGTCAGCACTGTGCCAGTCCAACAACAGAAAACTTCATTAAACCTATGTCTCCACATACATGTAACTTGGATAATTGAAGATGTTTGTTTTCAGTAATTAAGTTAATGATGTTCTTTAAGCCCTTGTGTGCCCACATATAATGTGTGTGTTTGAGATGGGGCATTGGGGGAAGAAGAGAGTTCACAGAAGTAGACTTTAAAGTGACTCTATTCAGCATAGTAAAAAGTGACACTGGGTTGACAGAGGTGACACTGAATTGATAGAAGGCCCTGAATTCTAGAATAAGAGTTATTTGGATTTTAACCACAAAGTGACATTGAATTATTGTAGATTCTTAAGCTGAAAAGTGATGAAATCAAAACTATAATTCAGGAAGATTTGGATCTATTGTGGGTGCTTGGCAACTGGGTGGAGAGAGGGAAGGATAAGGGTACAGGAGTTGGATGGAAAAGAGAATGGAGGCCAAGAACATGCTTAGGATGTTAATTATAGCAATAATCCATAATAAGGCAAAAAGGGCCTGCTATAGACTGAATGCTTGCGTCCCCCCGAAAATTCATATGTTGAAACCTAATTCCCAATATGATGATATTAGGAGTGGGAGCTTTGGGGAGTGGTTAGGTGATGAGGGTTGTGCCCTCATGAATGGGATTACTGCCCTTATAAAAGCAACCTTAAAGAGCTCATTTACCTTTCCACCATGTGAGAACACAGCGAGAATACAGTCGTCTGTGAATCAGGAAGCAAGCCCTTATCAGACAGCAAATCTGCTGGCACCTTGATCTTAGATTCCTCAGCCTCCAGAACCATGAGAAATAAATTTCTGTTGTTTATATACCACCCAGTCTATGGTATTCTGTTATGGCAGCCCAAACAGATTAAGACATGACCTAAACCACAAAATGGAGAGAAAGGATAAGAAAGGCAGATCAGAGGGAAAACGTGATTGTGTGAAGACTGGCAGGTATAGATAAATTGATGGTTATAGAAAATTAATCCTAAATTGTGATACGAGAGAACAAGGAAAAGGAATTTACCACCAACAGGAAAATGGGAGACAGCAAAGAGCACTGATTTAGAAAATAGGGAGGAGTGGGGGAAAGGGCAAGGAAATTAGGTTTAATATGTGGCCCAACCCTTGATAAATTTGAGAGGATGAAGTTACATTCACCTAGAGCAATTTAATTAGCAGATAAAAAGATGGTATCTGGATTAGAAATAAAAATTAAAATGGACGTTTTAAGCAACAAGCATAGAGATGACAGCTGAGGTCTTAAGAATGGTTAAACTGACCCAGGGAGAAAAGGCAGAAAAACAGAAGGCCAAGGGTATGACCTTGGAGGAAATTTGATTTTGAAAGGCGGGATGTAAATCAGAAAAAGAGATCTCAAAGGGGAGGGAGGCAAAGGCCCCAGGCACATTGGAATAATTGCAGGAGTTCTTACCGTGGAGGAAGATGTGGGTTCTAGTTTTTGTTTTGTCATTTATGAATGGTAACATTGACTGAGCTTCATGATTGTGCTATGCTTCTATAAAATTAAGAATCTAGAAGAGTTCTCTTTCTGCTTCGGATATAGACAGCTAGAAGGGGTGTTGCTAACAACTCTGACAACAAAGAAATGCCAGATAGACTATAACATCATAAGTTTTTTTGAACCACTGTGAGTTCTGATGTCATGACACAACCATGAGATAGATTCCTCAAGAAAAGATGGGCCATGCAGACTAGCTCAGCATGAGAAAAAGATCTTCATAAAAGCAAGTAAGAAGAAACCAGCTAAAATTTTAGCAAGTTCTAAAGGTCAAGTGTGGGATAACGTGACAATGTAGAACTCTTGGGAGCCCCAGAGCAACAGGGGATTTATGTTCAAAGGCTCTTCTCTCCTCCACTGAGTACTCACAAGATTGGAGGCTGTGTAAGAAACCAAAAAGAGTACCCTCAGTGGTGTGAGTGTGCAGGAAGGGATAAGCTGACACTGCAAGAATGCACAAGTTCTGTCATCCTACCCAGAACATTTTCTCATACAGAGCATAGCCATAATCCACTGGGAGAGAGGCCCAAATCCCATGGATGGTAAACAACTGTTGTCAGAAGAGGAACCAGTCCTCTTCTCTGATAGCTGAAGTGCTAAAGAACCTGAAGTACAAGCACAATCCCTAACTCACCCACAACTTTTACCTTCAAAGTTTATTTTCAAAGCAAAGGTTAATTATCAGATGGTTAGATTAGCAGGTCAGACCACAGTACTAGGGAGGGGCATTGCTAGGGGTTAAATTGTGGCCTCCCCAAATTCATATGCTGAAGTTCTAAGCCCTGGTACCTCAAAATGTGGCCTTATTTGGAAATATGGCTACTGCAGATGTAATTAGTAAAGTTAAGATGAGGTCCTACTGGAGGAGGGTGGGCTCTAATCTGACTGGTGTCCTTATAAAATGGAGAGATTGGTCATGTGCACAGGGAGAACGCAACATGAAGATGAAGGGAGAAATCAGGGTGATGCTTCTACAAGCCAAGGAATGCTAAAGATTGCCAATAAACCACCAGAAGCTAGGGAAGGTTCATGGAACAGATTTATCCTCATAGCCCACAGAACCAACCCTGCTGACACTTTGATCTTGGACTTCTAGCTTTCAGAACTGTGAGATAATATATTTCTCTTGTTTAAGCCACCCAGTTTGTGATATTTTGTTATGGCAGCACTAGCAAACTAATACAGGCTTTGAGGAAGTTATAGAGTTAGATTTATTAATTCATTTATTGAAAACATTTTTTCAGACCCTACAATGTGAAGTGAACGTAGTAATGAACAAAACAGATAAAGTCCCTGCCCTCAAGGGGCTATTATCCTAGTTTAGAAGATAAACAATAAAACAAATGAATATATTATATGTCAAGTAGTGGTATGCACTTTGAACTAAACTAAAGCAGAATAGGCAGAGGCAAGATCATGTAGGATTTATAAGGACTTCAAATTTTATTCCAAGTGAGATGGGAAACCACTGGAGGATAATGAGAAATTATTTCAATTTTAAAAGCTGGCTGCCACGGGAAGGTTAAACTTTATAGGAAGGTTAGTGTAAAAGTAGGGAGACCCTTTGCAGTTGTTCATGCTGAGATGATATTATCTTGGGCTAAGGCAGAAGCAGAAGTAGTCATACAGAATATATTTAGACAGCACTACTGACGGCCCATGATAGCTATATGGGTGTTGGTCAGGAGGAGTCTCTCCCTTAGTGAGAAAAATTTCCAGCCTGAATCAGAAGATATAACTCTAAGCAGATTTCAAAGCTCTGGAAAGTAACTGACTATATAATATGGCTAGGCACATAATGGCTGTAAATATTTTAAAATCCTGCAAGAGATTGGCAAATATTTTCAAATGGTAGAATCTTAACAAAAAGTGCATTTTAACACAGAACTTATTTGCACCTTTCCATCCTTCAAAATGTTTTCTGCATTTCCACCTGGGGTGCTCTCCCTAGTGAGAGCCATTGGTGGGACTGTTTTGAAAGCGCTTGCCTTTCATCACAGGCCAAAATAAATCAAAAACTGTGCTCACAGCTTTTGCAAGGATTGGTTCAATTGTGAAAAAGAATATGTTTGATCTGTAGAAGCTCTTCAGGGGAAAATGTTTTGAGTGAAAGGCCAGCATTGTATTTTCTAAAAACAAATGCTTCATCGTTCTTCATCCATAAAGCCTATATCTGCACACACAGAAATGAAGAAAGAAGTTTAAATACTTATCCAAGCCCTGTGCACATGGGGAGGTGCTTCAAGTAGGAAGAACCAAAGCATTATTGAGATCACAGTGGGATGATTCTTGCCTGAATTGTTCAGATTAAATGCCTAACTGGAGCAAGTGTCCAAGATTATTGTTCTTTACCTAAAAGGAGGCAGATCTTGCTATTTCTGTTTTCCTAGGAAACTACTAGCACCTTTATTCATACTTTGTTATATATTTCCCAAGAGTAATGCTAAGTCAAAGATAAGTAAATCTTCATAATTCTGGATATTAAATAAGAGTTGCTACAAAAAGGAACTGTCTTCTAAATGTCAACCCAGTACTTTTCCCATGTGGAGGGATGTTTTTCTTGGTTAGATTTATAGCTTTTTCCAAGTCCTTAATCAATGCAGTCTCAATCAAATAACCCTAGTCAACTTTGCTTCCTAATTGGATGAATTTTACTAATAAACTCTAATTTTCACCAAGAAAATATAGATTTACAGTAATCCTGTAAATTCCTTTTCATTTGAAAGAGATACTTGCACCATTTTCAAAATTGTCTAATCTCATTTTCTATTTACAGAGGTTTTAACTAAGCTAAATTTTCTGTTGAACTATGCCCAAGATGTGAAAATTTTATTCCTCCATGAATGGTGTCCAGTTTTTTTCATCAATTACCATGAGAGCCTACTAAGAGGTCATATTCCTGTCCATCTCATTAATATATGATGGTGGAGGAAGTACACCATTTGGGGTTGTTTGTCTTGAAAAGTAGGAATATTCTGGGACTTGATCCTGTCACTCTGTCATACACTGAGAGTCCTGAGACCTCTATCACATGGGTACATTTAGTTACTCCACCCTGACACTCTAATCTCATATTTGGATATATAGTCTTTCCTTTAGCCCAACAAATCTTACTAAGATTTTTATTTCTTTTTTGGTGGATTTTTTTATGAGGATGAGAACAAACCACATGTTCAGGAGATATTGCACCAGACATATATACCCTCTTCACTAAATTGACCACCAAACTCTACCGATGTTAGCAGTCAGGACCCTCTCTTTTACATCACCTCTCACTACCCATGCTGTTAGATTTCCAATAAATATTCCCAAATGAACAAATGCTTAATCAAGCAAACCTCCCAAGTTGATTTTAATTTAATTTGACCATTATTGTTATATTCCTACTGTATGCAGCACTCTGTGCAAAGTACTATTAATAGGCCATATACTGATGAATAAAACAGCCCTTTGTTCATGGGCTCACAACTTGCAGGAGACCCTAGACTAGGATTTATCTTGAATGATTCCAGATTTGTACTAATCTTGAATAGATACAAAGCTGTGGAGAAGCTTATGTGTAAGAAATCAGGGAGCAAGGACCTTCAGAGTCATCTCATCACAGTGTCTCCATTCAGGGCATTTCCTTAATCATGGACTTCTTCAATCCACTCCAAGGAAAATAAGTATAAACACATAGGACAAGACGCATGGTTCAGTGACTCCAGTCTCCTAGTTCTCACCATCTTTAATGAAAAAAGCAATTCAAAACTAAATTCAATGCATAAAATAATAGGATTGGGCAGGGACTTGGAAGTCTCTTAGCTCAATTCTCTTATTTTAAAGATGAGTGAACTGAGCTTCAGGGAGGAAAAGTGGCTTGTCTTAGGTCATCCACTTCTTAGTGGCAGATCTTATTTGGGAATAAGTGAGTCTTATTCCCAAACACTCAGCCTCCCTGCCTCTCTGGCTAATTGAATATCAAGAGGCTGAACATAATCCATATTTAAGCTCCAAGGGGAAAAATAGGATAAGAAAGAAAAGCTCGGGCTTCCCTGGTGGCGCAGTGGTCGAGAGTCCGCCTGCCGATGCAGGGGACACGGGTTCGTGCCCCGGTCCGGGAAGATCCCACATGCCGCAGAGCGGCTGGGCCCGTGAGCCATGGCCGCTGAGCTGTGCGTCTGGAGCCTGTGCTCCGCAACGGGAGAGGCCACAACAGTGAGAGGCCCGCGTACCGCAAAAAAAAAAAAAAAAAAAAAGGAAAAAAAAAAGCTCCATCAAGGTGAGAGATGTGAAGCCTGTGCTGAGTTCCACTCACTGGCTTCCTTCTTGTTATGCTAGAAGACAGATGACTCGCTCCTCCCAATCTCAGAGACCCAGATTAATGTAGATGTGGGAAAGAGAAAAAGCTGTGTGGAAACTTTATTAATCTGCGGGAAAGACCAAGAGCACCAGCACCCGTTTACTGGGGAGGAACACTGACTATTTGTTAGCTGCATGTGGTCAAAACCCAGCTTTATCAACTACTGTGTTTTCTTGGGTGAGTTACTTAACCTCTCTGTGTTTTGATTGCTCATCTCTGAAATGGGATAATAGCTACCTCAAAGTGTTGTTATGAGGATTAAGTAATTGATACTTATAGAGTGATTAGATTTGCTTGGTTCATAACTATCTATGCATTTATAAAATAAATATAGCACAATGATGTAAGTACCCAATCTAATATAAACCAGAATACTTAGAGATATGTCTTACCTAAAAATAATTTCTTCTGTGTTTTTTTATAGGAAGCAAATTTCAAAGAGTTAGAATATTCTTTTGAGGATTTTTAGTACAAATATCCTATACTATTCATTAAGATGTCAACTTCAGCTAAAAGTGGTATCATGTCATTCAGATGGAAAACAGACATGTTCAATTTTAAAAAATTAATTATCACTTTGCATTGGTATTTTCCTCATTGCGTTTTGTGAGACAACCATCTCCCTGGAATATAAATATAAATATGAGTCAAAAGAACTGAAAGTCTTCCATAGTCTATAACATTGGGAAGTGCTCGGATAAATAGAATTTAATAGGTTTCTTTACTGCAGGACTTTTAAGAGCCTGTACTATGCTAACGTGAATTGTAAATTCTGTTTATTAAGGTGAGAAGTAAATCATCATTAAATATAGATTTAAAAGGATAGCAGCTAAAATGCAACTACGCTTTACAGAACTTCGGATTATTAATAGTCTTTCAAAAGGTCATTCCTGCAGGCACTGATTCTGATAGAGGTTTCAAAGCATGAATCTGTATGATCATCGATAGCTAGGCATCTGTTAGAGTTTACACAGCTCATTCTGAAGTTAGTGCCCAATGCAAAATCTACCAAAGTGACAATTTTGTGTAGCTTGTCCACAAGATAAAAAGGAACAAATAGTAATTTTAATGCATTGAAAGGAGAGTTAGCATGAAGTTTTGATAGAAATGTCCAGCAAATTAATATGCCTTCTGTTAAGAGTGAGTGGAAGACAAATTTTTCCTTATATAGGTAAAACACACCTTCATATGACCTAGGGTATTTGGTTCCTGAAGATTTCATTGCCATGAGCATCTCAAAAGAGATCGGAGCCCAGTAGTTGAATAAGTTTTAAATTACCCTGTTAGGAAGAAGTCCTTCCCCTGAAGTATATTCAGCTTGAAAGACTCATTGAATGAGTTCTGGCCATAAGACTACAGTCTGCAAAATATGAGACATTTATACCAAGAGATGTGGGATGTGGGAAATAGGCCTTCTGTAGGCCAGTAGAGCTTCTACAACATCTTTGATGATTATGCCACAAGCAGCTAAGACTGCTAACCTGCCTGCCTTCATTCATTGATTATAACAGCCCAGAGCATCTCACAACCAAGTGCTTGAAGTAACAAGAAAGTTGTAATAGGACTGAAATGTCATAAATTCTTGAGTGTTGTCTTCTATAGTTCATCTATATACTTTCTAGTTGATCTAGCCGATGTTTTAATAATTTATTATTTATTTAATATTATTTATTTAAAATTTATTTATTTGATAAATTTTGTCAAACCAAAATCTAGAAGTACAAAAGCCAGAGTCAAGATGTCAGTGCCTATTTTAAGACATGGCATACAAAAAGGCCTCTTCTCATTTGCAAGTGTGTTGTTTAAACACTAGCATCAACCTATATGTTTATGCCCATCAGTTTTCTGACAACTGATAGTGTCGGGATTTGAAAAACAAGGAATTAGAGTTTGAAGAGAAAGCAGGAAACTTTTCAGCTCAACCTTAAAAAAAGGAAAAGAAATGCATTTGGACCTTAGGGAGAAAGTTTCTAAGAAGTGGATTAAAAACAAAAAACAAAGAACAACTGAGCAATCCAAGTCAGAAACACTGCGGTGTTTTGGTCTTCTCTGGGATTAAGTTTTCATTGGCAGTTGGTGCCTGAGGTATTCTCCCCCCTTAACTAGACCGAGCTATGTAAATGAATAAATGTTTGCAAACGTTTCTTTCCATGTTACTCTTTTTCCCAGGAGTACACAACATTGGAGCCACAAGGTGTGAATTAACATATGAATTGGAGGAAGATGTTTGCTGAGCAGGAGGAATGTGGAAGACCACAATGGCTCCAAACTATTAAGACTGAGGCACCTACTAGAAGAGTCTCTTCTCCCCCCTCAATCCCCACCTATACCAGTTTCCTTCCCCCAACCCAACAACCATGACCTCTCCCCCATGCATAAGCCTACGAACCCTATAAGCTGCCCTCCATCCCTGGTCTGTGGAAATGTGTCACAGAAATTACATCTAGTTACTAAAATAATGGTGTTTTTAAAGAGTTAAACATATAGACATTCTCTTTCTGGAATGTATCTCTTCCGTTTATCAAGGAATGTCTGTCCTTGTAAGTTTTCAATACTATTTTATTTTAAGGCATGTTAAACTTTATCACTATATCAACTTGAAAAAAAATGTGAAATTGGTAGCAGAACTTCAGGCTGTGATAGAATTCCCAAAGGATTCTGATGTCCTTTTAAAAATTAAATACAATAATGGAAGATAAACTGTGTAAAATGCCAGTACTTCTCCTCCACATCTCTTCTGTTTGTGTAGTAAGCCACGATGTCCCACTGCCAATCATATTTGAGGAAAGAAATAGTATACAGAGAGCTTTCAATGTCACTCATGCATTCATTAGATCCTCTATTTCTCTCATTTGATTTTGAGTTTGGTGTTAATTCACTGTACATATACTATACCTACATAAAACAGGCACAGCTTCTCTCATTATAATGCAATTGTTGGTAATTTAGAAAATACTAGATAGATTAAACCATAAAATCATTAATTTCAATGAAATAGGGGAATCGTACACTGGATAAAACAGGCATGATCCACTTTCCAGCTAAATCTGAAGCAATGTGTCTATCTTACATTTCCTTACTTAAAAAAATTACCAACAAACCTTACTTGATGTGAATATTAACTTTTTTCTTCAAATACATTTTAATAAACTCTCATTTCAGTGTTCCAATATGACTGTAGAGAACTTCAAAACTTTTTTTTTTCCAAAGGACTAAAATTCAAACCTCCCATGCCCCGTTTCAAAGAAATATTTATGGCTGGATTTAAAATGTCTGAACAAAGAGCTTTAAAATGAAATCTCCACTGGAAAAAAACAGCTACTGAGACCACAGCATAAATGCCATTTTTATGATAATGAGAAAAGTATTAGATTTCCAAAAAAGACGAATATAGTAACTATCTTCCGCACCCCCCGCCAAAAAAAATGTTCGGAGAGAAAAATATGGGATAATTCCAAATCTAAACTTCAGAAAAAGAAATTAATTTCTTTATTAATGTAAACAAAATAATTTGTCTTTTGTAACGTATGTCAAGTAAAAATGTGTTTCATTTTATATATCATTCACCTCTGTATATGTGGTCATTCCTCCTTCTAACATTCTCAGTAGCATTACAATGCCTCTGGCTAGTTTCTTTTAATTTTTTCCCTTTACTTACAAAGAGCAAACACAATTGTTTAAATGCAGGAGATATTTTCTTCCAGAAATCTGGAAAAGCACACAGAAAATCTAGAATCTTGTTAGACACATGAACATTTTGAAAATACCATAAGGAGCCATTCCTGAAGGACACTAGGCCCAGGAATTTGCCCTTGACAGTCTCCCTGACAGCAACCTGATAGGAGAATAAGGTTGATTTTCATAAGATCAGCTTACAAAGGTATGATTCCTGCTCTGTGCATCAGATATTTCCATAAGAACTAGTTCCATTTCTAACCTCCATAGTTATGTCCAATCATCTTAAACTACTTATTCGTTTTGTCTATGCATCATCTTTAGATCTACAGATTTACTACCACCAAAGTGAGTAACACATCCTTTTATGTGCCCAACATAACCTCTTAAGGTTTCACAAGTCTGCCACAGTTTCAGCAACACTTATATTTCAGCACTCAGTTCAAATGCTTCTTGACTTTATAAACTTAGATTATATTTCTATACAGACTGGCAGCATACCGATGTTGTTTATATCTTTAAAGTTCCTCCTCACCCAGTCCTGCATTTTCCAGAATTATCTCTCAGTCAGTTTGCTCTCCAGCACACACAAACACTCGTATGTGTACCTGTGAAAGTTTCATCCTTCAGTGAAACAGAGGCAAGGCCAAGGGAAACAGCTAACACTTATTGATCCTTCTAAGCGCTAAGCATAATTCCAGGTGCTTTATGTACCCTGTCACTTTATCCCCATGACAGTACTGTGGAGTAAGAACCGGTATTCTTATTCCCGTTCACAGGTCATGAAACGAAAACTTGAGTGCTTTGCCCAAACCCCACAGCTATAGATGATGGAGCCAAGATTCACACCTAGGCCTGTTGGTCATCCAATCCCTCCGCAGGACCACTAACTTTAAAGAGTGGATGATTTCGAGTCTCCCTCCTCAACCTCTTTTCCATTCTGCCTTCCCTTTCCCTCCTCTTCAGAGGCACTGGCTTATGCAAGCACTCTCTTGAAGAGTGTCAGTAACTTGTTATATAAAGTTTCTTTCTTTAATGTCAACATTTCAGTTGTGTGATATCACACATTCTTTATTTGACAGTGGCTTCTTTGATACCTCTTAGCCTAATAGTTTAGAACTACGACTCCAGGAGTAGGGAAGTGCGTTTGTTTTCAAGGCCCATTTTCCCTCCCTGAGGCTCCAGCCCTGCACAGGACGAGGACAGAGTAGGAGAGACAGAAATCTCTGTCTCCTGTCTACTCTGGCTCACAGGGTCTGGACTCAGGTGAGGCAAGGGAGGCACCAACCCTGCACTTGCCCAACCTTGAGATGGAGGGCCTCGTTAAACTTGTACCCTAGGCACCTCCCTTGCCTCACCCTAATCCCAACCCTGCTTAGCCTGTTGCCATCTGAGGCTACGGCCTCTGCTCTATGCTGGTCTCCATTTATGAGGTGCACATGACTGTCTACAGGCAGAGTCTGGCTTTCCCTGGGGCACTGTCTTTCCTGAGGACCTCTGGAGGAGCAGCTGTTCATCTGGATCCCCATGTTTCAATTATACACCCTGGTTGGGTGTCCCGTCACCTGGGCAACCCTTTGACTCCTGCCTCCAACTCCATCTTTCTGCATGTGGAGCCTCAGGAACCACTGCATTCTCTGTGTCCCCACCAAGGGCTACAAAAGAACCTAATGGGGCATAGGTGGCCCCCTTTTTCTTAACAAGCTCCCTAAAAAACAGTCTCTTTCTGACTTGATGATGTGGACTCCTCAAGTGAGCCTCTCACCTTCCCAATGCTCTGCACTGGGCTCTAGGAGAAAACCAGCAAACTTTAGGGGACATATCTCAGGCTCTGCCCAGAACTCTCTCTGCATTGTGTTCTGGAAGAAGGTTGCTGATCTTAGCAATGCTTTTGCCTATGCCTAATTAGTTTCCACAAGCAGATGTGGTTTCAGAAGCCAAGAAATCTGCTTTATAAACAGATTAACTATATAACAGATCTTTATCTGTTTTATAAACCTATAGTCAAGGTCTGAGCTTTCACACCATTGCCATCACTAAAGCCACCACTGAGCATGCAAAACCTTCCTGATTCTACAGGCCTCCAACCTGCAGCAAGAAATGCTAGATGCCCACATCCTGACCTTGAGCTATTTGCCGGCTGGGATATTTTTTTCCACCATCCTTGGAAGCACTAAGCTATTTCTGAACATGGTTTCTTTTCTGATTGCTTACCAGGCAATAATTCTCCAGGTTCTTCATTTGCCCTAGAAACAAAGAATCACAACCCACCAGAAAGTCAAGAGGCACAAGTGGTACCAATGCAAAGTAGTATCAGAGGCTTTCCAGAGCCACAGATAGCATCAACTGTGTGGGCTGAGATCTCAGCCATGTATTTCCATAGTCCCAATGTGACATGTGTGTGTGTTGTCTTGATCTCAGAAGCAAGGGACCAGAATCAGAGGCCCTTAGAGTCTCCTTGTTCAACCTCCTGCCAGACACAGTTGATATCTGACCTCAGGGGCTGGGATGAGTGAGGGTAGCAGAGTGGAGTATTCAGCTTCCTAGAAGTCTCCCTGCAGAAGGCAAAGATTTGCAAATTGTGCTCCTCAGACCTGGGAGGGCTAATGACAGGGTTGGGGGGAGGCAGGGAAATAGCTTCTTCCTGATATGTTTTATGTGTTGGATTTGGGTGACAATTTAATACGGAGAAAGGGTTTCACAGCTTTAAAAATAAGAAGAGAATAGAGGTTTGGTCTCAGAAAAAAGGATTCCAAGTCCTCACTATGTCCTTCACTAGTCATTGATTTTGAGCAAATTACTTAATGCCTCCAGCCTCAGTTCCTCGTTTATAAATTATGGGAAACAATACCTGTCCAATAATCTCCAAAATGGTAATTAGCATGAACTGTAGAAAAATGTTTATATTACTTGGAACTTAGAAAGAGCCTTTGCTTTACATTCCCTCCTTTAATCTTCATGACAACCTTGTACTGTAGGTACCTTTGACCTTCATTTTATATATCGAAGAAAATAAACACAATTCACAGATGTTCAATAAGTTGCTTACAGTGACACAGTGACTGATCGAAGATTTTCTCTGAATTCTGACTCTTGCTCCTCCCGTGAACAGAAGACTTAGCTATACTTCAGGATTTGGGGTTTTTTTAACCTCATGATAAAATGGTTGCTCAGATTGTAGAAGGTGTTATCAAACCAGAATTCTGGGCCAGAACTTGGTCATGGACCCTAAGACTCCAACCAGGGTCAAACAGATGGCCACTGTTTTGGGGTTAATGCTGCCATTGTTACTCTCCCAAGCTCTCCACACCACTGGTCCTACTACTGTCTACAGAAATGCTAAGGACAGTAACAGCTGCTGTTCACTGAACCCAAGGCACTGTGCTCACTGCTTGACATATACAATCTCATTTAATCATCCCAACTTAGTTAATCCTCCCAACACTTCTATTAGGTAGGCACTGTTATTATTTCTATTTTACAGATAAGAAAAGTTATGCATAAAAAGTTGGATTAAGTTTCCCGAGGTCCCATGTCTAGTCACATTGTGCATGCCATTCCTACTGCACCTAGTCACCGCCAGCTCCCTGCTGCTACCACTAATTCAGCCACCATCACCATGGCTCCTGATGATGCTGCCACAGGGTTGTCAAAGCCCAGGTTCACCTTTTGGCCTCCAAAAAGCAAAATTGCTCTTCTCAGTTTTATGGGACCCTCCTTCGAGGAACACGGGACGAGAACTAGAGGACATTTGAGAAAGAATCCCCCTGACCCTGAGCAGTGCCTTGAGGTTAATTCCAAACATCTCCACTCTTTCCTCACATGAACTGCCTATCCACCTGGGGAAATGATTCAGTAGCTAGAAAACCCTTTGTTCCCCTTATGTTCCCTGAGAATTGTCAACATTATGAATATTTATTGAGTAATTTTGATGTCTTGGGCACTCTACTAAGCTTAAAAACATGCATCATCTTATTAATCTTTACAGCAGCTCTGTGAGATAGTTACAATGATTATTCCCAATCTACAGATGAGGACTCTATGACATAGAGAGGTTAATAATATACTCAAGTTTATACAGTGTGTTAACAGCCTGGCTGGGCTTCAAACCAGGTTATCAGACATCAAGGTGAACACTTTTAGCCACCAAATGGGCCACAGAGACTGTCCATTGGCCCCAGGAGTCTATTCCATTGTCCTCTCAGGAACACAAGATCCCAAAGTTTTGCCCCGAAAGCTCAGAGTGATCCTCTGATATATATAAACATCAAGATGTGAAGATTAACTCACTTTGGATGTGCGTGTATAGATTTCTGTCATCTAAAGATGCTAAGAGGATATGGAACATTTTGGGTAAACTCTGTTGGAAGTTGACAGTAAAAAATTATTTCTCTGCATTGCCACCTTTTAATGTGGTTTTCCTTGTGCTTTTCTTGCATTCATTCCTTTCTCTCATGCAAAATATTTAAAGCATGTAAATCTCATTGAGTTTATCATATATTCACAAAACCAGATAAAGAATAGCAATGCTCTATAATTCTAATGGCAATATAATATTAATAAACCAATTTCCATTTGGTTCTTTGATCAATAATCAACATATTCACTCCACTTTGCATCAGGCATCAGGATGCATACTGTGGAAATTACGGCAATAATTCAGGAGCTGGCTCTGCTCTTTAAAGTATTTAATTCTGTAAGAGAGATTAAACCCAGAGGACATGGGTTTCAAATATTGTTGGTCTAGACTGCCAGTCTTACCTTTCATATCAAGTAGGACTGGCTACATAATTTTCAGGGTCCAATACAAAATGAAACTGTTGGCCCTTGTTTAGAAACCACTAAGAATTCTAAGACAGCAGCTCATTAAATCAAGCAAGGGGCCCTTATTGCTTGGGTCACATGCACATAAGGCTAGCGCTGGTATCGGGTCAATTTCTGTGCTCTGCACCAATGCTGGTTCTGCATCTATGTCAAATACTTTGACCACCCTCCAGGTGCCCCACTTCCTGGGCCAGCTGCCTACCTTAGTGGTTCCTACAGGCTGCACCTGCTCCTTCTGCCTCCTAGTGAGCCCATGTCCCAACTTCTCCAATTAACTGTTTTCCGTATTCCTTTCTCCTCTTCACAGTGAATTGAATAGGTCACCTTGGCTGGTAGTTTCAAGCACTCAGTAGCTAACTCCAGTAGCTGTTCCTGTGCCCACTTGCAGGCCCCTTGCCCCTCTCTTCCCCTGACCCAGGAGAAGTGGGGGTGGGGGTCAGGGGAAGCTAGCAGGAAGAGCCACAGACAAGTTAAATCTTACTATCACTACTCTAGTGGTCACAACTGACTTTGGTACTTTTTTACCACAGTATAAGTTATTTTGCATGAAATTTCCTGATAATTGGCCAAGATGCTATGGATTCCACAAAGCAGTCCACCTCAGTTAAAGGCTTTCTCAATTTTCTTTGGAAGTATATAAACCAAGGTGAATTCTAAATATACATTAATCTTCCTGAGGAGGTTGGTTCTAGCAGGCATGTCTGTTTTCATGCTTCTCCAGATGTAAAGCAATGCATCTTTCTCACCTGAAAGGACCTTCTGTGTCATGTAAGGCAGCAAGTGATAGTAGCCAAATGAACGGTAAAAACAGTAGAGGCTAAAAGAGCTCTGAGGAAGCCTGCACCGTGAGATTAAGAAATCTGAAAGTCTTCACGGACAAGATGAGAATTAAGTCTAATCTGCAGGCTTCCCTGGTGGTGCAGTGGCTGGGAGTCCGCCTGCCGATGCAGGGGACGCGGGTTTGAGCCCCGGTCCAGGAGGATCCCACATACCACGGGGCGGCTGGGCCCGTGAGCGATGGCCGCTGAGCCTGTGCCTCTGGAGCCTGTGCGTCCGGAGCCTGTGCTCCGCGACGGGAGGGGCCGCAGCGGTGAGAGGCCCGCGTACCGCAAAAAAAAAAAAAAAAAGTCTTATTTGCACAAATTAAATAGAATAATAGATCTGTCATTCAAGTCAATAGTAGACAGCCTGCAAATCTCAAAGATTATTTATCTGTAAGGAATTACATCATTTTCTTTATTGCCTTCCAAAACCCAGATTTTATTGTGATTTCTATTTTTATAGTCTTTTTCCAGATCATTTAAAATTGTTCTCATTATGCTCAATATTTATAATTCTATGTATTTTTAAACTCATCACTGCTTTATTTTTCCTGTCTTTTAATTGGTCCCCTGGTGTCTTAACAGGTAATTAAGTCATTGCAAAATAGCAGGTATACACTTTGATCACAGGATGGTTTAGCTACAAATATGAGCCCCAGCTGGAAATCTTATGTCCAGGTTCTGACACCCTTTGCCACTTTCTCTGTACTTTTGTTTGGCAATCAGTAATTTCCCCCTGCATTATAGGGTTATAATTAGTATCCCCATGTCTTATCTCCCTTACTAGTCTGCATATTCTCCGAAGACAAGATTCTGATCTGGTTCACGTATGTGCCCTGCAAGTAGCAGGTAGTTAATAAAGGTAGGTGGTTTGGTAGACTATCTGGTTGATTGGTTAGCTGATTAAATGCAAGAAGGAAGGAAAAAAGGAAGGAAGAAAGGAAGGAGGGGAGGGAGGGAGGGAGGAAAGAAGGAAGAAAAGAAGGGAATTTTTCTATTTTATCTGAGTCTCCATTCTCTACTGGTCATTGATCCTTTCAGCAATTCTAATATATATTTGTAGCTAAGCTCCCTGTGCTCAATTTTATGCCTGCTTTTTTTTTTTTTTTTTTCAAAAACTAAAACCCTTTTACTACTAAGAAACTAGGAAGCCAACAAGAATCACTGGAGAAATAAAGCAATGATGAGCTAAAGAATGGTTAATGGTGCCTAACTCAGTAAATACAACTAAGATGTTAAGTTTTTGCTGTGATTTTCCCTCCAATGACCCATGCCTTCCACAATTTCTCTTCCACCAGATGCTCCAGCCACCTACAAACCTAGAGAATAATCCTGCAATCTTAGAGTCAGGAGAAATTGTACCTATTTCCTGGTAATTTTTTAGTCAATGTTTAAATAACCTACATAAAAAAAGTCTTTGCTGAGTAGTAACTGTTTCAGTTTGATTACATCCAATGATAAGGAACTTACCAATGAACCCCATTCCATTTTTTTCTGAACGTTTTTATTTTTTAAATATTTTACATTAAAGAAAAAAAGAGAATAATTGAAAGATCCCACCAAATAGATGTAAAACAAATTTTTATATTTTGTTATTTTACTTCAAAAACTATAGATAGGGCTTCCCTGGTGGCGCAGTGGTAGAGAGTCCGCCTGCCGATGCAGGGGACATGGGTTCATGCCCCAGTCCAGGAAGATCCCACATGCTGTGGAGCGGCTAGGCCTGTGAGCCATGGCCGCTGAGCCTGCGTGTCTGGAGCCTGTGCTCTGCAACGGGAGAGCCCACAGCAGTGAGAGGCCCGCGTACCGCAAAACAAACAAACAAAAAAAAAAAAAACCAACTATAGATATATATTTGTATGCATATGAATATATTAAAAAGAATTAAAATAGCATAGATCATATGATTATGGGACACACCGTTTTTATTTGTTTCACATCATTTGCTAATGACATACAGATCATTTTCTGTTCCAAATGTGATATCCCTACCCCCAGGAATTTATGACTGTCCCATTTTGGTTGCATGCCCAGTTCTCACTGAGTTCTGTTAAAGAATTGATTATGCCCCCCAAGACCTTCCCATCTCCTAATTTCTTAACAGAAACAGATTCCCAGAAAATAACACCAACAAAACTCCACTGCCTTCAATATCCAAATACTCATAAATATGACCAATAAAATGTAGCTGCCTATTCATAAGCGTAACCACAACAGCAACCAGCAACATTTTCAACAAAGGTATGCTAAAGTTGCTTTAAAGAAAATTAGTTATATTCAGCTCAATAAAGCCAACCTTTTCTTGTTCACACAGGAAATGATGAACCTGTACCTCTCAAATCCACAAAATTTTAATACTGAATTAACTCTGATCTTTATCTTCTTTGCCTTCGACGAGGTAAAATAAATACTGACCCAAACTTATCTGAGATCCCATTCTTTTATTTGTGCTTATACATTCCCCATCAGTGGTTCTTCCTAAAGTCTATGTAAAGAACTGAAGCAAAGTGTATCTCCTCTCCTAAGGCTGTGCCTTTAAATCACTGATGTATGATTTAGGCCCTGAAAGCAGTATTTTACATAGTGCAATTCTCTTCAGCAGTCCCAGAAGGTGAGTGTATCATTTGAAAGGGTTTTAATGCAGCGGGGGAAGAAGCACAACCTCCTGGTAATCACATGATCAGGGCACCTAAATGGACAGCCCCAGCCTGCATATTTAAACCTGCAGCCAGAGATGCAGCTCTGTTTGCACAATGCTGTCCCGTGGCAGAATTACACAGCTCGCCATGGCTGCAGCCAGATAATTATTATTGATTCACTCTCAAACTGTCAATCTGGGGACAGTGCTGAGGCAGTCAGTGATGGACAGAAGGAGGATTGGACAGCCACCATCCAACAAGGAAACTTCATCTTGAAAATGAACTTAGATGAGATGGTGCTGGTGGATAAGGGTAATTGATGATTGTTTCAGAGTGGAGGAAGGGGAAGAAGGAAAGGTTTAAAAAAAAATCCTCCTTGGCATTCATCTTAGTGTCCTTAGTGGAAGGCACTAGGGGCTGTCCACAAACTCCATAAAGTTTTCGTGTGTTTTTTGCCCAAGAAATCTATCAATTTTAATATGCTACCATAATCAAAATGGACTATTTTCCAAATTAAAAAAAATTATGTAAAATGTATGTATGTTCTTAATTACCTTTGGAATTTGGAAGTTTTTGAGGATGTAGTCACATTATTATTTTTTTAATGTGCTTAATTGTGTATTTGTATAGTCATTTTAAATTTTCAAAACACTCTGTATCTACTTGACCCTTTGACAAACATATGGTAAGCTCCTAATATTTGCAAGGCAATTTCATTTTCAAGCATGATAGGTAAACCATCAAATACCAGTTGACAATTTGATAGATGGGTAAATTGAAGCACAGAGCAGCTAAATGACTTGCCTAAACTCACAAAACTCATTAGAGGTTGAACCAGACATAGATCCCACATTTCCTGTCTCTAAGATCTTTATTCTTCCCCTAATCATCACTCCCATTCTTCAAATGGCTATTGAGTCAAGCACTACGCAAGACACTTTGCATAGATCATCTCATTTAAAATTCTTCACAACAGCAAGGTGGTTTGCATGAACCCTTTTTTTTTTTTTTTTTTTTTAACGGATGAGGAAATGAAACTCATGGCAATTTTGGGATATGTCTAAAGTCACTCAGGAGTCTCAGCCAGGATTTGAATCCCAGACTGCCTGGTGTGACACTTAAAGCACAGGCAACTGTGTCCAAGTATTTAGGGATACTTCAGCAGCTATTAACAAAACAAAACACTGGATCTGAACAATAACACATCAAACCACAGTCCTGTGTAAGGAGTACCTTTTCTGCCAGAGAAGAGTAATATCGCTTCGGTAATATCCTGCTCCAACACCCAAGACCCAGAAGCCATTGAAACTTTTTCACTAAAGGGCAGTATCCTGGTCCTGCGATGCTGAACTCTTTTATTTGTTCCACAGTAAGTCAGCAGATCCAGCCTGGGGAAGCCAGTGGTCAAGCAGATGTGGACAGGATTGAAAACCAGCATTTGTGGCTGTGTTCTTCCTGATTCTCCCTTTGTCTCTCTTCATTTGAAGCACCACCTGGCATCTGCTGATTGTCAGTGACATTGTTTTACTACAGTCATTTCAAGGCCTGGGGTTGTGTCACCCTGAGGCACCTTCAATTATCTCAAGGAATCATCTCAAAATGCTTTTTAAAAGCGAAGAATTGTTAGTTCACCTTAATTCAAAAAAAGAAAAATATATTCCAAGGAGTATTTCAAAAGGAGGAAAATGCATCTAAAAATCAAGCCAAAACAAAGACGAAGAGAGTTAGGGAATCACTGGTGAACATAAGTCACATTATTTGGAAAGGGAGAGCTTGATATTATCCATATTCTGAGAAGTTAATACCCTGAGTTTTGACCTAGAGGGAAAGCAAACTGCAATCTATTCCCTGTAGTTTAACTTCTCACATATTAGGTTTCTGATCATTCCCAGCATTCACATATATTTAAACTTGGCCCTTCTTAAATTAGAAGTGAAAATTCTCATGGCTGTCATATAGTGGATACAGAGAGCTCCCTCTCCAGCATATTCCTAAGCCTGAGTAAACCTAGAAGCTTTTAATTGCAAGGATAATTTTCATTCATGATCACACACTGTGCCCAAGTCCAGCATTTGTGGTTGATTTAGCTGTTGTTTGATGCTCTTATCACATGTCCAACTTTTTAAAATCATCTTTCATCTCATCTGATCCACATAAAATTCTGAAAGGTAGGGTGGATACTATTACTGCTATTTTACAGGTGATCAAATTACGGACCCAAGGGATTAAATGACCTATCCCAATGGTGCTCAGCTTGTGCGTAACAAAGCTAGGCTTAGAACACAGATTTGTTTTATGCCTAGTTCCATGCTACAACACTATGTGTCACTGATCCCATGGTTGTATTTTGTTTTTAACGTACTCAATCCATTTTGCATGCATGTAAGCTAAATACAGGACACTGGTAACAGTATAGAAACCATAAATTTGTGTAAGTCTTACAACAGTCTTCTGGTATATGTCAGTGAAATGTCTCATTCCTGCAATATCTGTTTATTAGAACAATATATTATAACCAACAGAAGTAGAGGTTATCTTTTTATAATGCCCAAAGGTACCATATAACCTTGATCTTTGACCCTGAATCCATGGTCTCACGACTTAATTTTAGGAAGAGATGGTTAGAGATAGAAGGGAACAAAAAAAAAAATCTAAAAGAGGCACTTGCATATACATCAAATATTGGAAGCACATGACTCCTTCTAGTTTTTCTTGCATCATGCACTATCAGTAGGTGGATACCAGGCACCATCCCTACGGAATGTCTCTTCAAACTCCCTGGAGATCTGAGAAGACCCAACAGCCTGAACATCAAGTGGGATTAGCCCTGTTTGGACTGAAGAAGAAGACAGCATCTTCAGCAGGTATTGGTGGTATTGATGCACCAGGTCAGTGATAGATGTGTAACACCCTCACAATGGCCATCTGTCAATCAAAGACCTGGAATTCTTTCATCACCACTCAAGCGTGAGAATAGAAAATGGTGGATTCTAAAGGGAATCAAGAAGACTGTGTTTGCAATCCTTCCTAAGGATTCCTAGAAATAATTTGTAGAAGACGGTAAGGGGGACTCTAAAGGGGGAGCCTAAGTCAAGGTTTAGAGTAATGTTTATACTATGGTTATAGTTATAGCTGTAATATCCATCCCAAAGCTGATGTGGTCCAGAGAAAAGGGGAAGCGATCACATTAATATTTTAGATTTCTATTGAAAATACCTGTTCCATCTTTTTTAACGACAAGTGCATGGATTTGGGAGTCTGACAGAACTGACTTCCAATGCTAGCCGCACTATTTACTAGTTCTGGATACTTGAGCAAGTAAAAAAAACCTGCCTAAATCTGTTTTCTCAGTAAACTTGGGATGATGCTTACCTCACGGGGTTGTTGGGATCTCTCTGATCTTAAAGGGAATTGACTTTTTATAGAAGACGCAGCTCTCATCTGAGAAGGCGAAGACAAGGTCTTTAACAGTCTTTAAGGCCCCAGGTCTGTCTTGGAAGTTAATACAGCCTCTGTAGGACAGACAAGACATTCTGCCTTTTGCTCCATGGCATGGCATGGTCACTCACCTAGCTGTTACTTGAGGCCAGGTTCCTTCAATGAATGCTGTGATCCAGGCCACAATGATAGTTTAAGTCACAGGCCCCCCACCCTCAATCTGGCATGAAGATCCAAAGCCCTACATGTGCCATTTCTAAGATGTGTTCAGTAGTAGGCCTTGCCTCCTTACTTCCAGGGCAGGAAGGCTGGGGATCTCTCTGAGGAAGCAAACTCTTGGCAACTCCAGACAGCTGAAGGTGCTTCCCCGCACTGGCAGCCAAATGACAGGAATCAAGCCTGTATCAAAGGCAGCCATGGCAAAGGAAAAGGTCTGCTTCAGGGAGGGAAGGGAGCCAAGCTGTGGAGAATGCTTAAGTAGAATTGGCAGCAGGAATCTTTGATGGCCCTAGCAACAAACACTTGAGTGGCAGGACTGTAGTGTTGATTTTTCTTTTAATCTTCTCTCACCTTCATGATAACATGGTTCTCTGCTGGAAAAGTCAGTCTTTACCCATTTATGGCATTGACACCAAGAATCACAGAAATATTACTCTGGCTGAAATTCTGAAATAAGACCTCATTCCCAACGATTACATACAAAAAAGAAAGTGTCTGTATATGATATCTCTTTTTGTGGTCATGACGTTGCTTTCCATGCTATCTTTGTCAAGTGCCCTTAAAGGTGCCAGAGCCAACCCTACAAACTGATTGATGAAGGCTTCATCAGAGATGGCTAACAAGAAAGGACAGAGGGCAAGAGAACAAAAAGAATTTAGAACAAGAGAGAAGTCCTTAAGTGTATCAGTTACTAGAGACTGGAAGAGCACGCTGTTTAAAGAGCCAGAGGAACTTAGACAAATGTTACCCAGTTTGGCATGAGAGAGTGTTGGACAACCAAGAATTTGTTATTAGACCAATTAAAAATAAAGTTACCTCTGCCTTTGACAAGGCTCTACATGTACCGTGTGAGGAGCGCAGATAGAGAGAGGAAGCAGCCTGGAGTATGGATGGAAGCAAAGGGATCTAAAATGATCTTCCAGACTTTGGGCAGTGAAAGGTAAAAACCACTGCACAGTAAACACTGACGTTGGAGAGCTAGATACAAACCTAAACAAAGGAGGTTAAATAAGAACAAATTGAAAAAATTTAGTGTAACCCCAAAATAGTTGTGTACTGCATATTTATCTGACTGAGCTGCCATAACAAGGTACCATATATTGAGTGGCTAAAACAACAGACATTTATTTTCTCACATTTCTGGAAGCTAGAAGTACATGATCAAGGTGCCAGAATTCTATTTCTGGTGAGGACTCTCTTCCTGGTTTGTAGATGGCTACAAAATTGCTATATATGGCTATATATGTCCCTACAGGGTCATTCATCATGTGTGTGCATAGGGGAAGAGAGAAAGTAAGTTCTATGGTGTCTCTTCTTGTAAGAACATTAATCCTATCACATCTGGGCTCCATTCTTATGACCTCATTTAACTTTAATAATTTCCTTAGAGACCCCTCATCTCCAAATACAGCCACATGAAGAGTTAGGACTCCAACATGTGAATTTGGGGGAGACACAAATATTCAGTCCATAACACATCTCATATGCAGTCTCAGTTTGTTGTTTATTTTTTTAATCATCATTATTGGAGTATAATTGCTTTACAATGTTATGTTAGTTTCTGCTGTATAACAAAGTGAATCAGCTTTACATATACATATATCCCCATATTGCCTACCTCTTGCATCTCCCTCCCACCCTCCCTATCCCACCCCTCTACATGGTCACAAAGCACTGAGCTGATCTCCCTGTGCTATGCAGCTACTTCCCAATAGCTATCTATTTTACATTTGGTAATGTATGTATGTCAATACTACTCTCTCACTTCATCCCAGCTTACCCTTCCCTCTCCCGTATCCTGTAGTCCATTCTTTACATCTGCATCTTTATTCCTGTCCTGCCCATAATTCATCAGAACCATTTTTTTTTACATTCCATATATGTGTTAGCATACACTATTTGTTTTTCTCTTTCTGACTTACTTCACTCTGTATGACAGTCTCTAGCTCCATCCACCTCACTACAAATAATTCAATTCTGTTTCTTTATTATAGCAGAGTAATATCCCACTATATATATGTGCCACATCTTCTTTATCCATTCAACTGTCAATAGACACTTAGCATTTGTTCTAAAGTTGGTATGGTGGTGCTAAATTCTCTTAACTTTTGCTTGTCTGTAAAGGTTTTAATTTCTCCATTGAATCTGAATGAGATCTTTGCTGGTAAAGTAATTTTGGTTGTAGTTTTTTCCTTTTCATCACTTTAAATGTGTCCTGTCACTCCCTTCTGGCTTGCAGAGTTTCTGCTGAAAGATCAGCTGTTAACCTTATGCGGATTCCCTGGCATGTTATTTGTTGCTTTTCCCTCGCTGCTTTTATTTTTTTTTCTTTGTATTTAATTTTTGACAGTTTGATTAATATGTGTCTTGCCGTGTTTTTCCTTGGATTTATCCTGTATGGGACTCTCTGTGCTTCCTGGACATTACTGACTATTTCATTTACTATATTTGGGAAGTTTTCCTCTACAGTCTCTTCAAATATTTTCTTAGAAACTTTCTTTTTCTCTTCTTCTTCTGGGACCCCTATAATTCGAATGTTCGTGCGTTTAATGTTGTCCCAGAAGTTGCTGTGGCTGTGGTCAATTCTTTTCATTCTTTTTTCTTTATTCTGCTCTGCAGTAGTTATTTCCACTATTCTATCTTCCAGCTCACTTATCCGTTCTTCTGCCTCAGTTATTCTACTATTGATTCCTTCTAGAGAATTTTTAATTTCATTTATTGTGTTGTTCATCATTGTTTGTTTGCTCTTTAGTTCTTCTAGGTCCTTGTTAAATGTTTCTTGTATTTTCTCCATTCTATTTCCAAGATTTTGGATCATCTTTACTATCATTACTCTGAATTCTTTTTCAGGTAGACTGCCTATTTCCTCTTCATTTGTTTGGTCTGGTGGGTTTTTAGCTTGCTCCTTCATCTGCTCCATATTTCTCTGTCTTCTCATTTTGCTTAACTCACTGTGTTTGGGGTCTTCTTTTCACATGCTGCAGGTTCGCAGCTCTCGTTGTTTTTGGTGTCTGCTCCCAGTTGGTGAAATTGGTTCAGTGGCTTGTGTAGGCTTCCTGGTGCAGGGGACTGGTGCCTATGTTCTGGTGGGTGGGTCTGGATCTTGTCTTTCTGGTGGGCAGGGCTGCATCCGGTGGTGTGTTTTGGGGTGTCTGTGACCTTATTATGATTGTAGGCAACCTCTCTGCTAATGGGTGGGCTTGTGCTCCTGTATTGCTTGTTGTTTGGCATGGGGCATCCAGCACTGGAGCTTGCTGGTCATTGGGTGGAGCTGGGTTTTAGCATTGAGACAGAGATCTCTGGGAGAGCTCTCACCAATTGATATTATGTAGTGCCAGGAGGTCTCTCGTGTTCCAATGTCCTGAACTCAGCTCATCCCACCTCAGAGGCTCAGGCCTGACACCAGGCCGGAGCACCAAGACCCTGTCAACCACATAGCTCAGAATAAAAGGGAGAAAAAAAAGAAAGAAAAATTTAAAAAAATAAAATAAAATAATAAAATGAAAATAAGTTTTAAATTATTAAGATAAAAAAATTTTTAAGTAATTAAAAAAAAAGAAGAGAGCAACCAAACCAATAAACAAATGACACCAATGAAAACAAGTGCTAGAAACTATACTAATATAAACATAAAAATCAAAAACAAGTCAGTCCCAGACAGCAAACCCCAAGTCTACAGTTGCTCCCAAAGTCCACTGCCTCAATTTTGGGATGATTCATTGTCTATTCAGGTATTCCACAGATGCAGGGTACCTCAAATTGATTTTGGGGATTTAATCTACTGCTCCTGAGGCTGCATGGAGAAATTTCCCTTTCTCTTCTTTGTTCGCACTGCTCCTGAGGTTCAGCTTTGGATCCGCCCCGCCTCTGTGTGTAGGTTACCCTCAGGCTTCTGTTCCCACCCAGACGGGTGGGGTTAAAGCAGCACTGATTAGGCTCACTCAGGCTGGGAGGAGGGAGGGGTATGGTAGTTATAACTGGAATGTGGGGTGAGCCTGCGGCAGTAGAGGCTGGCATGACATTGCAAGAGCCTGAGGCTTGCCGTGTGTTCTCCGGGGGAAGTTGTCCCTTGATCTCGGGACCCTGGCAGTGGCGGGCTGCACAGGCTCCTGGGAGGGGAGGTGTGGATAGTGACCTGTGTTTGCACACAGGCTTCTTGGTGGCTGCAGCAGCAGCATTAGCATTTCATGCCCATCTCTGGTGTCCAAGTTGATAGCCACAGCTCGCACCTGTCTCTGGAGCTTGTTTAGGCAGTGCTCTGAATCCCCTCTCCTTGCACACCCCGAAACAACAGTCTCTTGCCTCTTAGGCAGGTCCGGACGTTGTCCCGGACTCCCTCCCGGCTAGCTATGGCACACTAGCCCCCTTCAGGCTATGTTCACGCAGCCAACCCCAGTCCTCTCTCTGGGATCTGACCTCTGAAGCTGGAGCCTCAGCTCCCAGCCATGCCCGCCCCGGCGGGTGAGCAGACAAGCCTTTCGGGCTGGTGAGTGCTGGTTGGCACCCATCTTCTGTGCAGGAATCTCTCTGCTTTGCCCTCTGCACCCCTGTTTCTGCGCTCTCCTCAGTGTCTCCAAAGCTTCCCCCCTGCCATCCTGCATCTCCGCCAGTGAAGGGGCTTCCTAGTGTGTAGAAACCTTTCCTCCTTCACAGCTCCCTCCCAGAGGTGCAGGCCCCATCCCTACTCTTTTGTCTGTGTTTTTTCTTTTGCCCTACCCAGGTACGTGGGGAATTTCTTGCCTTTTGGGAAGTCTGAGGTCTTCTGCCAGCGTTCAGTAGGTGTTCTGTAGGAGTTGTTCCACATGTAAATGTATTTTTGTTATATTTGTGGGGAGGAAGTTGATCTCCATGTCTTACTCCTCCAACATCTTGAAGATCCCTCTCAGTTTGTTGTCTTATTAAAAAGAAACATAAATCCAACATTACCCCAAAACAACAAAAAGGAATTTAAACCCTAGTGAAGTCTCTTAAAGAGGCACACACACTTGTTGCCAACAGAACAAAATGCTCAGGCTCTTAACCCATCTCCCTCGAGTTCCATTCACTGTGATAGTTGCTCTGCAGGGTCTCTCCTTCAGCACCTTCAGCACAGCCTCCCCAGACTCTTGCATTGTTGCCTGGCTCTCCTTCTCCTCATGCCACCTCTCTCCATCTCTCTTTTGGATTCTTCCATGAGCTGTTATGGGCCAATGGCCTTCTAGCTTTGGTTAGTATCAGAGTCACCTGGGGAACTGGGTAAAAATACAAAAGCCCAGACCCTATGCTATTTCAGTGATCCTAGAACTCTGTGATCTTATTAGCTCCTCTGTTGATTCTGATACTTACCCTGTGTATTAGTCTGATCGAGCTGTCATAACAAAATACCATGGACTAGGGGGCTTAAACAACTGAAAGTTTTTTCCCCAGTTTGGAAACCAAGAAGTCTAAGATCAAGGTGCTGACAGGGTTTTGTTTCTGGTGAGAACTCTCTTCCTGGCTTGCAGATGGCCACCTCTGGCTGTGTCCTCACATGGCCTTTCCTCAATGCTTGCACATAGAAAGAGAGAGCGAAAAAGAATGAACTCTCTTTCTTCTTCTTAAAGGGCCACCAATCCTATTGGATTAGGATCCCACCCTTGTGACCTTATACACCTTAATTACCTCCTAAAAGAACTGTCTCCAAATACAGTCACACTGTGGGGGTTAGACCTTCAACATAGGAATTTTGGTGGGACAAAGTTCAGCCCAAAGCACCCCAATTTGAATGCCAATGTTTTAGACCACTGGTTCTCAACTAAGGGAAATTTTGTCTCCCTGGGAACATTTAGCAATATCGGTAGACAATTTTGGTTGTCACAACTTGGGGAAGGTCTACAGAGAGGGTGGAAGAAGGGTGAAATCCAATGCTGAGGCATTGTCCTACAGGTCAGTGACTCTCAACCCTGGCTGAGCATCAGAACTTTCTGGAGAGCTTTGTCAAAATATTGAGACCTCAGCCCACCCGCAATTATGTAACTCAGTCTGGGAAGGGTCAGACAGCTGTTTTTGCTATTTTAAAGTTCTGCAAATGTGTGGGGTTGCACAGCCAGAGTTGAGAATGTGGTAGGCACATCGTTTGACATCATGAATACAACAACCTAATGATTTATTCCCAATTGTAAAAATAAGAAAACAGGACCAGAAGACTCCTACCTATCACTACATGTTAATAGTAGCGATTGATAGAACAGAGACTCTTATCCAAATTTGCCTGGTCCACCTATGCCAAAGGATGATGTGTTGTGTGTGCATGTATGTCTGTTTGGTGTGACAGGGTATGATAATAACTTAAGATTCCTCTACTTCACTTTTTCAGCTTTGGAATCTAGCTCTGAGGGTATTTTTTTCTCCCTTTGTAAACTAAATGGCAGAGAGAAAAACAAGGTAAATTTCTCCCTTCCAACCCAATCCAGGTTGAATGAGAATGGGAACAGGGCTGATTTTACGAGTCAGAGGACCCACACATGGTTGTGCTTTTAAATGTGTAGGAATAGCACTCTTCCCTCTTTTACACTGATATTCAAGTAGGAATCCACTGAAAGATTTATAAAGAAAAGGAAACCTAGGAATTGACAGTCAGTTCAGAAGTTCACAGCTCACATCACATGAGAATAAAGATCAACAAATTCAGTTTTATTAACATTCTTGACTATATTAATCCTAAGTCACTAAAGCAGATAAATCTTATAAATGGATTCAGAAATTTATTTTTAAAAATCTCATTAATGGGATAAATCATTAATTGATGTCAGATAATACAATCCTCTTTTAATTTACCTGCAAAGAAATGGCTGCCTTTAGTGTTCCCAAGGACCCATGAAGATCAAACAGATGTGCAAGCACCCAGTAAACTGTAAATTGCCACATGAAATGCATCAGTATCACTATTCATTTTAAATTAAAATATGAAATGTAGGGAGCATCTGGAGAACAACATACAGACCCAGTCTTCCTCCTACTCTCCCCACCCCTCTGTTCTTTTCACCTGCTTGTCCTCCTTTTCCAGAGTCCCCTCACCATACCCTCCATCACTCTGCATTTATTCCTAGGTGGCCTAATCTCAGGAGACATGGTCCCACCTTTTGCATTTAAAAACTCGGATTAGCAATAAAGAGATAAACATGGATGACGTACAACTAGCTGAGAAAAGCTGAATTCCAGATGGTTACTATGCTCCTAGTAAAAAGAGTAACTATCATATACATGTGAAAAAAAAACAGAAAAATGAACACAGGCATCACATGGGTGTAGATTCTCCTTTTATTGCCATTTCAATGTTCTTGGAGCAATAAATAAAATACTTTAAATATTAATGTAGAATATAATCTTTGATATACTGTCTCACCAAGGTCCCCAAGACCTTCCTACAGCACCTCCCCCATCACCAAAAAAAACCAAAAATAAAAACAAAGACGTTAAGATCTAATTCATGTTGTCAGAGTCTAGCTCCTTTGTCAGGCAAAGAATAACTGAGAGTCTCCCTTTTTAGTCAAGTGAGAAAGTTTTGGCTGCTCTTTATCTTGCTTGTTTTCTTTTGTTTGCTCCTGCTTCCTGGGTGCACACTTCTATCCACACTGGAAGGTCAATCATAAGAAGAGCTGTTAACCAAGTAGCTGGTCTTCCAGAAACTTGTTACTGACTCACATCTTCCCATGTGGACCGTAGCCTGGCCAGACGCCAGGGCCAACACATCCTACTGTCAGGGGAAGCTAGGACTGTTCCCATCAACCTTCTTCATTCCCAGGGCCCTTCACCAGGATCCCTAGAAGCATCTTCCCCTCCTCACCAATGAAGCACTTATGCTCTCAGCAACAGCCCCACCATAAGCTTCCTACAGCACCTCCCCCCATAATCAAAAAATGAGTTGTTGCTGAAACATCTGTACTAAAAAAAATAGACACGTACATATTTTTTAACATATGTGTACATATACTTTACACAGGTATATAAAATAAATATAAATAAATTATGTATATCTATGTATATCTATAGAGAGAGATATAAAATGTATCACCAGAAGTACATGAGAATGTGCTGAGTGCTCTGCTAAGTCACTGAATAAACATTTTTCTGGAACATCTATTTTACTCAAAAGTAAAACAAACATACCATGGAGTAGAATAAAAATTTTACAAGCATTTTTAAGATAAAAGTAGAAACTTGAAAGACTTTTCCCGGGAAGCTTTTGTTAGATCCCTGGGGCTCAAATTCACTCTCCTTTGCCTGGGTGTCAGTGGAAAATCTGACAAGCAAGTCACCTAGAGGCACAAGGAGCTATGATTACACTGGACCAGGCTTTTATAAAACCCTCTGGTGTGTTATAATCTACTTCCTAGAGAGTAAATGTCCCAACTCACTACTGCCAATCCAGAACCTTGAGAACTGGTCTTCATTTAGTAACTGCATGTAGAACAAGCAAGAGTGGGATTTGCCATCTACTTCTTTGCTTTACCTAGCCCCTATTGAGCTGCTTCTTGCAAGGAACTGGGCAGACTGCCACAAGTACAGAAAGAGAAATCTGGTTCTCCTCTGTTCTAGTAAATCTGACACATCCAGTCACTTCTCTTTTAACAGCAGGCTTGCTTTGCTATATTTATAACCAAAAGCCTGAGTCAAGCATAACCAGATATTTTTTCTGATTTATTAATTTTACTATATGCAGCCTGAGTTTCTCTAGACCTCACCAACCCATGAATTCAGATAATATGATCAAGATAATAGTAGGAAGCCAAGTTTCTCTAGCTCTTGCTTCTAGAAGTTGCTCATGCGATACTTCAGCCACCTGTAAAGTCTCACCCTACTATGTCTAAAAGACCCCAGAGGTGCCTCACAGGTGTTTAAGAATTAGTCAGAACATCTACCAGCATCTCTTTCTGCCCTGATCCATCACCAATGTCCATGGTGGAAAGTCCCTTGAGTGAGTTTCATCACTGTCACTGCCACCTGTGCCAAGGTGCTCCTATGCTTTCAGAGGTAACAACACTTGAGGTGCCAGGTGTATGTTGTGTAGCAGTGATGAGACTGACCTTCTTTCCACTCTGAGTCCCACATTATCACCAGTATCAAAGAACATTCTTATTTTATTGGGGTATAATTGTTTTACAATGTTGTGTTAGTTTCTACTATACCACCAAGTGAGGTAGAGTTCTCTGTGCTATATAGCAGGTTCTCATTAGTTATCTATTTTATACATATTAGTGTCCATATGTCTTGATGCCCCTACCTCTGACCATCTTGCCTTGAAAATAGCTTCTTGAATTCCCATAGTTTGTTTTTCACAAGGCTCAGAGACCTAAGGCCAGACAGTAGATCAATATAAGACAGACCCCATGCAGTCCTGCCCATTCTCATTTCCCTCTTCCTTCTTCACCATACAGCCCCTTTCCTCTCTATCACTTTACTGATTGAATGCTTGAATTATTTCTTTTACTAGCTCATCCAATATTCATGGACATGCCTGAATCCTCAAAACAGGCATTTGCAAAATTCCAGCTGTATGGACGAGAAGCCTTTCAGAAGTATGAAGATTAACCTCCATATACTGGCACATTCCATGGGTTACTTTTAGGTAATATGTAACACTAGGTTAAAAACAAAAAACTGGGTCTGGACTGACCCAGAAAGTGCAAGAAGATTTGTTGTGCTAAGTCTAGGTGAGATTGGACTGTGGTGGTAATTCATGGCCTGCTCACCAGCCCTAATGGTCTTGATTTGACTGACCATCACATGAGCATAATCATCCAAGCCTCCTTTTCTACAGGAACCAAGGTAAAAAGCACTTGCATTTGTTAAAATCCCTTCTAGGTCTTCAGCTGAAATGTGATACAAAAGGACAAAGTGCTATTACATTAACCTAATTATGAAGTTACTTGCTGAGAGCAAGTTTTAGAGTATTTACGTTTGTTTAAAAGCCAAAAAGATTATCAGCTGTACTACTGCAGACTTTGAGGCTCCTATCTTTGTTTTATTTACCAGTTTCTAAATTTAGGTGGAGGATTCTTTTATGCACTTGAACTGCTGGTCAATTCTGCATGGGCAGACAGGGTGCAATATAGAAAGGATACTAGAATCATGGTTGAGAAATATTAATACGCAAAAGATGTTTTATGTAACAGAAAATATATGAAATGGCAAGAATAACATTTAAAAATAAATAGCTTTATTTAGTCAATTGGAACTCTATGAGGTTCCATTTATAGAAGCCTCTGCAAAGAACATATGGTAATTCCTTATTCATAATGGAAAAAGAGGGGACTTTAGGTGCTTTAAATGTTTTCATATTTCTTTCTCATTTCAACTTGCACAAGACTCTACAATCTTAAATGTTTATAGCTGAAGGAACCATGATCTAGAGATAGATATACTTACTTTGAAGAAGTGAATAAAAAGAAGATTGGAGGTTAGAATTCAGATATTGTGATTCAGAGAGGTAGGGCCAGGCTTTAGAAGTTCAGTACCTCTCAGACAGCATCTTCTCTTGCCAGAGGAAATCCTTTATCCCATAAGCACTAAACAGTTCAGTCACACACGTCACTTATCAGGAGCCTGTGTGTTGGGGACTGCAACCATCCAGAACACAAGAAGCAAGTGTGGGATGGTGGAAGGGCTTTGAAGAACAAAAACAGGTGACATAAAGTCATCCCACTGTGAGAGCTTCTAACAGCCTAGCCCTGTAGTCTGCTGCCTGGGTTCTCAGCCCACCTACACATGTGAGACAGCAGGCAAGTTGGGTGACCCTTCTGAGCCTTAATGTTCTATCTGTAAAATGGAAATGGTCATTTTTTCCCTCACAGATTGTAAACAGGATTAAATGAGATCATATATGCCAAATGTTTAGAACACTGCTCACTATATATTGTGTTTGTAAATGATATTGTTTTATCATTATTGTGATTTATTACTCTAAATACAACTCTGTAAGCATGATAATCAAGCTGTCCACGCGTGGTATATCAGAAGCCAAAAATTAGTCAAGTAGGAGAATGTTCTCCTAGAAGCATGGGCACTGACAGCAGGGCAAAGCCATGGCCAAGAGGTTGAAAGTGAGAGAAAAGACAAAAAGGCAAGGAAAGTAACAAATAAAAATTCAAAAATACATCACTCTGAGTCCCTTTCATTTCAGGAAAAATAGTAGACAACATTTTAATAGTTACTCAAAATATTAATAAGCAGCTGCCATTCAAAGTAGTAAACTTAATACACAGGACTTAAATTATATTCAACTTATCTCCAAGAGAAACATCTTGTAGAGTAAACACTAGGAAAGGTTTTACTTTCCTTAGAGACGTAGTATATTTTTTTCCCTTTCTGGCAAATAAAAATGATGGGCCTGACCTTTTTTCCCTGTCACTTTGACCACCAGGAAGTTTAGAACCAAATGTTCAGCCTTAGAGCCTTAGAGACCTTTTCATTCTAGTATCTTTTCTTGGATCATGACTTTCTATTCTAGATTTACATTATTTTTGTCCTGAATTTTACATTTCTCATTTATATTTTGATATTTTATTATATAACATAAGCTAACTCAAATGCTTTGGTAAAGAAGTACCGGTGTAAACAAATTAAATTGCCCAACAAACTGTTTTTGCAGTCTGATATATGTGCAATATGGTCTTGAAGATTTTATTCCAAATATTTTATTAAATTAAATCCAGGAAATAAAGGGATAAACTATTTGGAAAAATCTTTTGCAATGACAGATATTCTTTCTATGGAATCGTTTATTCCATAAATGTAGTAGAACAATAAAGCATTACTAAATGTTATTCTCTTCTTAAAAATGAAGGATCAGGTTCATCCTGACTCCAGTTGCCTCCAAAGGAATGGAGTCTCCACCTTTCTCCAGTGGGGACAAAATGAGCAATGCTGAGCAGCAGGATAGTTTAGGTACCAATCAAGGGATGGAGCCCAGTTCTTAGACTTTGTATCTCAGATCTCATGCGGCATAAGCCCTGATAAAGATGCCCTCAGCGGGCTGGCTAATGGAAAATAGGAGACTATAAAGTTATAACTCTAATTTCATTCAGAACCTTAATAAATATCACCTTAGGAGAGTCCGTTCCTGACCACCTATGTAAATTATTACCTCCACCCCCAGACCACCTATTTCTCTTATACCACTTTATTGTTCTCCAGGGCACTTATCACCTTTTGAAATACATTTACTCTTTTATTGTACTGTCCGTTGATTGTCTCCTCTGATTACTGTAAGTTCCATGAAGTCAGTGACTTTATCTGGTTTGCTGTTTTATCTCCACTTCCTAGAACAGTGTCTGGCAAATAGTGAACACACAGTAAATATTTGTTGGTTGAATGGAAAAGTGAATGAATATGCCAAAGCAGAAGTGGTTAGCCAAGAAGGATATTTCCTTTCAGCCAGTTTAGAAGAAAATGTTGAGATATTTTAAAACTCATAACGTATGTCCTTTTAGGTCTTTGAATAAAAAGCAATTTTTAAAAATTAAACGCATTTTATCAATCTAACTGTGGGACCAATAGGGAAGCAGGAACGTTACTTGTCCTGCCAAAGATGTCATGGATTGCCGTAGTACTTTTGTGAACAAAGAGGAACAAAAAGCGTTGCTCACTACCCAATTCTACAAGGGTTAAGTCATAGCCCATTGCAGTTGCCCACCAAAAGTGCAACTTGAGAGGCAAACAGGATGAGAAACAGGATGAGGCCCTCTGTGCTTTGGATAAACAGGCCCCAGATTATTGCACCTTCCCATACATAGAAAAGTACTAAAATCCTTAAACTGAGTATCTGTTCTTTGTGATCAGCAGTAATCTTTTACCAAGATGTATGCTTGATCGCATATATTCCCTAGACACAAATCTGGCTAGGGAATATATGCCAGATATATACAGGCCTCTCCCCTACCTCTTCAGAGAAGTTTCCTTGGAGCTAACTGAGTGGCTGCCTCCCAGGCTTTAGGCCTCAGTAAGACCCTGAATAAAACTGAAACTCATAACTCTTATGTTATGTGTTGTTCCTTTAAGTTAACACTCTCTTCTACCCACCAGGCCACACAGTCTAATCATTCTTCTACTAAATCATGGCAAAATTTACATCACTTATCCTAGCCTCTTTCCTGATGATCAGTCTATATCTAAGGAACAGATCCACATGGATATCCTACATATACCAACATGTCTAAAACCAAACTCTGATTTTTCCCACATCAATTCTCTGAACATCCTGCTACACAAGATGGTGATCCATTACCTCCTTTCAGTATGGATATGGGTTGAGTGTTTATGGTTTGGAGCATGGAGATGGCCCTAAGTTATCAGCCAGGCCATGTTTAAATAGGATGGGAACAACAAATGAAAGAACAGAGAAGAAGAGATGGACTTCACAGCTCCTTTTATGTGGAGGGTTGAGCTAGCCCAGACAGTACAGCAGAGGCCCTAGATGTCTAAAACTGGGGTATATTGAGGGAAATTACAAGCAGGAAGGCAAAACTAAGGTTACTTCTCAGTCTTGCCTGGGGCAGCTCAGCAATGAATGAAGCAAGTCCCAGTTAGTAAGAGTGAAGATCTCTCATACGGCAATTTGCAATATCATATTCTGGCAGCCGTTTTATGCAACTGCTGTTGGGTCTCATTTGGCCCTGGCTTCATCTGACCTCCAGAAGTCAGAAGTCGTGGCATAGAAGTGCAAAGTCACTTTGAGTATTTTGATTGGAAAAGGTTTCTATTAATATACACCACAGCTTACCTAAAGAGTACTTCCATGTGTACCAAGGTTTCTCCACTCCCTCCCTAATAACAGAGTGATAAACCTGAAGCAGAGAAGGGCAGAAATTGCCAGCAGGGTACTCTGGCCTGGTCAGCTCCCTTCTCCTATCAGGCAGGTGTTAAGTCCCAGTGCCTGACATTTTTGACTGAGTTTCCTCTGTCATATGGTTGAGTTACAAAACCATTTTGTCCTGACATCTATTTATTTCCCTTTTCAATTCCCAATATTCATTTTTCTAACATTTTCACTATGCTTAAGCAACTTGCAGATAAAAAAATAACACTTATGTCAGATTTTAGTGACTACAAAACACTTTCCCGTCGCTCTCCCATTTAACAGTGACAACAGCCCCAAGAGACTCTGACAGGTGAGGGACCCAAGGCACAGAGAAGCCAAGCAACTTGCCCAACATCACACTTGGGACCTGGAACACTTTCCACCATTCAGACCCCCATGGATGTGTGTTCACCTTTGAAGCTCATCTAATTGCATAAGGGAATCACAAGCCAAAATCATCATAATTCATGCCACAGTATCTTTTACCCAGCCCTGCCTTTTCCAGAGCCAAGAATAAAAAATCATATTTCTTTCCACGAAGTCAATGCCACATTCCCCTCCTTGTGCTGTGAACTTTTGTTCATCAGTCCCAAGTTAGCATTATTCATTTGTTCATTTTATCTGTATTTATTGAGTGCCTACTATGTGCAAGGCATCAATAGCATGGTGATTAGGTAACAGGAACTATTTATTAAATAGTTTATTAAACAGATAAAAGCATTATTCACTTCTTAAAAATCCACTTCAATCATGCAGGATCCAATGATCTATACTGCATTCAAAGCAAAGTAAATCACAGGGCAGCTGGCTCCAATTCTTTTTTAAAGTAGGCAGGGTATAAATAATAAATAGAATAAAAGCGTCACTGTGAAAATTTTATCAGAGGTCATAAATGTGGAGGAGTTAAGAGGCTGGGCTTCAGTCCAGACCCTGCCACCAGTGGCGTGTGACCTTGGGTGAGTCACCTTGCCTAGACAGGCCTCTGTTTCCTCCTCTGTGAAGTATGTGAATTAAGTGGGATGATTTTTAAAGTGCCTTTGCTGATTAGCAGTCTCCTTGTACTGAAGTTAAAACATCACTCAGTGCATCTGACCTTCATCCTTGAAGGTCTCAGAGGCTGAGAGAAGCACAGAGACTTGGTTACACACAGGATCTAAAAGGTAAAGTACCATCAAGAGCAAACAAGCAATCCACTTGGAAGGCAATAAGCTGACGTATAAACAAAATTGACTTGGAAAAAATTAATATAATAAGTGAACACTGAAGAAATTTCTAATATCAAAGCAGTGTCCTACAAATAATAAATACTCAAAGGAAATTAAAAATCAATAGGTAATAATGTGTCAGTATTGGTTCCTCAGCTGTGACAAACGTTCTATGGCAAGGTAAGATGTTAACAACAGGGCAGCAGGCTGCAGTGGGTACAGGGACTCTCTGTACTATGTTTGAAACTTTTCTGCACAAACTATTCTAAAATAAAACTTTATTTTAAAAACAAATCAATGGGTAATCCTCATCTACCTTAGTGAGAATGGGTTAATGGCAAATTTGAGATTTCATTCTGCCTGTAAAGGCATCTTCTTCATTTCTAAAAGTAATATTCTAATCCTTGTAATTTTGTGTGAGCATCCGTATAACGTTAATCAGAACGTTAAAGTGGCCAGTTGAATTATTTTATATGAATATCAGGAGAGAGAGATGTGTGAGCTTTCCTAGGCGGTTGGAAACTCTATTCACAGAATTGGAAATAAATTCCCCAAACCAGGTTAACTAATGGTTGACATTTCCACACCCACCCAATCTCTTCAACTGCCTCTTTAAAAATGAAAGTTAAGGGCTTCCCTGGTGGCACAGTGGTTGAGAGTCTGCCTGCCGATGCAGGGGACAAGGGTTCGTGCCCCGGTCCGGGAGGATCCCACATGCCGCAGAGTGGCTGGGCCCGTGAGCCATGGCCGCTGAGCCTGGGCATCCAGAATCTGTGCTCCGCAATGGGAGAGGCCACAACAGTGAGAGGCTCGCATACCGCAAAAAAAAAAAAAAGAAAAGAAAGAAAGTTAAAAAGTCCAACCTGAAACTACAAGGCAATAACAATCACGGAAAGTTAACAAACACACCTCTAAAGGCTCAGACAGGGGTCTGAGGAGGCTGGGCTTTAACATCCCTGATGTTTGGCTACCATTTGGAAGCAAAGCAAACACACATACACACCAGATTCAGGAAGAAAAAGTCAAGAGTATTAATAAATCCACAGTGTGTGTTAAAAACCATGTAGATTAAAGGAAAATACCCTACCAGTTTTCTTCATTAACATTAGTACATTCTTACGTAACTTACATAGCATTAAAGTCTGCAAATCTGGCCTAATTTTATCTTTGAGGCCTAGACTTCTAAAACGTGCTCTCTTTGGTCTACACATCACCTTTTGATATATTCTATTAGCTGGAAGCTCCAGCTTCCTTTATTATGATTCCAGCAGCCTTAGCTCTCTGCTCACAAATAATTGATGTTCCCTTTGCACCAGGCATAGTTTTCAACTGATAAGCAGCAGGGTAATTGGCACCTTCACAGGATATTAGGAAGAAGGAGGGGGAAAAAGATCACACTTTGCAAGCAGGAAGCAGAGAGCAGAAGGTAACCAAATAATCATGCTCCTGCTAAGAAGGCTAAATTCTTCTGGACAAATTCTATACTTTGCATTTCCTATAGTAAATATTGTCTTATATTTATCAACACACACTGTAAGAAAAAATTGTCAGGTTAAGATACTCCCTGGGTTTATTAAAGATGAGGTGTTGATACTACTACTTATTCTACGTAACATGCAAAATTTGACATAACTTCCAATAACACTTAGCATTAACAGTATATATGTTTTCCATACTCATTGAGACATAATTAATAATGCTGTCATATTGGATACATGGATGTGAATTATTACTAAATTAGAATAGAATTCCTATAGAATTATGTGTAATGCACTGTCACCACAAATACAATATTAATAAAGAATCTAGGTTAACCTGTGCTTAATCTTTTTAAAGCTAACCCTTTAACAAAGCACATTAAAAAGTTCTGACTTTGCCAAATCTGGAGGAAAGTTTATTGCATTTTTAAGACAAAAAGATATCTATGTGATTTTGACAGCGGCACTGGGCATACATTTTTAAATTCTCTGATTCAGAATAAATCAGGTGTCTCCTAGGATAATAACTGAACAATAAGTATATAGTGTGTGAGATCAAGTCAGGAGGCTGGGACACAGATCAGCTTATTTTTGCTGAGAAACTCTATCCAGTCCCATCCCACCAATGCCCACCACAACCAAATCTGACTCCTGGCCTCTGATAAAGATCAAAGACTAAGTAAAACAAAGTCTCTAGAGTCAGACCAAAGGTATAGTGAGAGAGGAAATATGAGGAGAAAAATCCTACCAGAACTGCCCACTCTCTCCCTCAATAGCACCACCACCAACCTCTATTTGCCATCTCTCTGCTCCTCGTGGGATCCCACTGAGATTCTATCACTGTAGGACCTGATCCAGGACCATGTCAGCATCAGAAGAAGCCTCCATTTGACCCAGATCCAATCCAGATATGCTCATTCTCGAACTAGTTGGCCAAGTCATTCTGGTCCTTCTGTCACACAAACTCCTTCCTTCCTTTCCAGTTGACTCCCTGAATCTGGCCACTTCTGGCACAGACCCTGAGCTCTGCTCCTCCATTGGCATTTGACATTTTATTGTATCTGAAGGGTTTGCTTAGACTCTCAACCTAACTGTCAGCAACAACCATCAGCTCACACCCAGTCTCTTCTAGAGCAGCTGTGTTAGCAGCAGGACCAACCCAGATGCCCCTCTGAGACAGGATGATAGGTCCTTGATAAAATAATCCGTTCATCTCAGAGACTTCATTCTCTTGAATTGATTAGTCTGACTACATTGGCTTATGACCTTTCATTTATTCCACAATCATATGTTTAGATCTTACAATGAGACAGGGAATCAGAGGTAAAATTTGTTTCTTTACTTCTACTCTCTCCAGCTATTCTCATTCTCCAGTGGTACCTGTCAGTCCACCTAGGTCAGCAACTCTCAAACTTTCTGGTCTCAGGACCTTTTACTCTCTTGAAAATTATCAAAGACCCAAAGATCATTTGTTTATAGAGATTATACCTTTTAATATTTACTGTATTAGAAAGGAAGAAGAAAATGTAAAAATATTTATCAACTTATTTAAAATAACAATGATGACCCTACTACCTATCAACATAAATGACATGTCTATAAAAATAAATATTTTCCAAAACAAAAAAAATTACCAAGGTGTGTGGCATTGCAAACATTAATGTCTGGCTTACTAGAAGAGAGTTGGATTCTCATATCAGCTTCTTCATTCAATCTAGGTGATTATGTTATTCTGATTGAAGGATATGCAGAATATCTGGCCTCACACAGATATGCATGTCGTTGAAGACTGCAATATTTGAATAGCATTTTCAGATAATCATGAATACTGTTTTCTGATAGTATACTCACACTCAACAAGTAACCGTGCAGTGTGGGATCTGAAACCTTATCAATGAATTTTTTATACTCAATACATTAAAATCCACATTTATCTTGCACATGGAGCAGATGTGTTACCTACGCATGATTGGTTATTTGGAAAATATTGCTTCACCAATCTATGCAGATCAAATGTTAACACATTTTATTATATAAAATCAAAAAATCACATTTGTCTCAAAAACATTATGCTAAATAAACAAAGTCAGACACAAAAGGCTATGTATTGTATGATATTCTGGAAAAGGCAAAAACTATAGGGACAAAAATTAGATCAGGGGCTGGGGGTGGGAGGAGAGAATTGACTCTAAAGGAATACCTAGAGACTTTTTGGATTGTTGGAAATATTCTATATCCTATTTGTGGTAGTAAATACATGACTATATATTTCTCAAAACTTAAAGAACTACATACCTAAAGGAATAAATTTTGCTATATGTAAATTATGCCTCAATGAGCTAGACTTTTAAATAATCACATTTCTCACTAGTCTATAAGGACTAGGAAGTCCTCAAGCTCATGGTGATACACCTAAACTTTCCAAAATTCTAATCTGTGCTTGAAAACTTGAATTTTATCTCATTGGTGACAAATACTGTCAGCTTAACACATCTACATTTAAAGTATTCAATTCCTTTTCCTTTAAATTCTGAAAGATGGGTCTCAAAATGACACCACACTTTGTACCATAATACTATTAAAAATGTTCTGTTGCACATGACACAATAAGGTAAATTATTAACACTGCTAAAGCCAAGTGAAGGATACCTTTTGTCCTACTCTTCCTTGATGTGACAGGTCCACTTCATTCATTTTAGAGAAAATATCTGTCAAACACTGAAGTCTGAATCCTCACAGTTTGTCTGCCCAGTCATTTTTTCAAGTAAAAATTATGCTCCATAAAAAGATGCCTAGATGAGTTCCCAACTCAAATAACCATACAAGTGCTTTTCCTTGAGGCAATGGTCATACTTGACAATGAAGCAGAAGGGCTTTATGCATACTTCCAATTATATCATACAGCATATTATGAAGATACATATTGAAGGGCTAAGATTAATAAAATTAATAATTTTACAACTTTGCCAAGGACATTTTTAAGTGACTAGCTTTTTGAAAATTGCAAACGCATGTTAGGGATTACAATGACTAGCAGGACACTTTGGTGGTACTGCTTTCATGTGTGGAAAGACACCTGGAGTTTTACTCACCATTGCTTTGCACCATTATTGTAAATGTCAACACAGTTAGTTGTTTCAAGATAAACCATGAGATTTTAAAAAAGTTACTCAATACTTTTGAATATTTCAGCACCACTTGTGTTTGTTGCCAAGGTTTCACATAAAAGAAAATCTTCTTTGATGTTTTGTTGTTGCTGATGTCAGATGGATACAAACATAGACTCACTGTTTTGTACAGCAAAAGCAGAAATCTTCAGATGAGACAGTAATTCGATTTTCAAATACACATAGCTTGATTAGTCTCAGCTATTGTGTGTGCATTTCCAGCCAGTGCAATAAAATAATTTACCTATTAGATGCTTCTGTGGCTTTTTGATTCCGTTTTAAAAACTAACAACATTTTAATTTTTAAAGATATCATATATACATTAAGATGTTCAATTCCTTCTTCTTTAAACTCTGAAAGATTGGTCTCAAAATGATGTCATAATGCTATTCAAAAACGTTCTATTGCACTCGACACAATAAGGTTAATTATTAACATCACCAAAGCCAAGAGAAAGATAACTTTCATCATACTTTTGTTTCTTATTTACAGGTGCACCCAGATTCCTCCCTTCCATAGGTCAGAGAACTCTCTACAATCAGTTTCATCTTTTTCATTATCTTTAGATGGAGACAGTTTGGCCGTGGATTGAAAAAGTTATTCTTCTAATCTCCCATTTTCTAGGCCAACAATCCATCCTTAAACATAAAATAATATATATATATATTATTTTAGAATAAAATATTATTAAATTCTAAAATATTTTAGATAAAATGTAAAAGTCAAAATATATTTTGTGTGTATTTAAAATATTTTTATATGTCTTTAAACTATTGCAAAACAAGACAATAAAGTATACTTCTCATTGTGTTTTCACATAGGCAGAAGAAAAACTTCAAAATAATGATTTAGTGGATGATAACTAGGTTTCAGATATAGGTGTAACCTTCTACTAAGGGTACAGTAGAACTATTAAAAATGTACTGAGTACATTTCTAAAAATGTTCATATTTTTACCCTAAACCTACTACCTTAAAATTCTACAGAACACAAAAATATGCAAGCACATATTCATCACAGCAATGATGTCACATATCTGAATACCTGTGAGACAATGAGAGTGAAAGCAGCAAATAACATCTTAGTGCTATTATGAAAATAGCTTTCAGCTGGTGGGTCCCCGATACAGTCTTGGCAACCCACAGGGCTCAGTGAACCACACTGAGGAACGCTAGCCTGGGTGACACGGAACCCTCCCTGAGAATGATCAGTCATTCTACTGTAATTTTCTCCTTTTGATGACACTGAAGGAGGCTAGGCTGAGTTGTTTGGGAAACAGGAGGAATACTCAAGCAGGTAGCAAAACCTCAAAACCTGAGGATACAGACAGTTAGTCAGCCAGGTTAATGAGTGGCAAGGTTGTCAGCTCATAGCTCAAGCTAGAAATCTCAGGTTCATCCTTGAATTCTCTCTCTCTTCTTCACTCCCTACAGCAAATACTACTGGCCTCTGTCTTGCTGTGAGCCTTCATTCTCTTGCTTGACTAGTCCTTAAAGCCTCTTGAGGGAGTGCCCTGTGCCCTCCACCACCAGCGCCACTGCCACAAAGCCTTGCACACATTATGTACTAGATAAAGGACAAAGGGAACCCTTTATAATCAGGACTCACAGACTCCCCACCGTATTTTCTGTGTTCAATCCCCACCATGTCGTCTATGTTCAATCAAAAGTTCCCACATAATGCTCTTTTGCACCTCCAGCTTATGCACATGCCCTTTTTCTTGAATTCTGTTCATTTTTCAGCACCAAATCAAATGTTGACCCCTTCATTAAGTCTTCTCCAATGCCAAGACAGAGCCTGTGCCTCCAACATGTAACACAAAGCTTAATGACCTTTTTTGTCACACCAGATTGTCTTTACTTGCTCACATCAGTCTCCCCCATTTTCCTGGGGAGAACACAGATCATATCTTAGCCAGATCTACCATCCCCTGCTCTCACCTAGCTCCTATCTGGTACACTGGTGCATAGTAGACACCTAATCCACACTTGTGGAAGGAATTGGATGCCCTGGAAAAGCACTGAGTGCTCCCAGGTCACCTGTGATTTAGTTGCTAAGATGAATTCTCCCATTTGGCTATCTTTCTACTGTCTCACGTGGTACTTTGCTGCAATACTGATGCACAATAAAAGAATGCTGGAACACAAAAGATACAGCTTGTCATCACCAAGCTGCCCTGGTGGCAAGAACAAAGCCAGTGCTTCCCTCAATTGTGCGGGATCCTGACATCCTACACAGGTAGTTCTCAAACACAGGTATGTGCAGATGATGATGTATGGTTAGCACTTGTCATGCAATATCTCAGCTGATCTTGCAACAAGCCTGTGAAGGAGGCCTTAGGAGCCCCATTTCACTGAAGAGGAAAATGCAGTGCAGAGAGCAACTTGGCCAAGATATAGCTGACATTCAAGCCAAGTACTTTCCAATATCAAAGCCCAACAATTCCACTCTGCCGCTTACAGAGAAGGCTGGTTTGTCCTAAAAGTCTGTCTAAATGAGACTTCCCTAACTCCAAAAGGATTTTCTCCTTTTAGTAATGTCGCACTACAGATTAGTGAGGGTTTTTTGGTTTTGGTTTTATTTTTCTTTTTGTTTAATGAGCACTAAGGAGAACAGTGTGGGAAGAATCTCCTGTGAAAGGTCTGTTTTATTATAGGGGGGAAAACTCAGAATTCAGATCTCAGATGCCCTGCTTTTATTGTTGCTTCAGGCTAGTTCCTGAATGAAACAGATTAGCCCACAATTATGGTAATAAGCAGGACCTGTTTCCCAGAACTGGTATCATTTTTGCACTTAATTGTTGTTAAAATGTTCCTTAGAATCTTGTGGGAAGGCAGTGTATGCACTTTAATTATGGTGATAGGGTTGCCAAGGTAGCATTGTACTTTACTAGATAAGAATGAGAAGTGTCAATGGGAATAAAGTCTATAACATTATATAACACCCCATTCCCAAGACAAGCACTTGAGTCTGCCCTGATGAGTGTGTTGCTGTATTTGTTTTCCAATTACATCTTGAATGAGCTCAATAGACCTCAAGGTGTAATGGGAGAAATCTTTCTGGCAATTATAGCTCATGTTCTGTTTAGAAAGTGGTGAACATTTTCATTGTCTGCTGTTATTCAGTCTGTAAAAGTACAATACAGAAATCTGAAGGCTCAAAAAATACTTTTCATGACTACAGAAGAGAAAATAGTCCTGGCTTAAAGCTATTTCTGCACGAGGAGATGGCTGCTCTGGAACCCAAGCAAGAAGCTGAACCACAACATCCAGATCTTTCTGAGGGTGACAAAATTTGCAGGAGATAATGTAATCACAAATTTTCACTGGGCTGAGAAAACATTTTCTAGCAATAGTTAAGATGACTACTTCCAAATGCCAAAGGAAAAGACTTCTAGAAATTAGTGTTTACCTTTCCTTGGTTTGTATTTTCATGCTTTTCATGAACTGCTTTAAGCTGTACTATTATACAACTTAACACAGAACAATATGTTTACTTCTATACTAAAGTGTAACTTTTAAAAACTGCTTTTCAAGTCTTATTTTCCACAATGGAATTGTTTTCTGAGTAATAGCTGATGTCTGTGAGTGAAAAACACTACAAATGGTATCACAGAATCCAACAAGTATACTGAATGTTTGGACTATAAAATCATGTGTCAAGTTCTTATGCTAATTTTGAAAGATTTTTAAAAATTAAATATTAGCAATGAGACAACTATGTTACATCTATTGAAGTCGTAAGAAACAATCAGGAGTTTTAAAACAGACTCCTTGAAAATTCAGTCAAAACAATATCTGTCCTAATATTACTTCACAGAAACTATTTTAAAGAGGTTTCAATATAAATGGAAATATCAATAAAGTATCAATAAAATGTCATTTGGAGCATAAGGGTATAAAGATTTATGTATCAGAAAGATTTCAAATGGTAAGCTAATATCATAACCAACTGGTTTTAACTCAGTAAGTTTTGTCATGTAACAAAAAAAATCCCAATTTATGTAATTGAGCATTTCAAGTCTCATTTGAAACTTTTAAAGATAGGCTAGCCCACTGTTTTTATAATATATTGCTGACGTTACACTTCCCACAAATATGAGTCATCCTAAACTCTATCCATTTATGCAAACCATTCCTACAACAGCCAGGTGCTCTACACTTTTAAATATTTTATACGCTGTTTTTGTTTTATCTTTATAATATCTTTCAGCTTTTAGGTAATAGTCCATAGATATTATTTCTTCCTCAGATTATTGCTCTCTTTGAAAATGCAGGATGAATTTTTAATGACATTTGAAAAGCAGCTTAAGAATTCTTTTTTAATTCAAAAGCTATCCAGGTTCATTCGTTAACTTCTGCCTTCATGTTCCAATTATTTAAGATGAATATATTCAAGTACTTGAATTATCAACCAAAGCTGCCTTAGCTCTCTGCTTCACTTCTTGTAGGCAAATACAGTACACATACCTCTTTGAGAATCAGTGTAATTCTAGTCTCATTTAGCCAAGTATTTTTTCCTAAAACTAAAGGATTGAATTAAAAGTATATGATCTGGAGGCAAACTACAGTTACTTACAACTTTGTTAATTTTTCTGCGTTTCAGTTTCTTCGCCTGTAAAATAAGCTAAAGAGTAGTACCAACCTCACAGTATTGCTATGAAGACTAAGTGAGATAATGTACGTCAAAAAGTTTGAAATTCTGCCTGGCACACTTTAAAACAGCAATACTTATAAGGAAATCATCCTGGAGTATTGTATTCATTTGAAATTTGTACACATTTATATACATATATAACATAGATATATGTATGTATATAAAAATATGATGAATGCATTAAATCACTTGATTTGTCTGAAAAATATGTGTTTGTTTTCCACTTCACTTTTCATAGGAAACACACATGTGTATATATACACACATATATACAAATATATATAAACATGCACTATATAAATATATATACACACACAAACACATTTGTGTATATATGCAATTATCCTCTTTACCTACCATCATTAAATGTCTATTTATTTGTTGGAGTGAAATGAAGAACATTGTTCTCATCTGAATCAGACAGATGAAAAATGAGCAATCCAGAACTGAGCAAAGGAAATCTGCATTTTAAAAATGTTTTGAAAGAAGTCTGAGCTCCCCTAGGGCATGAGACTCTCACTATTCTCTCTGCTCAGTGATATAGTACATCAGTACATGATTTTCTTAGATTAATTAAACAGGTATTCAATAATCATGACTCATTATTCTCCCAACTATGTCCTTATACCAGCAAGCCTGGAAAATACCAACTTCATCAAATGCTACTTAAGGAAACAGCCTACATGCGGATAGATAAATACGACACACACACACACACACACACACACACACACACACACACACACACACACACACACACACACACACACACACAGCAAAGCTTGGGTCCACACTGGATTTCATGACTGAATGCCCCAGGGTAGAGTACCTGGCCCTCGGGCTAAAGACGATGGGATTCTGTTAACTGGCTTAATCCAACCCGACACAGCAGCAGTAATAATGTTTTCAATAAACTGTTCATCAAAGGTACCAGGAAGGTCTCTCCCTCACTCACTTATCTCAGCCTTCGTTCATGCTCTTCCACCATCTCCCTCCCAGTTGCTCATTTAAATCCTACCCAGTTTTAGAGCCCAGTACCAGCCTGACCACCTTCACAAAGCCTCTCTTGATACCTCAGCCCACATTCAATTTTCCCTCTCAATGCTCTCATCAGTTGTGACTGGGACATACTCTCCATTGACTCTGGACCCTCTACACTCTTATATAGAACAGTCTAATTCAGCAAACAGTTGTCAAGAACTACTGTGTGATTAGCACCTATGCTTGTCCTCGTGGAGGGCATGGAGGAAGACAGTATTTAAACACCTACTATTTGCCAAGCACTTTATATATCTCTCATTAATGCCTGGAGGGTAACATCATTACCAAGATACAAATGAAGAAACAAAAATCAAGCAATATGATTCCATATCCCTTATTCCAGAAGTTAGATATGTGGTCCAGGGACTAAGTAAATGAGCTTTGTTTAGCTGGCATGATATTTTCTTCAAAAAGAATAAATAAATAAGGATGTGAGTGACTCTAGTTAAGACATGAACTTTCCAGTTCTCTACAGGCCCCATCCCTCCCTATTGCCCTCTATTCACACACTAGGACACTCCCTTATGCTACCTGCATGGCTCCTAACTGCACTTGAGCTTGCTCCCCTGCTACTCACTCCAATAGCCTATAGTTTGGCTCATGCTTACAATCTAGTAGGGAAGAAACTGTAATATAAAATGGAAAAGACATGTGCAGAAATTCTCAAGGGGATGAGGAAGTCTTCCTGGATACGGATGACATGAGTCATAAAGGCTAGGATTTTGGAAGGAGAATCTTGGCAAAGAATGTTCCAAAGAGAAGGAGAGGAAAAGGAAAGGTCCACTAGGTGAGATGGAAAAAGACAGTCAGACTTGGTAAACAGGAGTTTGCTTTCACTCGAGAAGGTAGGGAGGGGCAGCAGCAAGAGAGAAAGCTGAAAGAGAGAAAGCTGAAAAGGTTAGTGAGGTCTTGATCCTGAAAGACTTTGAATGCCACACTCAAGAGTCTACACCTTATTCTGTGAAAACTAAGGTTGCACGAAGGTTGTGAGGAGGCACACATTTGGAACCAGATTTCAGAAGGACAATCTGGCAGGAATGAGCAGCAATTATGTGTAAGGAGGAATCAGTGGTGAAAAAACCGGGAAACAAAGGATGACGCCAGTTGTTCTTGTCTGGGATGAGATGCTACAGTCAGAGCCAGGGTGTAGCAGGAAGAATGGCAGAGGGTTGGAGGAGACTGAGAGGAAACTTACGTGAGAGTCCCATGGCCTGGCTTGCTCCTGCTTTGTGTGCGAAGTATTCTACACTTTTGCTCAAATGCCATTGTATCTAAGATGCCTTTCCTGACCACCTAATATAAACTAGCCCTCTCATCCCAGGCCAGCCTCCTTATCCCGTTGATGTTGGCTTATCTTTCTCTGTAGCCTTTATCACCATTTGACATACTATATACTTACTTGTTTATCTGTTTACTGCCTGGCTTTCCTTAACAACAAGTTAAGAAGCACTGGGCGCATAGAAGGAACTTCATAGATATTTGTTAAATGAATAAATAAATGAAGTCTGCCTGAGGACAGGATGTCTTCTTTCTCCACGTAGATCACAAGTCCAAGAGTTACGTTTCATGGTCCTGCACACAACACAGTGCCATACTCATCTAGGCCCTGTCACCTCAAATACTACAGCCAGATTCCTACCTAGCCCTCCAAATCGATGTCACACTCTTTCTTCACCAGCACTCTTTATACAAGTGACAAACTCTTTTTGATCTGGTGCTAGTCATGTGGCAAGTAGCTGATCGGAGTACTTACTGAAATTGTTATTTCAGGGTGCATGTCATGAATCCCAAACTGGACTGCAAACTCAGGTCACTCTGTGATTTTCCTGTATAATATATATTGCAATGTAATTGTTTAGTTATAGGTATAATTATTTGCAAAACCTGTGGTTCTCAAACCTACCAGGTCCAAATCTCCATTGTATGACAAATATTTTCTAGCACCATCTTTTACTAGCCTGAAATGAAATTCATGGATAATATAACCTGCCTAAACACATATTTTTAAAAATCAATAAATGTCCTAATTTTAATATAAAAAGAAATAAAAAGAAAGCAATTTATAATAAAGTAGTACACATTTCAATATATGACTGCTCTGAGATGACTATACTAGGACACCTGATGAAGCAGTCAGGAGCTTGCACCTGTAGGTAGAATTGCCCATGAATGTGATGCTACCAATGCAGACTAATACTGACATTGTTTTAAAGATCCAGATACAACGAGCAGTTGTCATCATGCAAGTTTCCAAAATGGTGATCACTTCTTATTAAAGTTCAATGGTGATTAACCAATCAAGAGAGGAAACAAGAAAAATTAATGCTGACAGATGCTTGAAAGCATAAAACCAAGGCAGATCCATCATTTTCAACCACTTGGATGAGCTACAGAAACTGAAGACATGGGAAAAGAGTTTACTTGATACAGGCCTATACGTGCCCCACTTTTAAAAATTTATTACTTTTATTGAAATATATTTGACTTATAACATAGTGTAAGTTTAAAGTGTATATCATGGTGATTTAATATATTCATATATTGCAAGATAATTGCCATTGTAGCATTAGCTAGCACCTCCATTGCCAAATGCATAAAAACAGAAAGTAAAATGGTGGTTACCAGGGGCTGAGGGGTGCAGGAACAGATGTTTTTTAAGGTTACAAATTTACAACTAGTAGATAAATGAGTCCTGGAGATCTAATGCACTGTATAGTGATTATAGACAACGATATTGTGTTATAAACATCAAGTTTGTTAAGAGAATATATCTTAATTATTCCCACCATGCCCAGTGTTTTAGATGTATATTAAAGTACCTGTCAGCCTCTAGCCAGCCTGACCTACAAAACCAGAGCAGTTTTCAAGCTTTTGTCATTGATATGTATAATAAACATTGTATCTTAAGTTCTTTCTCATTAGAATTTTGTTCACTTAAAAAGTTTAGAACAGTTAAGCCATTCAGAACCAATGACTCCTTTTTAATATAATATTTTGTAGCTTCACTTCACTATCCTGATAACAAATTCATAGATTATATATATACCACACATATATTTCCAAAAATCAATATAATGCAGTAAGCATAGTATAATACAAAGGAGAAATAAAAGGAAAGTAATATGTAACAAAATAATGCATATTATCACATAAAAGCCTAGGCATGACTGTACTAGAAAACACAACCAAAAGGTCTGAAGTTTGTGTTATACATAGAATTGCAACATGCAAACTATTCTAGGTGTGTTGAACTGCTGACTCAGATACCATGAGCAACATTTCCATTGGCAACATGATTTTTCTTAAACTGTGAACAACTCTTGGTAAAATAGCAAGCAAAATGAAATGCAATCTTTCCTTGATTTACAATTGTATTTTTGGAAGAAAAAAATCAGTATAAAACTAAAAATACAGTTACCATGTGATCCAGCAATTCCACTTCTATATATACAAAATAATTGAGAACAGGCTCTCAAAGAGATATTTGCACACCTACGTTCATAGCAGCACTTTTCACAATAGCTAAGAGGTGAAAACAACGCAAGCGTTCATCAACAGGTGAATGCATAAACAAAATGTGGTATATACATACAATGGAATATTATTCAGCCATAAAGAGGAAGGAGATTCTGACACATACTATATCATGGATGAACCTTGAGAACATTATGCTTAGTGAAATAAGGTATCACAAAAAGACAAAAACTGTATGATTCTACTTACATAAATGATCTAGAGTAGTCAAATTCATAGAAATAGAAAGTAGAATGGTAGCTGCCAGAGGCTGGGGGAGGAGAAATGGGGAGTGGTTGTTTAATGGGCATAGAGTTTCAGTTTTCCAAGATGAAAAGGTTCTGAAGATCTGTTCCACAACGTGAATATACTTAACATTACCAGACTATAAACGTAGAAATTATTAAGATGGTTAATTTTATGTTATACATTTTTACAACAATAAAAAAAAGATATATAATAAAATACTACAGAAACATTTAGTTTTATATGTAAAAGAGTTGAGTTCTAGACTCAATGAAAAGAGCTTTTTTCACCTACGTGTATGTTGTCCTTCAAAATGCTTGAAAGTCACATGAGGTAAAGAACAATTCTTCATTGTGTAGGCCTCTCCTGCACATTGTAGGACACCTAACTTCTCTCACCCAATGCCAACAACATCCACCAGCATTTTGACAAGTCAAAACATCTCCACAAATTTTCATATGCTGCCTACTGGACAGAACTGTGCCTACTGAGTTGAGAACAATGACGCTAGATGGTAAGTTCCATGAGGGCAGGGATTTTATGTTCCCGTAACTTCCTCATAACTATACTCCTAGAGCCTAGCAAAGGTTTAGTACATACTACTGAATGTGTTCAGTGAATAACCACTGAGTAAATGAATGAATGTGCTTCTGAGAATAGAGACTGTGTTTTGTTCATCTTTGGACCCCTCATGGTGTTTTAAACAGTCTACATGTAGTAGATGCTCAAAAACATTTGTTTATTTGCTTGACAAATGTATAATGCTAAATTTTTGGATAAAGCACAGTCTCTACCCTTGTGGAACTTACAGACTGATCAAAGAGACAGACAATAAGTAAATAAACAGTCTAACACCACCAGGCCTTTATTTTGGTTCCAAGTTAATAGTGATAGTTTTAAGGGAGTAATAATAGTTTCAGGTAGTAGAAGTAGTATTAATACTTATAATAATTACTACTTCTACCATGAACTATTATTTCTCACATTAGTTACTATTTAGAGCATATCTACTAGACTGAGCACATAACTTCCCTACAAGCTCTGTACCTGCTGGCTGCCACAGCATCATTTCTCAACACCTCCACTTTCCCACCATCCACTGTACATTCCAGCCAAGACTGTATTTCCTTCAGTCCCTCAAATAGTCCACAGTCTCTTGGTTCTGAACCACACATACGCCGACCTGCTTCCTGGAAGACCCCCGCCCATCCCCACCTACTCATCAAGTAGACATCACTTCCTTTGGGGAGACTTCCTTGATCCTTTCCCAGTGCCCCTTTTTGTGGTCCTATAACACTTTGACCATCCTCTATAATAGCACTCATTGCACCGTATTGCCTATTTATTGTTCTGTATCTCCTGTTAGAAGTATAAAACCTATGAGGTCAGATATCACTTTTTGTTGTTCACCACTGTATCCTGCTTATAAGGACACTGGAATCCCCTTAACTATCTCTGGGTTTCCCTTCTCTGCATTCTGTATGTTTCTCTTTCTAATAGCATGCATCTGCAACCCTCTTTGGAAGACTAGCCTTAAGCAAAGGGAGCCGTTTTGCCTGCACAGACGAAGACCTGGAGGGGTCTGGAGTTTACATTCACCCCTCAACCATGGGATAGCCCTTAGCTGCTGACTGATTGGTGCTAGAGTATGCTCTTTTTTTTTTTTTTTTTTTTTTTTTTTTAATATATGCCATGGGTTGCTCAGGCTCTTTTTGCTGTAAGTTGGAACAAATACTGGAGTACAGGTTCCCCTGCAGTATCAGGCAGACACTACCCTCTTAAATCACATCTTGCTTGGCACCCTCCCCTTTGGCATTTCCACCACTCTGTATAGGTTTCTTCTGGAAGCATTCCTTTATAAATCACGTCCATGCAAATCCTTGTCTCAGGGTCTGCTTCTGGTAAGCCCGACCTTACTACACATTTCCTGAAAACTAGTAAAGCATCCAATAGGGAGTAGAATCCAGTGAATGATTGTAAAATTAATCAATCACTAGTGACAGGATCCAACAACATAGGTATATTTATCTCCATTCCACAGATGAGAAAACTAAAATTAAGAGTAAGTATTTGCTCTAACTCACACAGCTAGTACTCGGGAGAGGCTAGAGACAACCCCAAACCCATCTATAGCCCCATAAGGTACTTTTTGGCAATACTGTATTTCTCCCGGCTAGTTCTCTAGTTCAATGCTTTGGGAAACAGAAGTTGATGCCATATCCCTTGGGTCTCTTCTGGTGCCAAATTCCCTCTTAGTAGTAGCTTCTAGAATCAACAGCCACTCAACAAAGAACCTTCACAGCCCTGGGAAGATATACTGTTCCAACCTGATTTATCAGATGATATTTCTGGAGTTCAATCTTGTTATCAACTATCAGGAAATATTCAAAGTGTCAAAGCCAAATAGAGATCTATTCCTTAACACAACACAAGGGAAGGAAAATTTGCAGAAGTGTTCTGTGGTATCAGGCATTGGCAAGGAGAGGGAGATAAAAAGTAATAGCCTAATTTTCGTTAAATGATTGTTCTCATAAAGTAAAAGAGAACTTGTCCTTACCAGGACATTAACACTGCATTGCTCAGACAATTAAGGAAAGTCATAAATTAATCCATAATCATAAGCTGAACAGAAAATTTGTCTTAGCACATAGGGTAAGAAAAGGAGAAAGTTATCTTGGAGAGCATGGTTCATCAGTTCTATTTTACAAGACAACCCAGAATCCTCATGCCTTTATCCTTATAACTCTCTTCTCCTTATCCCCATCACCTCAATTCATCTTTTTTCCTCTTCTTCTCTCTCTGCTCATCTTCCACAATGGCCCCACCCCAAATGCTCACATCTCAAGACTTAAAAAATACAGACTTAAAATTGAAAACAGAATATTCTTCCAGCCACTCTGAAAGAGTATTGAATTCTTTAATATGAAAGTTCATTCAAAGAGTGTATCTTTTTCACTAAAGACTACAGAGATCCTCCAGGGCTAGACAGAAATGAAACCTGGAAATCGAAAATAATAAAATGGTTATGAGATTGTGCCGTGGTATATTTGATTCTATTTTTATTTCCTTTTTTATTGTTAATTATAATATTTGAGCAATAAATATCTATTTGGAAAGAGAAAAGAGGCAAGAAGTCAAAAGTAAGAAGGTACTGATCACCTACACCATGCTAGGCACTGTAAATATATTTTATTGAATCCTAATTATAAATCTATCAAGTAGGTATTGATATTCCCATTTTACAGATGTTGAAAGTGAGCATGCGTTCTTACCTACCTTGCAGAACCAGGATTTAGTGCAGCTCTTTTGTCTCCAAAGACTAAGCTTTTGCCTTTGAGATGAAGAATGACCAAGAAGAGATGGATGATGGACATGAGAGGCTTAGAAAACACTTAAATAAAGCTCCCGCTACTCCACAGCCCTCTAATAAATAATAAAGTTGAAAGTAAGATCATTTATGAATCTCTTTTGGCAGATGATGTTTTTCTTATAGAATTTGGAAGGGAAGCAAGTGAGGAGAGTGAGACAAGAGAGTTGGAGCACTAGGGCATGAAGAAATGTTTAATATTAACAGAAATATCAACAGATATGATTTTCCTTTATCCTTCTGCCCATCAGTCAGGTAGTCTGAATGCTTTGCCTCCAGGGAGGGATGCCACAGCATAAGGTAAGGCAGATTTTTGGCATTTGAAATTCAAAAGCCTAGGTCTTAGGAAACAATAAGAATTCAGAAATTTAAGAGAATATGAGATAAGAGCTAAGCTTTTGTTCCTCCTCGAGACTAGCAGGAGGGGAGAGGACAGAGGACAGAACAAATTAGAGAAGTTTTTGTGACCATGTAGATGGGAGTGGAGTCAGCATCCAGAGACTGCCATGTAGATGGCAGCATTTTCTTCCAGCTTGCTGCCGGAGCTCCAACGGCTCCCCTCCCAAGTCCTTTGCTGGCAACCATCGCCCCCTGCTCCACAGAAGACGCTACCCTTAAGAGTGAACAAGACACTACTCTTTCCCTTGGAGTCTTAGAAAGGGCAAGATAGAAAACAGGGTTAGTGGCAGGGCAGGCCAATGGTGCTTCATGCCACTACTCCATCTGTTCCTCTCTGGATCCTTAGAAAATAGACAGATGTGGAACACCAACAATATTCCCAAAACAAGCCCTTGATACAAACACAATTTTTCAAAACTCAATGGAATTCATGTTGAATTTGTTGCTTCTAGTGTTTTTGAACCAACCACTTACAAACAAAGAAAGATGATTTTAAAGAGGGCAAGGTGAATTCAAAGTGTTTCTAGCGTTCTGGCTTCCTGTAAAACTGCAGAAAATATAAAGCATCTCTACAGATTTTAGGGAAATATTCAGTGGATGATTTGATATTACATTTCTGCACTGAGTCAAAGTCCTTGGATTTCTCTTTAACAAAAATACTAATGTTTGAGTTGACCTGGGTTGTTCATTATTTCTAAAGACTGGCCATCACTTGTTTTTAAGCATATTAAAACCACTAAATGTCCCTTTGTTTTTTGACAAATATCAAGCTAACAGAAAAGCTGAAAGGAGAACAACAATGCATACCCTTTACTTGTGCTTGTGTGGCCTAATAAAATAACATATAATATTTTAAGGGACCATATAAAGACCTTAGCATATTGTCTGGCACATTGTGATGGATCATTGCTTCTGCCGTTTAGGTATGCTTGTTGCCAATAGTATCTGGAGCTTATAAAAAGCATGATGATACATACAAATGACATCTTGATGGAAACATATTACTAACATGTCTCAAAAATTGATAGTTTGCTTGAAGATCTACTTTTTCAACAACATAAGCATAAAGTTATTCATTACAGCATTATTAGAATGGGAAAATATTAGAATTAAACTGTATGTCTATCACTAGATTCTAGTTGAATAAATTATGTTTCTTCTACACAGCTATCCAAAAGGATGAGGAATATTTCTATGAACTTATATGGATATACTGGTAAATTAAAAAGTGAAGTGCAAAAGAGTGTATACATAGTACAATGCCTTCTGTATATGAAAAAGATGAAATATATCTATGTCTATCAATCATCTATGTATATCTATTTGTTCTTATTTTTGCTAAAAGAAACACCGGAAGAATGCATCAGAAAATAATGAAAATAGTACCTATACGGACAAGTGGGAATATAGTAAAAGGGATAGGGATGGGAAGGACAGCTCTCCGAGTATATCTTCTTATACAGGTTTGATTTTTTTGTTGTAACATTCTAAAAGAAAACGAGGCTTGACTCTTCCAAAATGCCAAGAAAGATTAAAAAAAAAAGAGAGAGAGGAATTTTTCTGTATTAAAGGAGAATAAAGAGACATGACAACTAAATGCAATGCATCTTTTGTAGGATCCTGTGTCATATATATATCTCTATGAATCTATATAAATCACATTTATATATCTATATAGCTCGTCTATCTATCAAACAGACATAGCACAATGGAAACAATCATTAAACGTAATCGTAAACATTGCAAAACCACTAACTAATGATAGTTTATATTTGCAATTCTTATAAAGTTTTAATTTGCAATTTTCTCTTTAAGAACAAGGCTGGACAGGTTATGAGCCATTTGTAATTCCTTTCCTATTCATATTATTTGCCTATCTTTATTTGGGGCATTATTTAACTTTATCTTACTGATTCATAGGAGACGTTCATCTAATAAGAAAATAAGCCCTTTGTAATGTAACTTATAGACATTTTCCCCAGTTTTTCTTTTAACTTTTTTTTATGGTGTCTTGTTTTCCAGGTAGATATTTCTTTTTAACTTACTGTAGTCAATAGCTATCAATCTTCTTTTTGTTGTGGTGTTTGCATTATGCTTATGAAGGTCAGCCTTACTCGAAATGGCACCTATATTTTCTTCTAGTATTTTATGGTTTCATTTTTGTACATATATAATTAAATATTTTAATATATAATTAAATATTTAAACCATCTGAAATTTATGTAAGTTTAAGTGAGGTAGAAATATGATTTAATTTTTCTCCAGATGACTATCCAATTGTTTCAGCACCATGTGTTAAATATTTTTCCCCATTGCTAAATTCTCATATGTACTCAGGTCAGCTTCCTATATATTATATCCTTTAATCCTTAAAAGGTCTTGTAAGATAAGTATTGCTACAGATGAAGCTACCTGGGGCAGAGAAAACTTGCATCTCAGAGCTAGAAAAACACAACAGCAATAGAATATGAATATGACGACGTGGCGAAAATTTAAGACCATGGCAAATGCGTTTGTATTAGATAAAAGCTTCATAAATTAATAAATTTCACTGTACTTATTATAGTGCTAGCCAAGAGAAATAATAAATGCAGTAAATGCCTTGTTAAAAAATATCATGTTATTGGCTAAATTATTAGTGAGCAGTGACCCTAATTAACAAGGTAATAAGCTTGCTGACTTGCTGATGATGTAGTTTTTTAGAAGTCATCTGTGCCAGGTAAGCCTTCTTAGCAGGATAAGAAAATGTATTATACTTAGAAGGATAGGAAAAAAATAGGGCTTTGACAATTGATGGGGACTCAGAAAGGTATGTGTTCCATTTCCTATGCCTCCTTGGAGCCCACCTATCTCCCATCCCCTATTTGAGAAAATAGTAGAAAAAGACCTGCCCTCATTGGCCATGATCATATATGTTATATTTCTGAGGGAGAATTGATCTTGGGATCCTCTGCTTCTTATTCTCTCCAACTTCTTCTTTGCTTCAGGCTGTAGCTCTCAGGCACCCAGGAGGTTGTTGATTATCCAAATTTCTCCCTAAGACATCAGTGTTTATGACAGTGTGGCCACATCATTTTGGAGTGGAATTTCCTCAAGCAGGAGCAAGCCAGAGGCTTTTAGCCTCGCGTGATTACTGAAAGCCTGAATGGCCCATTGAGTGTTCTTCCGATTTTCATTTTCATAGGTTTATGTTAAGGAAAAGAGGTCAGGGAAGGTCAATTCCATCCACACTGCTGATGCCACATTGAATATTGATCTGAACAGGTGAAGCCAGAAGACTTAGCCCTGATGTAAACATGAATAAAAAGGCAACTGATATGGTCTTTGGGATTAGTAATAAATAGCAAATACACTGGGACCCTTTTACTTATATTTTTAATAGAGCAGTGTTGTGGGCAAAGTAACACATAAATTCATGTCTGAATCCAAAAAAAAGTCCTGCTTCTGAGAGTCTTCTTTGTTGACAAGCAATTATTAATATTAATTCAAAAAAGAATCTCCTCTGCTCCCCCAAAACTTTAATTAAGAAGTGTGTTCTAACAAGTCTGATATAGGCTCAGATTCAAATCAGTTCATCAATCCATGAGTCAATACTTATCAGAGACTCCAACAAAATAAAATATCGACTCAGATGAGATTCCCTTCAGAGAATAATTTGATGTTCTCATTTTATCCTGGTTCAATAATTTAGGAAAACGTGAGGTGTGACTATAAAGTAATGATACTGATTGCACTTGTCACACATGAAAATCAACCTTGTCATTTATATCATTCCAGTCACTTATATAATTTGGGACCTTGTCACTTATATAAATTAGGACACTTTGAGGGGAAAAAAAGAAAAATTTTGTTACAGTTATATTTCAAGATAACACTGAGGTTAATTGGATTTGCCATTCCATTAAATTAGCAGATTGGGTTTGATTTTAGTTTTAGAGTTTTATGGGTACAAGTGCTTGAAATGCATCAACGCTCTCCCATGGGCAAGGTGGTGTGATGTGGTGTGGCCATGTGTGTGCACATGCACGTGTGTGTGTGTCTTGGTGTGAGAAAAGTGGGGCTGCAAGAAGATACAAAGGAGAGAGAAAATAACTCTTAAAAGATCTTACAATCTAATTGAACATGCAATAACTAATGGTCCCACCACTCATAGCTGTGTGACCTTGGGCAAGTTCCTTAGCTTCTCTCTGCCTGTTTCTTCATCTATAAAATGGAGATAGTAATAGCACCTACCTCATACGCTTAGTGTGAGAATTAAAATGAAACTGTGTATGTAAAGTGCCAAGTACAGTCAATTTGTTGAATTTGTAATGATGCTGGTGGCACTACAAGAACATTGCAGAGGGATATTTTCTGCAACAACTGTGGTCCATAAAAGTGATCTGACTTGGCCAATGTCAGTGATGGAGAGAAGCCTAGGAAAAAACCCAGTCTCCTAACTCTGCTTTATTTGCTTCATTATGGGGGAGGGAAAGAGATTTTGTACTTTAAAGTGGTTGCCAAAAAGAAAAAAAAGTATCAGTGAATGAATACTGTCAAAGCAGTTTGAGACACGTAAAGGGTAGACATTAAGTAAAGTCAGTCACCAGTCAACAGCATTTATTGATTTATTTCTGTGTGAAGAGCATTGTATTATGTGCTGAATGGGAATGCTGTATTCGTATTCTTCAAGGCATAGAAGTTGACCTGGTAGAGGTTGACCTGAATTTTTCTGTAAAAGCTTTCTCCAGATGGCTGCTTAAGCAGCTGTTAATCGAACAAGAGAACTCCATACCCAGCACCTTCACTCCTGCAACTTCATTGGCGCACACAGGTGTGTCCCCAGGATGCTGCAGACCCTTTTTGGTGCACTCACCACTTAGGTTGTCCCCAGGCTCAAGACTCTTGATTCTGAAGCGCAGGTTATGAGAACTATGCTCTACAGTATAAAGAAAACCTGTGTATTGTACAACAAAAATAGAGCTTTCATTATTTTCTCACGTAGTGTGTTTTCAAATTTATTAACCCTAAACTTGAGTATTACATGGCATCTAGTGTTCCTATACTGTATTCTTAATTCTCCTTGCAAATTGTAGCAAAATTTCTAATAAACATTTTGGTATACAGTATGAGAGCTGCAATGATTTTTTCCTGTGCTTCTGTCTCTGCAATAGGTCTCTCATGTTATTAGAGAGGAAGAAAGAAAGGATTTGGCATTCTAGCTGGCTCCAGGCACCCAAGCATTAATGCAGCATATACACTTCAAAGAGTACTAGCCAGCAACCCAGAAAGGTGCCCAAGTGCTCCCTGGCCAGTAGGTGTTTTACTTTGGTTAGTCTTCTCTTCCCTACTTAACATTCTCCTTTATTGCAAATCACATTACTTACAATTAATCATCAGTTCTTCCTCTGAATTTCTTTTGGAAATTAAGGGGAGAAATCAGAACAGTCATTTCCAGCAGGTAGACTCCTTATTCTTGATTTTTAAAATTTAATCCATAAGTGTGCTCTAGATAAAGGTGTTTGGAGGTATTTTTGTTGTCCATGAGTGTGTGCTTGTGGGTACCTATATGGGGAGGAAGTATCACCAGGATATTTGGAGGAAGCGCAAGATATCTGGAGATGTAAGAGAAGTAATAATTAAGAGAGAATTTCAAGGTGGGATTTTCCATCAACTAACTAAACTCTATGAATGGTCAGGCACATCAAAACATCAAGACAGGCAAAGAGCCTTCTCTCAGTTCTGTTTTTAAGGTCTAGCTAAGCTATCTGACAGAAACCTATAGAACATGAATGTTTAATTTCATCCAATGTTCTTAAATTTTTATCTAAGGCTGAATGTTGGGAGGAGCGAGAGCCTAGATGTTTGCTTATAAGATGGCTGGCAGAAAAGTCCCCGATGCTGGAATTCTTAGGCCACTAGCAGCACAAGTATATGAAATCAGAGATGGATAGATACATATATACATACACATATACATATTTACATGGACGGATACATACACACGTATGTACATAAATACATAGATACTTTAGATATATACATACATGCATACATACATGGATAGATACATACATTCATATATAGATAGACACATACATACATAGGTACATAAATACACACATAGAAAGACAAATAGACAAAACAGAAAATAATGATCTCAAGTGGATTACTAGAAAGGGTAAAATATTCCCACTTTTAAAAGGAAAGTGCAAAAGGTAAAACTCTTATTATTATCAAATACATTTACTCTAACTATACGTTTTATAGTTTTGTTGCTGTATTTCACCATCTCCCAAAAGAACTATTATTCAGGAATTAATAAACAGTGGGGTGACAAATATACCTATAGGAAGCAGTCTATAAACATGTATGTTTTGTATCATTTTTCTTTGAAATCTTATATTTTTATTGTATATTATTCAATTCTTCTATTAGATTAATCCCTGTTCCCCGAGGGCAGACAGTATTTAGGCCAGCAGATGGGAAAATCCTTCTCTTATCTCCACTGGATCTCAGAAGTCTTCCTGGAAGAGGGGGGTTTTCTCACAAAACACCTCAAAGCAAAGAATTCCAGGGGCGAAAGGAAAGGCAATTTGTTTAAACCAATCTGGAAAAAAGCAATGACTCTTCACTCAGTTCTTTAAAAAATCTAGTTTATAAGGATTTTTCTTCTCCATCATAAGAAAGACATTTGTCCTATGACACATACACTCTTTATACAATTATCAAAGGCAATAATAATAAAATATACATGAGTTAATATTACTCATTGCAGTCAAATTTCGGGCCTGAAATCAAGCAGGCAGATTTTCACCATTATATTGAGGTAGAAGTTTATTTAAGAAACCTGCCACACTATACATTAATAAAACGGGGATGCCTTAGGCTCTCCAAATCCGTTTTATACCCTTAACTGTCTGTAATACACTCATCTTAGAAATCTGAAGATGATGAGAAATACTACGTTCCTCACTTTTAGCATTTATAAATCTTCACACATATGTCCACTCCCTTCACCCCTGCCCGCTATGATTCAGTCACTTCATATTGTAATACTTTGGTGATTATTGATTTTGGGTTAAGGTTGGAGCTCAGTACAACTGTGTGAGCATTCCACTACCTTCAATTTGATGGTATGCTGCCGCCTGCCCACTCCATATTGACAGGCATCCTCTTACTTTCAGATTGGTGTTCGTTTGCTGATGAACACGCAGGAGGGGGATCATGACCTTTTCTCTTATCTGGACAGCTCTTAGCTTCACAAACATTTTTTTGCTGCAGGGTGTTATTAACAACAGGGTGATAGAACAAAGAAATGAAGAGATGGGAAGCACATCAATGTATGAAATTTTCTTTATTGGGACACCCTTGGGGCCCAAGGCAGGGTGGTCTAATTATATAGGTGTTGCCTTTCTCCTTAGAATAACAAATTTTACACACACATGCACACACACATGTACACATATGCTCTAGTGAGGTCATGATTTGGAAATTATGTGTTACTCATTTCCCTTGTTTATGGGAGTTTGCAACTCTGCTTTCCCTGGAAACAAGTTTATATAAATAGAAAAGAAAACCAAAGTAATTGAGTTTATTACACAGCAGTCATGAGTTAAGACAAGACACATTATAATTAGATGCAGCATGTTGACAATTAAAGTTTAATGAGCTCATTTCTCCTATATTTGAAGGGTATGTAAGTTCAGCTCTGTGGGATTATTTAGGGCAAAGGTGTTAGAAACAGAGACAAATTATAACTAGCCTGGGTTTGCAACCTTCCTTGTCACATAAGCCTTGTATCTGAATTTAAATGCCCTCAAAGGATGGAGAATCCAGACATTTTTAGACGAAATCTTGTCTTTGGAGTCTAACAGACTTATTTTCTATTTTCTGTGTAGTTTTAAAAGGAAAACTTTGAACTTAAATGTGTGAAGAATATATTCAGAGAACATTCTACCCTTCCTTTGGGGTGGGTTAAATTCAAACTAAAATTTCCCAGATCACTGGACTTATGCTAAAGTTATTGATCTTAGGCCAGCATCCTCAATGATAAGAAGCTAAAATGAAGAGATTTGAAAGAGCCACAAGGAAATCTATAGAGCAAGAACCTATGGAACTAAACCACACTCATACTAGGAATCAACAAAGATATTTGCAGCGTAATATATCTGTGACAACATTAATTATTCCAGACTGGTCATTTCTGTTGACTTTGTTTCCCCCTCTGAATAACTAATCCCTCCCTTGCTTTCATATCCCAAATCCTAATATAAAGTTGTAATAATGTGAAAAACAACAAAAAATCCTGTTTTTAAAAAAATCTCATTTTTAAGTTACATAGGTACAAAATATGCTCTGAAAACACTAACTTCTTTTATTTGGTTCCCTTAAGTAAAAGATGTGCAATTGGGTTTTTTTTTTTTCTCCCTCACATTTCGTTTAAAATAAAATCCCCTCTGGAGTGAAAAGATACACTGTATGTCAAAAGCACTTGAAAATAGATATTTAAATATAAACACAATACAAGCTTAATTCTAATGGTCCTGGCAGGACTTGGCCAATAAATATAATTTAGTAAAGAAATTAAAATTTGAAATCCCAATGAGTATTGTTTTGCATTTCTATATTGCATTTCATCTAAGCACCTCAACCATTGCATAAGCATTAAAGCATTAAATCTTATACTTTTAGAGAAGATAATGTTTTTTCCTCTGGAATGAGTGAATCATCTTTGGAGATCACATGGACAGAGAGAAGGAATTCTCAGGGCTGTGCTTGTCCTCAAGTCATGGGAGAATCCTCCCCTGGTTTCTGATATAGCATGCACAACCCCTGCCCAGAAGCCAAGGCACAAACAGAGATATAGAAGTATAAAGCAAAAAGGGTGAGCCTAATTTATGCCAATTCACTTATTATTAACTTATAAGTGAAGATAAAAACAGCTATTCCCTTCTAGTCTGGCAACCAGTTACTGGGAATTTTCTATTAGCCATCATCCACATATTTCTACTATAGTTATAACTGTTGCTCAAAATTACTACCCTAAAGCATAACCCTGGAACCCTTTTGAGTCACTGTACAGGACCAGTATTACATTCATCAGTGTGTCATGTATCATGAATTTCACTGTGCTTAAAATTCTTCCTGAATTGGTCACAAGTGAGATGCCTGAATACTGCCCATTAACTAGAGGCTCTCATTAGCCAAAAACTTCCATTTCTCTGATGATACAGCACAAGCCAACTGAAATGAGGAAGAAGGCTAAATCATAACCTGAGTAAATCAGGAAAACACCATTTTCCTCATGAATTATCCATTTTTCTAAGGCCATACAGACCTACCTAACAACAGAAAAGTTGAGAACTGGACCTTGTCAATAAAATATAATCCATGGAAACTCCCAATAGCTACTCTAAATAAACTTATATTGGCCATGACCCATCTAATTAGAGCCCTTTGCCAGCCAAATGTTTTAAAACTTTGTTTTTATGACTATATCCTCATTTTGTTTTTATGATTATGTAGTGGGTTGAATAGTATCCCCCCAAATTCCTGTCTACCCATAGTGTTCAAATGTGACCTTATGGAAGTAGAGTCTTTGAAGATGTAATTAAGACAAGGTCATACTGGATTAGGGTAGGCCCTAAATCTAGAGACTGGTGACCTTATAAGAAGAGAAGACAGAGAGAGACACATGGAGAGGAAAATGCCATGTGAAAACAGAAGCAGAGATTAAAGGGATGCATCTACAAGCCAAGGAACACCAAGGATTGCTGGAAACCACCACAAGCTAGGACAGAAACATGGGACGGTTTCTCTCTCAGAGCTTCCAAAAGGAACCAACCTTGCTGACACTTTGAACCTGAAGTCACAAGTCAGACTTGTGACTTCCTGAACTGTGAAAGATTTTTTTTTTATTTTAAGCTACCTAGTGCACAGCAACTTGTTACAGAAGCCCTAGGAAACTCATACAGACTATATCCTCATTATTACTGTCATTATCAAAGGTAATATTCACTGGGCCCTCCGCGCCAGGCTGTGCATTTTGTATAGTATCTCATTTACTCCATATAATAACCTACAGAGAAAATGAGGCTATTATTGCTCCCATTTATAGATGAGGAAAGTGACTCTTAGACACATCCAAGTTCCCAAAGAAAGGAAAGAAGTGAGACTCAGACATAATTCTCTCTAATACCAGTATTCCTTTAGCAAGTCTCACACAGAACAAGATACCAGAAATTTTCATTAAAGAAATAAAATCTGAAAAGATTTAGCCTGCGTCAATATAAATGCAGCCCAATCTCCTACACTTTTTATATCTATGGCCATGATATAGCACAATCGTAACTAAAGTTTAAAATGATGAGCCAAATGTAATGTAAGACCTCAGTTAGCAGCATTGCCCCTCTAATGTATTTCATGAGCCACAGAAGTGGACATTTTGGCAAAATTTCCAACAAGAAATGAAACAAGAAGGGATTTTTTGCTTAACAGTTTACCAGAAGACTATATCTTTCTGCTTGGTTAACTGGAATTGTATTGTATTTATGGACCTGGTTCATTTCTCCAGGGGATATGGGCAAGCCATTTTACATATTACCTCTTTCCCCTTTCAGACGCCATGATACAACATACCACTGTTACTATTATGCATAGGATTGGCAGCACAGCCATAAAGGGGTGTGATGCTGTCACTCCTAAAATTTTCATTTCACTAACCTTGGACTAACCTAATTTGTCTTTTTCTGGCAGCCATTCAACCTCACTTCAGCTGAAGGCAGCTTTTAGAGAAACAGAAGATAGAAATATTTGTCCAACATTCAACAAACATTAATTGAGCACCTATTACATATAAACCGGATTATAGTTTAGGATTATTGGCATATACATAAATAACTATGTGATACACGTAGAACTAAAAGCCATGCAAAGAAACATATTACATGTCTTCAGAGGAGGGTGCGGAGTAGGAGTGACCATGAAAAGCTTCCTGGAAGAAGAGCAACTAAGAGCTTAATCTTGGAGGCTGTATATGACCTGGCCATGTGAGACAGGGAGAGAGCTTGTAGTGAGAGGATCAAAGCCTAGGAACAGGAAAAAAGGTCACTCCCTACAATGAAGGGAACAGTGAGTTCTACAATACACTGGATAACGAGCTCCTAGAACACAGAAATTTAGCCTCAGTAAACTTTGTGTCATCAGAGCCTGGCACAAAGTAGCTGCTCAACATATATATAAAAGTATACATATATATAAATATATATAAGTATATATATATAAATATATATATATAAAACGTATGGACTAATGATTAAATAAATGAATATTTTATGTTACAGAAAGAAAAATAAATGGAAGTTCCATCACTCTTTCAAAAGCCAAAGGAGGAAGCAGTGGCTTTTGGAATCAAGGTAGAATCAGCCCCCAGCACTATTCAAGACTCCATGGAGGTCCTGTGGAAACCTCCACCTCCTCTTCTTCATCAATTTATTCTCAAAGGCTTGCCAGCCAAATGAGAGCTTCTCCCTGAGATAATGTGGAAGCCTGAGGCCAGAGGGAAGTGGAGAAAAGAAGCAGTTATCTGGATAACAAGGCCACAGAAAACACAGGGTGAGGAAGAGCATGAGGTCAGCCTTGTCTGGAAAATTGCCTGGCTGTGGAAATCTGACCTGTGCAAAAGGAAGCAGTACAGAACTTTCAAGTCAGTTTGCCAGACAAATCTATTTTTAGGCAACCCTTTCTTTTAGCATCAGACCTCCAAGTTCAGGGAAGTACTTAGAATTCTTCAAACAAAATATAGATTTCTAAGGTTTATGCCATTTCATGATGTTTTCTCTTTTGCAGATAAAACTCTCAGTGTAAGCAGGAAAATGCTTAATCCTGTATCCAATGTATTCATGGGGGTGAAGGAGAAAAATTAATGACAATAAATAAGAGCCTTCTCTGCTGGGAGAAACCTCTACGTCCTGTCCTATACACGGCCAAGTCAGAGTGATCCAGTTCATTTACTCACTTCGGTTAACTTCCAGCTCATATCAGTCTATATGACTGCCCACACATTACAGCACTCATATTAAAGGTACTTCCAAGAAGTTTCTGGGCTGTAAGCTCATGAACCACCTAGCAATTGAGTGAGAAATCTCATGCAAGTCTGATGCCATTTCAAACTCAGAAAAAAGCATCTGTAATACACTGTGTAATATTAAAGACACCAGTGCTCTATCTGAGACCAGGGACCCCATATTCCACAGGAACTTGGGCTAGAATAAGAAAAGGGCCTGAAGAGGGTATGAACACCCCAGACCACCAGAAGGGATCTGTGTCTCAATGATCTACCATTCAAAAAAAAGTGTCCTCCTAATCCAAAATTAAGACATCTGTGAGAGAGCACAGACCAGAAGCCAAGTGTCCTGTTAGTCCTTGAGCTGCCACTCCTCGGAAAATGGCTCTGCCATTTCTCAGTAGATTGATGGCAAAGGAAATCAGCATCTACTACACGCTAGGCAACTTCCCATGCTTTATTCTCTTTACACATAAGTTTTCCATGCATAAAATGGAGATAATGATGCTTCCTCTGCTTATTTCTCGGGGATATTTTTGAATTTTAAAGGAGATTTGTAAATCTGCAAAGATCATATATATGGTCTTTGGGGGATGTTTTTGTATATATGGCTTGACTAATGTCGTGGTAAAGGCAGAAGTGTCCTCGCAGCAAATCCTAACTCATGTCCAAGTCAAAAAGAATCACAGAATCATTCCCACCATCATCTTTCCTAGTGGGAATCATAAAGGTTTAAAGCTTATCAGCTTGTGTAAAGGGGACAGGCTCAACTCACCATTATAGACATGTATATGTACTGGAAAAGTGAATGCAGGATTAGAGAATAGCTTGTGGCTCTTTATTCCTTTCCCCCTTTCCACTTTTGTCCTCTGGTCCTTTCGTTTTTTTCCTGTAATCACTATAACTGTAACCAGGGGTGCTTTAAATGTAGCCTATTCTCCTAGTCTCAGTTCCAATGAGGTAAACCCGAACTCTTACAGCGGTGATGATGGGCATTTACACGTCAAGCACAATGCCAAGTACATTACGTACATCCTCTCATTTATTCCTCCCAACAGCTCTGTGAGGTAGTCACTATTATCCCCACTTTACAGATGAGGCAAATGAGACAAAAAGAGGTTAAGAGGGCTTCCCTGGTGGTGCAGTGGTTGAGAGCCCGCCTGCCGATGCAGGGGACACGGGTTCGTGCCCCGGTCCGGGAAGATCCCACATGCCGCGGAGCGACTGGGCCCATGAGCCATAGCTGCTGAGCCTGCGCGTCCGGAGCCTGTGTTCCGCAACGGGAGAGGCCACAACAGTGAGAGGCCCACGTACCAAAAAAAAAAAAAAAAAAAAAGCAGTTAAGAAAACTTCCTAAGACCATAGAGCTACTATATGCCAGAGAAGGAATTTAAATCCAGGCCAACATGAATAAAAATCTGTGCTCTCATTCACCGTACTACACTATGTCCAGGATTCTCACTCTACCATTATGAAGCTATGTTTCTATGTTGGTAAAACTGCAACCCAAAGTGCCAGGTAACCTACCAGGAAAGCTGTGGCCATATTTGGCCACATTATCTCTGCACAATGAGTCCTAGGTTTTCCTTCAGAGCCATTGGTGCTGATATTTGAGGTTGACTCCTAAAGTTGCACTTGTGTCCTCTTTGACACAAAGAGCCTGTGAAGAGTGAGTACAAGGGAGAAACAGGAAGCTACCTCTACATGCATTTCTAGCAGCCCTCCATCCTTGACCCTGTACTCTAACTGTGCCATGTTTCTTCTCTGTGTCTTCTACACTGTACAAAGGTTGCACATGAGCCATTCTTTCTTCTGTAGAATCCCCTTTGTGAAGAAACTGAAGAAACAGCTAAAGCCCAAGGGAAAATGGAGAAACACGTGAACAACAGAAATGAGACATTCCCTGGAAGCAACAGAGCCTGTTTGGAAAAGGGTATGGTTTACTTCATTACATCATGCTGGGCCAATCCATGTCTGCGCACTGCTCTGCCCATGTTTCAGATGAGTTCCAGGACTTGCAATCTCCCACACTGCTGCCCTCCTAAGCCTGTGCCTGGAATAGGTGCTCAATGACTTGCATGGACCTTATATGGGCCCCAATGTCACTTACCTCCTTGCCAAGACAATATGACCCCTATATTCCCTATAACCTGTTCATTATAGTGACATGAACCAGAGAAAGAATAAGAAAACCAAATCTTCTCCCAGCCTAACTCTACTACTTTCTTTAGTTCTGTATCATTATCCAAAATCACTTAACCTACCTGAGTTTTGGGTTTATTTGTCTGAGAAATGGGTATAATATTACCTTCCATGATTATTTCTCAGAATTACTGTGAAGGTTCTTAGTAATAGTAAAGGAGTTTTTATATAAGGTATTATTGTGACTTGAAGTAGAGACTGCTTTCTATAGTTGTCCCAAATTGATCACTTTAATTCCTGGATATTGTCAATTTCAAAAAAAAATCATAACAAGAACATGATACAGCCACACACACATCCCCAAATGATATATCCATGCTCATATTATGAGTCAAATTGAGCCAAACAAAAGCTACATGTAACCAAAAGGATCATCTAGGGCTTCCCTGGTGGCGCAGTGGTTGAGAGTCTGCCTGCCGATGCAGCGGACACAGGTTTGTGCCCCGGTCCGGGATGATCCCACATGCCGCGGAGCATCTGGGCCCGTGAGCCATGGCCGCTGAGCCTGTGCGTCCAGAGCCTGTGCACCACAACAGGAGAGGCCACAACAGTGAGAGGCCCGCGTACCGCAAAAAAAAAAGGATCATCTACTTGACAGACACAGGGTCCTGGAAAGAATTATTTTGATTCTATGATATATTGAGCTTAAATAATTTTTCACTAAACATGCAATTCTGTAGAAATGGCCAAGAAATTGCAGCTTTTAAATCAAGTTTCATAGTCAAATATTAGGTTTGGGATCTGATATCTATGTGACATTTTTAACAACTGAGGTTATTTAAGGGATTTACAATAATTTTCCTAAAGATTTAAAAAGAAAAACAGAAAAATACAGAACCACATGACAACTTTACAAGTATTGACCACATGCACCTAAAATTTACCCCCAAAGGACCAGTTAACCAAAAGTCCTTGCCATGAAAGGGGGAAGCTTATATCCCAAAGGCCCAATAGTAGCAAGTGAGCTGTAGATTCAAACCTAATTACTTATTTCTTGAAATAATATATGTTACTGGTATGAATTTGCCATATTGATAAAAGAAATGTCATATTACTTTATTTTTCTAAATCAAATCTCAAATTGGGCTCTAAGCCCCTACTCTCTACAGTGCAGAGAAATTCAACCTCAGTCATCACTGGTGTTCTTTTTTCAATTCCCCTCTGGGATTAGAGAAGAACGTGGGGCTTTTGTGGCACCAGAGAACAGGGGCAGATCTTCTAACCCCAGCCCATGATTATCATTCCTGAGGTTTCATTGTCCAGGACCATGTAGGATATTTAACAACAGTAAGCTTGGCTTCTTCTGTGCCAGTGAGGGTACCCAGATTACCCACCACAAAAGGCCATGCTCTCAGAGTTCAATAATCACCGTATTCTGCCTACCTCCCAACATCAAGGTAGCACGCATGGGAAAGCTTGCCCCACTTGGGATGCTGCATGGGAGTAACGCATGACTCCTTGCTGCTCACCACCCCCCCACCCCACCACACATACCCAGTTAAACCATTTCTTTCCCTCCATTTCTCAGAGCTCATCCTCTTCTAGGACAATTTAACTTCACCGGCAAGAAAAGTCTTGACATCTACAACACAAGACTGTGTGGTATCCTTCCTTGAGTCTTATAGAATAATGTGAATAAAATAGAAATTAATACTATTAACAACTTTTTGTCATGTATGTAAATCACCTAGCCCAGAGTGTGGTACATAAAAGAACACTCAAAAAACCCACTTCATTAACCACTTTAGTTCCAAGTGCCGCATGGTTTTGGCACTGGAAATAAGACTCACAGTCTAATGGCAGAAACAAATATGAGAATAAATACAACTTAAGTAATATTACAAATAATCAACAGCCTATAAGATTCAGGCACCAGCCACTTAGCAAAGGCTGGCCATGACTTTTGGGTGCCAGTGATTCCCACCCTTGATAGGCAAGTCTTAAGTGCTGATTGCTGAAACCTGGGGAGGCTTGAGGAAGGGTGGTACAGGGCAATGGGGGGCAATCTGAGGGCCCATGATGCAGCTGTTTACCAACCAGAACATAAATAGTTCAATATTTTAACAACTGTATAGCCATGCCAATGTCTATCATCTTACTATCAGTCCTGATTAAATAACAAAAATATCATTGCAATGTCAGAGGCTGCTGAAAGTGTTCAGAATACCTGTTCAGAATAGCTTTGATCTGCGACCTTGCCAGCAAGACAAGTTCACATGTTTCAGGGAAAAGGACCAGTTGGGCAAAACAACAGAGGCTTGAGAGATAAGGGTGGAGTTTTAACTGAGAAAGGGAGAGTGACTTCTATTATTATTAATAAAATATTAATAACTATTATCATTATTATCACTAGAAAGACAAATTACCGCCCTTGAATAGGAAGGTGGCTGTGTGGCTTTTCCAAAATCGCAAACTGGTCATATTGTTGAGGCATTAGGCACTCACCACCTCTGTTCTTACCTTGGCCTGCATCCCCAGCCCCACCAAAAACAACCTCTGGGTGAGTTCCCTGTTATCCCCACCCAGACAGGTATACAGGCCCCTCTCCTTCAATTGATTGCATCAGAGCAGCTTCCACAAACAAAAACAAGTCTTTCACAGACAGCTGTATAAACAAGTACCGACTGATGAGCTGACCGCAAAGAAAACTGACTCCAGGAGCTACCAACCTACAGAAGCTGCCCACAAGTGACTCCATGAATGGAGGACCACTTGTCCATCAGTGATCAGGCAACTGGCCAATAGGGATGAAAGAAGGGCTGAAAGCACCACCATTTGGATCAACGCAGCAGCTGATAAATATGGGCAGAAAGTTACAGCCAGAATGGGGGCAAGTTGCTCAATTTGGACAACTGGTCCACCTTTGAGGAGTGACCAACATCAAATGGCAATTCAAGTTGGTTATGAAGATGCCACGTAGTTGATCTAATTGACTTTTTGTTCATTGCAGACAGTAGATCTGACCCCCCAAAACAAATACACTCTGTTCTTTTGACCAATTTGTATCTTTCAAGAATTCTGTAAAGTGTTATAATGACTTGTTTGGCAAAGTTTAAAACAAAAATTTTCAGTATTGAGGTCAAAAACAGACTTTATAACTGGATTTAAACATAGAGAATATCTGATCAAATCCGTTTCTTTTATAGAGGAACAAGCCTGAAGCTCAGAGAGGTGAAGTGATTTGCCCAGAGTCACACAGCTCACAAACAACAGAGCCAGAAGTAACACTGGAACCTTTGGTTTCTGAGTCCAGCAACCTTCTCCTTACTCGTAGGTAGCTTTCTCGGGTCTTAGACCACAAGTTTAAAGAGGCATTCATGCTTTTTGCAGGGCAGACAACCTTGCCCAGCAGGAAGATGTCCAGAGTGGGGCCCTCCCGTCCAGATGACGCCAGGGCCAGTAAAATTACAGAGCACAAGGAGGCACAGGATGAACCACAGAACATGTGCCTAAAGCCTTAGTACGGCCAACCTGGACCACTGGAAGCCAACATGTTTCATTTTAATTTCAACATCATTCTCCACAGCAATTTTGTGCTAAGGACACAAAGAAAGGCACCCTGATCAGCTGCCTTGATCTGAAACTGCTGTAGAAAGTGGAGACACTTGCAAGCCCACCCTCAGACAATGGGCACAGAGAGCAGTCACTTTATGAGCTGCTGACCCGGCGTTGTTTGTGCATTTGGACACGGATACACGCAGCCAGTTATCCATCAGCCGCCGCTTCCTCCTGCCGTGTCATGTGTCAACGCCTAGGGGGCGCTCTCGATGTGCTCGGCAGCCTGGGAGCATTACTGCGCCCAGCAGAACCACCAAAATGACACAGCAGGGGTTTTTCGCTTTTTAATTTACTTCAGCGTTTTAGAGGAAAGGAGGGACACAATCCCAAAGGGAGTGTACAAAGCCCGCCTTGCTTACTGAGGCAGAGAAATATTTCAAATATATATATTATTGGATTACTTACTTTGTCTCCTTACAAAATCAGGGTTTTTTAATCTGCCCTAAAAATCAAGAGTATGTTTCTATCCCTTTCTATGGCATATGGCAAGCTTTAATGATAACAGAGTAACGTGGTCTCCTGATTAAAATGGCTAGTTTAAATGACCTGCTTTTATTCCTGCTACAACTTGCCCTGTAACATAATGACCAGCTTTAAATCCATCAAAGTGGAGTACACAGTGCTATTGCAAGGGTTCAGACATGGAAATCCAGTAAATTTTATCTGCTATTCAACCAAGGGATGCTCCCTAGTAGAAATCAGGCCTGCTGAGTTTAAATGATCAATTCCTCAATTCCTAATCATTCATCCCAGCCAGGGACATGCATCTACCTCCATCTCCAATTCATTCCCAAAATATGTTCCTGAGGCATAGGCAGGGTATACAGGGGCTTCAAGAAACTTAAAATGAAGGAGAACTTAGTAATGTTTAAAATCTCCATTGCCATGTGTAAGAAGAAAAAAAAATCAATTTAAAATCAAGGCAAGGAGAAACCCAAATAATTGAAATTAATAGATATTACTGAGTGACTTAAAAATAATTAGACAGGATTGACAAGTGATTATTGTAGCTAATATTAAAATGTATGTGTGTATATGTGTGTACCCATATACAAATACATATATCCTTCTACACCCAGAGTCAGGTTTTGTTATGTGTATGTTTGCATATGTGAACAATTCTAAGGAAGATTATCTTGCACACAAAGCAAACGGCCCTACCCCCATTGTGAAAGAAGCAGATCCCCCGAGATTAGGGAAGAAGGAATTGCTTATGGTCAGCAGAGGCTGGGAGAACAATGGAGACCCCAGCTAAAGGCACAGCAGCAGCAGCCTGCTAGGATGGTTGAGGGACTGACCACATGGCCATTGCAAACTTGATGGCATTGTCAGTCACCAGAAGTGACTAAAAAGGGCTCAAATTAGCAATTGTTATGATTAGCAGGTGGTTTAAGAGATATGAGGCCCACGAAGTGACTTGGGCTGTGGGGCAGGTGGGGTGGACACCAGAATGTATTTCAGTTTTTCTTATAGCACAAAATGGAGAGGCTTAGAAGCAGTTTCCTACTTGAATATAAGAATTGCAGATTCATTTAAGGAAAAATAATGGAGATGTATAAAATACAAAGTAATCTCTAAGAGAAAAAAATGAATGTGTCCAGTTCCTTAAAATAATTTTGTTATACACTTATACGATCATTGTAGATGAATTTTGATAAAGGTAGAAATTTAAATGCTATCAAATTACAATAGACATAAAAAATTAATACCTCTAGATTTTTTTAAAAGCCAGCTTAACTCAATTTGTCCTATACAGTCCTATCTAAGCGATGTTTTAGACAATTCAACAAAATTTAATAAATTATCTCTTTTTAACTTAGCACTTATTTACTTCCTAACTTTTCATAGAGTTTCTCACAAAACTGATTACTTCTTCCATAGACACAGATCAGGTTTTTCATGTCTTGCCTCTCTATCTCATAAATAATCTCAGAACACAAGCAAATGCTTAACAGGCTGCTTTTTTATTCTTTCTTTTTGAAAATTTTTGATAATAAATCTTCAGTAGTGAGTGACTTCACCAAAAAGGTGCCTCTAAGAATCTGCAGAGCAGAATTGTTAGGAATGTATGGTCTGTGGCCTTCCTTCCTGTCACTGCCCTCACATGTAGTCCCTACACTGGATTCATGTTCAGATAAGTTTGGAGCCAAATGGCTAGGATTTCTCTTTTGCAGTTACTAATAGCCATAAGGTATGTGTGTGATGGATACTGAAGACTGGATCAGGAACATTAACTCATTTTCCCTAGGTCATCTTTCTATAGGTCTGCAGCTCAAAGGTAATACTCACTGTTTGGACAGAAAGTCCAACCGCATCAAAACTCATTCCAGTACACACGTCTGGAGAAAAATTGGAGGATTGATTTGTAAGAGGTTACTTTGCTGTGCAGCTCCATGCTACTTCACGGAACAAAAAAGACCATTCCAGCCAGGGGACCTAGAACTTCTATTAGAATCAACTTTTATTGAAGTCCGATAGGTTTGGTAGATTTTACTGTACTGAAAATGTAAGTGAGATCCCAAGCCACATACACTGGAGAAAGAGGCCATTACCTAGCGAAATCAGGGTATGAGAAAACTGTACCAGTTAGGGTGTTACTAAATTTTATTTGGCTTTTGCAAAACTTAACTATATTTGAAAAAATATCATGGCTTATATATTTCGTTCATAGAAAACTTGACCACTGTAAACCTATCTTTGGACTCAAATGATTCAGACATAAGCCTAGTGAAATCCCAGTAATTCAATACCTGTGATTTGGGGCTCTTTCTTAGGTGTCTGAAAAAAGAATCCTATTTTGTACATATCATAATTTTATACAAATGCCCCTAAGACTAAAATAACTCATTATAAGCAAATTTGCAAATAGGTGAGCAAGAAGTTATTTTCACAACCTACGGTGGTAAATCTGCCTCATTCCTTTATAACTCCAACACACAGCCAGAGGATCCTGCACATTTCTGACTAATTTAAGCAGGGGAATCTATATCACTTACAAAGACACATGTAGCAGCTTGCCTCTTCCAGACAGCTATTCTGGTTGGCCCAAATTCACTGAGGAATGACTTGGTTTCCTCCTGACTGATTCACTTCAATCATGGCTTATGAAGAGTCAGATAGCCAAAGGGCTGCTAGCTCTTGTTCCCACCTTGAATCATCTTATCAGTAATGAAGTGAAGCCTACAGTATTGAACTGGACCATCTAGCTCCTGGTGATGCCAGACAAAAACAGATTGTGTCTCCTGGATTACTGGAGAAATTATGGGCACATGGACCTGGCCTCAGTGGTACACCTGGTGTGGTCTTTGATGATTTCCCCCATCCTCTGTTGTATTGATTCCCATACAAATGGTCCAACCTGAACAAGCCTTTTAAAACATGAAATAGGGCTTCCCTGGTGGTGCAGTGGTTGAGAGTCCGCCTGCCGATGCAGGGGACACGGGTTCGTGCCCCGGTCCGGGAGGATCCCACATGCCGCGGAGCGGCTGGGCCCGTGAGCCATGGCCGCTGAGCCTGCGCGTCTGGAGCCTGTGCCCCGCAACGGGAGAGGCCACAGCAGTGAGAGGCCCGCATACCGCAAAAAGAAAAAAAAACAAAACATGAAATAATAGGCTGCTTGTATCCCACAGGAAACTAGACCATTCAGCCACGATTAGAACCATTTTCCAGCAAAGTTGATCCATTTGTACCTCACCTGACTGAACAGAAATTAACCCCCATTCATGACACTGACCCCACACAACCCACTCAATCAACTGCACTTGAATATATTTATTTTGATATGTTATTCACATATTGTTGCTATGCACTTATGTATTTAAGCTGTTGCATGCAGGCAATGAAGAGAGTCCCAGTTATTTGTCCTTTTCATTAGAACTGTGTTGGTGAGAAAGAATGTAACAATTTTCAGGTAATATCTCTCATTACTGAAATAAAGTGGAACATCTTTTTCAATCTAATTACCCAAAATGTCAAGGTAACTAAGAAACATTTCAGTAGGGAAAGCCCAAATTCCTCTGGTGTTTTGTTGCTGATGTAAATGCACAGATGTTGGAAAGAGATGCAAACATGAATGCTTCTTTACAAAGATTCACATACAAATATTTGCACAATATAGTTACAAATTTGAAGCATAACCTATATCCAAGAGTTCTCTCAGTCCATTTTGCTTTTAGCATCAATGAACCCTAAATAAAAGTATGGTTGCTGAAATAAATGACGAACTTTCTAGATTATATATTTCTACAATATTTATAAGTTTATATTAGTTCTATAATTATAGTTTTTAAATAAAATGAGCATGTAGTTCAAAAGTAAACAAATAAATACATTGAAAAGAATGATGTTGCTGTTACATTTCCAGTCACCCAAGCCCAGCACTCAGTGATGTAAGCATAATTATCCCAGCTTGACTTCACTGTAATATTTGATCCACGGCACAGGAACCACTCAGTACCATGGACAGAGAAGGTGCAAAATAAACATCTAAGGAATGACTGCGGTGCTTACTTCAGTTGGACACATATGAAAAGAGAAAGCTGAAGTTCATGGCTAAGTAACACAATGAAAAAAATCTCTGATTTTTCAGGATTAATTAATTGTTTATTACACTGAGGACATTTGCTTTCACTAAGATTATAAGTCTATGGAAGCTTTGTTGTATTGTGCTCCCAACTGAAAAATGAAAAACATAATAAATTTAAAATATATGCTATTTTAATTATGGAAAAACTCTTGTTTCAACATGTAGCCTTGAGAATAGCTCTAAAAGCAATAAAACAATTTGTGAATTTGCTAAGGAGTCTTTCCTGTTGTTAATGTTAGCTGGTATTTGGTCTTCATACATATATAATACACACATTATGCATATATGTGTGTATTATATACACATATATAATACAGTCATGTACATATGTTAATGATATTCTTAGGATAAATTTTTTACTTAAGAGAAAACTTATGCCTGATTGCTGATATTTATATATGAAAATATTGATCTAGCGTTCATTCTTTCTATGAAATTAATAGCAAAATAACTTTAACACATTTGTGGAAATTTGAAAATATAACTTATTTCAGATATAAAACCAAAAGACAATTTTAATTCACACTTTAATTGAGCAAATATTATTAAATCCTACATATAAGATAATTTACTAAACACTGTGGGGTTCAAACATGAATTAAATATGACCGCTGCTTCCAAGGAACTCAGAATCTAATGAAAAATAGATATGGAACAGGAAAGGAACAACCATATATTGAGTTCATGCTATTTGCCAAACAACATGCTATGGAATTAACATATATTGTGTTATTATGGTAGAGATCATTAAGGCCATTTTTAAATATAAGGAAAGAGAGATTCAGTAAGGTTAAGTACTCTTTCCAGATCACTCAGCTAATAAGTTATAGAATCAGAATTCAGACTCTTTCTAATTTCAAAGCCTATGCTCTCGTTTGTCTACTCAAGGCTGCCCCAGAGGGAGAGGTGAACAATTCTGAAGGGCAAAATGCAGGAAGGCTCCACAGAGCAGGTGGCATTTCAGCCTGAACTATTTTAAACAATCATTTACAGACAGTACAAGACTATGCTTATTTCTCAGGATACTTTACATTTACAACATGTCTATGAGCCTATGTTTGTAATTGGTCTCTTGATTTTTCCTGCTAAAGGAAGGCATTTGTAACAAAGATAATTCAAAATAAGACATAATTCACGAGTCTTTTATTTTTACATTTTTGGCAACAATTTCAAAAGTACATCCCTACTAATCATGTTAGCAAAGGCTTTTGAAATGAGTTTGCATTCCAGAAGCACAGAAAATTGATGATAGAAATTGGCCTTGGGCTACTGAGTCACCTAATGACAGCAGCTTTAATTTTAAATATGTTGTGGGTAATAGACCAAGTGGATAATCCACTTGTGGATAATTGAGAGTATATCTATGCCCACATTTTAAGATCCAGGTATTTCACAAAGGTTCTATAACATAACATGTCATAAAATAACCTGTTCCCAATGCACTAGTATCCATTAAAATCAATAGGGTTTTGCAAGCCATGCATATGATAGATAGTGTGAAATGTAATTAGTATTGGAAAATTGCTATAAAATCTCAAGCTCTTTGTACTTAAATGACCAAGATGTTTTCCACTGAGGCTCCTTTTTTAGAGCAACCTAGTGAATAGAGTCTGAAGGATTAAATAATTGGTGTCATGCTGGTTTTTAAGCAAATGAAATCTATTGTTTCTGTGCACAGGAACACAAAATTTTATCACTGCAACAAAACACCACTTTGATGGCACTTTCTAAAATGAGGTGAAAAGCAGAGTTTAACAGCCTTTGGGCTGAAATTTTTGTATCCTATATCTGACCTGCTGGGAATAAATTATCTGAGGCTGACATCCCTTAGGCTAAGGGTTTATAATGGAAAACACCCCCCAAAAGCCTTAAATATGAAGTAATACCATGAGACACCATAATTTAGGTTCTCTGTTCTAAATAGAAATATTCACAATGAGGCATACAAACACACGTATGCTGGGTCCAAAACATGCTTGGAAAGACAGAGAAGGAGAGAATAAATGCACTTCTTCTTTCTTCCTTTTTAACCTTATCTGTGCATTCCTGGGTCACAGAAGCATTGTGCTGACTCTGGATGAAAACACCCCTTTGATGGAGGATACATGCTGAAAGGGAGAATTCTGAATTATGTTCTCTAAATTATCCAAGGCTTGGAGAGCAAGTATTGATTTTGAAAATGACTGAGCCAGACCTCGTACTGCAGAGCCCCCTCCCTCTCTCCCTGTGCCCCAAAGCACAACAAGAGATCTCGGGCACTGTGCAGCCGCCATGAGGCCCTCGGCTGGCATTGTTTCAAAAAATCAGAAAGTCATCCATCAACCATAGGGCCACTGGAATAAGTACATAGTAGCTAAAGACATATTTTGTCTGCTCACAGGCTCCAATTCAATGAGCTACGAGGAGAATTAGAATGATATTGGACCAATTAACTAATGCACTCTGGGAACCATGAATTGTTAAGGTGTTTATTTTGCTGCCTCACATAAAAGAATGAGAAGTTTATCTGCATAGTTAAGCCATTCTGTTTGCTCCTGCCGTAAATAACTCCAGAGCGCCTCTGAGCCAGACCTCTTACAGAAGCAGATTGAGAACCGGAATTTGTTCTGTAATTGCTTCCATACTTTGCAAACAATTTAGGCACAGCATGAACTGCACTGTCAATATGGGTGATTGTATATGTGCACGTGTGCAAGCACATGTTCACCTGCTTGTATGTGGTTTCCTTGGAACTGCTACTAGACATTAATTTTATGGGGGAAACAAAGACTAAAATTATTCATTTCCATGCATTGAGAACATCACTTAGTTTCATTTAGTCAGTAGTAGTGATGAGCATAATGAGCACATCACAAACTACATCAGACAACACTAGACTTTTAATTTATATGCTTCTGAGAGTATAATTTCCATGTCTGAAGAACTAATAGGGTGCAGTTGTGTGATATTTATGCTTATTTTCACATGGTTACATTTCCAGAACTGCTTGATACAAAATTCCAAGTCCCTTATTCTCATACATTTTAAATCAAAAGACAGTTGTTTTAATTAGCAGATAAGTTCTCAGGCCTAGTACATGTTTTAAGAGATACCAATTTAAGCAAGGTATGATTTAGAGCAGGGTTTCTCAACTATTGGTATTTGGGGCTGGATAATTCTTTGTTGTGGGCTGTCCTGTGTGCTAAAGGATGTTTAACAGAATCTCTGGTCTCTGCCCATTAGATCAGAAACATTCCCTCCCCATCAAGTAGTGAAAATCAAAAATGTTTCCAGATATTACCAAATGTCCCCTAGTGAGCAAAATCCTTTCTGGTTGAAAGCCATTGATTAAGAATCTTTTTTTAAAGTTTCTGAGAAAAAATTTTTGAATGCTTTTCAAAGGAATGTTACACACGCACAAGAACCCCATATTCATTTGCACTGGCCCCTGAACAACCATGCAGAGCAACTGTGATAGCTGAGAGAAGGTCTAGGAACTGGTAGGCATGTTTCCAGGAGTCATTCTCTAGTTCTTTGACATAATCTTATAAAAGACCCATTACATCTCAAAATGGAATTCTCTAAGCTATTTGTAGTATTGTTGTTGAAATTTGGAGTAAGAAAAGTTTCGCAGGCTCTTTTGAGTCCCTGTTTTTTATGGTGATTTTTACAAAATGGTCCAATTCCTTGGCTTGCTACAGCTAAAAAATATTACACTGGAATTTCTCTCATAAAAGCTCTCCTATTTATTTTTTTCCTTGGCCTTTTGAAGGATATGCAATTGAGTGATGCCACTGATTTCATTATCAATTCCTCCTAAAAAAGGGCAATTTTACTGGGTCAAGGGTGAAACAACAAGTCATGGGATAAAAGAAACCTAATCTACCTCTAAATCACTCTACAATTTAGGAGTTATTATGTTAGAGACAGGTCTACCTAGACCAAAGTCAAGTCTAGAGCTGGCTCCTATCCAGTGAACTTGGGCAGTAGATTTACCCAAATAGATCCTTCACCACTCCCTGTCTCTTGCCAAAGTGGCAGGGGGTGGTTTCAAAGATCTAGGCTAAACAATTTTTAGGATGTTATAAATTCACATTGCTTGGAAGAGAAATTCAACTTGGGTGATGTTTTATATACAATTCCTATTTCTATTCTATACCAACACTTCCTACGGTATGGACATAGTCATAGGGTTTTATTCAAAAGAAGTTTGGGAAGAACTGAGTTACACATAATGAAATGAGCTGAGTAGCTGCAGATTTTCTCAGAGACTTTAATATGTCAATGTGCCTGTGATCCTCAAGGAATCCTTTCATGCTAGGGCTATACTCATGATGCATTTTAGGAAATAATATGTACATATTAGGGCAAATGTCTGGTATTATTTCATAAAGATAAAATCTAAGGTTCCTTTTCTCTGTACCACCTTAGACCTTGGGCTTTGATCCCATCACTTTTGAGAGTGATGGTCATGTAGTCTGAAAGTGTATGTCTTGTAGACAGTAATTGGCTCAGACACAGCTATACAGAATAATGTACATAAGATCTGGAGGCAGGATGATGCTTTGAGAAAAACACAGGATTATCACCAGATGACCTAGATTCCATTCTCTGCTCTACCAGATACTAATTCTGAGAACTTAGATGGGTCATTTGGCTTCTTTGTGCCTCAGTTTCCTCATTTGCAAAGTAGGCATAAATATCCAAGATTGATATTTCACAGATTAGTGCAAGTTTCAGATGGGTGCATGCATATAAAAAGCCCATCCTTACCACTGAAAAGTCACATTAATAGCAGAGGTATTAATAGTCACATTAATACCTCTGACATGATGTAATGAGATGGGCACTTCACCTCTGTGGAATTCCTCCTTAAAACCATACCCCAGTCAAATCAGGAGAAAAAACTCAGACAAACCCAAATCATAAGGCAGTTTACAAAATATCTGGCCAATACTCTTAAAGGTATCAAAATCTCAAAAGAAAAGAGAAAACCAAAAATCTGTCACAGATTAGAGGTGACTGAGGAGAAATGACAAAATGCAATGTAGTATCCTACATTGGATCCTAGAACAGCAAAGAACATTATCGGATAAGCAAAATCTGGATAAAGTCTGCAGTTTAGTTAATACTGTAATTTCTTAGTTTTAGACAAATGTACCATAGTTATATAAGATGTTAATATTAGAGGAAGCTGGGTGAAGGGTATATGTGAACACTATATACCATCTTTGAAACTCTTGTATAAATCTAAAAATACTTTAAAATGAAAAAAATTAAAGGAAGCATCAGTATATTACATTCCTTGTTTGTGTTCCTCCCTGAAAGTCTGGTTTCTTTTCTCCTCTCTCTCATTCTCTCTCTCTCTCTTCCCCCTTGTCTCTCCTCCATCCCTCCATCCCTCTTTGTCTCCCTCTCCCTCTTCCTCAATACGAGTACCAAAATTCCTAAAGAAGAGACTAACTGAGCAGACCAACTGAGGACTGGTGGAGGAGTCATACTGTGAGGACAGGATACCACCTGCTGCAAATATGTCGATGAGGTGAGAAGAACAGTTCCTAGAGAAAGGGGTACTGGGCAGTGGGCAATTCAACAGGTGCCCACTACAAAAACTGAGACACAGACAAAAGAAGCGTTTCCTCACATTCCTCTAACACGTGCCAGGGGTCACGCTCTGGAAAAGCCTATGTAACCAACATAGCAGAAAATTTAGGGCTGTTACAATGATGAGTCATAGGGACAAGAGCAACTCTGCGTATAGAGACATGGACTTAGAAACATAAAAGAGTCTATTTGTTTTCTTACATCTTGGTGGTAGAATAATTTTTGCCACAAGAATTCTCCCTTTACTAGATTGTTAATAACAGAATACTGGTATCTTCCAAAGCCAATAACAGCAATTAAATTACCCCATCTACAGGATAAAATTGTGAATCTTGTTGCTACAATAGGTACCTCCTTAAGCCATGTGATAAAGCAGTAGAGCTGTAACAGAGTCATTATAACTACCAGTAGCAGAAAGTCTTGCTCCAACTGGTGTAAATAATAAGAAAATGTATTATAATGAGAAACTGTATTATCCCTTATAGCAGGAAGGTCATGTGAGAGGTGGGCTCCAATTCTGCTTCCCAGAGGCAATTCTATATAGCCTCTGGCTTTTTGCCTATGGAGGCTTGTCCATGGATGGCTCCAAGATGGCTGCCAGCAGCAGCTTGCTTCATTGTGTACATCCAAAGGAGAGGAAACAACCTCTCCCCCACCCCTGGAATGTAAGTGTTTTTCATTATTTTCCTTGGGCTACCTTAGATCAGGTGCCAACTTTCAGGCCAATAAGAGTTACCAGGGGAATACCATGCATGAATGGGGTTCTAAAACCAATCACTCTAGGAAGGAGACTGGGAGTGCTGTGTTTGACCTAGAATAATCAGGTTCCACACTCATGGAGCTTCAGTAGGGTGGACACCTGAATACAGTCAAAGTTCTGTTGAAAAGGTAGAAATGGGGAACCGAAATGCTTGCTACTGTAGAAGAGTTGTTAGGAGCATAGGCACTGGAGTCAGGCTGTTTGAGTTTCAAAGACTGATTCTACTCTCATGGTCTGTGTAATGTTGAATAAGTTACTTGACTTCTTTATGCCTCAATTTTCTCACCTGTATAATGGGGACAATATAATCCTTGTATCATAGCATTGTTATGAGGATTAAGTAAATTAATCCTGTTTAAAGCAGAAAAAGCAGTATCTAATGTATAATAGATATTTATTAAATGTTAGTAAATACTATTTTACAGATATCTGCACTTGTAAGCAGAAAAACAATTTTAATCCCAGATCTTACATTTAATAAGGTTTATACTTTTTCTGTCTTCTGTGACTTTGAGAAAATCACTAAGACCCTTAATTTCTAAAATAAAGATAATAGTACATGCCCTCTAGACAGTTATGATGCTCAAATAATATAGACAAAAGAACTGAAAACAGGCCATTGTTCCACAGATTAACATAATTCATGTGTACAAATATAAAGCCATAAATTTTGGAGTGCAGGAAATATGACTTTCGGTATTTTTCTGTAACTAAACTTAACTTCTAATGGGAGCCCCATTCTGCTAGTGGTGGAGTTCATTACAGTCCACTTGGGGTAAGCTGGTCAAATCAGGATATCCAGTTTCTTTTCCCCATGGATACATTTGATCATTGATTGGGTGAGAGCGAACAATCACCTGCCTGATCCTTGGGTATCATCTCCCCATAGTGGCATCCACTGGTATACTACTGGTTCTGTCCAGTGTCCATACATAGGCCATCCAGATTCTGCTGTGTTCATCTCAATCCTGACTACAAGGCCAATTCAGGACCACTAGTTTTGTAAGTCACAACTGTGCCACGTGGGAAAACATTCTGCTGCTCTCCCCAGACACACTGGAGAGTACAGAATCTCTTGAGGTTGTCCTGGGACTATCTGCCTGGACATTGCACACAGCCATTTCTATTTTGCCATTACCATACTATGCTGGCCACACAGGGAAGTCTGCAAATCCCACTGCCTCCTGAGATATGCCCAAGAAGGAAGGTACTGTACAAACCCACTCTTGGATTCTCTTACCTAGCTGCCCCTCCCCCAGCCAAGTCATGGGGGGAATGGCAGGATACAAGCCCTGCCCAAGGACCCACCAGGACCTGAACTCCACTCTCCTCTTCCTCCCTTCATTTCCTCTAGGTTTGTACAAAAGCACACTGACTGATCACCTAGTCTAAATCTATTATTTATGCCAGGACCTCAGCTTTTGAAACTCAAAAACAAGAATTTGGCATTTAGTCAACGGCATCATCCCTTCCCTGAAGCAGTAAGCTCAGGAATACTCTGGCTGCTGCTTGGGTGGAAGGAGGGTTACAGAATAACAGGAATTGTTGAGACTAGAAAACATAAGTTTAATACAGTATATCAAGTATTATTCTGCTGTACCTCTATGATTAAAAATATTTTACACTGTCTGATTTATACCCGTCATTTCCAAAGCAAGGATTTGAGATAACTTAATATAAAAACATAGATACATTGACAAGAGAACAATTAATCTGAGACAAAAAGAGAAACCAAGGGCAAAGTTCTATTATCCAATACTCAGAAGCATAACATTTTAACATCATCATCATCACCATCATCATTTCTTGAGTACCTACTAAGTGAAAGACTCTGTGCTAAGTATTTGTACTTTAAATTCATTAATAAACAAGAATTAATTACATTTTTACAACCATTCTAGCCTAGTAGATATTTTTATCCCCATTTTACTACAAGCACACTGAGTTTCCCAGGAGTTTAGTAGCTTGAAGATTCTCCCAACAAAAACACAATGGTGTGGTTGACACTGTGATATATGACCCAGATCCCCCTTCTGCTGATGGCAGTCAGCCTCAGCTGCAGAGAACTGCCTGCTTCAAGGTCATACCCCTTCCTAGGACCGTGCTTCCTCTGACTGATCACAGAGGATAAAGGTCTGACCATCTTGACCCAGACAATTCCAGACAACTCTGAAGGGCCAGACTAGCTCTAGCATTCCTCACAGAATATGTCATAGTATGACTATGTCATTGTAAACATGTATAATGTATGAAGATGAAGTTATATGAACAGAACAGTGAGTTAGTGTTCCTAATAGCTACAATATAAGTTTGGTCAAGAAATTATATTCCTGTCTCAGAGGTGGTTTCCCTTCTGACTCCAACATCTATCTACTTTCCCTATGTCACCTGCTTCCTGATAATTCACCAAAAGGAACAAAATTTTTCTTCATCACAATAATGATAACTTACCTTTGCCAAGGAAAACAGGTGGACACAAACAATCAATATTTAAGAGACATTGGTTTTAGATGGAAGCTTGATTGCCTGATGAGGAAGAGCTAAGTAATTCACTCAGGAAAGAGATCCAAGGGGTCCTTCTACCAATCCCCTCTCCATCTACCTGGCATGACAGGGCTCAAGAGCAATGAATTCCAGGTCCTAACATACTTGCCAAGGACTGGAGATGTCATACCCAGGGAGGCTGGATCTCACTTTTGTGTTGTGGCACCAGGTTGTATATCACACTAGGTAATCACAGGACTTGACAAGCCCTCATGACCATCATTAAGAGAAAAGGCATGCAGCTTGTTATAAGTTTGTCTCAATTTCAAGCCCCATGTTAGGAGATAAAGCTGAATTCCAGTGAATGAGTTGTGAATTACCCTGTGAATGTGGGCTGTGAAGGCAGCCAAAGCAGATTATTCTTGCCTATTAAGTGGATTTATCACATGTTCAATTGTGTAATTACTTTTTAAAAAAATCCATTTTCCCTACTTTATTGTCATGAAGATACAAAGGGGACATTTTGGATAAAGAAATCATTATCTAGGTGAGGGAATAACAACTCTTCCCCTTGTAAAGTTGAGCTTTTATATCCATTAAGTGGTTCAAAGAAAGGATCAGTAACTGGAGGCTGCTCACTCCCTGCCCCTTCACTTAGAGGAAAATAGCGTTAGTCTTATAAAGAGATTGCTAAATAGATGACACCTTTAGAAGGACAATGAGAAAGCTCCATGGACCCAGAAAACTTTTGTCAAAGCACTTGTCACAGTGCCTGAAATTCCACCATTAGTAAATCACTCCTTTGAGTCAGGTCTTGAAATTTTTCTGATACTCAGAACTCCACCCAATTAATATTCCATTAATGCAGTGGGGTGTGTGGCAGGGGGAGGGACTAAAATCTTAAGCCATCTGCAGTTACAACCTAAAGAACTGGGACACCAGAAGGAGCAAGGAATTGGCAAGAAAAACATTGGATGGACATAGGGCAAGTGACACAGAATAACCAACAGGCGCAATATATAGTTCATATAGTCCAATTTTCATAGATGAGAAAATTGAGTTTGTAGAATATCACTTTCTGAAGTTTTTCTCAGACAGTAGTTGCCCAGATCTAATGTGCTGTCCTCAGGATTTTGAGGCCAAATAAATTTGGGAAATCTTAGAACAAACAAGTTTCTACCTTGCAGGGCTCATTAGTGCTGATGTACATTGTAAATCTTGGGGTACAGAGAAGGAAAGAAAATATAGGATCACACATTCCTACAAAATTGCTTAGCATCTTCCAAGACTAAGTGCTATAGAAATGCTTCTCTAGAAAGATGAAATGGCTTGCCCATGGCAGATGTAAAACTAGAAGCCAGCTTTTCTCTCCTAGTTCAATTATTTTTCTACTGTACTGTGTTCCGATTCCATTACCTTGCTTTGGGTAAGTCCAGAGCATAAAAAGAAATGCTCAGAGGGACGTCCCTGGTGGCACAGTAGTTAAGAATCTGCCTGACAATGCAGGGGACACGGGTTTGATGCCTGGTCCTGCAAGATCCCACATGCTGCGGAGCAACTAAGCCCATGCACCACAACTACTGAGCCTGCGCTCTAGGGCCCACAAGCCACAACTACTGAACCCGCATGCCACAACTACTGAAGCCTGTGCGCCTAGAGCCCATGCTCTGCAACAAGAGAAACCACAGCAATGAGAAGCCCGCGCACCGCAAGGAAGAGTAGCCACCGCTCACCGCAACTAGAGAAAGCCCATGAGCAACAACAAAGACCCAACGCAGCCAAAAATAAATAAATAAATTTCTTTTTTTAAAAAAAGAAATGCTCAGAGACTCAGAGACTGGCAAAAAAATACTCTGTTCAAAACAAAACAACAAAAGCCACACCTGCATGAACATGAATGTACTCACTGGACTGTAGTGTTCACTGCTCACTCTCTCAAGGACTTTGATGATGAAATAGATGAATCAGCCAGAACATCAGGGTGGCCTCCTTCCTCCATTTTTCTATCTCATCCCTTCACAGTGGTCTACTGGTAGAGAAGAGCAATACCTGGGGAAAAAAACAAGAAGTGGCTTAACCCAAATTGGAATACTTGAGATTCTCTTCCTTAAAGCACACCTAGGACGCCCTTAGCTCTCCCAAAGGAGCCCAGGCTAAGGCCTAGGTTTTTGTGCTTCTTCCAGGAGGGCATTATCAATCAAACTAGCAGACATCCCAAAATGATAAAAACGATAACAATGGAATCATTACAAGAATATGAGAAGCATGAGAACTATGAAAGAAAGGCAACAAATGGATGGATTAACTTGTATCAGAAGAAGGAAAATTCATGGAACAGAATATGAAGTTAAAATATACATTATTAATAATCTCAGAGAGATTAAGAAGACTATAAGAAACACGAAGCAAGAAAAGATAAAGAACCAATTTAACTTTTGATATAAATGTATACTTTCTAGGAGAGAGCATGCAACATATGAGTTGGCAGCAAAACTTAAACCAGCAAAATAAAATTTAACCAATACACTAGTTGATAGAAAATGGGTATGTGAGGGGAAGTTGAAAAATAAAAGCAAAATAAAACAAAAGAAAGTATAGCAAATAGAAAACATGAAACCACATTGCCAAAATAAAAAAACAATGGTTATTGTAAATGTAAATAATTTAGACTCACCAATCAAAAGTCAAAATTTAAAGAATATATATTATCTTTAAAAGGAATTTAGAACATATATGACAAAGAAAGTTGAAATAAAGCAAAATATATATAGTAAACAAATATAAACCAAAAGAAGACCAAAATAGCTACTTTTTTTTTTTTTTTCCAGTACGCAGGCCTCTCACTGTTGTGGCCTCTCCAGTTGTGGAGCACAGGCTCCGGACGCGCAGGCTCAGCGGCCATGGCTCACGGGCCCAGCCACTCCATGGCATGTGGGATCTTCCCAGACCGGGGCACGAACCCACATCCCCTGCATCAGCAGGCGGACTCCCAACCACTGCGCCACCAGGGAAGGAAGCCCCCCAAATAGCTACTTTTCATTTCAGACAAATAGAGTTAGTATGAACAAATATCATCAGGAACAAAGATGCTCATTATATAGTGGTAAAGGAATAATATAACAAGAATGTATAACAATCATGAGTAAATATATACTCAATAATATAGCTTTTTTAAAAACATAAATTTATTTATTTATTTTTGACTGAGTTGGGTCTTCGTTGCTGTGCACAGGCTTTCTCTGGTTGCTGCGAGTGGGGGTACTCTTCATTGCAGTGCACGGGCTTCTCACTAAGGTGGCTTCTCTTGTTATGGAGCATGGGCTCTAGGCGTGTGGGCTTCAGTAGTTGTGGCATGCGGGCTCAGTAGTTGTGGCTCACGGGCTTCGTTGCTCCACAGCACGTGGAATCTTCTCAGACCAGGGCTCGAACCCGTGTTCCCTGCATTAGCAGGCGGATTCTTAATCACTGTGCCACCAGGCAAGTCCAGTATAGCTTAAAATATAGACAAAACAATTGATAGAACTGCAGGGAGAAAAAGATAACTTGCTCCTCTCAGGAACTGATGGATCAAAGATTAAATAAAATGATAAATAATTTTGTTCTAAATATATAAACTTTATAGCCAAAGGGCATAGAATAAACTTTCACTAAGAGCATATATAAAAATTCACAAAAATTGATCATGCACAGTAAGTCCCCTACATATGAACCTTCAAGTTTCGAACTTTCAAAGATGCTAACATGCGTTCGCACGTCCAGTCACGTAAGTTAGTTCACGTGTCTGGCATACATTGTCACGTGCGTGCATCCTTTACAAGTAGTTGTGCTTTTGTGTACTTTACTGTACAGTACTGTACAGAGTACAGTAGTACAGTATCTTTATTTCAAGCCCAGGATGTCCGGGAGCAAGTGTAAAAGCAGCAGTCATGTAGCTGGAACTGCTAAGAAGCGCCAAGCTATAATGATAGAATTGGAGGCCCAGAGAAAGGACTAAGAGAGATAAGAGGAAGAGGAAGTAACTAAAGAACTGAAGAGATTCACAACACAGGAAACGGCAAGGGGATTTTCTTTATTTGAGGAGGCACGGTTAGTTTCTGAGGCACAGGACCCCAACGTAGAATGGTACATGAAGGTTGCAGCAGCCATGCAGAATGCAATCCAGTGCTACCATGTCATCTACAACGAGAAAAAAAGAGCTACTACCCAGACATCACCAGACTGTTTTTTCAAGACGATAGACAGAATTGAATCTAGCAAGGAACCAGAACCTGTGCCATCAATGTCAGGCATGAGTGAAATTGCAGCTTGCTTTCCGTCTCCTATTGCTGACTATCCTTCAGCTCCACCACCTCCCACCTCCTCTCCCTCCTCCAGTCAGTAACTCTTCTTTCCTGTTCACTCGATGCCAGCCCCTGTATGCAGGTGTTGTACTGTACTACTGTACTTTTCAAGGTACTGTACTGTAAGATTAAAAATGTGTTCTTTACTTTTTGTGCTTGTTTCTTTATGTGTTATTTGTGTGTAAAGTATTATAAACCTATTACAGTACAGTACTATATAGCTGATTGTGTTAGTTGGGTACGTAGGCTACCTTTGTTGGACTTATGAACAAATTGGACTTAACACGCTCTTGGAACAGAACTCTTTCATATGTTGGGGACTTACTGCATTAAGTCACAAAGAAAACTTCAATAAATTCTGAAGATGGGCATCATATACAATGTGGTTTTGTCTACAATGCAATAAAACATTTATAACAAAATAATACATTAATTTTTTATGTCTAGAAATCTAAATACGTATTGTCAAATGATCCCTAGAATTAAGAGGAAATTACCAGGGAAATTATGAGGTACATAAAAACATTAAATGCAAAATTGTATGGCTTGCAGTTAGAGTAATACTGTAAGAGAGATTTACAGTCTTAGTTATATTTACATAAAAGCTAGAAGGAATTAAAATAAATGAGAACCATTTAACATAAAAATCTAGAGAAAAGCAACAGAATAAACTCAGAAAAACAAGAAAAATAGAAATAGTAAAGAAAAGGTTAAAAATCAGTGAAATAAAGAACAACACTGTCAATAAAACTGTAAAGGTCATTAGCAAATCCCCCAAAATGGTTCACTGAAAAGACTAATAAGAGGGATAAGATGCTGGCAAAATTGATCTAGAAAAGAGAAAGATAGAAAGAAGTAGAAAAGAACAGATATTTTAAACAGAAACAAAGAATGTTATTAGCAAATGCACTCTAGAAAATTTGACAACCTGGAGGAGATGGATAAATTTCTATTAAATTATAAAATATCAACATTAGGACAGGAGGACATAAAACACATGGAATTGCCAATAAAGAACTTGAAATTAGCCATCAGGATCTTCCCTCTACCACCACCCCTCCCATATAGAAAGGATCTGACAGGTGATTTTACAAGTGTGTTATAACAAAGCAAATAATCTTTACCTTACACAAGTTTTTTTTAATAGAAAATAGAAAGAGGAAGTTATATAGCTCATTTTATGAATAATGCTTTTATGCTATAACCAAGAAAGAGCTGTAAAAAAAAAGGAAAAAGTATACACCAATTTCACTTGTACAAATAGACGCCAAAACCTAAAGAAAAATTAGTTGATTAAATCATCAGTGTATTATTTGTAACATACCATAATTAAATATAATTTATTCCTTCTAGGTTCAACATCAAAAATCTATCAATTTACTACATTAATGAATCAAAAAAAAAAAAATTACAGCAATGCCCACCATTAGTTACAGCTCAACCAAGTACTGCTGGTTCCTGGCCAATTCAATAGCAAGAGAAAGAAAGAAATGATGCAAGACTTGGGAGGAAATAGATAAAATTTTCACCTGCAGGTGATATAATTATCTGTATAGAAACCCAACAGAATAAACTACCAAAACTCAACAGAATAAACTACTAAAATAGAATGTCCATCCAGACCGCTGGATATAAGTTGAATATATAAACATCAAAAACTTCCCTCTACATCAGCAATAACTAATTAGAAAATGCAAAAGAAAATAAGCTACCTAAGTAACCATTACAGTGACGAATCAGGAATTAACCTAACTGAGAATGCACAAAAGAAAATCTGAATAAAAGAAGAGATATACCATAGTAATGAATAAGATAATTTCACATTATAATATTTAGATTTAAAATTTTAACGTAATTGCAATCAATATTCCAAAAGAATAAAAAGAGAAGGTATAGAAATGAAAAGCTGTATCGGAAATTTGCATAGAAAAATAAATATCTACAAATAACCAAGAAATTTTTGAAAAACAAGAGCAAGGGGCTGAAACAGATCTAATCAGATATTAGAGCAAATGCACAATTTTAGCATTATATCAGAATAGTGTTGCTGCAAGAAGACAAAGAAAATTGTCTTAAAAGAATGAAGAGCTCAGAAATAGAGCCATATCTATATGGAAACTTGCAATTGTTAGAAAGGGCACCAAAAAACAATGGGGAACAGATGGACTCTTTAGTAAAAACAATTGGAATAACTGGCTTACTTTATTAAAAAAAATATAAAGTTAGTTCACTGCTTTAGAGGACAGACAAAAATAAACTCCATATGGAGTGAAACCCTAAATGATAAAGACAAAATAGTAAAGTAGAAGAAAATATAGGAGAATACCCAACAAAACAAGAACAGAACCATGAAGGGAGAAATTGCTGGACTAACTACATGGAAACTGAAGATTTTTGTTCATACTTTGATATATTTAACAGATGACTGACAGAAAAATCTTACAGTGTCTAAAATTTGGAATAGACAACAAACAAGAACAAATAAGACTCTCTCCCCTGAAAGAAAATAGGGAACTGTATAGAAAAATGGGTACAGTAAATGTCTGTTGTACTGAAGGATGCTCTACATCACCAATAATCAGAGAAATGCAAATTAAAAGAAAAATATCATTTTAAACCCATTAGGCTGACAAACATTAGAAAATAGGAAACAGAAAGCCTCATACACTCTGCTGGGAATATAAAACTGGTGCAGACACAACTCAGAGAGAGACATCCATTTAATCAGTAAAAGTTTTGGTTGAGTGCCTATTAGGAGAAGAGCCTTCCTCTTGGATTTAGGAAGGTAGCACTAAACTGGACAGACAAGAAGCCTACGTTCTATATCTTCACTGTCCAATAAAGTAGTCACTAGATACAGGTGACTGTGGAGCACTTGAAATGTGACTGGTCTGAATTGAGACATTCTCTAAGTATAAAATACACATGAAAGACCTAGTACAAAAATTAATGTGGCAGAAAAGTCAATTGAAAACTCTAGTACCCATTCATGATAAAAACTCTCAGTAAACTAGGAACAGAAAGGAACTTCCTCAATTTGATGAAAACTATCTACAAAAACGTACAGTTAACATACTAAATGGCAAGAAACTTGAAGCTTTCACACTAAGATCAGGTCCAAGGAAAGGATGTCTCCTCTCACAACTGCTTTACAACATCATACTGGAAGTCCTTGCTAATGCAGTAAGGCTAGAAAATGAATTAAAAATATATAGGGCTTCCCTGGTGGCACAGTGGTTGAGAGTCCGCCTGCCGATGCAGGGGACACGGGTTCGTGCCCTGGTCCGGGAAGATCCCACATGCTGCGGAGCGGCTGGGCCCGTGAGCCATGGCTGTTAAGGCTGCACGTCCGGAGCCTGTGCTCCGCAACGGGAGAGGCCACAACAGTGAGAGGCCCACGTACCGCAAAAAAAAAAAAAAAAATATATATATATATATATATATATATATATATATATATATACAGATTGGGAAAAAAACATAAAACTGTCTCCATTCATAGATGACGTAAACTACGTAGAAAATTCAAAAGAATCAACAAAAATATCGTGAAACTGATAAGCAGTTAACAGCAAGGTTGCAGAATAAAAGGTTAATATACAAAAACTGTTTACTTTCCTATATAATAACAATGAACAAGTGGAATTTGATATTAGAAACACAATATCATTTACATTGGCATCCAAAAATTGAAATAGTATAAATCTAACAAAATAGGTATAAGACCTATATGAGAAAAACTACAAAACTCTGATGGGCAAAACCAAAGAATAACTAAATAAATGGAGAGATAGTATATTCCAAATTCATAAATAGGAAGACTCAATATTGTCAAGATATCAGTTCTTCCAAACCTAATCGATAGATTCAGTGTAATCCTAATCAAAGTCCCAGGAGTTATTTTATGGATAGCTACAAACTGGTTCTAAAGTTTATATGAAAAGGCAAAAGACTAAGTTTAGACAACACAATATTGAAGAAGAAGAACAAAGTTGGAGTACTGACATTATTCAACTTCAAGATCTACTATAAAAGTATAGTACTCACTGACTATGTGGTACTGGCAAAAGAATAGACAAATAGATCAATGAAACAGAATAGAGAACACAGAAATGGACCCCCATAAATACAGTCAAATGACCTTTGACAAAGGCACAAAGACAATAATGGAGCAAAGATAGTCTCTTCAAATGGTGCTGGAACAACTGGATGTCCACAAGCAAAAAAAAAAAAAAAAAAATCTAGACAGATATTATACTGTTCACCAAAATTAACTCAAAATGGATCATAGATTTAAATGGAAAACACAAAACTATAAAATTCCTACAGGATAACATAGGAGAAAACCCAGATGTACTAGGGTATAATAATCCCTGTTTAGGTCATATTAATAACTGTTTCATAGGCACAACCTATGAAATAAATAATTGATAAGGTATACACAAAACTAAACTCAAAATGGATTAAAGACCTAAATGTAAGGCCAGACACCATCAAACTCTTAGAGGAAAACATAGGCAGAACACTCTATGACATAAATCACAGCAAGATCCTTGTTGACCCACCTCCTAGAGAAATGGAAATAAAAACAAAAATAAACAAATGGGACCTAATGAAACTTAAAAGCTTTTGCACAGCAAAGGAAACCATAAACAAGACGAAAAGACAACCCTCAGAATGGGAGAAAATATTTGCAAACAAAGCAACTGACAAAAGATTAATCTCCAAAACATATATGCAGCTCAATATCAAAAAAACAACTCAATCCAAAAGTGGGCAGAAGATCTAAACAGACATTTCTCCAAAGAAGATATACAGATTGCCAACAAACACATGAAAGGATGCTCAACGTCATTAATCATTAGAGAAATGCAAATCAAAACTACAATGAGATATCATCTCACACCAGTCAGAATGGCCATCATCAAAAAATCTACAAACAATAAATACTGGAGAGGGTGTGGAGAAAAGGGAACCCTCTTGCACTGTTGGTGGGAATGTAAACTGATACAGCCACTATGGAGAACAATATGGAGGTTCCTTAAAAAACTAAAAATAGAATTACCATATGACCCAGTGATCCCACTACTGGGTATATACCCTGAGAAAACTATAACTCAAAAAGAGTCATGTACCAAAATGTTCATTGCAGCTCTATTTACAATAGCCAGGACATGGAAGCAACCTAAGTGTCCATCAACAGATGAATGGATAAAGAAGATGTGGCACATATATACAATGGAATATTACTCGCCATAAAAAGGAATGAAACTGAGTTATTTGTAGTGAGGTGGGTGGACATAGAGACTGTCATACAGAGTGAAGTAAGTCAGAAAGTGAAAAACAAATACCGTATGCTAACACATATATATGGAATCTAAAAAAAAAAAGAAAAGAAAGAAAATGGTCAGAAGAACCTAGGGGCAAGATGGGAATAAAGATGCAGACCTACTAGAGAATGGACTTGAGGACATGGGGACGGGGAAGGGTAAGCTGGGACAAAGTGAGAGAGTGGCATGGACATATATACACTACCAAAAATAAAATAGATAGCTAGTGGGAAGCAGCCGTATAGCACAGGGCGATCAGCTCAGGGCTTTGTGACCACCTAGAGGGGTGGGATAAGGAGGGTGGGAAGGAGGGAGATGCAAGAAGTTAGAGATAGAGGGACATACATATATGTATAACTAATTCACTTTGTTATAAAGCAGAAACTAACACACCATTGTAAAGCAATTATACTCTAATAAAGATGTTAAAAATAAATAAAGATGTTTTAAAAAGAAAATAAATAATAAATTACAAAAAATAATAATTGATAAGGTGAACTTCATTAAAATTTAAAATATCCATTCTTTGAAGGACAGGATCAAGAGAATGAGAAGACAATGAGAATGAGAAGCCACAGACTGGGGGAAAATATTTGCAAAAGAATGCATCTGATAAAAGACTGTTATCCAAAATATCCAAAGAACACTTAAAACCCAACAATAAGAAAACAACCCAATTTTAAAATGAGCAAAAGACCTTAAAAGACACTTTGCCAAAGAAGATATACAAATGGCAACTAAGCATATGAAAATATGCTTGACATCACAAGTTATGAGGGAAATGCAAATTAAAATAACTAGATACACTACAGACCTATTAGAGTGGCCAAAATCCAGAACACTGACAACACCTAATGCCGACAAGGATGTAGAGCAACAGAACTCTCGTTCACTGCTGGTGGCAATGCAAAAGTGGCACAGCCACTTTAGAAGACATTTTGGTAGCTTTTCACAAAACTAAATATTCTCTTACCATATGATCCAGCAATCATGTCTCTTGGTATTTACCCTAAGAAGCTGAAAGCTTATGTTCACACAAACAGCCTCACACAGATGTTTATAGCAGCACTATTCATAACTGCCAAAACTTGCAAGCAACCAAGATGTCTTTCAGTAAGTGAATGGATAAATAAACTGTGGTACATCCAGACAATGGAATATTACGCAGTGCTAAAAAGAAATGGGCTATCAAGCCATGAAAACACATGGAAGAAACTTAAATGCATATTTCTAAGTGAAAGAAGCCAGTCCAAAAAGGCTACATACTATATGATTTCAACTACATGACATTCTAGAAAAGGCAAACTACAGAGACAATAAAAAGATCAATGATTGCTGGGATTAGCAGGGGGTGGGAGGGAGAGAAATGAATAGGCAGAATACAGAGGATCTTACGTACTTCTTAAAATTTATACACAAAACAGTACTATATATAATACTGTATGTAAATAAACATAGTTTATGTGGTTGTGGAATGGTATGGGATTTAATATTGGGGATAATTAATAGGAGAAATAAATTATAAAATAAAATAAAATAAAAAACAAGAGAGCCTTGCATGGGTTAAATGCCATGAATTCTATGTAATATAATCAACTCCATTCCATGACCTTTAGTCATAACAAGAAAATTAAAAATTACAAAGTCCAGTAAAATGTCTGTAGACCGATGTACTATTTGAAATCATTGAATTCACCAATATTTAATATGTACAAGTTATATACCCTGCCATGTGCCCAAAATACGTAAGACATCTATGAGATGATTCCTTCACTCGAGATGCTTCCAGTCTGCCTGAGTCAAAAAAAACCCCTACCCTCATGAAATGGTGGAGGGCGAAGTGAGACAGAATTTAGTTATGAACTATGTGGTACATGCAAGAAAAGAAAAAGTAATGTGCAAATATGCAAAGAAGACAATAGACAGATGGGCTAGAGCAAGAAGATTTGAGAATGTGGTGGAATTTGAACTTGACTTCAAAGGATTAGAGGTGTTTGGACTGATGGAGAGAAAGAGGCATTCCCAGGACACAGTTAACCTGCAAAGTTGAGGGAAGGTCACCTCAGTGGAATAAAAGAGTACTGTCCTCAACTTGTAAAAGCAAGATCAACATCAGAGTAAGTGACAACCAAAATATTAGTTATTCAAGCTAAAAATATGAATGTTCTAATACCTATTCTAGCCATTAGATTATGCACCATCCCTATAGCATGCACTGCTCCAGTTAACAAATGTTCTCAAAAAGTGAATAGAATGAGATAATGCAGGTTTTCAGAGTACTTTGCTTAATGCCAGGGCAGAGTTTATGCACTGGAAGAATCTGGCTTGTTAAGTGATGAGGATATTCAGTAATTTGCATTTTGAGATATGGTATAGATCTTTACTAAAGAGGGAACCTGCAAAGCAGGGGGACTGTATAGTACTTAGTGAAACATTTAAGGCCATCCATAATCTGCCCCCAGTTAACTCTTTATGAACCTCTCCCCAATCCCTTTCATGCCCAGACTTCTGCCAAACCAAGCACTTTATCCTCCATGCACTTTCATATTTGGCACTTTCCTACCCCAGGCCCTCAGCTGTACTCTTCCTGCATTTGAAATATCTTCTGCTCCATCTTCACTTGACAAAACTCAGTGTATATCAGGACCATGTGTGAATTCTTTTATTTCCATAAAAACATTATAGAAAGTCCAGGCAGAAGGAAAACCCTCTCTGAGCTTTCAAAACACCGAACATTCTGTTCTGTGATTATACTGGCTCGTAGGAATCCTACTGTTAGAATGAATTAAGACCAAGATTGTCTGATTGGAAAAATATGATTGTTCTTACTAGTAGTAAATCAAAATAGCGCATACACTGAGTCCCACTGACCAAAATTTATCTTGTGCCGTTTGTACCTTGTCTTAGATTTACTAATGCATATTCTCCCAAGTATTTTCAGGTTTCCATATTGCTCCCCAGAATTTGTCCTATACACGTTTACTTTACATATATCTCATCAGAAAACACATACAATTTGGTGTCCTGCTTTTTTTCAGTATGTACATACCATAAATTTTCCTTATTTCTAAATATTTTCTTAGTTAATTTAATATCTCCACAATTCTTCATTATGTTGACATGCTGTCATCACTTTAAAAAAATCCCTGTTTGTGATCATTTAGTTTAGACAAATACATTCTTTTCCTTCCTTCCCCCTGAAGTCCTGTAACAATATATTCTTATTAACTCTATACAGACTAAAATAAGCAAGTTTTAAATAATCATGCTAGTCTTCCAGTAGCATTCACTGTTCCAAGTCATAATTAGTAGAACAAGGAATCATGATAATCTATTCTTTGCCATTTTGATAAATTGCCCCATTTCCCACTTACCAAGATGCCCAAATAAATAGACAACAAAGTTCCTTCACGGAAGCTCAGTAACTCATAGAGATCAGGAAATGAATAATCCTACATGTCTTCATACATCTGTATTTTCAGCAAGGATACTCTTGGGAAACATTCCTTGTCCATGGCTCTCTTCAGGGCCTTCCATAGGCAAATGCAGTTTACTTGGACAAAATTCTACCTCTTAATTCTCTAAATGGAGAAAATGGACCATTAGCCCTTTTACACTGGCTAAATTAGCAACTACCAGCAGGTAAACAGCCTATCACAGCAACACTGTTCCAAGCTTGAGTGTCATTTGCAAAGGTGGAGCCCTTCAGAGAGAAATCTCTGTTTTATTAGCATAAAGAAGTCTAAAGAGCACTGGCCAGGGCCAAAAGGCCCTCCATGGTCCCCAGGGATCACTGTTGATTTATGAGCTCCCACACATTCACCTATGACACCACAATTCATTCCTGTGTAAAATACTCTATTATTATACCACCCAAGTATAAGGTCAGAAAATACCAAATGGAATACAATTTAAGCCAGGTAGGGAGAATAAGTAGTTGTATAAAAAGCCCCAATGCCAAAATAAATTAAGCCAGAGAACTAATCTGAAGAGGAGAAGTAACCAAATGAACAAAGTGGGAAACACTAGTGTGCATTTTTTTTTTTTTTTTTTTTGCGGTATGCGGGCCTCTCACTGTTGTGGCCTCTCCCGTTTTGGAGCACAGGCTCCGGACGAGCAGGCTCAGCGGCCATGGCTCACGGACCCAGCCGCTCCGCGGCATGTGGGATTTTCCTGGACCGGGACACGAACCCGTGTCCCCTGCATCGGCAGGCGAACTCTCAACCACTGCACCACCAGGGAAGCCCCTAGTGTGCATTTTTTAAGTGTCGGTTCCTAGGTGCCTGCAGATCAGACCCCACGCCTGGTCAGAGGCATCCACCAGCACAGTGGGGAGGAAAGAGCATGAACTCTGGGAGCAGGAACCCAAGGTGCTAAATGTTGTTCCTCCGTTTTGAAGCCATAGGACCTCAGGCAAATTACTTAACCATTTTGAACCTTATCTAAAATTTCTGAATGGCTTCCCAGGGTTGGGAGAATTAAATTAAAACGTCTACCTCCTGGCACAGAGTAGGCATTTACACTGCCAGCTTGAAGATGCACCCCACACCCACCCTATGGACACATGGAACCTTTATACACATTAATCTTCTCGGTTAAGCTCCAGGCAAACCCTGCCAGCTTGGTTTTCTGGTCTGGGAGACCTTCGTCCCTGTGTGCATGTCTACTTCCATCCATTTTATATAGCCTTTAAAGTCTAGTTTCCTGAGTTTTCGTGGAGACAAACAACCAGTCCTTTGTACCAGAGTTCCCCAACCCCAGGGCTGCAGACTGGTACCAGTCCGTGGCGTGTTAGGAACCGGGCCACACAGCAGGAGGTGAGCAGCGGTCTAGCAAGTGAAGCTTCATCTGCCGCTCCCCATTGCTCCCCATTGCTCTCATTACCACCTGAACCAACGCCCCCGCCCCTGCCACCAGTCCGTGGAAAAATTGTCTTCCACAAAACCAGTCCCTGGTACCAAAAAAGGTTGGGGATCGCTGCTTTATACCATCTATGTCTTTACACTTTGGTATAAAGCAAAAACTTTGAATCTACCTCAGGATTAGTATACATATTTGTTTAACTTTCTACCATTTACTTTTTTGTGTTGTGGCAAAATCACCTTGACTATATATAGTGTTTATGTGTTGTGTGTGTATCATAAATATATATATTTAACCTTTGTTTATTGTTGCACTTAGGAAGAAACACTGTTATGTGGGAAGCTAATACTTTTCCCTTTTTTGAAAAACAGGTTAAGAGAATTGTTGTTCAAGAAATTGAGAAGTGTTTGAGGGAGGGAAGGACTGGGAGTGTGGGATTAGCAGAGGTAAGCTATTGTATGTACGATGGATAAACAACAAGGTCCTACTGTATAGCACAGAGAACTGTATTCAATCTCCTGTGATAAACCATAATGGAAAAGAATATTAAAAAAAAGAATGCCTCTGTGTAGAACTGAGTCACTTTGCTGTGCAGCAGAGATGGGCACAACGTTGTAAATCAACTCTACTTCAATAAAAAAAAAAAAAGAAATTAAAAAAACAAAGAAATTGAAAACTGTTGACAATTAGGATTTTCGTTCCTTTAGAGTTTCAGTTTCAGAAGGTAAGCACCTTTGGTTTAGCTGTTGCCAGCAAGCCTCCTCTTATGTGTTGCATAGTGTTACAGGTGAATTGGAGCAAGTGAAAGTCTGTGTATCCCTCATGCCACTCAAAGTCCTTGTGCAGAAGAGGGGAGAAAGAAACAGTATTTGAGGAGGAAGAGGTAAAATGTCTACTTTTCCATATAAAAGCCCTAATATCTGCCTTTAAACTTCAAAATAGCTTCTGTCTAGAGCCCTATCTTCTCACTCACCACTTTTTCTCAGAAACAGCTACTCCTTCTCTAGATCAGAATGAATGCTGCTGCCTGTTCTGAGAATTCATTCACTCCTAGCCCTCACAGGACTATTTTTCTTGAATTTTTTACAAATGTTTGAGTAGAAGATAGGAGATCCCATCCAAATATAACTTTCTATGACTCCATGGACTTGTGACATCAATTATGACCCCTCCAGCCAGTATCTTAATTCTCTTCCACTTCACTAACTCCTTTCTCTCTGATGTCCCCAAACTGGTGCCTTTAAATTAACAAAACCCAATGTGTTGTTAAGAGGCACTCAAGGCTTGAGGCTCCACAGCAAAATTCACCTTGAATGAAACTTTCTTGCTTTGGTAATCTGACTTCCTTAGGTAGACAAAGAATAGGCCAGGTACCTTGGGCACTCAAAGAATGTCAGATTTGTTCGACCAGGGCCTACTCCAAATCCTACACAGAGTGGTGAGAAATACTAAATCTATTACTCCTTAAGTCTGGCCAAGATCCACCACCCCAGCACCACCATCCTCACCTCCATCACCACCTGTTCTCCATGGTTCTTAGGAAACAATGGGTAGCAATTACACTTGCTTATTTTTTACTGTAACTTTCAAGTCTGTCTCTGTAAAGGCCTCTCAGTTACAGACAGAAAGATCTGCTTCTGGTTCACCCCATCCATATGCCAAATCCCTGGTATGATTAAAAACGGCCTCAGGTATAATAGGAGCATTTTTCTTAACAATACTCCTATACCACTGATGGCACAGAATTTTTTTTTAACATCTTTATTGGAGTATAACTGCTTTACAATTGTGTGCTAGTATCTGCTATATAACAAAGTGAATCAGCTATACATATACATATATCCCCATATCTCCTCCCTCTTGCGTCTCCCTCCCACCCTCCCTATCCCACCCCTCTAGATGGTCACAAAGCACTGAGCTGATCTCCCTGTGCTATGTGGCTGCTTCCCACTAGCTATCTATCTTACATTTGGTAGTGTATATATGTCCATGCCACTCTCCTCACCCCAGCTTACCCTTCCTCCTCCCCAAGTCCTCAAGTCCATTCTCCACATCTGCGACTTTATTCCTGTCCTGCCCCTAGGTTCTTCAGAACCATTTTTTTTTAATTCCATATATATGTTTTAGAACATGGTATTTCTTTTTCTCTTTCTGACTTACTTCTCTCTGTATGACAGACTCTAGGTCCATCCACCTCACTACAAATAACTCAATTTCTTTTTTTTATGGCTGAGTAATATTCCATTGTATATATGTGCCACATCTTCTTTATCTATTCATCTGTTGATGGACACTTAGGTTGCTTCCATGTCCTGGCTATTGTAAACAGAGCTGCAATGAACATTGTGGTACATGACTCTTTTTGAATTATGATTTTCTCAGGGTATATGCCCTGTAGTGGGCTTTCTGGGTCATATGGTAGTTCTATTTTAAGTCTTTTAAGGAACCTCCATACTGTTCTCCATAGTGGCTGTATCAATTTACATTCCCACCAATAGTGCAAGAGGGTTCCCTTTTCTCCACACTCCTTTTCTCTCCAGCATTTATTGTTTGTAGATTTTTTGATGATGGCCATTCTGACTGGTGTGAGGTGATACCTTATTGTAGTTTTGATTTGCATTTCTCTAATGATTAGTGATGTTGAGCATCCTTTCATGTGTTTGTTGCCAATCTCTATATCTTCTTTGGAGAAATGTCTGTTTAGGACTTCGGCCCATTTTTGGATTGGGTTGTTTGTTTTAGTGGTATTGAGCTGCATGAGCTGCTTGTAAATTTTGGAGATTAATCCTTTGTCAGTTGCTTCATTTGCAAATATTTTCTCCCATTCTGAGGTTTGACTTTTCGTCTTGTTCATGGTTTCCTTTGCCGTGCAAAAGGAAAGTTTTTAAGTTTCAAAACTTTTAAGTTTCTTTAGGTCTCATTTGTTTAGTTTTGTTTTTATTTCCATTTCTCTAGGAGGTGGGTCAAAAAGGATCTTGCTGTGATTTATGTCATAGAGTGTTCTGCCTATATTTTGCTCTAAGAGTTTTATAGTGCCTGGCCTTACATTTAGGTCTTTAATCCATTTTGAGTTTATTTTTGTGTATGGTGTAAAGAAGTATTCTAATTTCATTGTTTTACATGTAGCTGTCCAGTCTTCCCAGCACCACTTATTGAAGAGGCTGTCTTTTCTCCATTGTATATTCTTGCCTCCTTTATCAAAGATAAGGTGACCATAGGTGCGTGGGTTTATCTCTGGGCTTTCTATCCTGTTCCATTGATCTATATTTCTGTTTGTGTGCCAGTACCATACTGTCTTGATTACTGTAGCTTTGTAGTATAGTCTGAAGTCAGGGAGCCTGATTCCTCCAGCTCTGTTTTTCTTTTTCAAGACTGCTTTGATTATTCAGGGTCTTTTGTGTTTCCATACAAATTGTGAAATTATTTGTTCTAGTTCTGTGAAAAATGCCAGTGGTAGTTTGATAGGGATTGCGTTGAATCTATAGATTGCTTTGGGTAGTATAGTCATTTTCACAATGTTGATTCTTCCAATCCAAGAACATGGCATATCTCTCCATCTGTTTGTATCATCTTTAATTTCTTTCATCAGTGTCTTATAGTTTTCTGCATACAGGGCTTTTGCCCACTTAGGTAGGTTTATTCTTAGGTATTTTATTCTTTTTGTTGCAATGGTAAATAGGAGTGTTTCCTTAATTTCTCTTACAGATTTTTCATCATTTGTGTATAGGAATGCAAGACATTTCTGTGCATTAATTTTGTATCCTGCTACTTTACCAGATTCACTGATTAGTTCTAGTAGTTTTCTGGTAGCATCTTTAGGATTCTCTATGTATAGTGTCATGTCATCTGCAAACATTGGCAGCTTTACTTCTTCTTTTCCTATTTGGATTCCTTTTATTTCTTTTTCTTCTCTTATTGCTGTGGCTAAAACTTCCAAAACTGTGATGAATTATAGTGGTGAGTGTGGACAACCTTGTCGTGTTCCTGATCTTACAGGAAATAGTTTCAGTTTTTCACCACTTAGAACGATGTTGGCTGTGGGTTTATCATGTATGGCCTTTATTATGTCAAGGTAAGTCCCCTCTATGCCTACTTTCTGGAGGGTTTTTATCATAAATTGGTGCTGAATTTTGTCGAAAACTTTTTCTGCATCTACTGAGATGATCATATGGTTTTTCTCCTTCAGTTTGTTAATATGGTGTATCACATTGACTGATTTGCATATATTGAAGAGTTCTTGCATTTCTGGGATAAGCCCCACTTGATCATGGTGTATGATACTTTTAATGTGCTCTTGGATTCTGTCTGCTAGTATTTTGTTGAGGATTTTTGCATCTATGTTCATCAGTGATATTGGCCTGTAGTTTTCTTTTTTTGTGACATCTTTGTCTGGTTTTGGTATCAGGGTGATGGTGGCCTTGTAGAATGTGTTTGGGAGTGTTCCTCCCTCTGCTATATTTTGGAAGAGTTTGAGAAGGACAGGTGTTAGCTCTTCTCTAAATGTTTGATAGAATTTGCCTGTGAAGCCATCTGGTCCTGGGCTGTAGTTTGCTGGAAGATTTTTAATCACAGTCTCAATTTCAGTGCTTGTGATTGGTCTGTTTATGTTTTCTGTTTCTTCCTAGTTCTGTCTCACAATGTTGTGCTTTTCTAAGAATTTGTCCATTTCTTCCAGGTTGTGATGGCACAGAATTTTAATCCCTACTGGTTCCTCTTTGCAATTCTTACCCTTAAGATTTAACGATAAAATTCAACCCCTCTCATTGTGACCCTTAACCTCAGTCTCCTGGTTTTTCCCATCCCCATCTGCCCTAAGTGATCATCTGGACTCCCTTGCTTCTGGCTCCTGCCACCAAACGTCATTATAGAGCCAGCAGTTCTGGCCTTAGTTTTTCACTCAATCATTATTCAGTCAGTCCATAATTATTTGCTGAGCACCGACTCTACACAAGGCACAGTTTTAGGTGCTGGGAATGCAGAGATGATAAAAACAAATCAGGTTCCTACTTTTACGTTGCATCTGAGCCCCTTGAGCAGGATGGGAGAGGTGATGGTTGCTATCTCAGAGGTCCTTCCTGGGGCAGGGATGGGTTGAGGGGGGACCCAAGCACTCTCTACCTTGAAAGAGATGTGTCTCCCTGGCCTGAAAATCATCCTGCATGCTCTCTATCAGCTTCCTCACCAACCAGTCTCCCCTTAATCTCCTCCAAATCGGCTCTATCCTTATGGAAACCATAATTCTTAGGTCACTAAAGACCTATTACTATGTTCAACATTTTTTTCTGTGGTTCATGTACTCAACTGCACAGGACTTCCGTATTTGTTAGTCATGAAGACTCAAAAACACAGTAAGCTTTTAGTTGTCCTCCATCTTTTCCTCCTATGATTATGGACCTATTAATCATTCTTTATAATTTTTCTCACACCTGGACCTTTTTTCCCCATTCCAATTGCCATCAGGCTTGCATTACCTTCTGCTAGAGATACTCTCATAACCAACATATCCTCCTAGCCAATATTCCTAACTTCTGTGTTGTTTCTTTTCAAATCTCCCTCCACACATCTTAAAACACTGCTTTCATGATGTGATACCTCAGTTTAGATCCTTCAATGGCTCCCCATTGCCAACAGCAAGAGTCCCCAACCTGTGGCTCATGAAGAACATAAAGAAGGGTTTTCAGAAACAATAACTAAATTAAATTTTTTTCATAATTTATAAGGCCCAGTGCCTTGTGGGTCATAAAGTCTAAAGAAGGGTGGCAGTTATTACATAGTGGTTAGATCATAGATTCAAGTCTAGGCTCCACAACTATAGGAATCCAGTTAAGTTAATTTGCCTATATGTACCTCAGTTTCCTCATCTGAAGAATGAAGAGAACAATACCTAGTTCACAATATAATTAAAAGATAAAATTAGATCACTCATATAAAGTGCTTTGCATAGCGCCTAGTACAAAAATGATACTCAAAAACTTACAAATTATTTGCAGAAGTTCTGATCATCTTAGCATGGTTATCAGTGACAGGTATGGGGTACAGGTGGCAGCACTGTCCAGGTCTCCAAAGAGATGTGGTCAGACCTTGCAAGGATCTTGCAAGGGACCAGAGCCCATCAGCCTGACCACCCAGCTGGCCCAGCCCTGGCCCTAACTGGTTTGTTCCTCTGTACTGCTAGTCACCAGCCCATCCCCAAGGAAGGCAGAAACCCACCTTCCAGTCACTCTATTTCACTCTTTCCCTTGTCCTTACCAAGCAGACAGAGCTCCCCGTTTTTCTTCCATGCATCCTTTCATTTCCCATTTTCTTCTCTCATCTTCTGAAAAATCCATATTTACCTTATTCCTCCTCCAACTATTCCAGAAAAGCTAAATGAGACTGCAAGGTAGCATACAACAGACCATGCCAGACTTCTGCCCTAAAGTAAGTTCTATTTACATTAAACATTAACATGTAATCAATATGGGTAATCAGAAGAGTTCTGAGCAGCTAGAAGCAGCTCCTCCTTAGGAAAGAAGAGAAATTTTAACCTTAATAATGAAAGGGGCCATGCTAATTCAATCTAATAAATATTGATTTATTAACCCAGAAGTTAACCCAGAAGTTCCAGTCATGATAGTTTGAGCCCTTTCTGTCTAGCTTTGTCCTAGCATTGTCTCAGGCATTGTAATAGTTAGTTTATGTCTCTGTCTACATTACACTGTCAGCTTCTCAAAGGTCCTGCCAAGTCTTACTCAACCTACTGTCTCCAGCCCAGTGTACAGTGGCCTGGCATATCACAAGGAAATGAGTGAGAGAAGAGAGGGAAAAGGAAAGAATGGGGGAGAGAAAAAGAAAGAAGGAGCAAGGAGAGAGACAGAGGAGAAGAAACCAACTTGTAGAGTAGCAAAATCAGATAAGTGTTCTAATCCTTAGCTGAGTAAACATGGACAAGTGACTTAATCTAAGCCTCAGTTGCCTCATCTGTAAAATGGTGATAGGTTAATAATATGCACCTTAAGGGCTACTCTGAAGTTTTAAAAGGATAAATATAACGAAAGTAACAGATGCAAAGACTGAGGCATAGTAAGTGACTGATAAATAATAACAATTACTATTACAAGTGAATAAAATTTTTTGTAAAACGGAATTAAGTCACTGCCTGTATCATAAATGGAGGTGAGAAGGTCTTGGCCTGGGCCCCTCAAGTCTGTCCTCTGGTTTGGCCAGCCTTTTCTGGACCTTTGTTGTTGGAAAGCTATTTTGCCTACATAGCTTTCACTTAAATGGGGCTCTAAATCAAACTGTCCTCTGCCACTATTCTTCCCTGGGCTTCTGATTATAATCATGCTGCCTGCTATTAGTACAAGGATGTTTAAAACTCCTATAAAACAAGAGCTAATTGCTGATCTGCTTAATTAAAGTGAGCCTTTTGTTGTCACATTTACAAAGATAAATGAAATAATCAGCTCTGGACTAATGAGAGATAATTAGATTATGCAGCCGCAATAAATAAAGACCAAAATGCTCCCGATTGTCCCTGTATGTCACAAAGAAGGACCATGGTGAGCCTTAAAGAAATGCATGTTAGTGATGTTTTATTTGAACAACAGCTAGTGATTGTGGAATCCAGCTCCCTAACTCTATTATATATTCAGATTTGCAACAATCAATAGAGAACATATCGGTGACTTCCTTGCTGGGACATTACCAATTCTTTACAAGTAGTCCTAATTTTTTAAATAGATAGTAATTTTTTAAATAATGTAAAAGTAAATATAATTTAACTCCATATAATTTATTAATGAAAGGTATTTATGGAGTATTAACTATCAACGTTTTACAAAATGTAATAAAGACACTAAACCCTGCTTTCTTGTCTCATAATAATCTATTCAATTATTTTACTAAAAATATTGCATTAGGTATAAAAATAAAATTGATCCAATATCAATGTAGCTGACAGTAAGTAAATTAATTTATTCCTGAGTGTCAAAGCCTAAACTGCCCTAAGTCACTTCTTCTGGCCTAGCCTTAAAAGGTCAACTCTGGTCCCCCAAAACACAGAGAGAGAGAGAGAGAGAGAGAGAGAGAATCTTAGTCCCTATAGCCAAAGGAGACCAAAGCTCTTTCACATATGAATTGATTGATATGAAAGTGAAGATAAATTTTTTACTTTGCTCAGATAAAATACAGACTGATTGCCCAAAACTGATAACATATCAAACAGACATCCCCTCCACCCATGACAGAGATTACTACGCCTGGAAAAATACCTGCTAAACGAGTAGTTTCCTTTTAGGAAAGGATATAGGGTTTCTAACTTTTTATTTTACCGATTAAGAATTTAAAAGAAAAATCTATCCTCACAATCATTTTACCATCAAAACATAGAAAAAAAATGTAGTCTTGGAATAAAGGGCAAGCCTTTAAATGGAATGAAAGAAGCTTTATTAAGAAAATTCCTTATTTATTCTCATTTTTATTTTTCTCATTTTTTAAATTTTATTTTTCTCCTATTTGTCCTTATTTTTCTCATTTTATCTGCATCAGTGGAAGATCCATCTTAGACTGACACCCCTCCAAACGTCAGAGTTTAGCAACCACAGAGCTAGGCTATTCTGTTCCAGGTATCAACACAGCTCCCTAGAGCCTAGGAGCTGAGGATTTTTAAAGTCAATATTCTAAAGCATTTTGTAAAATTAAAGGTTCATTTGAAATAAGAATAAAGAAACCAAAGCTTTCCATGTGCACGAGCCCACAGCAGCCCCTTCTTGTCCAGCATGTGGCTGACCAGGGTTGTGATGTCTGAGGAGCAGGGCCAGCATCCAACAGAGGTCCCCCTAACCCCCACCCTGAGCAGTACTGCCTACAGAGTCTCCTGACAGTAAGGTCAATTGATTTTCTAAGAAACTGAGAAATTTCAGATACAATCTGCTTTTCAAAGCATTTCCTAATTTATGCTCTTTGTAAATGCGAATTTTTTAGAAATAAAATAAAAGAAGTAGCTTGTCATGGTGCACGGGAAAAAGCCAGAACCCCTGGCTTTATTTCCAATTCTGCCACCATTGCAATCAATCAGTCCCTGATTCTTGGTCCCTCCTAACATGGAGATGAGACCTACCTCACAGGGCCACTGAGACAATGACCAGGCAAGCTGAGAGGTAGAGGACAGCACCATGGGGATCTTCAACTCATTTCTGATTCCAGTCTTAGGTTGCTGGATCTAGAATCTAAATAATGTGTTTAAGGCTATACTGAATCTTAAGTCTTAAATGCAACGTCAACTTAAGCAAAATTCTACCCATAATATGTTCACAGAGCCTAGATAAGTTGGCCCTGTCTTCACTCTTGAAATAATATATTCCGGCTGCCCCTGAAAACCAAGGCATGGATACAGGGGGGAGGGAAAGAAAGGCAGTCATAGATCAAGTGTCTCAAATGTCAATAAATGGCAAAGGAGAGTTATGGAGCACATAAGAGAAGAAGGAGGTTCAGAATATAGAGCTTGGGATGCCCTCTGACCCCACTCAAGAGAGGCCCAGTAATAAATCCAGTGGTGAGGGACATCTTTAGATATTGGAGCCATCCAGGAAAGCCACAGAGAATTTTCCAGCATCATAAACAGTTTGGAAAGAAAAAGATCTAATTTGGGAAGACAGGACAGAATGGTGAAAAAGGGAGAAGCTTTTGATAAGATTTTTTGTTGTTGCTATTGTTGTTGCTGCTGTTGTTATTTTATCTGAAAAATTTTATACCAATAGGTAGGGCATTTGGAAAATCCTCAGTTGCACGCATTCCCTAAGTTAGGAATCTGAGGTAATAAGACAGGTGCTCTTTGCTGGGCCATGTTAAGCTGACTGCTACCTTAAGAATGCTGATATCCAGCCACCCTGGCCACAGTTGGGGTCTAGACAGCTTCATTCAAAATCATAGGACAGACTTGCCTTCCTACGCTCCTAGATTCCACATTAAGGGTATTAATCAGAGTAAGTAATAGTAGCTGCTGTAATAATCCCCAAATTTCAACGGTTTAAAGTAATAATAGATGATGTCTCTTTCATGCCTAGTCCATTGCAGTTCAGTTGGATGGGTAAGGGAAGGGTGCTTCATGTAGTTAGTCAGAGATCCAGGCTCCTTCAGTCTAGACCTCAGGATTCCGTGATGGATGCTCTACATTCAAAAGAAGGAGAATGGGAGAGATCTGGTGGAGTTTTAGAGGCCCTGCCTGGGAATGGTGCACATCATACACACCCATATTCCATCAGGCAGAATACAGTCACACAACCTCACTCAAAGCAAGAGAACACATAGCCTTCCTATATGAACACATGGCTTTGTCTCTATGAAAGTCCAAAGAGGAAGATCAGGAGAAGGGACAAGAAACATGGAAAAGTAACTTCTGTACTTAGGTATAGTAAGTATAGCACTTCTTAATGGGAGAACATTATTTCTTGTAGTCCTTAGAATCCTTTCTGCATTAAGCAATTCTGTTTCCCATAGATCTCCTTGAAGTTAAAAATGCTACATGGAAGAATATTAAATTTGGGATTGAAACGACTAAAATAAGGATGAAAAATGCATCTATCTCATTGGGTTATTATAAGGCTTAAACAAATAATACATATAAAGTGTTTAGCACAGTTCCCGGCACAGCATAAGCAACTGTTAGATATTGGCTATTAGTGTGTTATGAAATCACTTTCACATATGAGGAAACTGAAGTTCTCAGAAGTAAAGTGACTTTCCCAAGCTCATAAAGCTATCTTGCATGCAAACTTTCCCACTACTAATCTTTATCCTATGGCTTTGATCCAAAATTTTGTATTGAGAGCAACACAACAGAATGTTCTAGTAAATATTGTGACAATAGGAGAACACAGTCTTCCCTTTTGCTCTTTAAAAAACTAATATTATCTCCTTCCCTAAATCCCTTGTTTGTCCATACTAACTCCAGGGCAACTACATTTTGGCTTCCTGAAGCAGACTTTCTCCATGGAATTATCAATTCCCTAGTCTCCCACATGGACCAAATTAACACTGCTTAGTGCTAGGGAGATCACATTCTCTTCTGATATTGAAACCCGTAATTTCTGATCAATTAGAGGCTTGTTATGAAAACAATCAATTGATGTTTAACTCACTGAGTCAGTAATCATTTCAATTTCACTTTGGAGTCTCCCACAGCAAATGATTTGCTATAGTATTTTGAAATGTACAACAGGCCTTTAAAAAAGCAAAACAACTAATAAGCTTTTTTCCCTCTTCCTATTTCAGAGAATGTGGTGTTTATTTCCATTCTTAGCATTTAAAATTTGAAATTATTGAACAGAAGAAAGTGCAGTGATTGCTACCTCAAGTTCAGTTATAAAGAAGTATGTTCCAGAGAATTACGTGCGTTTTATTCTGAAACTCTAGTATTGTCTGGAACTTGGATGATATAGTAACCTCTACAGTAATACCATGACAGTTTGTCTATAAAATAAGAACATGCACCATCATTCAGGAAACTTTTACTCTGCACATTTTCACTATACTCATTTACTCTGTACAAAAACTTTATGATGTGGATATTTTATTCTCATTTTCCAGAGGAGTTCCTGGAAACTCAGTGAGGTTAAAGTGCCCAAGGCAGTTGAGCAGCATCTCAGGGACTCGTGCACAGGTCAGTCTGATTCTAAAGGGTCTGTCAGTCACACCTGCCCCCCCCCCCCCGTCTCTATAGACAGGACCATCTGTAGGCCTGTCCCTGCCTGAAATTCTAATATCAGTTCTTTGCCTGCTTGCAGCAGCCCACTGTCATACAAAGTCCTTCACAGGCTTTGGAACTAGACAGATATTGGCTCAAATGTCTACTCTGTCTCCTTAGCTGGTGTGTGACCTGAGACTATTTGACCATTATTTCCTCTTTTGCAAAAAAGAGATATGTTAGAATATTTAAATAATGTTGCAATATTTTGTTGGTATTTTGGCCAAAGCACAGGCAGCCTCTTGGGAGGCAGATGGTATGGTGGTAAGACTGCCAATCACCTGAAATCAAATCACCTAGGTTTGAATTGTGACTCTACCCTAATACTCCTGTGAACTTGGACAAGTCATTTGAAACTTTAGTTTTCTCATCTAAAAATGGGGAATATTAATAATACCTACTTCTCAGGATTAATGATGTGATTATAAATACATTAAAAGATTGAAATACTTAGTATAGTGCCAGGTACATAATAAGTGCTCAATGTGCTACTATTATCCCTTCAGTTTTTCAGAAATACTTGCTTTTGCCTGATAACAGAGTTTCCTGACATGGCCTAAAATGCCTGCCTGGACTTTCTCCTAGAATCTCTCCTACTGAGAAACTACATGGGCCTCTGCATCCATTGTAATTCTGCCCTGCTTCCCTGTCCTAGCCTGGCTTCTTCTGGCCTCTCCACCACTGCTCCACCCTTAGCCATGAACTTAGTCACATCAGGAAAAAAGAATCAGACTGGTTGTGACTTACTTACACAACCAAGGAGACCTCCATGAGGCCACATACTTATTAAGCTTGTCCCCTCACTGATCAAACACATCTACCTGGAAGGACAAGCACATAACAAGAACACGAGAAACACATCTTTAGGCTTCCACAGCTTCCTGGGTATACTGCTCTTCACACCTGGAGCTGCTGAGGCTGAGTTCTTTTCTTCTCCACGCTGATAACTGATCACATTCCATGATACATGGAAGTGTAGCTTTCCATTTTCAACAACTAAGTCATGCCTCCTCTTTGGTCTCCATTGCACGGTGCGGTATAAGACACAACCCCTGAACCCCCTCAGCAGTGCTCCACAGAACAGTGAACACAGAGTGGATGGTTAATAAATACTGTTCGTTGTATTGCTAAGCATATGTTCCATAAGAAATATGGCTGTAAGTAGCATAACATTGCAAATTCATTAAGGGTTAAATAAAATAGCCTTGCTTGACCCTCAATACCGTTGGTTTCCAGAATACTACATTCTTGGTTTTCCTCCTACTCACTGGTGGCTCCTTTTTAGTTCTCCCCAATATTGTAATGCTAAAGTGACCCTGTTCTTTTCTACTCTTTATCCGCCCTCACTTCCTTGTTGTATCATCAGCTCCCACGTCTTTACACACTATTTGCCTACTACTGCCAGACCTCCTCTGAATTCCACACTCAGTGATCAGCGCCTGTTGGAGCTAACAGATATTTCAAAATCAAATCGTCTAAAAACAATTATTGATAAGTCCTCTTCCACCTTAATCAGTGTCTACTGCATTCACTCCTTGGCTTCATGCTGGACCCCTCTCCTTCTCTCACATCCCACATCCAGTTTGTCAGAAAATTCTGTTGGCTTCACAGCATATCCAGAATATGGTTACTCCTAACACCTCACCTTAGGGGACACTATCATCTTTCCTGAATTACTGTAATAACCCTCTAACTGCTTCTATTCTTGTCCCCAACAGTCTATTCTCAACACAGCAACCAGAAAGAGATCATGTCACTAGTCTGCTCAAAACCCTCTAATGACTCCTTATTTCACTCAGAGTAAAAACTGTCTTTAAAATGGTTTACAACACCCTGAATGACTTGGGCCCAGTTATTCCTCTGACTTCATCTCCTACTACAGCCCCATCCATTCACTCCGCTATAGCCACACGGGTCTCCTTGCTATTTCCTAAACATAGGAGGCATGCCTCCCCGCCCAGGGCCTTTGCACTGGCTGTTCCTTCCACCTGGCATGCTCCTTACCCAGATGTCCACATGGCCACCTAACTCCCACACCCCCTCAAGTATTTATTGCCTGTCTCCCTGAGGTCTAATCTCCGTTCAGGCAAAGGTACTTGTTGGTTTTGTTCACTGCTATATTCCTAATGCCTGGAACACTGTCTGGCACATAGAAAGTTCTCCATAAATATTTGCTGAGCTAATTGGATGATTAATTTGGGAAGTGCAGTCTCATGCCTTGACTTATGAACCAATTTTAGAATCTGACTCATAACTATTGTAGACAGGAGCCAGCCGACTTTCTCATTTTTCTGCAAAAGCAGAACATTCCACTTATGATATAGATACTCTAAATACGGTCCTAGGAAGCATTTTACAAGATTGGTACTTGATCCACAGCATGAATTACACAGAATAGAAGGTGGGAATTATAGTACATTTTTAAATTTTTACTCAAATATACACCCAGGTACACAATTACTTTCTGTAGTTTTATTTCATCTCATTAATACTTTGGATCCTTTTCTTTAATCACCTGGAAAAGCAGCATGACACAGAAGTTAAAAGAAAGGCCTGTGTACCCATATTGCATGGGCTTAAATCTCCACTCCACTGCTTACCACTATAGCTGTCACTTAACCTCTCTGGACCTTCCATTGGCAGCATTCGAATTTAAAGGTTGGTATTAAAAATTTCTGACATGTGGTTCTCCAAGCCAGTTTGCACAGTTCTAGAGACAGGAAGTTCATTACTTGAGGTAGTCTGCTTCTTTACTGAACTGCATCGTGTGTTACTAAGTTCTATATACAATATTGGACTAAAAAGCCAGTTTCCCATTATGTCCAAACATTCATCCTAAAGTTGGCTCTTTCAGCACTGGAAAATACAAACGTCCTCTTCCACATAAGTTTCCAAATAACTTTTTTTTAAAACCTCTGTTATCTGCCTGCCGGTTTTGAGCATAATAATTGTTCTGTCCTAGGGCTTCCCTGGTGGTGCAGTGGTTAAGAGTCCGTCTGCCAATGCAGGGGACACGGGTTCGAGCCCTGCTCCGGGAAGATCCCACATGCAGCGGGGCAACTAAGCCCGTGCGCCGCAACTACTGAGCCTGCGCTCTAGAGCCCGTGAGCCACAACTACTGAGCCCACGTGCCACAACTAATGAAGCTTGCGCCCCGCAATGAGAGGCCTGCGCACCACAAGGAAGAGTAGCCCCCGCTCGCTGCAACTAGAAAAAAGAAAGCCCGCGTGCAGCAACGAAGACCCAATGCAGACAAAAATAATTAATTAATTAATTAAAAAAAACAATTATTATGTCCTCCTTGTTCATAAATGCTTTGGGATTCAGAAGATGTTTATTGTATATTAGTATGTTCCAGGCTTTGTACCCATTTTACACCAGGTTAACACTACCTGCGCCCCTCACTGTCTGCACTGGAGCAGGAACCAACTCAATGCTTGTACTTAATGAGCTAACACCTTTTCTCTCTGCTCACAAGTAAACTGTTTAGACAGGCAGTTCATTTGGGGCTCCTTTCCTCACAGAGATATTTTCCTTCACACACCCTCTTTCCACATCTTCTCTTTCTTAACCACTTGGTAATGATGTCTATAACAATTAGGGGTCTTCTAACTCTAGAACCTTATCATTCTAAATAATATGCAAATAAACTTTATCCTCAGCCAGTTTAATAGTTCAATCAGCAATTATTTTTAATCTCTCTATATATAATTTCAAAAAGAAGTTACATATTCTCCCACTTCTGAAGTTTTGGCACTCTCTTTTATTTTTCACATCTGACTCACTGCAAAAATATCTCTGGCAGCATTCACAGAAATTTGCCGGTGAGGTTCAGTCAAGAGAATTTCAGTATGGGCCCCAGCAGACATCTCAACCAACTTGTCCACATGTTCTGGGTAGCAGAGGCAGTTTGGCTTGGTGGAAAAAGCACAAGGACTCCAGGAGCCAGACTGCCTGGCTTCAAATCCAGTTCCAGCTTGGAAGAAAGGGAGAATTCAGGCAAACTATTTAACTTCTCTGGCCCCATTTCTTCAGTTAAAATGGAGATAATAACAGCACCTGCTGCAAAGATCTGTTGGGAAGACTAAATGAGTTACTACATATAAAGCCCTTAGAACAATGCTGGGAACATTATCAAAGCCTCAATAAATGTTTGCTAGCATACAAAGAAGCCACTGTCCTGGCTGTCACTGGGAGAGAGAAGAGAAATTTAAGCATGATCTCCATTCACATGAAATGTGACTGCTTTTGAGGGAAAGAGAAAAAAAATGAGAAAATACAGATAATATTTAAAGGACATGTTAATAAGAACAAACCACTTTTGGAATCATTGTCATAAATGTCTACCATCTAGACCTCCCCACTAGATATCTATAAGACATCTTGAACTTGGCTGGTCCAAAACATCTCTTCCCAGTGAATGAAGTCAATCTCATGTGCTTATTCAACAAGCACCTATTGAGTCACTATCATGAGTCAAACACCTTCAAGGCATATGGGAAACTTGAAGTTCTCCTTAACCTTTCCCTCTCCCTTAGCTTCTATATCTAATCAGACACCAAATTCTGCCCTCCTTATCCCAATCAGTGATTTAAATTTGTCCCCTTCTTGCCATGCCCAATGCCACAGTATCATTTCTCTGCAGGTCTATATCATCCAGTCCCTGACACTATCCTCTCCTGCTCCAACCTCTGCTCCTCATTGCTGTCTGAAGTGTAATCCTAAAAAAACGTAATAATCATCTCCTTTTAAGAAACTTCTAATAAAAAAGAATGAAATTCTGCCATTTGCAACAACATCGATGGACCTAGAGAGTATTAATCTTAGTGAAATAAGTCAGACAGAGACACTGTGTTATCACTTATTTGTGGAATCTAAACAATGAAATAAATGAACATATATAACAAAGCAGAAATAGACTCACGGATACAAAGAACAAAGTAGTGGTTACCAGTGGGGAGAGGAAAGGGGAGGAGCAAGATAACGGTAGGGGATTAAGAGATTAAAAACTACTATGTATAAAATAAATAAGCAACACAGATATAATGTACAGCACAGAGAAATATAGCCATTATTCTGTAATAACTTTAAATGGAGTATAATCTATAAAAATATTGAATCACTATGTTGTACACCTGACATTAATATAATATTGTATATCAACTATACTTCAATTTAAAAATTTAAAAATAAAAATAAAAGACTTCCAATGACTACTTACAGGTAAATTCTTTAGCTTGGCTTACAAATTATTTGACTACCTAACTCCAACTTTCTTCTCCAGTGCCATCTCTTGCCAGTCACCTCAACACAACCTCTACACAACAACACTGAACTTCTCCTTGTGCCATACCAGACCCTTGAGTGAATCCACACCATTGCATATGTCATCCCTGTTTCCCTCCATGACAAACACCTACTCATCCTGTAAGCCTCAGTCCAAATGACTTCTTTGCAATGAAGGCTTTTCCAGTGGCTAGTAGCACTTTTCCCTGTCTTCTAACTATACTTTAGTCTCACTTATTTGCTTAATTAATGAAATATCATAAGCAAATTACCTAGTATTAGGTTTGTTACAAAATAAATGCAACATAAAAGGTAGCAATTATTATATTATTCCTGTTGTATAGAAACCAAGTGTGGTTCCGCAGGACCTGGACATAGATATGAAAGAACAAACACTTTTTGAATGAATGAATGAATGAAGCAAGCTGAGGCATCTCACTATAAAAAGTACAAAATAGGGAGATTACCTTTTTTAATACGTTGCATAGAGGGAGTAAATATTTATACCAAAATCTTTGGCTAATATAGTTACTATAGTTAGACATGAAAGTTAGCTCTGAGCTTCCAGAAGGAAACTAAAAGGAAAAGGACAAACAGTTCTCATCATCTGATGAAAGAAAGTATACCACTTGATCGAGAAATACATTTTCCTGGAGGAGTCTTCTATGTGCATATTGCATAACACTGAATAATACGGTATTTTCTTGTCATTTAAAAAACACAGAAATAGGGGCTTCCCTGGTGGCGCAGTGGTTGAGAATCTGCCTGCTAGCAGGGAACATGGGTTTGAGCCCTGGTCTGGGAGGATCCCACATGCTGCGGAGCAACTAGGCCCGTGAGCCACAACTACTGAGCATGCGCGCGTCTGGAGCCTGTGCCCCGCAACAAGAGAGGCCGCGATAGTGAGAGGCCCGTGCACCGCGATGAAGAGTGGCCCCCGCTTGCCACAACGAGAGAAAGCCCTCGCACAGAAACAAAGACCCAACACAGCAAAAATAAATAAATTAATAAACTCCTACCCCCAACATCTTCTTTAAAAAGAACACAGAAATAGTCTTTCCTTTGGATTTTTAATCAATCCTCAATAAAATAAAATCCAAGAGCAGTACCAGTTAAACTCTAGGCAGAAGCAGTTGGTGAAAGACAGGAGCCTCTGTGGGATTGGAAGGAAGCGATGGACAAGGTTTGCCTCAGGGAGAGACAGTCAATGCCCTGGGTGAGAGCTGGGTGCTGAATGCTGCTGGTGTACTATCAGGCACAAGAAGGTGGCCCCATCGAGGTCCCCCCAGCTGGATCATGCTAACAGCTAGATAACACACTGAGTGGGGAAAGGAGGCATTTTCAGCAAAGGGTCTTGAAACAATGAGAATTTACATGTACAGTCAGATGAACCCTTGGATATAGAGGGTTGACTGTACTAAGCCATTTTATATAAGGAACTTGAGCATCTGCAGATTTTGGTATCTGCGTGGAGTCCTGGAACCAGTCCCCCATGGATACTGAGGAACATAATTTAAGGGACTCTTTTCAGTGACATTATTTGGTGTTGCAAGAACTGAAGATTAGAATGAGCTATAGACATATAAATTGGTCAAACGTGTGTTTCTGGGAGGCCTAGGTAATAAGAAAATCCAGCTCTGTCAAGATAATATCTGGGAGAATAGATAGATATTATCAGGCTAGAATCACTGGATGAGAAATACCTGGCCAGCCTCATTTGTGAACACTCCCTGCCTCCTCTGATGCTCCAAAAATACAGTCGCCATTCTCATCTATGTGTTTTGTATGCACGTTTCCCCTCCCTTCCCCCTTTAGCCCCTACTCAACTCTTCACCCTCAGCTCTGGGTATCACCTTTAGGTGGCCTTTCCTTCCTCCCTCATCCTAGGCTGCCAGGTGCTACTCCCCAGAGGCCTCCTGTCACCATAACCACGTGTACATTCCTCATTATTTCTGTGTTTCTTGTGAGCTCCTCTAGGGAAGGTACCAAGACTTATTCAACTTGGTTTCCCCAGCACAGTGCTTGACACAGAATAATCAACCATTATATGTCAACAGTAGGAAGGAAGGGAGTTTGGGAATTACCTCAGATGATTCCCATAGGGCCAATGAGGATAATACAGAGTAGAAGGGTGTTTATGGGGAAGAATAACAACAATGTTGGCATTTGACTTGCTAAGTGTGCATCACTGGAATAGCTAGTGAAGACTGAGAGAGAAATGTGGGCATTAACAATGCAGATTTGAACATCATCTGCCAGAAGTAGTAGCTGAAACACTGAGAGAAGATGAATTTTCTTTTCAGTTGCACCCAAATGAGCAATTATCCTTTGACTAAGATCTTTCCATCTTTTTCTCCCTCATTTGGGAACAATTACCATAGAAACAGGGTTAAATTCAACTTCTCAGCTTCATTTGAGTAGGATTCAAGGGCCTCCTCCAGAGCATGTTACTCACCAACTCAGTCCCCTCTGCTCCAGGAAACTCGCTGACCCTCTGAGCATATCTGGCCGATCACCCCCTCGATGGTATTACTGAAGCAACATCTCTCTGATGGAATCTTTGAGGAGCCTTAACTTCAGGGCCCATCTGCCTCATCCTCGGCTAACTCCCTCAAGGCTCAAACTCAAAAGCACAGAAGGCTCTTCTAAATCCTTTGCTGAGTGAGTACACGTCTTTTCTAATCAATCAGAATGCAGAACCCTTGAAAATGGAAGCTATACTCTTTGTTCCTTCTTTGTCCCCACTATCTCTAGGTGTAATAGTTCTGTACATTCAGACAATTAATGTTTAGGATATTGGTGGGAGGGAGACAGCTTATTATCGAACTCCTGAGGCAGCTTCCAGATTATTGTTTCTCTGCCAAATATCAGTAACTTCTCTTCTTCTAAAGCCAGCACTATCCCCTTCTCTCTCTCCATCCTGGAAGCTTCAGGATGGTGACTGTATCTTCTTCCTTATGATTCTAGCTCTGTTCTCATAATTCTCTGCATCTTTCTTGATGGCTTCAGCATCCACATAGGTGACCCTGGCTCACAGCAATTTGATTACTCCCATTTGAACCAACGTCAATTCTGTGTCATTTAATCTGCCAATAGGCAAATCTAAACATCATCACTTAACCCTACTAACTAACCTGTACTTTTCAAAAGCCCAAAATGTCACATGGTCTCCCCCTCACCCCACCATGTAGTCATCCCCCTCTCTCTCAGTGAACCTGCTTGTCTCTCTCATTGGTCATTGCCACCACAGCTCTTAGAGAGTCTTTCCATTCTTTATACAATGAGAGTGATAAAGTTTGCAGTGGTGTCGAGAAGATGAAAAGAGATAATTTAGGGATGTCCCAGCCCATAGTATGAGTTGCTAAAGTAAGCTCTTCTTCCCTCCCCTTTCCCTCTAGGAATAAGGAGCTCATGTTTCCTGAAGACATCATTCTAACTTTCAGCCTCTTTGACTAGTCTAGAAAATCCACCCTCTTTCTCAATCAAAATCTGTCTCCCAAAGCCTCCCATCCGGTGCATACTGCTCAGCTGGCTGTAGCACTAAGAATAAGAATGACCTTCTCCCCCCAGGTAAGCCTGCCAGCAATCCTCAGACAACTCACACAGCCACTAGAGTCTTTTCTTCTCCAGGCTGACCACCTTGACTCCACCTGCCTTTAAACCCACCACCACATAATGGCCATCTTAGACTCCTAACACCTTCCAGTATCCTACACAATAAGCAGAAACTTCTGCCAGAACACTGGCCCCATTCAAAATTCCCAGGACTACAACGTGAACATTTTCCAGGGCTGACAGTCTGTCCTGCTCCAAAATGGTTGAAAAATAAGTCCTCCTCATGGCTTTTCTTATAAATCAAACTCTACAAGGGAGGAGAAGAAGAAAAAATAAAAAACTAACTCCCCAGACTGCAAGAAATCGTAACGCCAAGTGAATGGGGATTTTTTTTAAAAGAGTCTTGAATCCTGAGGGCTTGTCTTGTTCTTTTAACTAGAAAGTTTGAGTCTTGATCCATTAATCCAGAGCTAATAAATGGCTGGTGGCAATTTGCCAGTTTGAACTCACAAGTGCGAGCTTATTCATTATTAGGAAGTAGCAATCTCTGTAGGGAAATGCTTGCAAACAGGATTAACAGAGCAAGGGGAGCGCAAAGCCTTTGGTGAAAAATGTGCCCATTGCTAATCAGTGGCCAACAGCTTGCTGCTGCAATGAGTTGCAGAAGCAGTCATAGCTCAGTGATCTGTGTGTCCATCATTTGCCAGAGCAGGGAGTGGACTTTATGCACTGGCTGAGTCAGGATTTCCAAAACTTTTCTACCAAAGTGCCCCTGATAGCAGTAGCCAGTAAGATCGTGTCCCTACAGGGTTCAGAAACTGAACCAGAAGGCCCAAAATTTAGTCGAAGTCTCCTGTTTATTCTTCAATATTCATGTAAATTGGCATCTTAATACTATTCCCACACTGGTTTTAATATAAAAAGAACAGACTTCCCCACGTTTCGATGTAATTCTCTGAGCCCCTAGACCACAGGCCATGCCCCCAGGGCTTCATGTCCTCCTGTTTGAGACAGGGAGCTAGTCCCTACTCCAAGGAAGGAGCCACACCCCCCAACAGCCTGCATGAGACAGACTCAGAGGTCTCATGGCCACTTCAGTGGTCATTCCTTACCCAGATCTATAGGCTTATTGATTCCAGAAGGAATTATAACAGAGAAGGTATAGCACAGTAAGACCTCAGTATTGAAGACAGATAGACAGCTCCACAGTCTTGTAATGTACAACCGGAGCCTACCTAACCTCTTCAAGCCTGTTTCCTCACCTGTAGAGCAGTATCTACTGCCTAGGCTGTGCTGAGAACTAAATCAGAGGATGTGAGTAAAGTGCTTAGTACAGTAAGTAAACATGAATGTTTGTTATCATTATACTGGTGGTATCACCAGACACCTAGAAGTCTCCACAAATCCTGACTTTGTTGCTAAAGAGAATCCTGGAAATAAGAGTCTGAAGACCTGGAATCAAGTCTTGATTCATTAGTTAATGCTGTAGCCTTAAATGACTGATTTGGACTGATCCCAGGCTTCCACATCTATGAAAATGGGAACATGATACCTGCTCATAGATCATCCAATATCATTGTGCAAATTACATGAAATGGTATATGCATGATGTATTTGAGAATATTTGGTAAAAATACCAAATATGAGCTAAAACCCACCTTTCTCTTCTTCAAACGTACACAGCTCTCTGGTGTTAAGTATTTAAGAGGCTTTGGTGCATAGGAGAAACAAGGAAAAGATGTGAATAAAGTTATAATGTGAGCAATGGAGATGACCTCTGACAACTGTGAGCTTTTTCTCCCAGAGCTATATAGAACAATAATAATAAATGACAATACACATTGTATTGCATGTGTGATGCCTACCACATCAGACATTTATGTTGAATGCTTTACCTACAATCTCTTGTTTAATCCACATAAACTATATACAATTATTATGCTCCATTTACAACTAAAGAACTGAAATTCAAAGTAGGTAAGAAACCTGACCAGATTGGTATGGCTGGGATTAGAACCAAGTCTGGGTAACTCCAAACTTGAGCTCTTAGAATCTGAGCTTGTAACTGTAATGCTCTTCTATCCCACCTTTCAAATGGACCAATGACCTGCTTATTTACTAATCCAGAAAGGAGCCTATTATGGAATTCTTGCTTGAGGCTCTTTTAAGATTATTGGCTGATCCTAGCTGCACTTGGCCAATCACAGGCTGAGGCTACGATTTTAGAGTTAACAATTAGTGATGTCAGAGAAGGGGTGGGACTCCAGTTCTGTGCCTTCCCCTTCCTTCTGAGGACCAGCAGGTCTGAGATGATGTGAGTTTGGAGATACAATGTCTAGGATTCGAATTCCAGCTCTACTGATAACCCACTCTGTGTCTCTGGGAAAGTTACTTAACCTCTATGACAATACACATAAACTTCTACCATATGCGGAAAAAAATTATAATCTATACTTTGCAAAGACGGCTGGGAGGAATAGCAGGGATTGTATAAACTGTCTAACACAGAGGAGGTGGCTCAAAAATAGAGAAGGTAGTTATTATTAATTATTATTTTTATAATGAGGTAAAAGTCTTTCATAAAGAAAACCAAAGTAAGTTTTCAGATGTCACATTATTTGAAATTTAAAATCTCAAATACCCTTTTATATCTTTCCAAAGCATTAAGCAAATGTAAGCAACTGTTCAATAATTTTAATCAGTTCACAAATAGTCTCAATCTAAAAGATTTTACATCTTCTTTCTAATCAAAAACTACCCTGAAGTGGTTAAATTCTGACAGGGAGAAGAAATCCATGTGGGTTAGCAGAACAATCTTCTGGGAGCATTAAAATGACTCTTGAATAATTTTCAAACCTAATTGTATTTGCACTTCCTACTGCTCTAAAGCCAAATCAAAATTCATTGGCAAACAAGCAAAATCCTGCCAGGATCTCATGATTTATCATGTGAAATTTCATCATGCATAGCAAGTAGCAAGGTAACGTGGGTTTAAGAGACGTGTGTTCAAAATTCCTGATGATTTGTTTATTCCCTCTGAGAAAGATGGACCAGGGAGAGTCAATTGGGCCTCCTGGACTTGTAATAAGCTTATAATAGGCAGGCATGATTTGATCAGGAAAAATCACTACAGAACTCCTAAAGACAAAAGGGAAGTGGTACAGGACAGTGTGCTGATTTGGCTTCCTCAGGGGGCAGTATTCATGGCTGACTCCTGAAAATCAGGAAGAAGAATTATTTCAAGGAGGAACTGTAAAGTGGCCCCAGGGTCCATGACTATTCTTTCTGTCTCCCACACAGCCTACCTTTGTTGCACAGTAGTTTCCTGGCACTGCCAGAAGAGTGGGTGAGAAGCTGGGAGGGAGGCCGAGAGGGAACACAGATGGCTACACTGATCACAGAAGCAGCTACCATGCACAGTGGTCCCACATGATCAAGACCTCAGGCATCCCCTGACGGAGAACACCTCTATTGCTTAGACCAGGCTGTCAGCCAATTTAGCCAAAACAAGGGCCAGACTGGCACTTCTCAGAGACCCACACCCACTTACCAAAGCACACTGCTCCTAGAGAGGCAGTATAGATAGAGAAGTTAAAAGCTCAGATTTCAGAACTAGGCTGATTCTCTGCTGAGTTACCTGAGACAAGTAACTTAACCTCTCTCTGTGCCTTAGTGTCTCCATCTGAAAAGTGAAACAAATAATAATAGTACATGTCCCACAGGAGTTGTGTTGACAACTAAATGAGTGCCTAGATATAAAATAGTAAGAACAATACCTGACACATAGGTGCTCAATGCATGTTGTTATTATTCTAAACCAGCCACCCCACTGTCATATAGTTACACAGCTTACTTACAGCTCATTAAGTGTTTTCAGGTACTCATTCAAATCTCATGACAACCCAGGGAGGTCCAGCAGGTACCATTATCCCCATTTTACAGATGGAGAACCACAGCTCAGAGAACTCATGTGGTTTACCCAAGGCCATGAACCTAATAATTAGCAGAGGGGGGACCTGAACTCAGGGTTTGGGTTTCAAGTTTAGAGACCTTCCATTTATATATCACATAGCTTAATTATAATTGGGGTAAATTTCATTTCAACCCTACATCCATGTATGTATTCCAGCTGGGGATTATTCATTCCACAAAGGCTATACAGAATATGAGTGGGCTTGCATACTTGCACTGGGTTCTGAGCACTCAGCTGATGGGGGCACCCTGTCAGGGAGCAGGCCCTTTCCAGGAGCCAGATCTTGTCCCTTTTCTTTTTGCTCTCTTGAGTGAGTTTGAGGTACTCCATTGTCACACAGGATAGGACCAAAGCCAACAGGCAAAAAAACAACTGTGGGGAAAACAACTGCTTGAAAACAGATGACTGTTCTCACCAGAATCACCATACATGGAGATTTACACAAAAAGCACCTGAATTTCCATGTGTCAAGACAAGCAGTCCTATAATAAGCTCTCTCCAGGAAATAAAATTCTATCTGCACCACCAATTAGATTGCACCTATCAAAAGGCAGACTAATCACAACTTTTAAAGTGGCCAATGACAGGATAATCTCCCAGCTGAAGAATTACTTAGGTACTCTCAGCCAGTTGGGGAATGTTAACTGAGCAGGTTCAGATTGCTCAGATTTGCAAATGGAACAGGTGACAGCTGGTGGGCGATTATCCATAGAAACTCCTGATTCACACAGGGGTTAGTCACATAAAAGGGAAGAATAGAAATGGAGATGCCAAAAGAAGCATTTGGTCCTGGATTTCTCTGAAGAAGAGCAGATGGACATAATCAATTACCTAAATAATTCAGAAGAGAAAAAAAAAAGACTGCTTTCACCTGAATTATCCAGATAAATTTTAAAGACATAGTTTGGATGAAGGTTTCTTTTTCATCCAAATGGACTGCTTATATTTTCCTGATTCATCAAATAATTTACTTCTACATGAGCAGGGCTGGCTTACAAAACTACTATAACCATAGTGATAACTGCTACACATGATGTCCTTTCTCTTACATTTGTACTTCAGGAAAGAATTGGTTTCAAGCCGAGCCCTTTTTTTCTCCTTTGTGTATTGGTAAGCTTTTCCTCTGGAAATAAACTGGGCTGGCTGTCCCTTTGATCCCATTGTGCGATTCTATCTCGTTCATCAAGCTTTGGCACCTGACCTGTTACAAGGGTATAGAAAATGGTACAATTTGAGCATTTCAAAGTGCCGGTTTTCTATTTAAAAGGGGGGATATTTGACAGCTACCTTTAGATCCACTTGCTTATCTGGGTTGCGTTTTAACAAATTTTTGTGAAAGCATACCATTTATTTGCCAAAATTGGAAAAAAATGAACAATGGTGAGTTCATATCCCAGTGAATATGGCTTGAAACACACAAATCTACAGCAAAGACTGACAGAGAGTATCATCATATCTGTGTGGCATCAGAAAATGGTCCAGGCTTGAGCTTCGACACCTGCAATAAAGAGGACCACAACAGTCAGGGTGAGGTTCAGTGTTGTTTTCCAGCACAGGGGATTGTAGGTGCTTCCCTTCCGATCCGTTGTGTGGGTAGATTAGAAGCGACATGGACCTTTCTCTGGCCAGAAACCTCTTGGCTCCATCTTCATCTGGGACGATTGATCAGCTTTTACTGATTGCAGGAAATGGCTGTTAACTGGGGGAATGAAGAACACATCTAGAGGCAGAGTCCCTAAGATGATTCAGAGCCCCCGCTTCATTGGCTCTCCTGCATAACTCAGTGGGGTGAGGGCCTTCTCCCCGCATGAGACACTTACTGCCCACCCTTATCTTTTCATCAGAAACAAAGAGCCTTGTAATCTGGGGCAACATGAAATACCAAACATCAAAAAAATGGTCACTTTTTTGCAATAAATATTTTAATGTGACAAAACCAAAGCACAATCGATGAAGCCAAAATGTTTGTCACTTGCTGCTTTCGACTGAGATAAAATTCTACTCTTAGCTAAAAATTTTTCTGTTTCCAATCAAATGTCATTTTAACTGTATTGATTTTACTCGTTTATGAATACTTTAAAACTTTTCCTTCATCAATTTTTGTTTAACGCTTTTGAACCTGCCCTTGTAGATTGTAACTCCGAGAAGAGTCTTCTTAGGTGACATGTCTGTTGCTGTTGAAACTTGCACAAAGCCCTTGGTGGAGACCAGTCTGGCCCTTTGCTGAACTGAGAATCCACGTTGCGAATCACTGTTGACAGTCACACTTTTGCTTCTATTTGCTTGTGCTTCTGATTATAACTCAATATATGTTCATTCGCTTTGTAGAATGCCCCTTTTTAGCCTCTAGCTGCTGGATGACACCATCTGTGATTCCCAAGGAAATTAAATTAAATTAAGTTAAAATTCAATCAGCAGAAGATTGTTGCCTCTATGACTTTACTAGGAACCTTGAGAGCGTAAGTGCCTAAATGCCTCTCTCTTAATACAGAAACAGGCAAGCTCAGCTATAGCAACATTGGCCCATGTTTTAAGACTCCCTCAGAGGCGGGGGCCAGTGACTGACCCTTTCTGTCCAGCCTCGCATGGCCTGCAGCAGCTCGGAAACAGACTGCATTGCTCCTGCAGTCATTGCTTGGTTTAGGGAAATCTTTGTTTCTTACCAAAAGAAAAGAGAAAAAAAAAAAAAAAAACCTTCAGGTTTATGCAAAAGGAGGAGATTGTTAATTTGCACAATATCTGATACGCTACACCAGAATAAATTCTAGATGGATTAAATGGCTTTATTTTACAAATAAAAGTAAGCCATAAAAATGGATTTTTTTAAAAAAGCAATACATTGATCTTGAGAATTTATAAGCAATAAAAAACACCAAGTATAGAGTATAATATACTAAATTTGAAAAAGTCATATCAAATAGCATAAACAAAATGCAAAAACAAATGGAGAAACTAGGAGAAAATATAAGATTCATGATAGGCAATATAATAGACATATAAGCACAAACACACATACAAGTGTATACTCATAAGAAAATTAAAATATCCCATTTATGGTCAAAGTACATTAATAGTAATTAACAAATTAAAGAAATACAAATAGGCAAAAATCCTTCCAAATTCACCTGTTTTTCAAAACCCAACACATACACACATATATACACATTACAAAAACAATGAGAAACTACTTATTACATAGCAAACTAACAAAGATTTTTTTAAATTATGTTAATTTGGTGATGGTGAAGTAAAATAAGAACTTTAAAATTTTGCTAGCAAACTGTAACATGTCACCATCTTACTAGAAGTTAACTTGGAAATATGTAGGGAATTTTAATATATTTGGGGAGACATTTATCCCAAAGAAATAACCAAAGATATGCATAAGAATTTTTGTGGAAGGATGTTTATTGCAGCTTCATTTATATAACATAAAAAAAAATGGAAATAACCTAAATGTCAACCTGGCTATGTAAATTATGTTACAAACACAAAACAAAATATTATGCACTTTTGAAAAACATGTAATAATATGAAGAAACTACTATACAATACTACTAAAAGCAGGATGAAAAATTATATGTGGATATGTATGTAGGTATGTATATTTTATATATGTATATTTTGACTCCAATTTTGTGTAAATATTATATAAAATGTTTAAATATCATATGTTGTAATATACACATAAATATATATACAGTCACAGAGAGATTAAGTAAAAGGAAAAGAAAAAATTGACAAAATGTGAACAGTAATTATTACTGAATGGTGGGCACATTTGCCATTTTAACAATCCTTATATTTCTATTTTTCAAAAATTTCTAAAATAAGACAATATTACTTTATAATTTAAAAAGTAGTAAACCCTACTTTTTTAAAAAACAGAGCTGGCTTTTCCTGTCTCTTCCAAATGGCAGAGGTTTTGTTCTCTTGCTGTATACTGAGGTATATTTCATTACCATTTCCCATAACCATGTTATAATTATCTTCTTAACCAGTTCATAACAGGAAGTGCAAAGACTCACAGTAAGGCAAAATACCAGTAAAAATTTCCCGGGGGAAAGAACTAAGTGGTTGAGCCAGGAAATGCGGTTTGCATTATCCTATGTGGCTTCCCATCCTGACTCCCCCACCTCAGCTCTCCTCTGGGCTGCCCTTCATCCCCAACAACACTGCACTGGAGCAAATGTGTGCCGATTTGGAGAGGAAACATTGCTATCCCATTCCCTGCCCCTACTTCACCGCTTGAATTCCCATTTTTCAAAAACTCAGGCTCTCACAGGTAAACTCCAGGCACGGCATTCAGACAGAAACGTGTATAGAAACACTAAGAAAAGTTCATTATTTTGAATTCTGGTACCCCCCATAATAGAGAACTATCATACCAGGTACCATATGTTGAGCACTTACAATGTGCCATCACTCTGCTAAGTGCTTTACACATATTATCTCATTTTTGTTGTTAAAAACAACCCTGTAAGGTAGGCATGAAGATTCCCATTATACAAATAAGTCATTTGAGGCCCAAGGAGGATAATTAACCTAACTAGTATCCCAGAGTCAGAGTCTAAATTCAAGTCAATGCCAGTAACTACACACTAAGCCACCGCACCCCAGTATCTCTAAATAAGATGGAAAACTATGCTTTTAAAACCAACCTAGATTCAGGCCCTGCTATTGCATTTTAGTATTTAAATAATACTCGTTTATTAGTATTTAAATAATACTCATTTATTTTCATCTTTTCTCCCTCTGTTTTTCAGTAGATTGCTACATGTCTTGATTTGTGGCTTTCTTCTCCCAACCTCCCACCACCTGTTAACCAAATCTTAGTATTAGAAACCCACATACTACACTCCCAAAAGAAACTGAAAGCTTTATGTATTTCAGGAGGATGAGTTGTTATTCCTATTTTATGGGTGCATCCACTGAGTCCCAAGACATTTAAGGGAACCTCCTTAAATCACATAGCTAATAAGTAACAGAGAAGAGCCTGAACACAGTTATCTTGCAAACTGTTCCTGAGAGCCAGCAGCATATGCAACATTAAAGGTTTTCACTCCAAACAGTGAATATTCTTGTTCCATAGCTGGTGATACTTATACCATTTACATATAATGTAGCCTCTGTAGGAATACAACTAGCTTTACTTTAGAAGACTAATATTCCTTCTTTCTTCTTGCTTTTTCCTTGTCTTACCTCTCTATGATAATAGCTACATGCCAGGCATAGATGTGAGTTCTTTATGCACACAGACTCACTGAATACTCTGAATAACCTATGAGACAGGCTCTATTTTTTTTAACATCTTTATTGGAGTATAATTGCTTTACAATGATGTGTTAGTTTCTGCTTTATAACAAAGTGAATTAGTTATACATATACACATGTTCCCATATCTCTTCCCTCTTGCATCTCCCTCCCTCCCACCCTCCCTATCCCACCCCTCTAGATGGTCATGAAGCACCGAGCTGATCTCCCTGTGCTATGCGGCTGCTTCTCACTAGCTATCTATTTTACTTTTGTTAGTGTATATATGTCAATGCTATTCTCTCACTTTGTCACAGCTTACCCTTCCCCCTCCCCATATCCTCAAGTCCATTCTCTAGTAGGTCTGCATCTTTATTCCCATCTTACCCCTAGGTTCTTCATGACCTTTTCTTTTTTTCTTAGATTCCATATATATGTGTTAGCATATGGCATTTCTTTTTCTCTTTCTGACTTACTTCACTCTGTATGACAGACTCTAGGTCCATCCACCTCACTACAAATAACTCAATTTCGTTTCTTTTTATGGCTGAGTAATATTCCATTGTATATATGTGCCACATCTTCTTTATCCATTCATCCAATGATGGACACTTAGGTTGCTTCCACGTCCTGGCTATTGTAAATAGAGCTGCAATGAACATTTTGGTACATGACTCTTTTTGAATTATGGTTTTCTCAGGGTATATGCCCAGCAGTGGGATTGCTGGGTCGTATGGTAGTTCTATTTGTAGTTTTTTAATGAACCTCCATACTGTTCTCTATAGTGTCTGTATCAATTTACATTCCCACCAACAGTGCAAGAGGGTTCCCTTTTCTCCACACCCTCTCCAGCATTTATTGTTTCTAGATTTTTTGATGACGGCCATTCTGACCAGTGTGAGATGATATCTCATTGTAGTTTTGATTTGCATTTCTCTAATAATTAATGATGTTGAGCATTCTTTCATGTGTTTGTTGGCAATCTGTATATCTTCTTTGCAGAAATGTCTATTTAGGTCTTCTGCCCATTTTTGGATTGGGTTGTTTGCTTTTTGTTATTGAGCTGCATGAGCTGCTTGTAAATTTTGGAGATTAATCCTTTGTCAGTTGCTTCACTTGCAAATATTTTCTCCCATTCTGAGGGTGAGACAGGCACTATTATTATATCCATTTCACAGACAAGAAAACCAAGGTCAGGGGTTAAATAAACTGTCAAAGTGTCAGGCCCAGGATTCAAAACCAGGCAGCCAGATGAGTCCATGTTCCATCCTACTACATTGTACTCTCTACACACAAAAAGTGCATAGAAACTGCACCCTACAATGGTTAGAGCTGTTATTTTAGTACTATTTACAACACCACCACTTAAAGATGTGGAAAATTTGAAGCGAGTGCAGAGACATATAATGAAAATTATTAATGTTTGAAAAATGGAACATATGAGGAAAGCTTAAGAGAAGTGAAACTTTTTTAGCCTTATAAAGAGAATTCTGAAGGGAAGTTAATAACTCTTCAAAAAAACGAAGAATTATGGAGAAAATGATAACCAGAGTTTATTCCCACTCACAGAGAAGAATGTTAGAGAAAACCTGCTTGAAATCACAGTAGGAGGAAATTAAGCCAACTATAAGGAAGAACTTCCATTAGTTCACACACTCTCAGTTGTGGACTTCAATTTAACCAGCCTTCCTTACATTGCCAGTTCAAGCATTATTCATAATGAGGTCAAGAATCCTCTTTCAAATCTCCAATGATCAAGTGATACTCAGGATAATTTTAGTTTCAAGTGTTTGGGGTTTTTTTTTTCCCAATTCTTTGACAAACATCCATCTTGAGCTAACATGAAAATCCTCAAATGAGAATATATGATTAGTCAGACTGTATGATTCCCTGACCTGTCTGTTCAGAAAGAATTCACATGAAGTGACAACCCAGGGTAGATGTGGCATCACTTTCTTGAGATCCCTCTGAACAGAAGCAGACACCCATTTCTCTGGGCACTTTTCATGGAGTTCAGCCCGTAAGTAAGGAGGTAAATTGCATTGACCTCTTGTGGTTCCTTCCTGCCTCATGATTCTATAACCCCCTACGTTTGGTCATCCATCCCAATAAAGCTTCATTGTTAGAATCCATGGTTTCTTCACAACCAAAAATAATAAAATACAGGAACGGCACAGGTAAGAATTGCTGACGGGTAAGACCAGCTAGACTACAAGGTATCTTTGAAGGATCTTACTGTGCCTCTAATTCAGATTTCCTCAAAGTGGTCCTTGAACCATCTTGCATTAGAATTATCTCTGGTACTGTACGTGCTAAAAATTAATCATCATCTTTAAAGAGGGCCCCAAGGATCTGCATTTTAAGCACTCTTCCCACACTTTAAAAAAAAATGTACTCTAAGCTGTAAGAACCAATGAGATTCATGTCTAACACCTTCATGCCACAACTGAGAAACAGAAACTTAGAGAAATTGATATTTGTCCACCTAGTTACTAGAAGAATCAGGAATGGAATCAGATGTTCAGACTCCCAAGCTAATAAATTTCTCATCTATTTGGAAGCATTACAAATAGATTTAGAAAGTGCCCCATGGAATATACACTTGGCATCAAAGCAGTGAGCAAACTGGTTTGTCTCTCTGAATAATTGCATTCTCTGCCACGGAGAAAAATAGTAATCGCCTATGGCTCAGTCAAGTTGGTTGGCACCACAAATAACTCAATCTCATCTCCAAGTGATTTAAACTCTAAAGAATTATATAAGCTCATCTTTGAGGCACCAGAAGTGAGGCAGGCTTCATGGCAATTGATCCAACAGTTCAACCCTGCCATTTGAGACCCTGTTTCATCATTTCTCCACTTTGCCATGCAGATCATTAGGCTAATGTGTCAATTCTCTCTGTTTAGGGCAGAACTTCTTTCCAAGAAGGTCCCAGAAATATTTTCCTTGACTTTCATTGGCTCCAATAAGTGTAAGCTTATCCATTCCTCAACAAATTACTAGCAATGAGACTAAAAATAATGTAAATGTCTCTAATAATTAATGGAAGTGGAGGACTCAATCACAATGTCCATTCAACCTGAAAGGGAAAATAGCTGAGGAAGCTCTCATACCCTTCCCTAGCAAGGGTCAGTCCCCAGACAGAAAATACTTTTCTCACCCTTACTGTGTATAGAGCTATTTTCCATTTTCAGCTTGTGTTAACCAATTTTATCTTGGGAAAGGTCTTCCCGTCCCATACCCCTAACATACATTATAACCATTGACTCAATGCTTTAGGGAGAGAAAAGCATGCTTCCTTATCTATATACAACAGGGTCTCATATGTACTTATATACTCATATATGCAAAGAAAAATGCAATTTCTTTGTTTTCATATTTGAACTAATCTGTCTCTCAAGACCACAACATCCAGGGCAGCAGAGTTGAGAGTAGTTAAATTTGGTTCAATCCAGTGAGCTCAGAAGAACCATTATAGTTTAAACAGTTACTTGAGGTAACCCAGTCATCTCATTTGATTCAAAGACTCAGTATTTCAGATTTCCTCCTATTCTTCTTCAAAATGGCATTTAGGTATATAGGAAGACCTAACTACAGAGAGGAGATGGCAGCTTTCCACACAGCATCCTTTAACCACCCACCCTGGGTGTCCTTCACTGCAAGAGCCCCTCAAGAACATGTTGACTCTTCCACTCTACCTCTGACCCAATCATTCGCCCCACAAACCCCCTGAAGCCAGGAGCAATGGGCTTTCTCCTCACTCTTCCTGTTGGCATAGAACTCCTCCATGTCCCGCTCTCCTCCTTCGCCTATAGCATTTAAATTACACACCCCTGCCCCAATCGTAGTGGTGGTGGGGTGTAGGGAGAAAGAAATCTGATTTAAAAAGCATAAAAGAGGGTCATTTCAAAAGTATTATACCTATTACACATGACAATATGCAAAAAACTCAGGGTATCCTTCAGAGCCACCTGGGTAAACCTATTCCACTAACTCAGAAGGATATGGGGAGGAGAGTAGGGCCAAATAAAATCATAAAACAAAACCCATCATCCCTGTGAAATATCCAAGCTGAAAAGATATGGCTGTCCCCTTAGAGACTGAGGTTTAAGTGCAAAAGGGTAAAGTATCCATGAAATAAAGTAACAAGACAGGTTTCCAGTAATCCTGACTGTGTCTAGACAGGTGACATCTAAAAGCCATATTGGCCAGAATGGTTTTTGCCATCAATCTGCATGGTGATGGGGCCCAGAAGTATCAGTGACACCCATGCCATTAACACATAAGCAACAGAAGAGACAAGAGCCAACCCAGAGCACAGCTGGAGAGATCTTTTCAGCCCAATTATAGACAGGACCTTAGGTCATCATAATCTATGTTGATACTTAACACTTTTTCCTGAAAAACAATCAACTAAAACCTAACATAAGGTGCTTGATGAAATGTCATTCACTTGTGTTGAATAGTAATTTATATTTGAGAGTTAATTGTTGGCCTTCATGATAACAATATTGTTCTTTTTTTGCCTAATATAATTACATGTTTATATTTGAACCTAAACCCACAACCTATGCTTCTACAAAACACAGATATGTACCTTGCTATAAGGAAAACCATGTCTTCTTTTTTTTTTTTTTTTCCCCAGTACGCGGGCCTCTCACTGTTGTAGCCTCTCCCGTTGCGGAGCACAGGCTCCGGATGCGCAGGCTCAGCGGCCATGGCTCACGGGCCCAGCTGCTCTGCGGCATGTGGGATCTTCCTGGACAGGGGCACGAACCCGTGTCCCCTGCATCGGCAGGCGGACTCAACCGCTGCGCTACCAGGGAAGCCCAAACCATGTCTTTTTAAAATCATTCTATTTGTTAAGGAAAGAACCAAAGACTTAGAACTCAGGTTGAAAAAAATTAAGAGTTTAAGTTTTGAAACAAACAATAAATACTGCTACTATGCCAGCTTCAGTGCTAGAAGTCAATGCTAATAAGCCAGAGTCAATGCTAATTAAAAATGCATTAAAATGAAGGGAAAAGATAAAGAAGATAGAGAAGGTAGAGAGAGGAATTACTAGTTATACTAAGTCAACACTGCCACCATATGCAAATAAAAAGATATGCATAACAAGATTTTATTAACAATAAAGACTTAAGTTTTCGTCTTAATTTTCTATTTCTGATTTAAAATAGGAGATTTTATGACTGAAAGATGTTTTTTGGAAGCCTAACTTGTAGAAAGAGGTGTTCAACTCAGACAAACTTAGAGATTCATGCTAAGAAACTAAAACTGCCAAAGCAGCTCAGAAGAGGTGATGGCTAAGCTGGAATTTGAGGGATGAATGAGATTTTTCCAGGCAGAGAAGGCAGAGGGGAATGGAGAAAAAGACATCCCAAGAAGAGGGAATGGTATGTGCAAGGCAGAGTTGTGTGTTATCATTTGGCGTATTCAAGTCCTCATACTACTTCATGCCACAGATGTGAAGAAGTGGATGTGGGAGCCTTAAAAATAGCAGTGGGTCCCAAATATTAAGTACTGCAGAAAAGCTGACATAAGACAAGGACAGAATATTCCCCAGAGTATCTGGTGATGTGGAAGTTACCAGTGACCTTCGTCTGAACAGCATCAGGTTAGGGTGCGTTTAGTAAATAAGACATTGAGGTATAAAAAAGAATGAGCCATGGTGGGAAAAATCAAGATTGTCTAAAAACTCAAAAGCATCATAGAATAAAAGGAAGGTTTTGTTCTGGTTTTGCTAGAATGGGAGAACTTGATCACAGGTTAGGCTAAGGGAAGGAACAGAAAAAGAAAGAAGCTGCAATGAACATTTTGGTACATGACTCTTTTTGAATTATGGTTTTCTGCAGCTCTATGTACAATAGCCCGGAGATGGAAACAACCTAAGTGTCCATCATCAGATGAATGGACAAAGAGGATGTGGCAGATATATACAATGGAATATTACTCAGCCATAAAAAGAAACGAAATTGAGCTATTTGTAATGAGGTGGATAGACCCAGAGTCTGTCATACAGAGTGAAGTAACAGAAAGAGAAAGACAAATACCGTGTGCTAACACATATATATGGAATTTAAGAAAAAAAAATGTCATGAAGAACCTAGGGGTAAGACAGGAATAAAGACACAGACCTACTAGAGAACGGACTTGAGGATATGGGGAGAGGGAAGGGTAAGCTGTGACAAAGCGAGAGAGAGGCATAGACATATATACACTACCAATCATAAGGTAGATAGCTAGTGGGAAGCAGCAGCATAGCACAAGGAGATCAGCTCGGTGCTTTGTGACCGCCTGGAGGGGTGGGATACGGCGGGTGGGAGGGTGAGAGATGCAAGAGGGAAGAGATATGGGAACATATGTATATGTATAACTGATTCACTTTGTCATAAAGCAGAAACTAACACACCATTGTAAAGCAATTATACTCCAATAAAGATGTTAAAAAAAAAGAAAGAGGGCTTCCCTGGTGGCGCAGTTGTTGAGAGTCCGCCTGCCGATGCAGGGGACGTGGGTTCGTGCCCTGGTCCGGGAAGATCCCACATGCCGCGGAGCGGCTGGGCCCGCGAGCCGTGGCCGCTGAGCCTGCGCGTCCGGAGCCTGTGCTCCGCAACGGGAGAGACCACAACAGTGAGAGGCCCGCGTACCGTAAAAAAAAAAAAAAAAAGAAAGAAGCTGAAGACATAGTAGAAATGGGAGATCATTGATAGAGCAAGATTCCAGATGAGACAAGAAGAACAGAACAGGGAGGATAATTCCTTCTTTGGGTCTAGAGAATGGATATGGAAGTAAATAATACTGCAGACAAAGAGGAGACAATAATTTAAAGATTTCCTGATTAATAATCTCAAACTTCTTATAAGTAGAAACCAAGGCTATTTATTTAAACACCATTATGTTCCATATATGATTTAAGGTTGCAAGAAGGGTTGTCCATCCACTGAGAGGGTTTAGGACAGGCATAGGAGAGGAGACAGAGCTGTTAAAAGAAATGGAAGTGCTGACCAGAAAAAAAAGAAAGGTAACTGGTATAGGATCTTGAGGCCAAAAGGATTTTAGAAGGCATGAATTTGTATTGATACAAATATGCACAATTTGTGACTTTTTCCAACAGTATTCAACAGACTTGCTGTGCAGCTAGAAGTGTTATATATGTCAAAAACATAAGCAGAAGAGGGATATAAAGGTACCAGTAAAAGAATAGTTACAATGAACAGCATCAATTTAAGGCTGGTGCAGAATGAAGAGAACTCAGAAGACTGACAAACCAGGATGCTTGAGGAAGTAGATACTGTTGGAATGACAGAGCAGGAAATATGGGAAATTGCTATCACAGAGAAAATTCATTGAGCTTGAGATTTCAGGTATGGAACAGTCTGCTTGATGGCAATGTGTTGCTGTAGATGAGAACTGTTGGTGTGAAGTAGAGATGAAGACCATTGGCATTGAAGAGATCAAGGAACTGGAAAAAGGGTGCTAAATGCATTGCCTACATGACATAAGAATTCACTCAGGTGATGACAGAAGTTGGAGAGGAGAAAAGTCTACATGTCACTCACAAGGGGAGGACCTGAGGGGGAGAAGTTTACAGCAACAGGGCATAGAAGTATATGCAAGCTCAGTGTGAGTTTCAAAACAGGGAGAGTATTTCAGAAATGGCATCAAAGAAGCTGCTGGGAGTAAGAAATACCATGCAGGGGGAGAAGTGCAGACTCATCTAGAGGGACACAAGACAAGTGGTGTCTCCAGATGAGAAGTAGGTCACGGTTAGGGTCAGAGATAGGAGTGTTATGAGAAGAGGCTAAAGTACCAGAGACACAGTGGAAATGATAGAAAGGAAGATCTGGGGTGCCGATAGGAATTAAGGGAGAGGAATCCCGAGAGAAACGTGGAGGCAAAGTACAGAGAAGATTATTAATAGAGAGTCAGCATATCTATGATGTCCAAGATCTTGGACTTGGATTTAATCTACTAGACTCAAGTATTCCAGTTTCTGGGTAATGCTGTTAGGGTCCAGAAAAGGCCAAGGGCCAGAGGGTTGGGCCCAGTCCTGCAGCTGCTCCCTGCTCTAAAGCCCCATGCAGAAACTGCCCAAGAGCCCCTGGTAATATCTGGCCCAGTAGCCTGGGCACCTCAACAGCTGTGTCCAATTTTATTAAGGTTAGCTGTTACCAGTAAGTATCACGCAATTTTTCTTTTCTTATTTAACTCTGGCATGTTGGTAAATTTTCTGCTGAGTTGTAGTTTATCTTTCCAGGCTTTAGTGTAGACTTTCTAAAGCTGTGATTGGTTTTACTGACCAATTTAGTTAGGTTACAACCTGGCTAGTAGTTCTGTTTTGTAATCTGGGAAGGAAATAAATTTTAGATGGCAATTTCCCTTCATCTACTGCCTGCATATGGACAAGTAACCAATTGGGCCACTAATATTCACATTATATATGCAATGGCATTAGGTATTTGGTCCACAATTAAATAGAGTTATTGAAACTGTTCTAAGTATTGATATTCATCATCTAAATTTCCCTAACTATACTGAAGTAAGTTTTAACTACTTTTGCCACTTGTGAACCAAATGTTTTCCATGGGTTTTCTTTCATTGTTTTATGGTTAACCATCTCAATTACAATAAGACCAGATCTTTATAGACTTCCTTGTCCTCTTTATTAATTTGATATTTAATCCTTTAAACCTATCTGTCACAATTGTCACAGTAACCCAGAGAATATGTATTCTCCCCCACCCTGCAAAATGCCTAAATGAAAATTTCCACCATAATTATATTCAAACACATCTTTCCTAGCATATCCTGTGCCACATACATATTTTGAAAAAATAAATCAAGAGAAAAGTTTGTCTTTCACATTTCCCAGATACACAACTTTAATGGTTTTTTCTGTTTGTTTGGTTGAAGCTATAATCAATGCTGCCAGCAGAGGTGGGTGTATGTACACAAACTTTATACGTGCTGTGGTAGATGAAGAGTTAAGTTAAAGGGCCAGCCAGCAACTGTGAATAAAAAGAAAGGAGCAGAACCCTACAAAGCCCCCTCTCCACTCCTCCTAACCTCTGTGTTCTTAATGAACACAAAGTCATATTTATATAAAGCAGGTTTTCTCAACCTCAGCACTCTTGATATTTGGGACTGGTCAATTTTTTACTGTGGGGGACTGTCATGTGCATTGCAGAATGTTTAGCTGTATCGCTGTCCCTTGTCCAATGTCCCCTACTTGGAGATGCTGAAGCACCATACCCCATGCCCCTCCCCCTCCTGTTGTAATAACCAAAAAGGTCTCCAAACATTGCCAAATGTCCCCTGAAGGCAAAATCACTTCCAGTTGAGAACCATTGATTTAAAAGACCACCCTCCACCACCACTCCCCAGAAGAACTGCTGGGGAAGAAAAGAAAAATACAGAAGAAAAGGAGCAGGTAGGAAAGGAAGGGGGAAAGAAAGAGGGAAAGAAAATGGAAGAAGATAGATAAAGAAAATAAAATATGAAAAGAGAAAACGCAAGAACAAAAGGGGAGATGGTTAGGAAGAAATTTAGATCTTGATTCCAAGTACGAAATGCATTTGTCCTAATCCTAAACTCAAAGATGAGAATTTTGTGGCAAAATCCTGAAACCCTATCACATGCCACCCCAAAAAGACTTGAGTAGACAAATTTACATATACAAGGAATTTTGAGAGAGAAAATATGAATCAGATTCTGATATGTTCATTGATCAAAAATCAACCAATCCCACTGAAAATATTTACTCTGAGGAGCTGACTGGCAATTGTTAGGAAAAGGCTGAAAGCACAGAGGGCTTTGCTCATCTGAATCAACTGTTTGTCATTTGTTTGGTTGTTTGTTTTCCAGTCATTATTTTAATTTTCAGTGCTATGGATAAAGAATGTGGAGCTTAGTCCATTGCTCTTAACTGATGTTAGGATGGGAGGCTGTGATCAAAGGGACCTGACGTGAATGGTATTTGGAAGTGCTGGACAATGGCTGTAGACAGCTATCAGTGAATCCCTTAAGGAGTCTGGATAAATACAGATGACTACTAACAAAGAAATCCTAACTATCTAACCATATCTTTAGCAAGTTCATATATATAGTTTTTATGAGAACATCATTCCTAAGCTTTAATGAAATTGAGCTTCTAAAATACTTAAGAATATGCAAACTCACTCAATTCAGGCATATTATCTGATGGCAAACAGATAGAAATGATTAAATAACCTCATTTGAAACAAACAAGTGATTTTAATTGTTTATAAATAATTATAACCTGACTGAACTAAATTGGCATTCGTTATCTCCTCATATATCACTAGCCTATTAGTCTACACATACAAATAGGATCACATTAATGATAATGCACATACACCATGGACTCTTGCTCCCAACATGTCAAAAAGACCCAGCCTCCTAACAAGCACTTCCAAAGCCTGGCTGGAATCCCAGGGATTCTCCTAAGAATATGAGCAATCAGTAGATCTATTAGCCTAATCAGACCTCTTCTGCTGGCAATAATGATGCCCATGAAGACCAAAGAGCCACTGTGTTCTGAGATGTAGGGAAGAGAATATCTGTCTCCCCTCTATGTATTATGCTATCTTAGAGAGAATTCAAAACATGGCTGCTTAAGTTTCAAACAGGTATTTCAAACTTCACCTCTGTATTCTCCAGTGGACCCAGACCTGGCAATAAGCCAGGCTGAAAGACTAAGTGACAGTTACCACACGATTTGCCCCTCCAACAATCACAATTGGTCAGGTGCCACATGCTTGGTTCTCTCTTACTTTAAGATAAGTTCCCTCTCTGATGGCCTTTCAGGTCCTCATGCAAACAGACCTCCAGCTGCCCTTCCCTGTCAGCCTGCCAGACATGCAAGGGCCAACTCAAGAGCCTTGGGGAGTTTTACTCTACATCAGACAGGCTTTGACAGACTGCCCTTTGTCCCCTTCTCAGGGTATCTGATGCCACCCATCGTCTTTGATAAGTGGGCAGTAGATCATGCCAACTGCTCACTTTCCAACTGATGACACAGTTGATCAGCACAAGGGTGAACATCTGACCTGAAAAAGGGGCTTCCCAAGGCTGGTTAGCAACCTGGAGCTTGGAACAAAAAGGCCAGCTGGGCCAATTAGATTCCTGTCCTGGAAATAAGTGGTAGCAAAACTGAAACAAATAAACATGCAGTGGAGTTATATCATTGGTGGCAAGTCCACAGATTTTTGCTGCCCTAATCTTACCTTCTTGGAGGGCTGGGCATTCAATGAAGCATCTTGGTATCATTACAATCAAAATTCCTGTAAGCTTAGGCCTGTTAGAGACTATATGTGCTCCCTGACACCAGAAAATTTCTAATTAAAACAACTATATGGAGATATAATCCCTAAAATATTTAATTTTGGTCTCAGTCCTACCTGGTTCATTCAAAGAAGGGTAATGTACTCTCTGAACATGATGGAGACTACCCCATCACATATCTGCAGAGAATAATGTGCACACAATTATAAGTCACTCAGAAATATAATGTGTGGCACAGGGCCTCTGAATACAGGGGCACAGGGGACAATCAGAAGTAAAGCAAATGGGGACCTCAGGTACTGACCATCTTTGCTTCTCTTCAACACATTCCAAGAAAGACCAGGCTGCACTGCTATCCCTGGTAAGATGTTGAAATGTTATTCTGTATCAGGCCAATCTGAGAATATCATTAAATTTTAAAACCTGTGATTAAATTTTCTAAGGGAAAAAGTCTGAGGGATGACGCAATAGACCTCTGTCATTTGCAGCTGGCAATGATTTTGTTAACCCATCTCCCGCTTTTGGTAATTTTCTGCTATGTGGATTATGCATTTCCCCAAACTTCCACTTCAATCATCTCTTGCCTGTGACCAGCTTCAACTGAGCAGCCTCACTGTGTGAGACTTGGAGGAGCAAGGCAAACTCTATGAGTCCACAAGCCCCTTCCAGCAAGCATGGTAATGAAGGTGTTGAGTTCATGTGCAGCAGCCATAGAAGAGCTTCTGCTCTTCAGGCTGTGGTTTCATGAGTGTTGAGTCACAGGTGGCAACAGCAGTGGACTTCCTGCAGAAATGGTCTCATGCAGTGACTGAGCGTTCTTCTTGGCTGCTCACTTCTGCTATGTGGCATGCAAGCTTGGTTCTCAAACTGCCCCCAAAGATCTATAAGCTACCTAATAACATCCTGTGATAAATCCTTTTCTGCTTAATCTAACTTGAGTGGGCTTTGTGGACTGCAATTGAACTCTGGCTGATAGAAAAGCAGTGAGGAAAGCCTCTTCGACACCAGCAAAGTAAGCTGTCCTAGCAGGACTGAGCTGGACAAGAGATACAGAGAAAAAGAAAATGTGCCTGTGATGACCCACAAAGTCCCAAGTGGGGGGTTTATGAGTGGAAATAAAGAAGGAGCATTTTCAATGAAATGCAGCCGAGTTTGCCATCTGATGGGCACTTGCAGAATCTCATCCTTCCTTCTTATCCTCCCCAAGCACTTATTTTTGCTGTTTTCACATTCACTGGCTATGTATGTGTCTGTCCCTCCAAAAGACTCTGAGCTCCTTAAGAAAAGAAATTGTGTTTTTCTTTTTCCACCTGTGTCAGTGTCTGAGGACAGTGTTTTGGGCATAGTAGGTTCGTTAGCAATCCTAATTGGGTGTTTATGTTTGTTGGTTACAAGAAGTTCCCTGTTCCTCTTTTAGCAGACAATAGAGTAGACACAAAAAACTTCCCCTGATTCTTTTTACTCGAGGATATGGCCTCAAAAATCCATATATGGGGTGAGGCTGAGTGTATCCCGCCAGCCAGGAGTCTTACTGACTGGCACTGGCCCTGGTGGTTCTCCAATTTGTATTTATATCTACGCATGTCTCTTCCATCAAAATATGCCATATGCAACTAAAAGATATTGAATCAAATATTAATGCCCAAGATGCCCATGCATTTTTGTAATGTCTTCAGCCTTCTTTACAAAGGATTTTTAATGCACTCTTGTAATTTTACTTCAGCACCATGCAATCAGCAAATATCAATTTCTCTCTGGGACCACAAAGACTTGTTAACTGAAATTCTGCTACTCATGCCCTAGTGAGGGAGAGAGCTGCTGTGTCAGACTCTCAGAAAGTGTCTCATCTTTGTAGATCTTGGCATGAGGAATCCATGGAGCATGAGAAGTAAGTTCATTTGCCAGTCTACTGCTGGATTTTTCAAAGTGATTTCAAAGCATTCTGCTTTAAGCGCCCACCTTTTTTCCTCTGCCTGCTAAATTCCTACCCATACTGTGAGGCTAAGCTGAAATGTGGAGGCTAATCACCTCCACAGAGCCTTGATCGTCCCAACCAGAAATGCTTCCAGTGTACTTTATTTCCATTTCACTTATCTAAAACTCCTTTGCCTACTAATTATTTGTTTATGTCTTATATCACCAATGAGATAAGCAGCTTGAGGGCAAGGGCACGATAGTGTTATCTTTGCATCCCAGTACATTGCACATCATGAAATATGACTTTGTCGACTGGCTAAATAGTAAAATTTGTCACTTCTACTACCAGGGTTAGGCCAGAGAGGTTCTGACAGTTTAGAAAAAAATATAGTTGAAACAGGCTTCTGCAGTCTAGCTTAGGAACAAATCACTTTTTAAAACATTGTTTTGTGGAGGAAAAATTTCTGATTTGTAAGACAATTTGTGTATGAGTTAGGATTAATAAAAGCACACTGAGTTAGAATTAGCTTGCTGTAGCTTCAGATTCTGGACCCCTAAAGGAAAGGTAAGGCCTTTGCTGCTTTTTTCAATGACAAAATAATCACATTCCTTGTTCCTCATAAGCACATCTTACATCTAGGCAGAGGAAAAATATAGCAGGCTGCTGGGTGGAGCTGTTTCCCTTTTCCTCTCACACTAGCCTACTCTTCACTGCCCTTTAACTTCTTCTTTGCAGAATCATAATTAACTCTTAGCAAAATGAATCACCAATATTTAGCAAGTAATTCTATGGCTCTGTCAAATTTTGACTCTTTGTACCCAGAAATATTCATCAAGTACGAACATTTCGTAAGTATGTAGGTACTCACTAAATGATGCTGTGATGTGCTCATTTCTGCTCAATACAAAAGAAAAAAAAAACTGGCATAGCATTCTTTCAGAGTTATTAGCAAAGATTTTTCATAGCAATTTAAGGTTGAGGTTTTTAGATTTATAAAAACTCAGCATTTCCTCCTGGGTTCTATGTCTACAATGCTAGTAAGATCCCCCCCAGGAGGAAAATGTTATCTTAGATCTTTTCCCAAAGTGTTTTGAGAATGTTAACAGGTAATGTGTGAAATTCAGATCCTGTGGTCAAATAAGTTTGGAAAATACAAAGTTTAACAAAGTAAAACAAATTAATTTAATCGTGGACTTCTCAGAGCCTTTAACATGATAGCATGCACTGTGAATCTCACAAGGATTTCTTTTTGGGACTTACATTCCGAAAATACATTTTAGGAAATGCTCTCTTATAATCTGAATGCCCGATCTTTCCTACTAAACTACCAAACATCAGTAATGGAAAAAGCAAGAGTGAGTGATGCCAAAGTCATTTTAATGTTTTTTTTCTATAAATTATATTATAAAATATAATGAATCTCTCATTTATAGAACACTTACAGAACAAACCCTTCAATACCTTAAAAAGAAACAAACTCTTAGGCACTACAAAAATTCTCTGACCACCATCAACTTTTGTTCATTAAGTTTAACCTAACTGCTCCCCAAATCTTTTCTTAGAGTGAATAATAATAATTATTATAGCTATCTTGTAGGAGTTTTTAATATGTTTCAGGACTGTGCTAAGTGCAGTTCTTCATTTAATCCTCAAACCTTATAAGGTGGGAATGATTACTGAGGAACCTGAAACTTAGAGAAGTTACATAACTCACTCAGGTAAGTGGCAGAGCCAAGATTCCAGACCAGGTCATCTGGCCCCAGGATTTATGCCATAGCCACTGGGAGGCACATCTTCATTGCTATGACTCTCTAGATGTATGTGCTGCTCTCATACAGCACATACATCTAGAGAGTCTTAGCAATGAAGCCAAGAGTCTCCCACACCTTGGCTGCCTCTGTGTTCATGTAAACTGTTTACCCAACAAAGCCCTCCAAGAGGCTAGATTCCAATTCCTTCTTTGACTACCTACTTAGAGCTAATGAGAGAGTAAGGTACTTCAGCTAATTAACTGTCCACTTCCCGCTGAACTGCTGTCTTTTGTTATTCTCATGGTCTCCTTCACACACATCAGAAGCAGAGAGAGGCTTCTTTCATGCTCTTTCAAAGAAAGACATTCTGGGATTTAGTCACCAGTTTTACCTGCGTGTCTCCTGCATCCTCTCTTGTGGATAGCATAGAGGCAGAGAAAAACTGCAGAGACAAAGGACTGTGTTCCTGAGGCCAGATTCTCCACTGCACTCTCCCAGTTTGGGCTTCTCTGCCTGTGCATCCTGACAGGTAAACTTAGTACCTAGTACAGGTTCCTGCCCAGATGTTGCCCAAGTGCTGCAGCTTCAGCATTTCACCACCTTATTTCACTAGCACCCTGTTTGTCTTTTTTCCTGAACATTTTAAAGAGCATTTGAACAAAGAGGACAGTATTTCTCTGTACACACCTGGTCGTTTCCTGACTGCTTTGTTTGCAGGTTATTCTTTAATCATCAAGGTCATGGGACAGCCCTGTCATCATCCTATTTTGCATGTGAAGAACTGAGGCACAGAGGGACCCACAGGGGTCATGGTAGTGATGATTTCTCAGGCTGTTCAAGCAGGGGAAGTGGTGAATCCAAGATCCACACTGATGTTAGATCTGCCTCTTCTGTGTCCTCAAGGTACAGCTTCATTTTCAACCCCTAGGTGGATTTTTGCAACTGCCTAAGTCCCATTAAAAGATTGCAGTCAGGACTTCAAAACAAACTCTTTGAAATGTTCTACAAAAACCAAGTGAATTTAACTTAGTGTTGAATAAGAACTTTAGAAACATGAATTAATAGCACAGACTTTAAAGAATGAGTTAGTTTACATGTTTTGCTCGTTCCTCTCTCCTGATTCCATCATCTTGGTTCCACTAAATCATTTTTGGAGACTCCCAAACATCACGGCCCTCTATGAGCCAGAAGGTGATAACATGGGGCTTCAACTCATGGGTCCTCACATCTCTGTCTGCCCAATACTTTCGGGGTCAAATACCTTGAGTGCTGACTGCACATAAGGCAGTGGTGAGACAAACACCTCTGAAGGGTAAGACAAAGGACCTAGATATACTTGGTCTTTGCTCTTTCTCACAGGCAACATAGTCAAGTTAAAACAGCATGCCCTTAGGAACAAAGCAAATCTTCTCACCTTTAGCCCAACTCCACTACACACTAGCTCTGTGACTTTGAGCAAATTATTTAACCTTTCTGAGTCTCAGATTTCTTACCTATGTAATTATAGTTAATATGCACCTAAAAGAGTTTTAAGAATAAAATTAAAGAATATATATGAATGTTACAATCATATTGCCTGACACATAAGAGCTATTCAATAAACATTCATTTCCTTCCTTCCCCTCAGTTTCTTAATTGTAAAGTAACTAGGTAATAAAAATGTTTTGTCTAAAAGGAACTTTTGAGAAAACATCGTTGAAATATCTGAAACATAGTAAATGTTCAACAATGATAAAAATGATAATGCTAGCAACTACCATCACTATTATAACCTATTATTTTTTTTATTAAAATTCCTGCAAGGCACAAAAACCTGATGACCTGATTCAGTCTTGTCTGTGACAGGCGTGTGTCTCCACATGTCTTTATGCCAGAGTGCAGGGAATGGGCAGGCAGATGATGGGGTCACGTTTATCTCAACACCACTTAAAGTCTCAGAGATTTTCCTTCCTAGTGTCAGTTCAACTCCCAGCCTAGTTTCTTATCAGGTAAATTGGAAAATCAGGACAAGGAATTTTTAAGCCTGATGTCTGAACACAAAAGCCTAGAGTTTTTCTTTGCTTTGCTTCTAGAGTTTATTAAGAATGAGAATGCTCAATGTAGACAGGGAGGTTTTGACCCATCTTCCCCCGCCTACATTTCCTTAGGATAGTTTGGCCTTCTGGGGCTTGCACAACCAAAGGCCTTGGGATCACATGGCTTCTCTTAGGTCCCAAGTCACTGTGCTTGATTTGATTCATCTGCTACACAGGAGTGAGTTAATCTAGTCTCTGTCTCACTCCATACATATATGTCATAATAGATACAAATTCATTTACACTGTTAATTTTTAAATGAATGCCATTTCTCTCTGGCATTTTATTTGAAGTCAGCACAATAAATGCATTTGTGTAGTGCAGTCACACTGTTTCTTTGTAGATTTAGGCTAAACTGTCATAAAAGAGTGAAATATGTTAAATGTACATTCACCTGAAAAATTCATCATCTTACCCATAGATTCTATTATTGTTAGACAATTATTGTTCATGCTAATGTCATCGTGCATCTTTCTGTATGTTCTCTCTGTAACAGAACTACATGCAGGACTCTTTCCTGAAGCTGAGATGAAAATGTAGCATTATTTTATCCAAGATTTTAAATGCCTAGAGATATTGATCCAGCCTGCTAGCCTGCTCAGAAGGATGCCCCACTCGCTGCATTGTGCTTAGAGACAATCTAATAAAAGCTTGCTGAATAATAAACAATGGGAGCCCACCAATTCTAAAAATTTAGATTGACAGGAATAATCCCCTCCCTGGAAAAGACAGACTAGCGGGCGCTTCCCATAAACCCATTACTGCCCACTCACCCATAAGCCAATAGAAGACGTTGGATTATTGCAACTCTTAGTTTTAAGAGAAATTGCTTTCCTAAATTTGACCTTCCACACTAAATATAAAATATGGACCATCTGTAATGAAGGGATTGCAGCCCAAACAGCCATCATCTCTCTGAGGCAGAGGTTAGAAGGTTGATGCACATTGGTTCCAAAGGGATGGGGATGGGGATGACCTTTTGCCTTGAAAATGGTCACTCGGAGCTGTAATGTGAGAGAAAGGGGTCAGGTATTAGCCAGTAAAGAGTCTCTGAAGCTTCTGCATTGTTAGACTCTTACACAGTGTGGGGTGGAGGAAGTCACAAAAGCAGTATGAGCAAATAGCATCAATTCTCATAAACATGAGAATGTAATACAGGGAGAATGTGAAACTGGATATACTCCAAATGGGAAATATGTTTCAAAGTCTTTCAAAATAAACAAGTAACTATAAATAAAAGACAGAGGATTTGGAAGGGAAAATATCTTCTATTTATTTGTGACATAGTTTTGACCATTTGATTGGCATGCCGGTGTTGTCACTTGCCTTCTACCTGCAGGCAAGGCACAGTTTCTTCCAAGCTGAGTTTTTTAAGGAAAAATGCTTTATAAAAGTAATTTATGGGGTTCAGCAAGATTTCCATTGTCCATGTCCTTGAGTTTTATTTAATTCTGACAGGAGACTCTGACAACAATGGAAGGGTGGCCCAAAAATATTGGATGCTTTGTCAGCATCTTTTAGAAAACAAAAAAGGGCTGCACACCGAACATTTTATGTGAGAGCAGAGTACCCCATCCAAGGGAAGACAGTATTAAGCAGGGAACTGAACTGAATAGGCAGGAGTGGGACACACCAGACTGATGGGAAGATCCAAAGCAGTGTGCATTTTTGCTGGAGCAGATCAGGAAGACAGTTCTAATAAATGCATTGAACACAAACACCCATTAGCCTCATGGAGGCAATTAGCAGGTTTCCTGGGTACAGTTTCCAAATACAAGTGAGGGGAAATAGAGGCTGCCTGACTTGAGATTCTGCCATGATTGGTATTTTGGGAAGGCAAGATTGACCTGATGAATCATGAATAAAAAACTGAATGTGATAATGCTCTCTTTTATCTCAAAGAAGTCTTTCCCACTCATTTCTCTCTCAGACCACCCCTTCTAGGTCATTGTCTTTAGTAGAACCATTCCCAGTGCATGATAAATACATGGAAATTAAACTTCAGAGAAAGAAGAAACAATTAATAGGTGTTCCAGTCAGTAGTACGTTCATCAGCTTGGTATGAGAAAGAAAAATGACAGAGTAATATTGCCACTAGCAATCTTAAGTCATGTGATTTTTTTTTTTTTTGGACAGATCAATGTTGGTTGCCAAGCAACACACACACACACACACACACACACACACACACACACAAGAAAAGAAAAGAAAAAGCGAGGGAAGCATTGTTATGTTTCGATAAATCTCTTTTTTTAAAGAAAATTTGTGAATTTCATACTGATATTATCATTATAATTATTTTCAATCTCTGTATTTCTTTAAAAGAGAGCCAGTGTCATTAATTGAGAATAACTTTTGTGAACAATGGGCAACGTGCAATATACACTTGGTAAATGAATGGGGAACTTTAAGAACAAGAGATGAAAATTCTTTGTTGCCATCTTGGGATGTTTTATTAATGACACGTGTGTGTTTATTAATGAGTTTATTGCCTTTGTGTCATACGTATGTCACCATCAAATATTAATGTTTTCTATATTATAATAATATCTATTGATGGAATTGAAATTTGCTTCCCAGCAAGGTGTCACTATGAATAATACTTCTGAAATACTGAATTCAATAACAAGAATATTAGGGGGGCATTATAGTTTGTCAATGAAATGAATTCCACTTAAATGCTGCACATAAAATAAACCAGCTAAATATACCAAATTATAATTTTAAATAGATAACTATACAAGTTATGGATATGAATCTTACAACAGCCAAGAGTATGTTATCTGAAACAATAACGATACTAAATAGATGAAAAGAGGTCCTGTGGATTCTCTGATTTAAAGTCAAGATCCTGAGCATTACTGGAATTAATAAGCACTGGTTTCTTTCAACGTGACAGAATATCATGTAGACGAGAGGTGGACTAAGTGGTTCAAAGAAACCCTAAATTCATTTACTTGGATAAGACGGCTGCCGTTACTCCCTCCATCGCTCCTCCTACAATTGTAAGCTCTTGTTCAGGAGCCTTTTCCTTTTTTTTGCTTCACGTTGCACAGGATTGGACAGTGTCCATGGGAGCAAGAGGTCTTCCCAGTGAATACCAAGGCAACAATGTTCGCCAGCTCTTAGGGCCTGACTGTCAGGGCAGCTGGGAGCCGGGCTGTGCTACCTGGAGATCAACAGAGGACTTCAGCCTAGTGCTGTACAGAGCTGCTAATAAAGACAGAGGGATGCAGTCTTCTATAACTAAGGGAGAAAAACTATAAGTATTTTATTCACCTGAGACACAAACCCACCTAGATTCTGGTTAAGTGGCAGAATACCTCTGTCACTGTTCTTTGATTTCTTTCCTAGGCAAGGCTGGCTGGAGGAGGTAAAATAGAGAGCATGCTCCCTGCCTTACCTCTTGCCTTATGCATCCTTGTGCTGTTCATAGAGGTCCTCACCTCAGTATGTCCTGCTGAAACTTTCTTGACTTGCTCCCACTTGTGCTAGTCGAAGGGCAATTCCCTCTGAGCCTGGCTATCTCATCTGACAAAGTCAAAGTGCATCACAGCGTGATGGCTTTACATGTACTCCTCCTGAATCATATTCAACAATTTTAGAATTGTTGCTATCTTAACCCAGAGCATCAAGAGTAGTCATTCAGGCCCCATTGTTGCTCAATAGGAATGAGGCTTGGGAAGCCTTCAAGCTCTGTATCACAGACAGTTCCCTGTTTTACTCTGGACAAAGGAGGGCTAACCATAGCAATATTTGCTAACAGTGTTCTAAACACTTGATACATATTACTCTTCTAAGTCACCATAACAACTCTACAGATTAGGTTCTACCTTTATTTCCACTTTACAGATGGAGAAACTGCTCAGGGTTCCACAGCTTGGAAGTTTTGGGCAGAATTGTGAACCCCAAGAAGTCTGGCTCCAAAGCCTAGACTCTCAACCCCACAGCCACCTCTTACAGTGTCACAGTATAAGAAGCTCTGGGTTGATATGTGCAGTTTTTGGCAGGAAGTTTCTATCTGGAAGCCAACTGTGAAGCTGCCCCAATTTGGATGCTCCTGTAGTGACTTTTTTTTTTTTTTGAGGATCACCTAGTGCAGAGATTATTAATTTGTACTACCTGAAGGATCTCTCTCACTCTGAATGTTGTAAAAGCCATGAAAAGACTTAGTTGAGAAGATCTAAAACAATACTTAGGGTCAGTTCTGTACATATAAAGGTGAGAAGAGGAGAAACCAAACCACACATGATGTAGACCCAGGAAGTCTTGTGACAGTGTGTCCTTGCTGGGCTCTGTAGTGCTCCAGCCATGGAAGCTACAGGCAGAATCTCATTTCAGCTGGCTAGTTTCAGGGTCTCCAAAGATCCCAAGGACTTACTTATAGGACACATTGCCAGCTCTAACTGCAGGGAGGAACTGAGCTGTCACTGGTATTGCTCTGCCCTCTCTTTTCCATGACCCTGGCCTAGGGTCTGTCTTCCCCAGCCTACCACTTGATGCTGGTGCTCATCTTAACTCTCCATGTTAACTCTGTACTAAGATACTGCACTCGCTTCAACGATCATCTCCTAGAGCCAGGTCTCAGGCCCATCACCTTCTAAGCAAGCTCCTTTCTCGTGTTATTTGATCGGAACCCTCCTCAAAAGACTCAAAGGTCCATGGTGTCCCTGTTCACAATGGCCAGCATGGCCTCATGATACCTACTGGGCACCCCCTAACCATTATTACTGTAAAAGGAGCTAAGGGTTATATCCCATGTTTTCTGTAAGAAACACTAATTTTTGTATGTGGTTTTTAAGAGTGTCTTCAGGAAAACAGAACGTTTATCTCATAAAAGTGGTTCTTAAATTTCAATGAGCATTGGAATCCCTTGATGTCTTTTTAGAATTATAGACCAACCTCACTTTCATCCCCTTCTAGAAAATTCTGTCTCCAAATGATAGAATGCAGGGATTTGTATTGTTTAAAAGGTAGTCACTGATTATACTTCCAGAAAGACTTCTATGTGGTTTTTCCTGGTTTCTACTTCAACATTGGCCCCTGACTGATTAGTCTGTGTCCCTGGGTCCAGAACAGACTGAAAAGATAAGACAACAAAATTTTAACTCTACTTGTTCTTAACACATTACCTACTTCAACCACCCTGAGGAAGCTGAGATCAGAGAAAGCAAATGATTTGCTCAGGTTTTCAAAGTTAGTGGTGGGTCTTCGACTACAACACATACCTCCCACCTAGTTCTTTCCTCTGCCACTTACCACCTTCCTTTCCTCAGGTATTCTGAATACAACAATAGGTGGTAAGAATAATAAAACCTGTATATTTGTATATAAAAAGACACCATTTATTAAAAAATTAGAAAATTCTGAAAAAGCCTGGGCAGATTTTTACATGATTCAAAGAATCACAACTTTTTTAGAACTGTAATACAGGTGTCTATTTGGTATCTAAAACTAGTAGTCTTGATATCTAATCCTAGTTCTACCTGTATAGGAGGTCACTTTAAAAAAATCCATCTGTGCCTAGGTTTCCTTATCTGTCATCACCCCAGACAAACACAGTAAAAACAATTAAATATTATAATCAGCATTCAAAAACTTCAAAGTACAAACATACTCTCACCTTCAACAAATGAAAATGAAAGGTATTCAGGAGAGGAAAACTGAAGTGATTCTTTCCATTACAAAAAGATTTACCATAATTCCCTGAAGAACCTCCCCTAAAAGATCCCAAATACAATCTATCTTATAGAAATGTTCCTTTAGAGCAACTATTCCCAAGATTATGTTTTACATTATGGCAAACTGGAAAGCAAAACTATTCTTCCTGGAAATTTTAGCAACAAGAAAGGCATAGAAACTGTCCTTATATAACAACAAACAGCCAGATGAAAATTATAGAAATTCGGCTATGTATCCAAACAGTTACTATACAATATACCATCATCTAATATTTTAAGAGAATTCAAAAATTCACTTATTTCATTCAGACTGAATTAGAAATAATCACTAAGTGTTCTATGAACAAACCATAGAGCTAGAAACTTTGTTATTTGGAAGACTCGGCAATTAAAGGCCTATCAGGAACCAAATACTTTTAAGTTTGTTGAGTAGATGGGGAAAGAGGACAAGGGTGAATTATTTTTATATAGAAACTAACGTGATACCAGACCCAGGAAGACATAACCATTGCTTAAGAATTATGTGACGAGAAACATATCCAATGACTAAAGGAAAAGAGAGACCAATGTATCACTAAATAAAAAACTTTCTAGTTAACATTGCTTTGCAGACAAGATGCAGAAGGGTCCATCCAGAAGATTAGGATCCCCCAGTAGATCTCAAAGCCTTCTTTAGCTAGTGCTTAACAATTTCCTCCACAGCCTCCTTTCCTAATTCTTCCTCCATCACCTTCCTCCATCATCCCCCTCTCCATTCACCCATCTATCATTCAGCCCCTGTACGGATCTTAGAGTTTGGAAGAAGTATCAGCTTGTTACAGGAAGATTAGAAACCTCTGTGTAGGGCAATGCTCTCTGTTTAAAACAAAATAGGTTTTGTTATTACAAAGACAATCACAATTATAAAATGGTTTCAGTAATGTTATAAATCATGGCAATTATATTTGCAGGGATTTTGTTTTGCTGTTTCTTGACCGTAAGAAAAAGTTTTAAGGAAATTAAGATTTGGTCAAAACATATGACATTTACTTCATTAGTCAGTGCACTAAATTCACTCTAAATAAATCCCATACTGATCTGACTTTCCCCATGAAAATCTGTACAGTGAACTCCTAGTTTATTATGCCTACTTGAAAAGTGTAATTTAATAAGGCATCCGTACAAATACTTAATTGTGCAATGGCTATCGACAATGCCTTTAAACAGTTGCATATTTGCCAGATTTAGCTAATGGAAGTAGAATTGCCACTTAATGTCTCAGCTTGCTCTGATGGAAAATAAATTGTATCTGACATTCCTTTGGCTTTTAAAGGACATACTTAGATAATATTTACAGTCAAATTTATGTTTTCTTGGGTTATAAAAAAGGATCAAATATGTTCTAAAGGATAATATTTCTTTGTATCTGCTCAGTTTGGAATGCTTTTGCACTCACATGCCTCATTTAGTGAGTGCCTAATCAAAGTCTAAATATCTGAATGGAACGTGGACATTTCAATCAGGCAAACAGCTATTTTAGCTTTCAGCTCAAAGACCCAGATGTGTGGAAGATCAGTTGGTCAGTGAGCTGGACTGTTGACTTTTCATGGAGGTCAGGTAGACAGAATTTGCTTCATTAAACCACTTGATACATTAAGTATTGCAGTACCTTCTTCAGGTGTTGTGACTAGGAAGAAGAAAAAGCTAAGAGAATAGATCTAATATTTAAATAGCCATACTTGCCAGGCACTATGAAGTTCAAAAACAGGCAAGTCTTATTACTGATGGTGTTAAAAATCAGGACAACGTTTATCTTGGGAGGTAGTAACTGGAAGCAAGCACAAGGAGATCCTTCAGGCACACTGTGATATTTCATTTCCTGATCAGGGTGAAACTACCATCAGGGTGGTTACCTTGATGTGTTTACACATATGCCTGTCTAACCCAAACCACTGTGAAGATAGAGAACATGACCATCACCCCAGAAAGTTCCTTGTGCCCTTTCCAGTCAATACCTGATCCTACCCACACCAGAGGCAATCACTGCTCTGATTTTTTTGCACCATAGATTAGTTTCAGCTGTTCTAGAACTCCAATGAATGGACTCATATAGTAGGTACTCTTTTGTATAAGGCTTCTTTCATTGTGTTTTTGAGATTTATCATGTTGCATATATTATTAGTCCATTCCTTTTTATTGCTGAGTAGTATTCCATTGTATGTATATACCACATTTTATTTATCCATTCTCTAATTAATGGACATGAGGGTCATTTCCAGTCTGGGACTACTATGATTAAACCTTCTATGAATATTCTTATACATCTTTTAATAGACATGTTTTTTCATTTCTATTGGAGAAATACCTAGGAGTGGAATTGCTGAGTCCCAGGGTAGTTATAGGGTATTACTATCCTGATTTTAGCATAATATATGATGGATTTTCATACATCCTGTGATAAAGACAGAGAAGTTAGGGATCGTGACAATACAGTTAGGAAAACTTATATCTGAACAAATATCTTTTCTTTTAAAGTGTTGATCAGAATCAAAATCAACAAGAAAAGGCATCTGTAGTGATATGCCGTAGGGCCTAGACCTATTGTAATCCATGTTTTTGTCAGCAAAATTGACGAAGACATTTTAGACATATTCAACAAATATTCATGTTAGATTTACTCAACAAATCTGTAACACACTGAAAGGAATTGTCAATTCAGTCAGTGCAGTAACCATAGTGTTCCTTGAGCATACCATGGACTCTCACCTACAAAATTTTACAGTCTTCCCTCTGCTTGAAAAATATTCTTTCTGAGAGCTGAGGTAACTGTAAGTGCAATGTAGGCCATAACTCTGGCATGAAAAAGAATTTTAAATGCCTAATGCATATTTAGAATTGAAAGAGATACATCAAAGTTGCTACAAGTTCCTCTGGTTTCTACACCAAGACACATCTAGAATATTGTGTCCCATGTGGACACCTCACCCTAGGACAAACAGTAGCAAGCCATGGTAAATCCGGAGGAGAAAGGACTTCCAGAATAAAAGGAAACTGGAGAACTAAAATAAGAAGAAATTAAGAGACACAGGATATCCATCCCTTCAAGTCCAGCCCTACCTCATGGAGCCCAAGTCTTGTTCCACCTGAGAAGAATCTTCATAGACACATTATTTCTGGAACTCCCTCCAGCCTTCCTCCATTATTCTTTGGAATACACAACTATGGCACAAGATACAAACCCTTAATAGGATGGGGGAGAAATGAATAGGACATTAAATGATTGCATGAATTTATTGTACTCACAAGGAAATTTTGTGATTTTGTAAACTTTTTATTTGGTTTTGGGGAAAATAATTGTAATTAAATGTCCTTTATGTTTTAATTCTGTAAGATCCAAATGAGTAAATATTTATGAAAGCAAGTTCAAAACACTTTTAATTGTATGAAGAGGCACCAAAATACAAGCAAAAATTCAGAGAAGACATTTTAAGAACTTTCTCTGGAAGGAATATATACCATGCAGTGTAGTATCTGAGGTCTATTTGGTAAATTCCCTTCACCAGCTCTGATGTGTTTAGTTCAATGTGACTTTTTACAAACCATGCACTATTGTACTCTCAAGCCAAGAGCTGAGTGAGAAAAGTTGGTTTTGCTCTGAACCCTCATGGCTCCAAACTTGGTTTTGGTCTAATATTGAAGAATTGAATCTATTTGAATTTTAGACTTATATTTGGGATCATATTTCTCTACAACAAGTCCAGACAGCTTTCGCCAAGTTTTTAATGAAGAAAGGGAAGCTAGCAGCTCTTTCTCTGCACCATCCCATGTATGTTTCTCACTCCTCTCACCTTCCCATATACCACAGTAACAAAGGGGAAGATGTGAATTATAAAGGCTCAAAGTCTGTTCCTTTCAGATAATTATAATATGGGAAATGCATAAAGAAGAAGGTGTGTTACTCACATGGTTTCACATTCTATATGCCCAAGTATGCAATAAAATTTCACATAAAAGAAAAACTGATCACCCTAGAGTTAAAAGGCCATTTCAACAAAATGCTTGAGTAAGGCATTTCAAAGTTAATAATATTCTAGACAAAGCCTCTAGAATTGGTTAGCTCAACTATTCCAAGTAGTAAGGTAATGAAACTAACGCCTTTGATCTAGCTGCGTATCTGCCTACAGTCTTCAGAATGTTCTGGGCTCCACACAGCTCACCTAACTCTGACGAGCCTTCTTATCTAAAGCATGACACTGGACACCAAGGAATATCAAAGAAGACTCAACAAAGGTAATTACTGTTCCTGACAAACTGACTCATAGCCCCTGCTTAGCTTGATGGAGGGTCTAACACACTGTGTTCTGATACACAGTTTTATTGATTTGTGTACAAAAACTGACAGAACATCCAATGGCCTATATTCATTCATTAGTTCATTTATTCATTCATTCTACAAATACTTTTTGAGTACTAACAATATGCCAATATATGCTATACTAGACACTGACTATACATTTTTTAGTCAGGACAAAACTCTGAGCAACAAATAAAAGCCCTTTACTGCTTATCCAGTTTTATTTTAGAGACAGGTTTTAGATAAATAGGTTCTTTTGTTTCCAGGATAACGCACTCAAATACTTCAGAAAAATGGAGATTAACTCTGATATACAGAATCTGAAACTGATAAGTTTTTGAAAACCAGGGTGGCTTTGAGGACCAGCCATTCTTACCATCTCTTTCTGGAAACATGAGCCTCTGCTTCTTCATAAATGTGATGCATTCCCCCTCTCTCTGTTGGCCCAGATCCCCTCCCCACTCATTGTTCTTGCTCCCTCACAACTTTTCTGTGTGACCACCATGCTACATTGCAAGACATCAACTTTGCTAAGACTAGGAGCTGCATTTCTCAAAACCTCCTTTCATGTGTAGGTCTGATTGAGAACTGATCAAAAGGGGAACCTGTATAAGAGTCGGAAGGAAGAAGTGAAATAGAATCCATTGCTCTTGGGGGCCCATCACAGCCAGACATCGTGCAGGGGTGCTGGTGGGATCCAGCATGCTCTTGATCTCCTCTGCAACACATCTAGTTCATATTTCCAACTGCTGATCCTGCTGACCAACAGCAGTCCAGAGAGTCCTCCTACCATGAACTTGGCTGAGGGGCCACAAACTTCCCCAGAGTGGCTTTTCCATAGACCTCTCCACAAACTGCCCTGTATAGCCCACTCTACAGCCAGATGTGCTTATTCTCTCTGATTTCCCTGAAAGTCTTGACTTGTCTGCCCTTACCAGTGCTTCAGAGGACTGTTTAGTGACTGTTTTCCCCTTCCAGACTTCACTTTCTCAGTCCCTCCCACACTTGTGTGAGATCCAATTCCTATGATAAATCCCTTATTTCAATAATACTTGTCATAGCTCTGCCGCAGTGTCCATGTTTTCTGGATCACATTCCCAAGAGCAAGAATTTTACTATTCCAACTCACTTGTTATGCTGGGGCTGTATCCTCAAGACTAGAGTTTCCGATTCAGTACTTCTATGGGAAATTCTTACTGTTTGTATTTTTGAAAATCTGTGTATGTGATTCTGTTACGCAACCCTACTGGGAACCACAAATTTAAAAGTCACAAGAAAGAAAATTAAAAGTAAAATCCAAGAGGATTTTACAATTTAACATATGTCCTCATGGCTGAGAATGTCTGCAAAGTTAAAAAAAAAAAAAAAAAAGAAAGAAAGAAAACCTGCATAGCCAGGTAGCAAACCTACACTGCAACTTTATAAACTCCAACTAATAATAATAATAATAATGTCCAAGCCCTTTTAAGGATACAGATTGTAAAACAGAGAAATCAGGCGTCAAGAAACAAGAGTGGGTAAATTCAGACCCAGGCAGCAAAGGAGAAAGCCAATCCAGGGTAAGCCATGTATGTTTTGAGAAGGGCAATTGAAAGTCACTGAAAAGGAGAGACAAACCAAGATGCTCTTAATTTCTCTTCTTCAAGTCTGCGTTAATGTCAAGGCTCATGGAAGAAGAATTAAAACAGTTTGAGTCCTCAAGAACAAGGAAGAGGGGGCTTCCCTGGTGGCACAGTGGTTAAGAATCCGCCCGCCAATGCAGGGGACACGGGTTTAAGTCCTGGTCCAGGAAGATCCCACATGCCGCGGAGCAACTAAGCCCGTGCACCACAACTACTGAGCCTGCACTCTAGAGCTCATGAGCCACAACTACTGAGCCCGCGTGCCACAACTAATGAAGCCTGCACGCTTAGAGCCTGTGCTCCACAACAAGAGAAGCCACCGCAATGAGAAGCCCATGAACCCCAACGAAGAGTAGCCCCTGCTCGCTGCAACTAGAGAAAGCCTGTGAGCAGAAACAAACACCCAACGCAGCCAAAAATAAATATTAAAAAAAAAGAAAAGAACAAGGAGGAGGAATGTAGGACACTCCTGACCACTGGAAACAAACTGGACAACCTTCCTTCAGAAATGGAGGAAAACCTAAGATGATATTCATTCTTCAGAGTGAAAAAATGATCAGAGATAAATTTAAAAGGGAGCATGCACTTTTGGGACTCTTGTTTTGCAGCGTTTCTAAGTATATAAGAAATTAATATTTTTGTATAATGAAGATGAATAGACCATGTGATTTGGCCCTCCTTCTCCTTATCTGGACTAAAGGACATCAATATATTTTAGCTCAAGAACAGATACCACAGTTCACCTGGTGCCAGATAACCACAGTGGGTATTTAATTCACTCCTGGGCAGTTAGACCCCCATCCACTAAAACAACACATAGCAAATTTTACAAATAACAGCTATTATAGCCAAAGTATACGATAGCTTAGCAGACTTCAGCTAACTTCACTTTTTACACAATTACATGCAATTGATAACTGAAGGTGAAAATTAGATTGTTTAGGACTTCCCTGGTGGTGCAGTTGTTAAGAATACACCTGCTAATGCAGGGGACACGGGTTCGAGCCCTGGTCTGGGAAGATCCCACATGCCACATGGCAACTAAGCCTGTGCGCCACGACTACTGAGCCTGCGCTCTAGAGCCCAGGAACCCCAAGTACTGAAGCCCACGCACCTAGAGACTGTGCTCCACAACAAGGGAAGCCACCACAATGAGAAGCCCATGCACCGCAACAAAGAGTAGCCCCCGCTCACCGCAACTAGAGAAAGCCTGTGCACAGCAACAAAGACCCAACGCAGCTAAAAAATTAATTAATTAATTAAAAAATAAAATGAAATAAAAATTTTTAAAAATTAGATTGTTTACATATCTAAAAGAAAGGTCTTTTTCAAACATTTCTTACTTTCATATTACATTATGCTTCCAGATACACAGACAGGATAAATTTTATCCTTAGTATGCTAAAGGGCATTTTTTTAATTCAATAATACTCCAGAAAGATCAAAAGTGCCAAGTGTTTACATAATTGAGTTAAACAACTGTTATTAAATCAGTGGCAAAGGTTACCTTTTTCGATAAGAGGTAGTTTGGATAAATACTAAAACTATTTCAAATTCCCATGGAGTCTCCACCAATAGTTAAACTTCCATTCCTGTAACTAAGAAATGCCCAAGGGGATTATAACAATTTTCTCTTTCTCCTTCTGTTTTGTTAAAAACTAATAATAAAAAGAAAATCACAACAAGGAGTAATGAAAAGCTACAGAATGAGGTCCCATGTACACACTGTAAGAAGGCAGGGTTTATGAGGATCTTCTTATTCCAATAGGAGATTGTTCAAAGTGCTGGATTCTGTTGTAAATAATATTGCAATGAGACAGGTTTAAAGTGGCAAAATTTCATCCTAATTCAGAAGATCAGAACATGAAATGAACCAGTCAGGAAATCTGATGGGGGTTAAGGAAGGATAAAAGGAACAGAGGAAAAAAAATACATATTTTTAGGCCAAGTTTATACGTCAAAATAAATAAGGGAGAACAATTATTCTGGGACATCCATTATTGTGGGTAATAGACACAATCAAGATAATTTAAATCAATCATTTTTCAACCTGAATTTCTTTTATTCGGCTAACTGGACTAACTATCCTGATCACAAATTCACAGAGTGACTGATTCAGAAAAGCCATCTGGGATAATTTACTCCCTTCTTTTCATTTTACAAGATGAAATTAAACTCAGAAAAGTGGTTTCCCAACAGTTACCCAGTTACTGATAGGCAGAACTGGGTTTAGAACCCAGACCTCTAGACCAATGCTCTTTATGCTACACTCCCGGTCCTCTTCTGCAAAGAAAAACAACAGCTAACAATTACTGAGGACATACTATACACCAATAACTACATAGCTGCTCTTTTCATCCTCTACAATAAGACTTAGGGTCTGTTACTGTCCCCACTTTACAAATGAAGAAACTAAGGCTTTGATTATGTAATTTACCCAAAGATATGTAGCTAAAGTAAGTATTATTTATATACTCTAAAAATAAGTCAGGATCCCTAAATTATGAGTTATTTACAGCTGGTCAACATTGAGAAGATTTCTGACCTTGAGGGTTATTGAAAAATCAGCTTAATTTCCAAAAGAGTCTGTCAGTTAAACTTGATATCTAATGTGTTGTCTGTAATCCTCAAAGCACAGGACTAAGTAACACAAGAAGTACACCTACCATATGTATGAATTAGGGCCTCCTATGTCCTGTGAATAAGATGTAGCTCCTTCTCAAAGAGCTCAAGATCTAGCAGTAGAAAATTAGATAATTTTATAAAGACCAAGTGCCATACAAAGCAACACAGAATCTCTTAAGACATACAGCTAAACCCTATGAGGATTAAATAAGAAAGGATCACAATCCTAAGAACATCTCCTACTCCGTAGAAGTTATTTTCTTTTTGTTTCATTTTGTGTTTTTTAATATAATGACCTTTTAAAAAATGATGTTGACTCATTATTTTTTTAAATCAAGCTATATTGGAAAACATTTAAAATTTACCTAACATCTTACCACCAAGATATATCTATTTTCCATTAAACTTGAGTGAAAATTATTATAGCCATTAATACATAGACAAACAGAAACAGATGAGAGATAGATAGATAGATAAATTGTACCTGACTTTAATCAAAGAAAAAGAACCTGAATTGAAATCAAGGAAATTGCTAGACTCAGTTAAACATTTCTTCATCACCTTCTAAAGAATCGTCTACAGTTTTAAGGGTTTGGAGCCATCATAGTTTGTTTTTTATTGCATTTCAACTTTACACAGTAATTATTGACTTTTTGTTTTGAAAGTGCTCAACAGTCACATATGGATAGTAGCTGCCCTAATAGCACAGAGGATATTTATCTTAGAAAAGTTCTACTGGAAAGCACAGTTTGGGAAAATTATTTCTGATGGTTTCACAAAATTTTATTGACATAAATGAATGTTACGTGAACAGTGCCCAATTTTAGAGGTTTCACAGATTAAGATACATTTTTGTATGTCACATTCCTCAGATCTTGGTTGTTTTTTGTTTTGTTTTGTTTTTCTTTTTCTCATTCAACTCAAGTATTTCTTCAAGGGATTATATCAAAAAGGTTGCAAGGTCCCCATACTTCTGAGAACTTGGGTGTCTGAAATGTCTTTCCATTGCCTTCGCATGTGAATGTGAGCATGGCTGGATATAGAATTCTGGGATCAATGTCTTTTTCACCCAAAACTTAGTAGACATTGCTCCATTTCTTTGGGAAAACCTGATGCCAGACTTGCCTTATTAGACAGCCTGTTTTTAATTCCTATGTTCTTATAGAAACATTTTACTTCCTTTAAATTAAAAAACTTCACCAGGATATATCTCACAGGGGTTCTCTTCATAAATTTTGCCTGGTAGTTGGGAAGCATACTTAATCCAAACATTCATGTCTTTTTTCAACACATAATTTTCTTCTACTAATTTTCAGTGCATTTCCTCCATCTGTTCTGTTCCATTTATCTAGAATCCCTATTACATGTATATAGAAACGCTGGGATTCATTCTGCATGTGGTTATCTATTCTATGTCCCTATTTAATCGTATCCTTTCACCAAATTCTTGGAAAATTTTTTGGACTTACCTTTCATCTTCACTCATTATGTATCTTATTGTTAATTATAACAAATCTTCACTTCACATCTTCCTTTGTATTTTCATTTTGTCACTTACGGGTTTTTTAATTGTCTTAAAGCAATCTTCTCTGATTGACTATTATCACCTTTTGAAAATATCATTGTTAAATTTCACTGAAAATAAAAATTAGAGATTTTCTAAAGTTTTCTCTTATTTTTTTTTCTTTCTATAGCTTTGTTTACTGAGGGGTAGTTGCTCTGTTCCCAATCATTTATTGGCTTTGGAGTTAAAACTAGGTTCAAATCTCTTTTCTGCTACTTACTTGAACAAGTTCTTTAACCTCAGAGGGAACTCTGTTCACTTTAGTGTGATCTATGTATAATTCCCAGATTTTAGGATTGTTTTAAGGATTAGAAGAGTCAATTTATGTCAAGGGCTTGGCACACAGCTAGTGCTCAATAAGTGTTAGCTATTTATTACTAGATCCTTTGATGTACACAGTTATTTCCTCAATTTGTTCATTCTTTAGACATAAGAACATATGCTTGTCTTGGGAGTTGAGATGGAGTCTGGCAGACATGCTGCTGGCTTCTATTTGCATGTTTCACACGAGATGAAGGAATGAGGGAAAACTTTAGAAATCCTATCATTTTTACTTTGCTAGATCACCAGTCCAGTTGCCAGTAGAAAGGAGACAGCTATACTCCAGCACTAGGTAAAAGAGTCTTCTCTGTTTGTTAAGATAGTTCAAAGATTGTTAATACAGAGTCCCCACTCTCCACTGGCATTCCTTCCCACTCCAGCAGGGCCAATTAGAACTGAATGTACATAGTCCAGTCCACAGTACTTCACTCTGTTTGGACCCTAGCACATCATGCCTTTCCCCAAGGTGCTCTTATGATCGAGACCCTTAACAACTGCTTCAAGGCCCGCAGTCTCTACCACTGTGAGATACATGTTCCAGTGGCATCTACTGAAGGGTTCCTTCCAGTTGTTTCCCAGGCCAATCGCAGATTAATTCTCTTTCCCCTCGATTCAGTAATCCCAGCCTGGCTTGAAGAAACTCCTTAAAGTTTCCATCCTTTCCCTTACTTCACACACACTGCCATTTCCAGATTCGTTCATCCATTTCCATGGAAATTTGGGACTGGAGGAATTAAATAACAGATTCATCTTAAACATCTTGGTTTTTAACCATAATCTTGCAAGCGTGTAAGTGGAAAAAGAGACAAATAATGACATTGATATTGATCTTGTTTATAGGAACTACAGCCAAAAAAGTTGATTGTGGCTATGTCATTATGCAGCATTGCCTTTGCTTCAATCAAAACAATGTCTAAATTCTGCTTGGGGCAAATTATTTCCCTAAAGCAAGTTGTCCACTCACAGAGTCATGGTTGGTTAAAAGTCAGCACAGTGTAGGCCAACTCCAATTTTTATTCTTTTTTCAGGATATACGCTGGTATCTAAAAGCAAGCCGTTGAGATGAACTGGTCAGCACCAGTGGAAACATAAGAGGCTTTCTTCGCAGCCAAGCTAGGCCGCCTGGCAATATGTTCCAGTAAACTGTGAGGTTTGAACTGATCTGTTCTGTCATAAGGCAAGAGGTTTCCAGCTGATCTGTTTGCTGATCTGGTGAATTACTCTCATGTAAACAAGAGAAACACCATAGAGAGATACTGCTGTAGCTACCCACTTACAAACACAACCTGCCTACAACTAGTGAGCATGCTCAGCCCAGACTGCATCAATTTTTTATTAGAGAATTAAAGAGGCAGGCATGAGAGGGAAGACAAGAGGGAGACTTTACAAAAGTGACTGAGCCTGAAAAAGAAAAAGGCACAGCAGAGTGCAGGGCAGAGATGGAAGATTAGGGCGGGGATGAAACGTGGGGGCAGCAGTTGCAGAGATCAGACGTGCCCTTAGACAAACTCTTTTATTCCTGATCAATTCTCCCTGTGCTTTCTCTGCAGGGCAAACTCACTCCTCTCCATGGACGCCCAGAGAGTCCTGGAGTCATTTATAAAGCTAGTGAAAGTAAGTTCATGGTTGTTGCTAGGACGTCCCATTTAAGTGGCTACATTCTGATCATCCTATCACTGAGACAGATGACCCTCACTTCGTCAACCATGTACCTGCCTTCTCAAAGTATTTCAGTACAGGTCGCAAAGCTAATGCCAACAGAGTGGAAGACAAAGAGGACCCAGGGCAAGAACAGGGCAGGGGGACACTCTCACCCTATGTCAGCCTTGGCTCAGCCTCGGCTCAAATCAGATTTTCTGTTGTTGGATCACGTAAGAAGACAGAAAAACTTGATGATAAAGCTCTTTGCTGGAGCCCAGGTCTGGTCATTCAAGCATCAGCTCGGGTCCCACAGATACGTACAGAAGGAGCATGGGATTCATATTCAGAGCTCTTCAGGCAAGGCCACTATCTGACTCTTTCAAGATATGTGTGGCATCCAGGGAGCTACTCAGGCAATAAATAACCTACAAAGCCCACTGGTATGAAGGGCATTGTGAGAGAGAGACTGATGATTCATGCCCCATCACCTTGTTTCAAAATTCCAATTGAAAGAAGATAGCTATAATTCTCCAGTTATGTGCAACATAGCTGGGTGAAAACCATGGATTTCAATGTGACTAGCTATTATAACTGAACATGTTCAACTGGGCAAATATATTCAAGTCATAACACTAAGAAGCACATCATTATTCTTAAAAGAAATATTTCCCGTGGACAGTAAAGGCTCATCATAAATGCATTTAACTCAAATTACATTATATGAGTTAGGGAGAGAGAAACCATCATTTAGTGGTGCATTCTGCTTGAAAACACACTCCTATTAGGAATGAGATGGGAGATGTAAACTCACTGTTCCCTCCATTGACTAGGGGACCACACACACACACACACACACACACACACACACACACACACGCATACAAAACCATCCTATAGTGGTGTGTGGACGATTTTAGGGCCATTCATTTGGGAAAATTTTGACCACCTACCATTGTCACCTCCTGTGCAGACTCTATACCTAAACTCATTCTAATAGGGTTTGAGTGATTAGAAACCTGGCTCAGAACAGCTTACTGCAAGGTGTCTCAAACTTTCATGAATCAGCTAAGCACCTAGGGATCTTGTTAAAGTGTAGGTTCTGCTTTAGTAGGTCTGGCATGGGACCCAGGTTTCTGCATTTCTAACAAACTCCCAGGCAATGTGGATGCTCCTGGACCACAAAACCACACTTTAAGTACAAGGTGCTTACTACAAGGATTTAGATAGACAACATTCAACATTCAGCAAATATTTACTGAGCGCCTACCACATGCGAAGCATTATGCTATTTGCTGATGACAGAGGCAAGACGCTGTTCCTCATTCTCAATGCATTAGCAGTGTAGTTTGATGTAAGTAACAATCGAAATACTGCATGAAATAGAAATCTGCCCCTAAAAATGTATGCCTTAAAATAACCCTTAACTCTAACATGGGTATAGTGCCTTACCACTTACAAAGCATTTTTTTAAATCATGTCCCACTTAATGCCTCAAACACAGGATCCCACCCTTCCCTCAGTTGTAACAGTTTTTAATGTTGGCATTGCTGCATACATACTCCCAGTGGTGAGAAGGATTTCCTCACTACCCCATTTCATAGATCGTTGAATACTAAAAATAGATTAAATAAAAGCTATTCAGTTATGCACCTATTGCATGCACACACATGTATGACCCAATAAATAAAGCAAATTTTGATTTTTCATAACCCATGTACAGTAGCAAAAAGCCCAAGAGGACACCTCTTTTTTTTCTAGTATGGGGTTCTCTGCTGACTAGCTGTGTAACCACATGCAAGTTAGTTAACCTCTGAGGACCTCAATTTCCTCATCTTTAAGTAAGGAGCTGGACCAGGCGACCTCTGAGAGCCCTTCCAGCTCTACAATCCTATGATTCTATGACCCGCCCACCTTGAATTTGCTATTATCTGTGTTTTAGATCCCAAAGACAGATCTTTTCAACAGCATCAGCACAACCACACCTCCCCTCGAGCCTTAGCTATGCTGGTTCACACAGCAAAGCTTTGAAATTCCCAAATACTGTAAGCTCAGGCCTGCCTGAGCTGCATGGAGTGCTACTCCACAATTCAAGTAGTCAGCTATTGACTGGTGGCAATCTATATCTGCATTAAAATAGGGAGTTTTGGATTAATGTGGAGCTGAAAGCCCGACTGAGGCTCTTTGCTGCCAGCCTGTCTCTGTAATTGCAGCATGGATTTCACCAACCACAAAGGGCAAAATGAATGTGATCATCCCCAGCAGTCGATAGCCCATCGATTTTTTCTTTTGACTCTGTGATTCACACAAATATTGAAGCTCATTTTTTAAGCAAGGAGCCTTATTAATCTACATTCTTCAAAATTAGTGGCCCCTTCAATGAGGTGAAGTCTGAAGGTTACTTAATATGCAAGACATGAGTAGATTAGTCACACTAAATTATTTTAAATTCTTTTTCACATACACATGCACACACACACACTCATGCCCTCATTTTTATTTAAAATTCGCATTCCATGTAGACAGTGGAACTTTGTGTTCATTATCATGCATCTGATTGTGTAGGAATGATGAGGAAGGAAATGTTGCAAAGCTCATTCTGGTCCATGGTCACTGTTTTCTTGGTTAGGTGTCGTTTTACACTCACCCCTAAGATTATAAACAGAATGTGTACAACAACACCTGTGGTTCCTAAAATGGAAGAGTGATCCAGGGCCATTTCTTCCCCAAACGGAGGCTATTAATCTGCAGTAACAAATACACTTTAAGGCGGAGAAACAAAGGCAGCTCCTGCAGAGTTCAATCGTGGTCGCTCCAAACCATACCAGTTCTTTTAATTTCTTGTGATGCATTTTCCATTTTATTTTGCTGCTGGTTGTTATGTTCTCTGATATTTCTTTAGTCTATTGCCTCCTGAATTTGGCTGGAAATTCAGACTCTGAATGGTTTGAAACCACACGCGTCAGATTTGTTTCTGTGTGGTTTGTTGTAAAAATGCAGTGGCCTCCTCTCTTCTAATACCTCTAGCTTTCGAGAATAATCAATAATGATAAAAATTGGTTATCAAATCCCATCAGCTTTTTTCCTTAAGAAAATTTCCTAAATTTTGTTCCTACTCTCAACCCCAATTTTAAATGAGCTTTCTCAGTTGCAAGCACCAGAATATAATTTGGTTTACTTCAGGCAAAGAGGATTTGGGGGATAACATGTAGAAATGAAGATGATGAGAATCTTGACCATGGAGATTTGGCTCAAAGCAAGGTTCAAAGTGGTCAGAACTTGCTTGGGGAATGTGAAGTTCATTCAGGATCCAATATGCTTCTAGAAACCAAGGTATCTAGCCATCAAGAATTTATTGATCACAGCCCTACTGTTCCACCACACAGTGATTCTGCTTCTCTCTATGTCCTCTCAACTTTCACTATGACTTCTATCTAATTCTTTCTCTATTTCTCAAGTTCCTCAAGTCACAAGGTCTAATTCTACTGCCACCATTGGTCATGGCTTTTGTGCCAGACTACCCCACTGACTACTAGCCAAGTCTATAGACAGGCTATTCTTAGATTAAGCACCCATTCTTTTTTTTAATCACTTGATTGAGGTATGATTAACATACAAAAAAGTACTTATTTAATTAATACCACTTGATGAGATCAGAAATATGTATACATCCATGAAACCATCACCACAATCTATGCCATAAACATACCCATCACCACCAAAAGTGTCCTCTCACCTTCTTTATTATTATTATTTGTGTATGTGATAAGAACATTTAACATAAGATCTACTCTCCTACCAAATGTTTAAGTATACAATACAATATTATTAACTACAGGCACTATGCTGTACAGTAGATCTCTAGGACCTTTTCATCTTGCACGACTGAAACTTTATACCCTTTGACTAATAACTCCCCATTTCCCACTTCCCCCAACACCTAATAACCACCATTCTACTCTGCTTCTCTCAGTTTGACTATTTTAGGTTCCTCTTATAAGCAGTATCATGTAGTGTTTGTCCTTCTATGTCTAGCCTATTTCACTCTGCATGTCCTCTAGGTTCATCCATGTTGTCACAAATGTTAAGCATCTATTCTTGATCTAACAGATAACTATCTGTATCAACTTGATGCTTTATGTGAAAGAGGGTTGTAGCCGGAATCCTATAAAAGGAAAATATAAGCAAGGTAGCATATTGAGGCTTGTCCTACCATCATGCTCATGGCCTCTGTTGAATTCAAAACCACACCATTACCTACCTACACCTTTGCAGTAATTTCCTTACTAGGAAATCAAGGCCTAAAGTCTATCCCATTTAATCCATTCTTAATAGTGGTGACCTTGGGAAAGTCTCTAACCTCTCTGAGCCTTAGTTTCCTTATATATCTCATCTATTAAATGGGTTTAATAGTTGAGAGGACTTGTAGAAGAATGCATATAAAGTACTTGGTCATTTTTATCACTGTCCTATGAATATCCTACCTTGGTTCTAAGAATTATATTTGTTTAAAAGAATCTTTCTCCCACAAGAATGTGGGCTTCTTAAGGTCAGGATCAAGTCTCTTCACCTCTTTAGCCCCTAGTCCCTGGCCCAGAGCCTAGCATGATCACCCACTCAAGATACATTAATAAATGAAAGCATCATTCAAGTCCCAGAGAATCCCATAGCAAGCCTAAGATGAAAAGATTAAACCCATGTTTCCTTTACAAATCAAATTTTCTTAATTTTCTTTATAACAAAATGAATTTTTACCTTTGTGTAAGACAGTCTAAACTGAGAAGATTGGTTATGCATCCCTCTGTGCTAGGAAAATGGAATGGGACCCCTCATAAAGAGAGTACTCAGCTACAAAACTGTCTCATGTCTCCTAACATCACAGAATCCCAAAACCAAAGGGACCCCAGAAATGATATCTCCCAACCCTTTATCTTAAAAATAAAAGCCTGAGGCTCAGACAGGGGACATGACACACATGACTTCACAGGTGTGCTAAGAACATGGGTAAAAACCAAAGTCATGTGTGTGGACTCCCATAGATGTGTTCTACCAATGACTGGGGCATTTCCCTGCACAGAGTGAGGTCATGCATCCTGTACAGAGTGACCACTTACTCAACGTGCTTTAAATGGGCCTAAAGAACAGTCTCTGGGTAGACAACTCTACTCACATCTAGTGAAGTAAAGATACCACATATTTCCTCTCAGAAAAAGTGAGTGTGGATTCAAGGCAGGTTTCTTCCTTCTATCACTGGCCTGGAAATATGAAATCCTAGGTTTGCACTGTGGCTCACTTGCCTTCTTTGGATTCTACTTTCTGCATCTGTAAAATGAGAAGGTTGGGCTTGGTCACTGGTTTTCAAACTAGGTTGCTCAGAGCCCTTGAGTTCCATAGGAATGCCCCACGGTCTGCCTCAGGAGTGAGAGGAAGGAGGCCCAATTAGGGCCCAAGTTTTTCCCATCCTTTTTTAGCATTTTGTTCATTTCTCAAAATTGGACATTTAAAAATTTCTAACTAATTTTCAGTCAAATATATCTCTACTGGTTTGGAAATGTTTTGATTATATAACTATTGACTATTGCTCAAATTTAATTTCTTGACAGAAATAGGGCAAATGAATGGTTCCAATGTTACCAACTACTAGATGGTATATTGGTAGTTTTACTGCACCCAAAAAGGACTGTAAGGCCATAACACAAAGTTATAAGGATTCTTCAAAGTTCACAAAACTGAACCACAACCCCTTAAAATTCCTGAATATGGATAATAATGCTTAAAAGTATGTATGATATTGTAATATCATCTACTTGGAGCACAAAATTTTGTCAAAATACAAAAATTCCAATGAAATGAAATTTTCATTTTGTTGTCCCCATGGTCAGTCTTAACCAATTAGTTACTTTGTCCAATACGTTTTCAACTAGTCCATTTTTTACCAAATTGTCTGCTTAGGGATAGCCACAGTCTTTTGCTTCTAGCCCTAGAGAAAAAATAACATGGAATTAATGGGAGTTTGTCCAGGACTCAAGGCTTCCTTCTCCCTTAACAATTCTCACTCCATCACTAAGAAGTCATCAAGATAGTCAGATATAGCTGGTATATCACCTTAGTTCATTCATTTATTTATTCAGGGATTTAAATGGACCAGGTACAAAGTTGAAAAAGACAAGGTCTTTGCTCAATAAGCAGACAGGCACATAAGTCATTAAGATATCCTGGGATAAGTGATAGTATATATAGTCTACCAGGGACTAAGTGTGAAGGAAACAGTAGGATATAAGATGGTCAAAAAGAAAGATCAGAGGAGAGAGCTATCTAACACTTGCAGGTTGCAGAGGAATTCACAGAGTCAGGCAATACCCTAGTGGGATCAGGTAAGGAGGGAAGTTGTGTCTGCAGAAGAAAGTTCTTGAAGAAGGGGACCTAGAAGTTATTCCAGGCATATAGATTACCTGTTCAGAGTTATGTAAGGGTGTGGTGTTTCCAGGGAATCTCCAGTAATTCAGAATGGCAGTAAGCATGGTTCCCACTGAGAAAGGAAAGATGAGATGGATCAGGTAATAAGGTGGAAAGGTGATGAGCAGTCAGGGAAATGCAAAGGGTTCCTGAAAGCATCATGAGAGAGGCTCTATGAGAAGACTGAGTGGAGAGAGGGAAAGAAGTGGCCTGGACAATTACATTCCACAGAAGAGACAGGAACACTAGAGAAATTCTTTAAAGACAGATGATTCTATATAGCAAAATAAAAGATGTCACTGTAAAGCGTGCAAGAATAAAAGCCCAAACACAAGTAGGTCACTCTGGAATCAGAGTAATGAAGAGCTGGGAATGAGGAAAGGGCAGGGAAATGTCAAGTCAGCAAATAGAGATCGTGAACTCCCTCCAGAAGACAGAGCTCAGAGTAGGTAACAAAATAACTCAAACTCTAAAATAAATTTACTATGCTTAGGGTTCTATCTTAGACCTAATCAAGTGCTCTTCGACCTGCCCCAGGAAACATCATGATCCCATAAAGGACAAGGCAGCCAAAAGCTGAAGACAGCTGGCTAAGGAAGGGGATTGAATGGGAAACAAAGGGTGAAGCCTTTCTTTAGTATCCCAGGAAAGAAAAAATAATCACAGATACCAAAAGCAAAAACAACAACAACAAAAAAAAACTCTCCACCCCATATTTTCCATTCAGTTCCTTACTTAGCCAGGAAAAGGTCAAGAATTTTAATTGCAATGGATAAGAGTGCCATAGGAAAGCCAAAACATGATCCAAAAGGGAAACTCCTCTAGGTATCTTGTCCAAGAAAGTGGTCACCTACAGGTATAAATTCAGAAATTGCAGAAAGATCCCCTTCCCTAGCCACCCTCTGTAGCTGTCTCTCCCAAATTACACCCACACACCACCATCCCCAAAAGAAAAACATCGCTGATACCTGAAATTCCCATAATTATCACTCCATTCGTTTGTCTGAATTTAACAGGGGCTTTTTCACAGTTAAACTGTGAACAACCTGTGGGTGGAGGAATTGGAGGAAGGTGCTCAAAATGTACAAATTTCCAGTTACAAGACAAGTAAGTACTAGATATGTAATGCACAACATGATGACGATAGTTAACATGCTGTATGATATATGGGGAAACGGTTAAGAGAGTAGGTCCTAAGAGTCCTCACCACAAGGAGAATTTTTTTTCTTTTTATTATATCTATATGAGATAATGGATGTTAACTAAACCTATTGTGATAATCATTTCACAACATATGTAAGTCAAATCATCATGCTGTACACCTTAAGCTCATACAGTGATGTATGTCAACTATTTCACAATAAAACTAGAAAAAAATGTTTTTAATGTGATCATCCTGAAGGATGGAGGGACACATAAAGAATTTTGTCTATTAATGTACATTATTGGAAATACTGTATTGTTTTTCAGGATCAGCAGAAGTGGATAGGAAGGACGTTGTACGTTTCCTCACCAGACAGAATGGTTGCCCCTGCAAAGGTGGGATAAAGACTTCTGTTCTACTGAGGAAGAGTTTTTCCAGGGGTAGCTGGTTATCAAAGTGCAACACTGTCATGGTTCTGCCTTGAGGTGTCTTTGGTCCTGTCTCTGTGGCAAGGATGACCAAGAGTCCTGATCTAAGCCAAACCTCTGGGTAGTGAGCCCTAGTATATGCAAGACATTGGGCCAGGCAATGCTGGTGAGGTTAGAAAGACAGGATCTGTGCTCTTCAATGGCTTGGAATTTAGTTGTGAAGACATGAATGTCTTGAGGGAAATCCACCAGGCTAGGCTGTCAACATTAAGTGAGGGATGAGACTTGAGCTCCAGATCAGGGGAGGGAGCAGTCATTTCCATCAGGGGTAGTGCTCTACTTCTCAAAACTAGGCCAGCCTCTGCTATAGGGTTTGTGGTCCTGGTTCAAGACCAGGGGCTGCAATGACCTAGAAAATAACTGGAAATGTAGTTGAGAACCGAAATGGCTGTTGCCCAGTCAGTAAACCTTAAAATTAACTAAGTTAATTAATTAATTAATTAAAATTTGAAAGTATGTGATTGACAGATGAGAGAGAGAACGAGAGAGAGAGAGAAGAAGGAGAAGAAGAAGAACAAAAAGAAGAAGAAAGAGGAGGAGGAGGAGGGGAGGGGGAAAGAGGGAGGAGGGAAGGATGGAGAGAGGGAGGAAAAGAAGGAAGGAAGGAGGGAGGGAAGAGAGGGAAGGAAGGGAAGGAGGGAGGGAAGGAGGAAGAAAGCCACAGAAGGAAATACTAGCAAAAATTCCTTACATTCTCTGACTGAGAAGCAATGATTTTCAAGTGTCCTTTCATCCCCTGTTGTGACAATTGTGGAATCACTACTGTAACCTGGAAGCTTTTCAGTGAAAGCCTACTGTGGAGGTATATATCATTTTTTGGATCTTTATAGTGGTTCCCTTTTATTGTTACTTGCTCTCTCATTTGGAGGACTGGGCTAATTATATGTCTTTTGCTACTGTAGATACTCATTTGCTCCACAAGAGAGGCTTACATAGGACAGAGGAGGTTTCCCACATCCCGAACAGCAGTGTTGAAGTCTTGCCACAGATGAGGCTGTGGGATGGTGAAGATTAGAGAAAGCACTAGACTAGGAGCCAGCAGACCTTGTTTATGGTTGCTAATTGTTATTCTGCCTCTACCTCAATGATCTCAATGGTTTCTCTAGGTTTTTATAGTATGTATTCAATGACCTGTTTCTGATAGTAACCTAGATAGCCACCGTTTACTGAGCACTTGCCAAAGGCTGAGTAAGTGAGTTAGCCACTAATACACATTATCTCATTTAAGTTTCATAATGACCACATATGGTCAGATTACGTACCTAATACTCATGTAGTGATGTCCCAGACCACAGAACCATGAAGGGGTGAAGACAGAGACTGACCCAGAATTGTATGCTATAAGAGTCCTTATACTTAACCACCACATGATACTGCCTGCCTGGACAACTGACCAACTACCAGTGGTTGGGGTGAGATAAAGTGAGAGACTACAGGCAGAAAAAAGATCTGCAGCTCTGCCTAGCCCATGGTCCCAAATTTGACCTGACGTACTGCTAAGGAATATAATAGGTAAACTAAAGCCTCCTACAGCCTTTTTTTCTTTTTCATATCTTTATTGAGGTATGATTCCTTTACAAAGTTGTGTTAGATTCTGCTGTATAACAAGGTGAATCAGCTATACGTACACATATATCCCCATATCCCCTCCCTCGTGCGTCTCCCTCCCACCTTCGCTATCCCACCAATCAAGTTGGTCACAGAGAATGGAGCTGATCTCCCTGTGCTATATGGCTGCTTCACACTATCTATTTTACATTCGGTACTGTATATATATCCATGCCACTCTCTCACTTCATCCCATCTTCCCCTTCCCCTTCCCCATATCCTCAAGTCAATTCTCTATGTCTGTGTCTTTATTCAGTCCTGCCCCTAGGTTCTTCATAACCTTTTCTTTTTTTTTTCAGATTCCATACATATGTGTTAGCATACAGTATTTATTTTTCTGTTTCTGACTTACTTCACTCTGTATGACAGACTCCAGGCCCATCCACCTCACTACAAATAACTCAATTTCGTTTCCTTTTATGGCTGAGTAATATTCCATTGTATATATGTGTCACATCTTCTTTATCCATTCATCTGTTGATGGACACTTAGGTTGCTTCCATGTCCTAGCTATTGAAAATAGAGCTGCAATGAACACTGTGGTACATGACTCTTTAAATTATGGTTTACTCAGGGTATATGCCCAATAGTGGGATTGCTGGGTCGAATGGTAGTTCAATTTTTAGTTTTTTAAGGAACCTCCATACTGTTCTCCATAGTGGCCATATCAATTTACATTCCCACCAACAGTGCAAGAGGGTTCCCTTTTCTCCACACCCTCTCCAGCATTTACTGTTTCTAGATTTTTTGATGATGGCCATTCTGACTGGTGTGAGGGGATACCTCATTGTACTTTTGATTTGCATTTCTCTAATGATTAATGCTGTTGAGCATTCTTTCATATGTTTGTTGGCAATCTGTATATCTTCTTTGGAGAAATGCCTATTTAGGTCTTCTACCAATTTTTGGATTGGGTTGTTTTCTTGACATTGAGCTCCATGAGCTGCTTGTAAATTTTGGAGATTAATCCTTTGTCAGTTGCTTCATTTGCAAATATTTACTCCCATTCTGAGGGTTGTCTTTTCATCTTGTTTATGGTTTCCTTTGCTGTGCAAAAGCAATTAAGTTTCACTAGGTCCCATTTGTTTATTTTTGTTTTTATTTCCATTTCTCTAGGAGGTGGGTCAAAAAGGATCTTGCTGTGATTTATGTCATACAGTGGTCTGCCTATGTTTTCCTCTAAGAGTTTTATAGTGTCTGGCCTTACATTTAGGTCTTTAATCCATTATGAGTCTATTTTTGTGGATGGTGTTAGGGAGTGTTCTCATTTCATTCTTCATGTAGCTGTCCAGTTTTCCAGCACCATTACTGAACAGGCTGTCTTTTCTCCATTGTATATTCTTGCCTCCTTTTGCAAAAATAAGGTGGCCATAGGTGTGTGGGTTTATCTCTGGGCCTTCTATTCTGTCCCATTGATCTATATTTCTGCTTTTGTGCCAGTACCATAGTCTTGATGACTGTAGCTTTGTAGTATAGTCTGAAGTCAGGGAGCCTGCTTCCTCCAGCTCCATTTTTCTTTTTCAAGATTGCTTTGGCTATGTGGGGTCTTTTGTGTTTCCGTACAAATTGTGAAATTTTTTGTTCTAGTTCTGTGAAAAATGCCAGTGGTAGTTTGATAGGGATTGCACTGAATCTGTAGATTGCTTTGGGTAGTATAGTCATTTTCACCATGTTGATTCTTCCAATCCAGGAACATGGTATATCTCTCCATCTATTCGTATCATCTTTAATTTCTTTCATCAGTGTCTTACAGTTTTCTGCATACAGGTCTTTTGTCTCCTACAGTAGGTTTATTCCTAGGTATTTTATTCTTTCTGTTGCAATGGTAAATGGGAGTGTTTCCTTAATTTCCCTTTCAGATCTTTCCTCACTAGTGTATAGGAAAGCAAGAGATTTCTGTGCATTAATTTTGTATCCTGCTACTTTACCAAATTCATTGATTAGCTGTAGTAGTTTTCTGGTAGTGTCTTTAGGACTCTCTATGTATAGTATCATGTCATATGCAAACACTGACAGCTTTACTTCTTCTTTTCCAATTTGGATTCCTTGTATTTCTTTTTCTTCTCTGATTGCTGTGGCTAAAACTTCCAAACCTATGTTGAATAATAGTGGTGAGAGTGAACAACCTTGTATTGTTCCTGATCTTAGAGGAAATGGTTTCAGTTTTTCACCACTGAGAATGATGTGGCTGTGGATTTGCCTTGTGTAGCCTTTATTATGCTGAGGTAAGCTCCCTCTATGTCTACTTTCTGGAGGGTTTTATCATAAATGGGTGCTGAATTTTGTTGAAAACTCTTTCTGCATCTATTGAGATGATCACATGGTTTTTATTTTTCAATTTGTGAATATGGTGTATCACATTAAGTGATTTGCATATATTGAAGAGTTCTTGCATTCCTGGGATAAACCTCATTTAGTCATCGTGTATGATCCTTTTAATGTGCTCTTGGATTCTGCTAGTATTTTGTGGAGGTTTTTTGCATCTCTGTTCATCAGTGATATTGGCCTCTAGTTTTCTTTCTTTGTGACATCTTTGTCTGGTTTTGGTATCAGGGTGATGGTGGCCTTGTAGAATGAGTTTGGGAGTGTTCCTCCCTCTGCTATATTTTGGAAGAGTTTGAGAAGGATGGATGTTAGCTCTTCTCTAAATGTTTGATAGAATTCACCTGTGAGCCATCTGGTCCTGGGCTTTTGTTTGTTTGAAGATTTTGAATCACAGTCTCAATTTCAGTGCTTGTGACTGGTCTGTTTATAGTTTCTATTTCTTCCTGGTTCAGTCTCGGAAGGTTGTGCTTTTCTAAGAATTTGTCCATTTCTTCCAGGCTGTCCATTTTATTGGCATATAGTTGCTTGTAGTAATCCCTCATGATCCTTTGTATTTCTGCAGTGTCAGTTGTTACTTCTCCTTTTTCATTTCTAATTCTGTTGATTTGAGTCTTCTCCCTTTTTTTTTTGATGAGTCTGGCTAATGGTTTATCAATTTTGTTTATCTTCTCAAAGAACCATCTTTTAGATTTATTGATCTTTGCTGTTGTTTCCTTCATTTCTTTTTTCATTTATTTCTTATCTGATTCTTATGATTTCTTTCCTTCTGCTAACTTTGGGGTTTTTTTGTTCTTCTTTCTCTAATTGCTTTAGGTGTAAGGTTAGGTTGTTTATTTGACATGTTTCTTGTTTCTTCAGGTAGGATTGTAGTGTTATAAACTTCCCTCTTAGAACTGCTTTTGCTGAATCCCATAAGCTTTAGGGTCATCGTGTTTTCATTGTAATTTGTTTCCAGGTATTCTTTGATTTCTTCAGTGATCTCTTGGTTATTTAGTAGCGTATAGTCTAGCCTCCATGGGTTTGTATTTTTTACACTTTTTTTTCCTGTAATTGATATCTAGTCTCATAGCATTGTGGTCAGAAAAGATACTTGATATCATTTCAATTTTCTTTAATTTACCAAGGCTTGATTTGTGACCCAGGATATGATCTATCCTGGTGAATGTTCCATGAGCACTTGAGAAGTGTATTCTGTTGCTTTTGGATGGAATGTCCTATAAATATCAATTAAGTCCATCTTGTTTAATGTGTCGTTTAAAGCTTGTGTTTCCTTATTTATTTTCATTTTGGATGATCTGTCCATTGGTGAAAGTGGGGTGTTAAAGTCCTCTACTATTATTGTGTTACTGTCTATTTCCCCTTTTATGGCTGTTAGCATTTGCCTTATGTATTGAGGTGCTCCTATGTCGGGTGCAGGTATATTTATAGTTGTTATATCTTCCTCTTGGATTGATCCCTTGATCATTATGGAGTGTCCTTCTTTGTCTCTTATAATAGTCTTTATTTTAAAGTCTATTTTGTCTGGTATGAGAATTGCTACTCCAGCTTTCTTTTGATTTCCATTTGCAAGGAATATCTTTTTCCATCCCATCACTTTCAGTCTGTATGTGTCCCTAGGTCTGAAGTGGGTTTCTTGTAGACAACATATATACAGGTCTTGTTTTTGAATCCATTCAGCCAGGCTATGTTTTTTGGTTGGAGCATTTAATCCATTTACATTTGAGGTAATTATCGATATGTATGTTCCTATTACCATTTTCTTAATCGTTTTGGGTTTGTTTTTGTAGGTCTTTTCCTCCTTTTGTGTTTCCTGCCTAGAGAAGTTCCTTTAGCATTTGTTGTAAAGCTGGCTTGGTGGTGCTGAATTTTCTTACCTTTTGCTTGTCTGTAAAGGTTTTAATTTCTCTGTTGAATCTGAATGAGATCCTTCTTATGTAGAGTACTCTTGGTTGTAGGTTTTTCCCTTCCATCACTTTAAATATGTCCTGCCTCTCCCTTCTGGCTTGCAGAGTTTCTGCTGAAAGATCAGCTGCTAACCTTATGGGGATTCCCTTGTATGTTATTTGTTGCCTTTCTATTGCAGCTTTTAATAATTTTTCTTTGTATTTAATTTTTGACAGTTTGATTAATATGTGTCTTAGAGTGTTTCTCCTTAAATTTATCCTGTATGGGACTCTGCGCTTCCTGGACTTGACTGACTATTTCCTTTCCCATATTAGGGAAGTTTTTCACTATAGTCTCTTCAAATATTCTCTCAGAACGTTTCTGTTTCTCTTCTTCTTCTAGGACCCCTATAATTCAAATGTTGATGGTTTAATGTTGTCCCAGAGATCTCTGAGACTGTCCTCAATTCTTTTCATTGTTTTTTCTTTATTCTGCTCTGTGGTAGTTATTTCCACTGTTTTATCTTCCAGGTCACTTATCCGTTCTTCTGCCTCAGTTATTCTGATATTGATTGCTTCTAGAGAATTTTTAATTTCCTTTATTGTGTTGTTCATCATTTTTTATTTGCTCTTTAGTTCTTCTAGGTCCTTGTTAAATGTGTCTTGTATTCTCTCCATTCTATTTCCAAGATTTTGGATCATGTTTATTATCATTACTCTGAATTCTTTTCCAGGTAGACTGCCTATTTCCTCTTCATTTGTTTGGTCTGGTGGGTTTTTACCTTGCTCCTTCATCTACTGTGTGTTTCTCTGTCTTCTCATTTTGCTTAACTTATTGTGTTGGGGTCTCCTTTTTGCAGGCTGCAGATTCGTAATTCTTGTTGTTTTTGGTGTCTGACCCAGTTGCTAAGGTTGGTTCAGTGGGTTGTGTAGGTTTCCTGGTGGATGGGACTGGTGCCTGTGTTCTGGCAGATAAGCCTGTATCTTTTCTTTCTGGTGGGCAGGACCGTGTCTGGTGGTGTGTTTTTGGGGTGTCTGTGACCTTATTATGATTTTAGGCAGCCTCTCTGCTAATGGGCGGGGTTGTGTTCCTGTCTTGCTAGTTGTTTGGCATAAGGTGTCCAGCACTGGAGCTTGCTGGTCGTTGAGTGAAGCTGGGTCTTAGTGTTGAGACAGAGATCTCTGGGAGAGCTCTCGCTGATTGATATTACGTGGCACCGGGAGGTCTCTGGTGGTACAATGTCCTTAACTCAGCTCTCCCTCCTCAGAGGCTCAGGCCTGACACCTGGCCGGAGCACCAAGACCCTGCCAGCCACATGGCTCAGAAGAAAAGGGAGAAAAAAAAGAAAGAACAGAAAAATAAAATAAAATAAAGTTAATAAAATAAAAAAATTTAAATATTATCAAAATAAACAAATTTAAAAAGTAATTTAAAAAAAAGAAGAGAGAAACCAAACCAGTAAACAAATCCACCAATGATAAAAAGCACTAAAAACTTTAAAGATAAACATAAAAATCAGAAACTAGTCAGTTGCATACAGCAAACCCCAAGTCTACTGTTGCTCCCAAAGTCCACCGCCTCAATTTGGGATGATTCGTTGTCTATTCAGGTATTCCACAGATGCAGGGTACATCAAATTGATTGTGAAGATTTAATCCACTGCTCCTGAGGCTGCACGGATAAATTTCCCTTTCTCTTCTTTGTTCGCACAGCTCCTGGGGTTCAGTTTTGTATTTAGCCCCACCTCTGCATGTAGGTCACACTCTGGCGTCTGTTCTTTGCCCAGACAGGAGGGGGTTAAAGGAGTGGCTGATTAGGGGGCTCTGGCTCACTCAGGCCGGGGGGCAGGGTGGGGGAGGGAGGGGTACAGAATGCAGGGCGAGCCTGCGGCGGCAGAGGCCAGCATGACATTGCAACAGCCTGAGGCGCGCCATGTGTTCCCCCAGAGAAGTTGTCCCTGGATCATGGGACCCTGGCAGTGGCGGGCTGCACAGGCTCTCGGGAGGGGAGGTGTGGATAGTGTGCTTGCACACAGGCTTCTTGGTGGCTGCAGCAGCAGCAGCCTTAGCGTCTCATGCCCATCTCTGGTGTCCACGTTGATAGCAGCAGCTCACGCCCATCTCTGAAGCTCATTTAGGTGGTGTTCTGAATCTCCTCTCCTCGTGCACCCCGAAACAATGCTTGCAAACAATCTCTTGCCTCTTAGGTAGGTCCAGACTTTTTCCTGGACTCCCTCTCGGCTAGCTGTGGTGCACTAGCCCCCTTCAGGCTGTGTTCATGCAGCCAACCCCAGTCCTCTCTGGGATCTGACCTTCGAAGCCCGAGCCTCAGCTCCCAGCCCCCACCCACCCCAGCAGGTGAGCAGACAAGACTCATGTGGATGAGTGCTGGTCAGCACCGATCTTCTGTGCGGGAGTCTCTCCGCTTTGCCCTCTGCACCCCTGTTGCTGCGCTCTCCTCCGTGGCTCCGAAGCTTCCCCCCCCACCACCCACCCTCCTGTCTCCCCCACTGAAGGGGCTTCCTAGTGTGTGGAAACTTTTCCTCCTTCACAGCTCTTTCCCAGAGGTACAGGTCCCATCCTATTCTTTTGTCTCTGTTTTTTCTTTTTTCTTTTGCCCTAACCAGGTACGTGGGACACTTCTTGCCTTTTGGGAGGTCTGAGGTCTTCTGCCAGCGTTCAGTAGGTGTTCTGTATGAGTTGTTCCACATGTAGATGTATTTTTGATGTATTTGTGGGGAGGAAGGTGATCTCCACATTTTTCTCCTCTGCCATCTTGAAGGCCCTCTCCTTCAGCCTTTTGTATAACAATAAATCATAGTCCCAAACTCCCAATGCAACCCTCCCCTACTCCCCATCTTGGTAACCACAAGTCTGTTCTCTATGTCTGTGAGTCTGTTTCTGTTTCACAGATAAGTTCATTTGTGTCATATTTTAGATTCCACATATAAGTGATATCATATGGTATTTGTCTTTCTCTTTCTGACTTACTTCTCTTAGTATGATAACTTGGGAGTTTGGGACTAGCAGATGCAAACTATGATATATAGAATGCATAAACATCAAAGTCCTATTGTATAGCACAGGGAAATGTATTCAATATCCTGTAATAAACCATAATGGAAAAGAATAATAAAAGAATAAATTATAAAACTAAGATAAATGCTATTTTTAGAAAAGAAAGACAGTGGGTAGATGGTACAGCAATTCGAGTTATCTCCTTTGCAAGAGTCTTCTCTGATGTACATCAACTAGCGCTTCACAGAAGCCTAAGTAAATGAATGGGTGAGTGAATTAATAAATGAACCAATGAACCTGGGGGTGGGGGAACCTGGGTGTGATAGGGTAGAAGGAAAGAAATGTCACAAGTAGCAATAATATTACCACCAATTAGATGGTTGCATTAGATAGTAGAAGCAGCTAGTTTTTATTATTAATGTTCTCAACACTGCACTGTCTAGTATTTGTGCTCACAGTAATCTGGTCCCAACCCAACTTTCTGGTTTTCTCTATCCCTGAGGCGGTAGATAAGCTTTTCTTCAACTCCAGCCAAATAAACTCCTCACTATCCTTATACTGTATTTTCTCTGCATATCTGCTGAGTTCACACATTTCCCCTAAAGAGCTTGTCTTTCCTCTCTTCACCCCTAGTCAAAAACCCTACCTACCCTTCAGAATCTCACTGAAATTCTACTCTTTCCCTGCCACACCAAGAACAGGGCAGTAGAGCTTCTAAGAGCCTGCCAGTGGTTACAGCAGTCAATAGAGACATTTGGCAGGAATTGTTCCCAGATGTACATGAGTGGTTTCTGTTAATGGTTGATGCTGGGGCAAATGAGGACCACCCATGCAGGCTCAGTATGTCTCACCAACTCATCTGGATTTAAAAAAGCTTTTGCCTGTCCCTAGTGAGATGTTGGTGTCCTGGTCTCAGGCTAAGCATAATCCAAGAGAGAGGATGAACACATCATTACTGATAAAAATAAATCTTCCCTGCCACCAAGATGAGCTTACTTAACCCTATACATCTTATAAGCCTTGCTCCAAAAACACCTTACATTTGTTCTGTGCTGTTTTTGCCTTTTGGCCACTGCTTATGCTGGCTCCCCTGTCTGCAATGTCCTTACTTTCTCTCCCTGCTCCTTTCCCTTCCTTCCTCTGGATAACTGCTCCCATTAATTAAGACACACCACTCAAACATCACTCCCTCCAGTAAACCATTCATGACTATCTTTCAGGATTATGTGTGACTTCCATGTGTTTCCATAATTTATTATGTGCATCTCTATCACTGCCCTCACTATCTATCATTGATTTTTATTTATTTCCTTAGTCTACCTCCCCAATAACTGCCAGCTCCTGTGCAAACCTATGTCTCATTCATTGTTATATCTTTTGCTGCCAGGAGAGGGCCTGATACATAGTGGTATTTAATATTTTTGCTGAATATGAATGAATGAATGAGCAAACAAACTGGAGATCTGTCTGTCAGGCCAGGAGATGTGGCCTCTTTCTTCTAGGGTTGAACTTCAAAGTAATGAGAGTAATTCTCTGAAGACAAGTCCTTGTCCTGTACAGACGATAAGTCTAGCATAAAGCCTCTTTAAAGGATGAAGCTGCAGAGGAAATTGTCAGGAGACATGCATCTGGGAGCTGTCCAGGGTACCTGACTGTCTGTAGGGCTAGCCTAACCCAGCTGGGCTCTCTGCTCTGTCGCCTCAGCTCTACTCGAATTTTGGCCTCTGATAGTAATCCCCACCCTTGCACCAACTGCCGCTGCTCACTTGGCCTTCCTGGCATTGGCCATTCTGCAGTCACTGCCCTGATTTAACCGTCTTGAACTCACAGGCTCCCTGCTTTAGGTTTTGCCTAACCAGACCATTAACACCTGCTATATCCCTGGCTACTTCCTGATCTAAGAGCCAGTTCCCTACTATACTGAAGTTTTCCAAGTGCCTTCTTTAACCACCATGTGGAAGGTTCCCACTGACACAGACTTCCCAGGCTTGAATCTTCACCTGCACCCCCCCATCATTACCTCATGCCACATGGCTTGGGTATGGAGTAGTGAGGCCAACACCCCTGCTACCTCATCCACTGGACTTGAAGCTCCACAAATGCTTGGCCAGTGAATCCCCAGGAACTGAAACCCCCTTCAAAGTCAGATTTCAAGCTCCCTGCATTTTACAGCCTCCTTGCATTCACCCAGCCCTTAGGTCCAGCCATAACAAAAGTCCCTCACAGAAAATCCTCCCCAGCTCAATAGTCCTTACTCCCACTGTAAGCATACTTTGAACTAAGGCATTAGGCTTTCCCAGAAATGTCCTGCTGCCACTCTAGAAGCTCTTGGCATGTAAATGCCCTTCTCTTTCTCTGTCTCATGAATACACACACACACAAGTGTGAGCGCGTGTGTATAAGTCATCTGGGAGTAACTACTGGTTTGTAGGTCAGAGAAGATAAGAGAACCCTAAGTCCTTAGCCTAAGGCCTTAATGGCCTGATAACTGTCTACTCAGGGGCTAGCAAAATTTGCAGGTTGCTACCCTTCTCAGCTTAGCTTTGGAAGTGTAACAACCACTGAGTTCAAAGGAGACCCTGGCCTCAGAGGAATTAAGGGGTGCCATTAGGAAGCTGATGACCTCGGCAGCTGTCAGAGGTGAAAATTGGCTGCCTTGTGCCTCTTGGCCAGCCCCCTTCACATCTGTGAAAGAAACTAGTCACGCTTGAATCACTCCTCTTTTGTCTTCATGGATTTGAAGCTTTCCTCCAAGCCTAGGGGTGTTTATCAGGGTATCAGAGAAAGGAAAGGAAAATATGATCTGTACCTCCTCGCCCACGTATCTCACTCCTATATTCTACTAACAAATAAGGCAGCCAAAGCGGAAAGCTGAAATCAAGTATTTTCTATGTCTAGAGTCTGTCACTCTCAAAACATTGACTTACCAGTAAAAAGTTTTTGCTAGTGATAGCCAAGAATATTTCTAATCCAAAATTAAGAGGTGGTACAGCCATTTTAAAGAGAATGCTTTGCTTCACTGGGTAATTCTGAGCATCCTATCTTTTCTGACCAACTCTTTCTACAACCCCAGGGCCCTTGTTCTCCCATGTAACTTACCAAGTGCTCCCTTCACCTAAACGGCTCGAGCCTCTGTTGAGCATCTCCACACTACATCCACTTCCCTTCCAGTTCATAAAGACTCTAGAGCAGCTGCAGAACACTCACCTCCACCGTAAGCCTTACCAGGTGGATTAGAAGAGAGCCTGGTAGAGGACAAGGAGGCCCAGACTCAAATGTAGGTCCAGGAGTTTTCTCCGCATTTAACTATTTGTGCCTCTTCCACAAGTCTCTCTAATGCCGCCACCCATAAAATGAGAGGTTTGAACCCCAAAGACCTTTCCAGCCCTAAAAGCTCATGCTCTATGGCACCACTCTAAATATGTATTTCCCACTGACTGTTCTACAAATTTTGAAAAATTATCTATCTGGTGCTCACACCTAGTTTACATACACTTTGCCTCATTTTAGGGTTTTATCTCTGTGGCCTTTTAAAACTCTATTGTTAATATATTTTTAATCAAATAAAAATATGACTAGAGCAGCTGCTTTCACTGGCATCTATATGACGTCCTGATGACTTCTGGACATTTTAGCCAAAGAGCATCTCTAAGGCTGAGCATGTGGATACACCTAAATATCTGGTTATTTTACCATGGGGAAGCAAAACATTCAGAGCATGACTCATTTGGAGGTTTTGCCATCAAGGAGGTCCCCTGAAGAAACTTTGAACATCTGCCCACCACAGTAGTTGCTGCTGCTGAAAAAAATCTGAATGGCAAATATTCTGGATTATGATGAATTGTCCCTTTGCCCTCAGAGAGGGCTCAATTTTGGAAAACCAGAGGGCTCAATTTTGGAAAACCTACTGAAATAGTAAACTATGTTGCTATCATCTTTGTCTTCCAGATCCTGAAACTGAAATATTCCAAGCTTTATTCTGTGATCTTAGCACATCCAAAAATTCACCGTTTTTTTCATAAAATGCAAAACTTATCTTTGTATGGTAAAAATTAGACAAGATAATGATTAGCTAAGTCAAGAACGCAAACTGAATACCAAGTACAAAATGTTTAAAGGAAATATCTCTTTTTAGATATCTAAAGTTATATTTCTTTTTTTTAAGTTAATTCTTTTTTTTAACTGGGATATAGTTTTTCCTCTAAAGTTATATTTCTAATTTTTCTTTATGCTATCCTTTCTTACAGACAGATTTTAAGCAAATAAAAGAAAGCAAAGCTATGTACTAAATTAGCTATCAGGTTTGCTTGTGGAATTCAGAATCCATAACTCAGTTTTCTTTTTTTAAATACTGTTGGCTTTTTCCACTATCCTGCCTTGTATGCCTGTAGGATAGGAAAAACCTTGGCAAGCATCCTCAAATCGCCAGGGGGTAGGCAGCAGAACGTGCTTCCAACCACTGAAATACTCTCATTGTTCACACACTAGCCACACCAAAGAGAGTGACCTCTTTCCAACACTGACAAGTGAACATGAACAGCCCTGCTGACTTTGATTGGCGGGTCACTGGGTCTCTGACCTTGAATGACATTGCTGGCAGATTTTGACTGGCAGGCTGCAGCACAGCAGAGCACCTCCAGTACACATGCCCCCTCTCCAGAAATTAGTCCTTATCTTTTCAAAAACGCTCTTGTGTTCCCAAAACATGGACTAAACATGAACCAAAATGTGACTGAGGGCGTCAAACACATGAAAAAAAAATGCTCATTAATTTACAACCCTCAGATCCCACTGTAATTGACACATCCAGTGATGCAATTAGTCAGTCTTTGGCTGCATTTCCATGAGGCCAAATACCAAAATTAGGTGAGAGAAATTCAGGCAGTCATACAGATACGTTGTCAACAGCACACCAAATATTCAGATACTTAAGCATCTCCGGATGGTTCTTGACATGCAAACAAAACATCTGGGTGACTGAACAAAGGTTCCATTTTTCTCTGGATACTTAGGCATATTGAAGGGAAGTCTCAGTCTTGGCCAGCGGCCCTCATCCTGTGTATGCCTGGGTGACACTAGGGCTAATGAAGCCCTTCCCACTATTCTGGCGAATGAAAATATGGTGACTTTAACCCACTACTCCACATAGCATCCAAATCAAATTTTTCCCTTAATAAATAAAAATATTTTTTCAAATAAAAATGCCACAAATGTCTTAAGAAACCACTGCCTTACTTTTAAAATAAAATCAAGATGTTCCAAAACTGGCAAAAAACCATGAACCTCCCATACTCCTGGTTAAACAGGGCATGTTTTACACCTGTGCTCAACACTGGTTCCTCCAGAAGCTCCACTAAAATGAGAGTGAAAGAATGTAAAATTTTTAAAACTTTCAAGTATAAAGAAAATGAGAAGGAGACAACACAAGTGAGGGACAGGAAAAAATTGGGGGAAGTTGGAAACTAACTGGAGGAGTTAACAGAGGTGAACATTTTGACAACTAAATACCTACAGAGAATAAGAAATAAGCTGGTTCTCCCAACAGAACCTGGGAAGTTTCAGGAATTAGAGACCCCAGGTGCCATGGAATAAAGGGGGACTGAAAACAGGACAAGTAGATGAATGTTAGTATAGAGACATTCAGATTCCCAGGTTCCCTCCCAAACCACCAAGTTACCAGCCTTCTCTTACCCCACAGAGAAGTTTATTCTATGGAGAAAATGAACCAAAGAAAGTCCAATCTTGTGACACAGAGGCAGGGCAAGAGCACTGTAGTGAAAACAGAAGAATAAGAAAAAGCCCACATCCTAAACAGTAACCTCCCAACCTCCTGCTGCCACTCAGCTGAGATACTGCTGTCAGCCAGGTGTAGACCTCCTTGTCATAGGTCAGGGTCCCTGGGAAATAAATGCTGAAAGGAAGATTTGTGTGTGGAAAGTGTATTGGAAATGCTCTGAAGATCAGCACCTGTGGAGGAGGGCAGGAAGCATGACTAGACAGAGGAGAAAGTGTAAGAGCAATGCAGCAACAACAAACGACTCCATCAATCACATGAGGAGCTCTGGAGTTGGGATGGCCCTTCAGAGCTACCCCATATTGAAGCAAGGAACCAGACCTTCATAATGCCTATATTGGCCAGTCACTGGATGCAGGCTGCTCTCTTCAGCTAGAGGCAATTCAAGAAAAGAGACCCAGGGGCTTCCCTGGTGGTGCAGTGGTTGAGAGTCCACCTGCCAATGCAGGGTACACGGGTTCGTGCCCCGGTCCGGGAGGATCCCACATGCCGTGGAGCGGCTGGGCCCGTGGGTCATGGCCGCTGAGCCTGCGAGTCCGGAGCCTGTGCTCTGCGACAGGAGAGGCCACAGCAGTGAGAGGCCCGCGTACCGCAAAAAAAAAAAAAAGAAAAGAGACCCAGCTGAGAACTGTCAATCACAAACACCCCTAGCAAAGGGAGGAATGATTGATTTAGTCCTCAGGGGGAAAGGAAGAGATCTGGAGGTACAATTCATGGATGAGTAGGATGCCATCCCTGTCCTAATCAAATTCACATTTGCCAGCAATTCAGAATTAAAATTTTACACCATCAAGAAGACAAGCTGGTAACTACATATTAATACAATGAGTCAAATGCTCACTAAAGTTATGGGACAAACGTTTAGTTCTATGAGGGGAAAATAAAAGTGTGGAGGTTCTGGGCTGTTTTTCCAGGTTAAAAAATATATCAACTGGATGTGGAAGGATGCATTGAAATGAATCAGTGGGGTAGTCAGGTAGTTACAACTGCACCAGATGTAAGGAAGACCCTGAATCAAGGAATGGAAATATGTACAAAAAACTAAGTGCAATGGGGGTAAGTAGTGAAGCAGAAAGGGGTGAGAGATATGTCTGTTAGGGAGCCTTGACTGAAATTAATTTCTCTGTGCAATGTGGAGCCACTGAAGATTTTTGAGCAGGGAAAAAAACTGACAAATGTCATGTTTCTAGATTTTACTGTCAGTGATTATAGAAAATATTGGAACTGGGAATGATTCCAGGCAGAAACGTGAATTGAAAGAAATATTAGAAAGTGCAGAGAGGCACTATAAAAGAGTTTTTAAGAATGTATGCTGTGGTCAGAAAGAGAAATACAAATACCATATGATATCACTTATATGTGGAATCTAAATTATGGCACAAATGAACCTACCTACAAAACAGAAACAGACTTACAGACACAGAGATCAGACTTGTGGTTGTCAAGGGGGAGTGGGGGAGGGAGAAGGATGAACTAGGAGTTTGGGGCTGGTAGATGCAAAGTATTACATTTAGAATGGATAAACAACAAGGTCCTACTGTATAGCACAGGGAACAACATCCAATCTCCTGGGATAAACCATACTGGAAAAGAATATTAAAAAAAGAATGTCTATATGAGTATAACTAAGTCACTTTGCTGTGCAGCAGAGATTGGCACAACATTGTAAATCAACTGTACTTCAATTTTTTAAAAAAATGCATGCTGTGGACTCGGGTAGGCTACGGTTTCAATTCTCATTCTGCTACTTAAGCTAGGAAACCTCACACAGATCACTTAAACTCCCTAAACCTCAGCTTCTCAACTGTAAAATATGGGATAATAATACCTGCTTTAAAGGATTTGGGGAGACAAATAAATGAGATGATGTATGCAAACTGCTTAGTACAGCCCTAGCACAGAAGGAAGAGCTTATTACATAAAATCTGATTGGGAGCAGCAGCAATAGCACCATGCTATGGGATGGAATTATCATGTAGGCAGAAGGAAGGGAGCACTGTAAGAAAAACTTTTGAAGAAGAATCAAGGAGAGTTGGTTTTTTCTATGAAAAGGAAAACAAAGGGTGGATTCAATGATGCCTTCATGGTTTTGAGCCTGGGTTCCTGGACCAATGGTGACACCACTGCAAGAATCATGGACATCTAAAGGGTGGGAAATTTGGTACGATTTTGAGATTTTTTATTTTAATAGGGCTAAGTTTTACTTGCTCAGTGTCAGATTATGGATGGGGATGGAGCTGAAGATGTGTGAGGGAAAGAGCGTGTCAAGGAACTGTTTAGAGAGGAAGAATAGAGGCTCTGAAGGATTTCCACATTTAGGGATAAGAATAAAACTAAAGTTGTAGGGAAAATAAGCAGAAAAGCAGATAAGACAAATGTTATGGTTAATTTTATGTGTCAACTGGAGTAGGTTCTAACGTACCCAGATATTTAGTCAAACACTATTCTAGGTGGGTCTGTGAGGGTATTTCTGGATGAGATTAACATTTGAATTGGTAGACTGAATAAAGCAGATTGCCCATCCTAATGGTGGTGGCCCAATTTATTAAAGGCTTGAATAGAAAAAAAAAAAAAGACTGATCCTCTCGCAAGTAAGAGGGAACTCCTCTTGCCTGAATGCCTTAGCTAGGATGGGTTCTTTGCCACCCTCAAATGCAAACTGAAACATCAGCTCTTTCTGGGTCTGCCAGCATTCAGAATGGATTTATACCATCAGCTCACCTGGGTCCCCAGCTAGCCAACTCTAGGTCTTGGAAATTGTCAACCTCTACAATCACGTAAGCCAATTTCTTATAATAAACATACATATTTAAATCATATATACATAACTAAATTACATAGATAGATAGACAGATAGACAGATAATCCTTTAGTTCTGTTTCTCTAGAGAACCCTGACAAAGAATGCAGTTCCAAGGAAGGAGATAATTTCGAGAAGGAGCAGGTACGTGATATACTAAGTGTCCATGTAGTTAAATGATAATGAGAGTTAATAAGTAACCTCAGGGTGGGATGACCTTGATATTAAAAGTTTTAACAGTCCAAGGAAGCTGGATTGCTATGTAGCAGGTTTATAAATTCTTTCATTTTTAACCTAACAAACCTCATCAAGTATTTTCAAACAATATCTCAGATTAAGGTTGAAGGTCAAAAATCACATTCAAAATTAAACTTGAAAATATAAAAATAGACACATACATGAAGGATAGTATAGCTGCAGTCCATCTGCCTGCAAGGTACATTTCTCAGAACCAGGGATTTAGTCCTGGCAGGGATGGTCTTGTTTGATATATAAGTTTCCTATGGTTGCTGTAATAAATTACCTCAAATTTGATACAACAGAATTTATTCTTTCACTATTCTGGAGGCCAGAAGTCCAAAATCACTTTTACTGGTGCTGCCAGAGCCACAATCCCTTCCGAGGTTCTTGGGAAGAACCTGTTCCCTTGCCTTTTCTAGCTTCTTAAACTGTGTTCCTTGGTTCATGACCCCTTCCTCCATCTTCAAAGCCAGTGGCCTAACATCTGCTTTCTCAGGCTCTTCCCTCTGCTTCCTCTACCTGGCTTTCTGTGTGTGTTGGTATCAAATCTCTCTCTTAAAAGGATACATGTAATTTCATTTAGGGCCCACTTGGACAATCCAGGATAATCTCCACGTTTCAAGATCCTTAGGTTAATCACATCCTCAAAGTCTTTTTTTGCCATATAAGGTTCAAGAGATTAAAATGTGAATATCTGTGAGGGGCACCATGATTCAACCTGCCACAGTTGATAATCCCAACACTGCATCCAGATGTGCACCCTGGCAACCCAGCTTATTTCATTCAGCCTACGTCCTAACCCCAAACATCTGAACTCAAGTACTTAAAAGAGAAGCTCTCTAAAACCCAAGCCTAAGCATAACCAGAAAAAAATACAGGCATTTTAAAGGGAGAACAGGAGATAAGATCCCTTTAAGAAAGATAATCTACAGTTGTGGAAGGCCTGTCACTTAGCGAGAGCTGCAAGCCAATCAGATGCTCTGTCAGGAGGCGAAGCAACAGAAAACCTGCCTAATTGGATTGGCTGCCTTAATGGGCCAGAAGTCAACAAGTCAGAATGAAAAATATACTCAACTCAGCCACCTGGAATTGGTTGTAAAAAGGATGAAATAAAATAGGTCAATTTTCTGGAACTAGTAAGAAGGTCCATACCCAAATGGACTGAATGCTTCTGTCTTTATGCACCTGTTTGTCACTTTGTGACTATAGCTTTAAACCACTCAAGATGTGTGAATCTATCTTGTTTTTAAAGGGTTAAAAACAGTCAATGAATTTATTCATTTTGAGTTTCCTTCCCAACTACTGCCAGTCAACTAAATTTGTTATGAGTTTAACTAATTGTACCAGTTCTCCCCCTGCTCAATGACACAGCTCATCCTTTTTAATGCATTAACACTGTTTCAGTGCATGTCTTCACCAAGGTACATCTGGATGTTCCCTCTTCTCAGAACACTACCATACTGCATGCAATTCTGTTTTTATCTGCCTCCAACAGAGAAATTGTTTTTGTAGTGGATTAAATATTTGTGATCCAAATGGTTCACATAACCACAAAAGTCGACTCACAGTTTTGACTATTCATAGCACAGTAAAATGGCCATGAAAGAAGTGGAAATGGATATTTCTGAGAATAGCTTCAAACTCAAGGTCCTTCTCTTAGTCCTGACCTGCCATCTCTGGTTTACTCTTTCAGAAAATATTTACTAAACTGCCATGCAAGCCTCTCTACACAAGTCCCTGCTCTGAAGGCTCTCACAGTAGAATGAACAGAGGCAGGAAGAGAGCCTCACACTGCCCTGATTCTGGATTTTCAGCATATGTTAGAGCTGTATTAAGCCTGCTAGCCCTGTGTGCTATAAAGGGTTGGTTGAACAGTGTCCCCACAACATTCATGTCCACTCAGAACATCAGAATGTGACCTCATTGGGAAAAAGGGTCTTGGAAGATATAATTAGTTAAGGATCTTCACATGAAATCATTCTAGATTTAGGTTAGTCCCTAAATCCAATGACCTACTGAGAGTATCATCTCCCTTTCTAATATAATGTAAGAGCATATTGCTTTATCTACACCTTATAGTAAACATATTTCCGGGATATTTTTCTAGTTCTCCATTGGGTTCTTTGAAAGTTGACAGTTCATTCCTGGTTTAATGGTATTGACCTTATTCCTACAAGCCTTTGCTTTGTGTCTTGTGTTAGTGGCAGTCCCACATGGTACCTGCTTATAAGACCAGCATTCTTCTACTTTCCTTTGGCCAACAGGTCTTTAGGTCTATTAAAGCTAAAGACCATGTTTATAGAAAACTACCATTTGGACAGAACTGACCAAATAGATGATACGACACTTCCCTATACTCACAACTGATCACGTGCCTGAGTGAAGAGATCAAGGTGAACAACTATTTTGACATTAGTTTAATTCAATGCCTTCAGTTTCACATAAATCACAGCTTTGAGCATCTAGCCAGGTGTAGGTATTAAGAATAAAAAAATGTTGTTGGCCAATTACAAGCTGATATATCTGCTAACTTGAGCTGGTTAGCTGATTCGTCCTCTGTGGGTCAGGTCACGGGAGCACCTGGCTCTTAGTTACTGACGGGTGGATGGAACAGGCAAGAAATGCCAACATTAGGAACCAAATCATGGTTGAGGAAAGAGATGCTTTAGCTGCAGACAGAGGAGAGATATGGCTCCAGCATTACTAGATCCAAAGTCCTGCAGGCCAAGGAAAGGCAAAGGGAACTCAAGTCTGCAAAGCTGCCCAAAGACCCAGCCCAGATGTGGGAATGCCACTAAGATGTCGTTGAGGACAGATAACTAAAAGAAAGAGCCAACAGTTGTAGGAATAAGGTCAACCTTATCTAGACAGGAACGTTTTTACAAGGGGATAGTAAGAGCAGGTGCCATTCAGACAGGAAATCAAAAACAGGCATGACTGAGGAAGAAGTTAAGACAAATTAATTCCAAGAGTGTACAATTCTCTGGAGTCCAAGAGAGCAAATAGAACCAGGGAAGGGGATGGGAATTTTATCATTTACGTAGCACATCCTACATATCAGGCACTGTGCTAAATACTTTCAATATATTATTAGTTCACTGTGTATTTCACAGTTGAGGCTCAGAGACATTAAATGACTTGCCCACATAGCATAACTGATGAGCAAATTCAAACCCAAGTCTGTCCGTGTCCAGAGCCCAAGCTCTTTCTACTGTATCAACATTTCTCAAAGTGTAGACGGAGACCACCTGCATCCAAGTCACCTGAGACACTTGTTAAATACACAGGCCCAGCAGTCCTGGATCAGGTTCTCTGTAGGTGATTCTATATACATTGAAGTTCTAGAACCACTGTACTCACCACAGTGTTCCTCTCTGAGGGAGGCCTGTCCTCTGGGTGTTAAGTATTCTGGGCCTCAGGTTGAATGATGGTCCTAGGTTCTGAGTGGGACTGAGCCCTAAGTGAGGGTAAAGTGCCACTGCCACACAAAGGCAAGACCAAAAATACAAACTGATTTTGCACAGAGCAGGGTGAGTCCAGCAGCCCCACCTCAAGTTTCATCCAAGAGCCAATACAAGAAGGAACCGACCAAGTGGTTGAGGCCAAATGGTCAGAACTGTGGCAGCAATCAGGAAGTCAGCTGTGGCACTGGACCCCAAATCCCTGATTCTGAGAGTCAGTTTTTTCTTTCTTCCTCTGTGTGAACTTCTCTGTGTTTCTTAACCACCCACCCCCCGGCCCCGACACACACCAGTCTCAGCTTCCTTGTCAATAATCATAGCAATAGCTGACATTTACTGAAAACTTCCAGTGTACTAGGCCCTGTTCTAGGACTTTTATATATGTTTATTCATGTGAAGCTACAACCACTTGATGAAATAGATAAGAATTTCTATCCCATTTTACAGATGAAAAAAACTCAGGCACTAAGAGATTAGGTAACTTTCTCAGGGCCACCCAGCTGGCAAGCACTAAGCCTGGGATTCTAATAGAAAGAAGCCATAATCCCAGTCACAACACTGTTCTTCCTCTCCAACAATGTCTACGGCGTCACCTTCCACGCAACTGGTGTTCATTAAGAAGTTTTATGTGCCATTTTAGGACTCAGATTAGGAGTCAAACACTACCCTGAGCACGTGTGTCTGAGCAGCTGTGATGGGGAGATGGGAGACTTCAGAACATTTGATCCAGTCACATCGGATTCTGTTGTGACATTGTGAATGGACATGATCCAAGACTGTAAGCCAACTGGGCAGAGTGGCGAAACCCAGCAGACACATGAATCCTGTTTTGTTTACCATGAGTTCAGAAAGCATGATGACATCACCAAGAGGCCTAATTTGGAACCCTAAAAAGAAAAAAAAAAAATACTCTGCCTTGGAAACAGAGAGATAAAATCAATAGGAAGGTGGATCATTCAGGAATTCCTGGGAACCAAAAAAAAAAAAAAAAAAAAAAGACAGCTGCAGCAGGACATGCTAGAGTGTTGTCTTCAGTGGCTGAAGTGTCTACAACTGCCCAACAAGGTAAATCAAATCTGCTGCCAATACATTCTTCTGCTGTTCAGATAAAACGGCAGACTAAGCTGGTGAACTTTCACCCTTCACCCGTGCTCTTCAAGCCAAAGTACAGATTAAAAAAAATCAATAACCCCAATCGATGGGAAAATATTTTTAGTCTCTAACTGAACGATATGTTTTGACAAGGCCAAAGAGGAGCACAAAAGAATGGCAAAAGATAAAAGACAGAAAATTAGGAATTTGTTTTACTGGAGGAGGTGGAATCACCAATCACTTTCTTTTTCCCTTGCTGACATTCATCTAAATTACCTTACAGCAAGGAAATAAAGTGTAAGGAGATGAATTTATAAAATGGCATGATTCACTGCCAAGCAACTTAAAACCTATTATTGCTGCTATTTTCTGTTGCCATTTCCAAGAAAGCAATCTAGAGAAATGCCCGTGTTCAGAATAGAGTCAGAGGAAGGAGCATTTCCCCAAAGTGGATAGAGCAGTCAATGGGACACAGCCTCTGCCCCCACCCGACCTGGAGATCACATCCAATACTAAACAAGTTGGAAAGTGTTTAAAATCCACCCAATCTGGCTCCACTTTCTCTCAAAATAACCACTGTTTTTCATAACCTAATACCCTGCAGGTCCTTTCATAACTGAGCAAATTAACCACATAATATCACCTTGTCTTCTGGCCCTTTAAGCAGTCATTTATTTTTGTACATAGAGACAAGCCTAGTAGAGTTCCAAAGTTTATTTCTTTTTTTTTTCTATATTGAATAAAGATGATGAAGAAACATGAGACCCTGAATAAAATAAACAGAAATTATCCAGCATTTGTTTGCTTTTTTTGTCCAAGGAAATTCTGAACATAGAGAATCATCTTACCAACCAATTAACATTTTCAACTGTTTATAGCAATAACAATTGGTGAACAGATAGATTTATGGGATTCAAAAATCTGTATAAATCCAATAGACTGACAGTTGGAATAGCATCAATCTTTTTTACTTATTAATGTATTTCCTTCTCTTCCCCCCCCACCAATATCAATCCCTTGTCTTTTATTTGACAAGCATTTGGCATGAATTTAATAACTATTGTTTTGCTATAATTTCTTATTTGTCCCTCTACCATAAGTTAAATATACACATTTCTTATATATATGTATACCAGGCTGACGGCTACATCTATGTAATAGCAGCCAATTCAACCCACAAAAATCAGTCAATTAAGTTAAAAAATGGTTGCCAAACCAATGGCTTGGCATCATATATTTTGGCAGTCAAAGCATCTATTTAATAGTTGATTAGCCAACTTTTTACACTGTTAGTAAGTTGTTTTCTGTTGAGATTGACATAGACTCTATAATGGCAATCATTCTGGCAGGATGAAAAGATTTGGACAGTCCTGCTCCCTGGGACTCTTCCATACGATCAGGTGACCAGTCTTGAACACTTATGTTCTATTTATGCAAGTGATAGAAACATTCACAGACTGTTGCTACCCTCACTTTACAGACGCCCCAGCATACTTTGATCTACTCATACTTTTGTAATACGAACAATGTACTTCTCTGTCTCTAGTAATAAAGATCATATAACACTTGCTTCTCTTCCCTGAGCATTTACTACATGCCATGCTCTCTGTGCTTAGCATTTTTTACAAACCTGATCTCATTTATCTTCAGAATAAACCTACAACTTAGGTAATATTATCCCTACATTACAGAAGAGAAAAAAGTCTTAGGGAAATGAGATAATTGCACAAGGCTACAACAGCTAAGAGGTAGAGCCAGGGAATAAACCCATTTCTGTCTGATTCTGATATCTATAGCTCTAGCTCATTCAGCTGACGGTACCACCACCTAGATGGAATGGAGCTGATAAGATTCATTAACAATAGTAGTTGGAATGATCAGAAAACTACACTTGATCAAGGCTTTAGTTCACAAACCATTCTGTCATATTCACATGGGCATGAAAATCCCTTTTATTTATTAAGTACTTAGTTATAATACATTTATTAAGCATCTTTAATTCTGGCTTATTTATGTAGATACAGTTCATTAATAAATTTCCAGTAGGTCACCTTGTTAAGGAATACTACACAGTGAAAGATCAATAAATCATAAGCACATTATAAATACATTATAAGTGCATTCTGTGTGTACTTCAAAGACAGGTGGTTTGCCAAAGAGTGTAAGGTATATTACCCATGAAGACTCATTTCCTTAGACTCTTCAAAGATAATTTTGCAATGTCGAATTCCCACATTTCACAGATTTCCCCCAAGTGGGTGTCAATAAAATGCCATGCTTTGGGTTGCCCATTTGTCCACTTCATTTTTCACACAATGCCCAGAGGGCTTAGGACCATGTGCTCCCTCTTTTAAAAATTCCCTTTAAGTAGTTACCATGGTGGTTGTTGAAGCACTAGAGATTAAAATGAGTGAGTAATTATGATGTTGAAAGCATTCAAAATGCCCAGGGAAGTGTGATGACTACTTGAATTAGCTGACAAAAACATGCCAAGTCACTACCAAAAGATCTGTCACAAAAATCCATTCTTTGCAGTTGGGAAGTTACCAACACTGTGAAAACCCAGAATGACCCTTTATAACTTTGACTAGATAATCTGTGACTCCATCATTTAAAAATAAAGTTGAGTGTACATGTGAATCCCAAAATTTTCAGAATGGGGAGACATGCAGGACTCAGTGATTCAAAACATTACAATGTTCAAAACATTCATTTCCAATGGGGCTGACATTTCCTTAGTGCAATTAATTTATTAGCTCTTTTTCTCTTTCCCATAAACCCCAATGCTTGTTTCAGATTAATAAATAACATTAATAATAATCAAGATGCTAACATTGTACAAGGCACTTTGTTAAGTGCTTTATATTTATTATATTAATTCACTTAATTCTCACCAAAATCTTATCAATTAGCTACTATTATTCTCCCCATTTTAAAGATGAGGACTGAGATTAAGTAATTTGCCCGAAGGCATAAAGCTAGTAAGCAATGTAGCCAGGGTTCATTTACTTATGCATCATCAGCCACATACCAGGCACTGGGGCAGGCCCTCCAGAAGAGCCAAAATGAACAAGGAAGACACAGCTCTATTCTTGTGAAGCTTACAAATTAAACCCAACACTAGATCGGACTTCAAAGTCCAAGTTGTTAATCACCATATCAACCCATCAGCAGGTGTATATTGATGGCTCTCTGTAGGGAAGGCAGTATAATGCATGCAGTGTTTCTTGGGCCTGGAGTACTTCCTTAGCAAGAGATAAGAAGCCACTCACAGCCTATGCTGGGCTTATCACGTTGTGTGGGAGCAGTATTCCCTGTTCAGCCTCCATGTGTGTTCCTTTGTTCTGCTTAAAGGTGTGTCTCGGGCTTCCCTGGTGGCGCAGTGGCTGAGAGTCCGCCTGCCGATGCAGGGGACACGGGTTCATGCCCCGGTCTGGGAAGATCCCACATGCTGCGGAGTGGCTGGGCCCGTGAGCCGTGGCTGCTGAGCCTGCGTGTCCGGAGCCCGTGCTCTGCAACGGGAGAGGCCACAACAGTGAGAGGCATGCGTAATGCCAAAAAACTAAAAATAAATTTAAAAAAAAAAAAAAAGGTGTGTCTCATATGGCACCTGACCAGCCCACTCCTGCAGGGAAGGGATGGGGTTCTTTATATATATATATATATTTATAGATATAGATATAGATATAGATATATATATATTTATTTATTTATTTAATGTTGGCTGTGTTGGGTCTTCGATGCTGTGTGCAGGCTTTCTCTAGTTGCGGTGAGTGGGGGCTACTCTTCGTTGCAGTGCACGGGCTTCTCATTGCGGTGGCTTCTCTTGTTGTGGAGCATGGGCTCTAAGTGTGCAGGCTTCCATAGTTGTGGCTCTCAGGCTCTAAAGCACAGGCTCAGTAGTTGCGGCGCACAGGTTTAGTTGCTCCACGGCATGTGGGATCTTCCCAGACCAGGGATCAAACCACTGTCCCCTGCACTGGCAGGCGGATTCTTAACCACTGCACAACCAGGGAAGTCCCTGGGATAGGGTTCTTTTACTACAGAACAGTAGGGGTGCATACAGGCCAATGGCCCTGCATCAGGTGCCAGGATGAACTTGCTGACTACAGGGGACTGACACCCACTACTGAAGTCGATCTTGTTCTGTCTTTTTTCTATGTGAGTAAAGCATTGTTCCATCCAGTGCTTAACTGTGTTGTGTTTTCCTTGGCGACTCTAATACCAAGATGCAGTGAGCAGAAGTGCTCAGACTTCTACCCCTGGTGATAAGTAATAGATGCCACCTGCTCAATAAACTTCGTTCAGACACTTTAAATATGTTCTTTCTCTCAATCCTCAAAACAGCCCAGTGAGTGGCAGAACTAGGATCTGCATCCACAGGTAAATCACACCAACATCCTCAGGGGCAGTGAAGGCTCCCTTTGGCGTGGGAGGCCATCCAATGCTCTGTCCCCTCTCTGTGCCTTCCCCTCCCATTCCCACCACTTCCCCTGAGAACTCATTACCTGAAGCCCAAATTGTGAAAAATCCCTCCTGGCTTCTCTCACACATACTGGCTTCTCTCTTTCGTTCTTGAGGTCCTCAAGGATCAGCTCAAGCTTCCTATATGTGCTTCATCATCACTCAGAAATCCCCATTGGTTCTCCTTGCTGCCTACCCACTAAATTCCCACTCCATATCCCAGCATTCACAGCCCTCTGCCATATGGGCCCAGCTCCCTCTCCAGCCATATAACTTCTGCTCCTGGGCATGAACTGCCCCCTTGGGCACACTCTTACCCCACTGCCCTTCACCTGCCCCACTCACACACAACATGCTCAGTAGGGACAGGAGCCTCTGCTCACCTGGAGCTCCTACCTGGAGTGTTCCCCTCTCAACTCCAGGGGCAAACCCAAGTACCTTTGTCCATGAGGCTCTCCTCCACTCACCAGTCCATGTCCATGTTGCCTCCCATTCACAAGTCAGTGCCACACAGCTAGCATTCACTCATTCAACACACACAGGTTTGAATGCCCATTTTGTTCACCTAGGGCACGGGGGAGACAAAAGGATAGTCTCTGACACGGGAGCTCTTTAATTTAAAAACTCACACCATCAAACATGTGAAGAATTCATGCAGTAAAAATGTGTATGCAAGGTAGAGTGATATCTTGGGGTGGAGCTAGTGAATAGGGGTAAGGGCCAGACAGGAATGGCTTCCTGATGAATCAGTAGAAGTACCCAAGGCAATCATGTAGGAAGAAGAATAAGATGAGAATCAAGGACTGATTTGTATAAATAATGTATAGTTTCCTTATCTGTCCTGCTCAGTTCGGAGGATGTTTCGAGATTCAAATATGTTAGAAAAGAGAGTTCATCAAAAACTCTAAGGCAAACCTAACTGTATTATTATTGTGCACAGGTTTGACCTCTCCAGTTAAATCCTAAATTCTTGAGAGGTAGAGACTGATACCAGAAGTTGATGCTCCAAGTCTAGCTTTCAGTCTATTTTCCTTAAACCTTCCAATACTTCTAATGGGACTGGAATAAAATCTAGATTTCTTTCCATGGCCTGAGGGTCCTGGCACCTGTGTGGCTACTGCCTGGGATACTCATAGACATTTACATGGCCTGCTCTTATGGTCATCATGAAAGTTTCATGTTTCAGGTCTCAGCAGAAAGTCAACCCCTCAGAGACACACCTCTGTTTCACCATCCCTCACTTCCTCTTTATTATTTTGCTTTCTATCCTTCGTAGTATTTGTCATTATCAGAAGTTATCCTACTAGACCTCAAGTTTCATGTCCACCATTAGCTCTCCACTGTCTGGATCATAGCTTAACAAAGGGAAAGTATTTAGTATTTGTGGAATGAATGTCTCCAGTGCAATGATGGACAACTTGGACTGAATCAAATTTTGTATTAAGCCAGTTTGTCTGTGTTTAATCTATATACTCAGATCCCTTTACTCCAGGAACAATGTTTCCTCCTTAGAAATTCTTGCTTTAAGGACTTCTGCAAAATCCCAAAATGTGGGAAGACAATGGCTCTTCCCTTCTATGCCAAAATCCTCAACTCATCAAAGTGATAATGCACTGAGCCTTTGAGGGCAACCAAAGGTAGAGAGAAATATTTCCCTCCAGAAACAATGTTGGGAGGGGAGAATAGAGGTCCACACCCTGTAGGGGAGCATCCAAGGAAGGCAGCAAGATACCAGGGGTCTTGAAGGTACATTTAAGGAAGTGAAACCACAAAGATGGATACCTTAAAAGTGGCAGCAGGAAGAGACCTTCAAGACGGAGGAGGAGCAAGACATGGAGATCACCTTCCTTCCCACAAATACATCAGAAATACATCTACGTGTGAAACAACTCCTACAGAACACCTACTGAACGCTGGCAGAAGACCTCAGACTTCCCAAAAGATGCCCTCAGGTGGCCTACATGCAGAGGCGGGGCCCATGAAAGCTGAACCCCAGGAGCTGTGCAAACAAAGAAGAGAAAGGGAAATTTCTCCCAGCAGCCTCAGGAGCAGCGGAATAAACCTCCACAATCAACTTGATGTACGCTTCATCTGTGGAATACCTGAATAGACAACTAATCATCCCAAAATTGAAGCAGTGGACTTTGGGAGCAACTGTAGACTTGGGGTTGGCTGTATGTGACCAACTGGTTTCTGGTTTTATGTTGATCTTAGTTTAGTATTTAGAGTTTATGATCACTGGTAGATTTCTTTATTGACTTGGTTGCTCTCTTCCTTTTCTTTCTTTTCTTTTATATATAGTTTTTTTTCCTTTTTTTCTTTTTGTGAGTGCTATATGTGTATGCTCCTTTGTGTGATTTTGTCTGTATAGCTTTGCTTTTACCATTTGTCCTAGGGATCTGTCTGTCCTTTTTGTTGTTGTTGTTAGTATAGTATTTAGCACTTTTTATCATTGGGGGATTTGTTTTTCGGTCTGGTTGCTATCACCTTTCTTCCTTTTTTCTTTTTTTTTATTACTTTTTAATTTTTAATAATTTTTTTTATTTTAAAAATTTTATTTCCTACTTTTTTCTTTCTTTCTTTTTTCTTTTTATTTTATTTAATAACTTTATTTTAATAACTTTTTTCTTTCTATTTTCTTTTTATTTTCTTTCTCCCTTTTCCTCTGAGCCATGTGGCTGACAGGGTCTTGGTGCTCCGGCCAGGTGTCAGGCCTGTTCCTCTGAGGTGGGAGAGCCGAGTTCAGGCCATTGGTCCACCAGAGACCTCCTGGCTCCATGTAATATCAAATGGCAAAAGTACTCCCAGAGAGCTCCATCTGAACACTAAGACCCAGCTCCACTCAATGACCAGCAAGCTACAGTGCTAGACACCCTATGCCAAACAAGAAGCAAGACAGGAATACAACCCCACCCATTAGCTGCCTAAAATCATAATAAGGTCACAAACACCCCAAAACACAAAACCAGATGCAGACCTGCCCACCAAAAAGACAAGATCCAGGCTCATCCACCAGAACACAGGCACCAGTCCCCTCCACCAGGAAGCCTACACAATCCACTGAACAAACCTTAGCTACAGGGGTCAGACACAAAAAACAAATGGAACTACGAAACTGCAGCCTGTGAAAAGGAGACCCCAAACACAATAAGTTAATAAGCAAAATGAGAACACAGAGAAACACACAGCAGATGCAGGAGCAAGGTAAAAACCCACCAGACCAAACAAATGAAGAGGAAATAGGCAGTCTACCTGAAAAAGACTTCAGAGTAATTATAGTAAAGATGATCCAAAATCATGGAAATAGAATGGAGAAAATACAAGAAACATTTAACAAGGACCTAGAAGAACTAAAGAGCAAACAAACAATGATGAACAACACCATTAATAAAATTAAAAATTCTCTAGAAGGAATCAATATCAAAATAACTGAGACAGAAGAACTGATAAGTGACCTGGAAGATAAAATAGTGGAAATAACTACTGCAGAGAAGAATAAAGAAAAAAGAATGAAAAGAATTGAGGACAGTCTTACAGACCTCTGGGACAATATTAAACACACCAACATTCGAATTATAGGGGTTCCAGAAGAAGAAGAGGAAAGAAAAGGTTTGAGAAAATATTTGAAGAGATTATTGTAGAAAACTTCCCTAATACGGGAAAGGAAAAAGTCGATCAAGTGCAGGAAGCACAGAGAGTCCCATACAGGATAAATCCAAGGAGAAACACGCCAAGACACATATTAATAAAACTATCAAAAATTAAATACAAACAAAAAATATTAAAAGCAGCAAGGGAAAAACAACAAATAACATACAAGGGAATCCCCATAAGGTTAACAGCTGATCTTTCAGCAGAAACTCTGCAAGCCAGAAGGGATTGGCAGGACATACTTAAAGTGATGAAAGGGAAAAACCTACAACCAAGACTACCCAGAAAGGATTTCATTCAGATTGGACAGAGAAATTAAAACTTTTACAGACAAGCAAAAGCTAAGAGAATTCAGCACCACTGAATCAGCTTTACAACAAATGCTAAAGGAACTTCTCTAGGCAGGAAACACAAGAGAAGGAAAAGACTTATAATAACAAACCGAAAACAATTAAGGAAATGGTAATAGGAATATACATATCAATAATTACCTTTAATGTAAATGGATTAAATGCTCCAACCAAAAAAAAATAGACTGGCTGAATGGATACAACACAAGAACAGTATATATGCTCTCTGCAAGAGACCCACTTCAGACCTAAAGACACATACAGACTGAAAGTGAGGGGGTGGAAAAAGATATTCCATGCAAATGGAAATCAAAAGAAAGCTGGAGTAGCAATTCTCATATCAGACAAAATAGACTTTAAACAGAGTATTACAAGAGACAAAGAAGGACACTACATAATGATCAAGGGATCAATCCAAGAAGAAGATATAACAATAGTAAATATTTATGCATCCAACATAGAAGCACCTCAAAACATAAGGTAAATGCTAACAGCCATAAAAGGGGAAATCGACAGTAACACAATCATAGTAGGGGACTTCAACACCTCACTTTCACCAATGGACAGATCATCTAAAATGAAAATAAATAAGGAAACACAAGCTTTAAAAGATACATTAAACAAGATGGAATTAATTGATATTTATATGACATTACATCCAAAAACAACAGAATACACTTTCTTCTCAAGTACTCATGGAACATTCTCCAGGATAGATCATATCTTGGGTCACAAATCAAGCCTTGGCAAGTTTAAGAAATTTGAAATAGTATCAGGTATCTTTTCTGACCACAATGCTATGAGACTAGATATCAATTACAGGAAAAAATCTGTAACAAATACAAACACATGGAGGCTAAACAATACACTACTTAATAACCAAGAGATCACTGAAGAAATCAAAGAGGAAATCAAAAAATACCTAGAAACAAATGACAATGAAAACAAGACGACCCAAAACCTATGGGATGCAGCAAAAGCAGTTCTAAGAGGGAAGTTTATAGCAATACAACCCTACCTCAAGAAACAAGAAACACCTCAAATAAACAACCTAACCTTACACCTAAAGTAATTAGAGAAAGAAGAACAAAAAAACCTCAAAGTTAGCAGAAGGAAAGAAATCATAAAGATCAGATAAGAAATAAATGAAAAAGAAATGAAGGAAACGATAGCAAAGAGCAATAAAACTAAAAGGTGGTTCTTTGAGAAGGTAAACAAAATTGATAAATCATTAACCAGACTCACCAAGAAAAAAAGGGAGAAGACTCAAATCAATAGAATTAGAAGTGAAAAAGAAGTAACAACAGGCACTGCAGAAATACAAAGGATCATGAGAGATTACTACAAGCAACTATATGCCAATAAAATGGACAACCTGGAAGAAATGGACACATTCTTAGAAAAGCGCACCCTTCCAAGACTGAAGCAGGAAGAAATAGAAAATATAGACAGACCAATCACAAGCACTGAAATCAAGACTGTGATTAAAAATCATCCAACAAACAAAAGGCCAGGAACAGATGGTTTCACAGCCGAATTCTATCAAACACTTACAGAAGAGCTAACACCTATCCTCCTCAAATTCTTCCAAAATATAGCAGAGGAAGAAACATTCCCAAACTCATTCTACGAGACCACCAAAACCCTGATACTGAACCAGACAAAGATGTCACAAAGAAAGAAAACTACAGGCCAATATCACTGAAAAACATAGATGCAAAAATCCTCAACAAAATACTAACAAACAGAATCCAACAGCACATTAAAAGGATCATAAACCATGATTAAGTGGGGTTTATCCCAGGAATGCAAGGATTCTTTAATATATGCAAATCAATCAATGTGATAAACCATATTAACAAATTGAAGGAGAAATACCACAGGATCATCTCAATAGACACAGAAAAAGCTTTTGACAAAATTCTACACCCATTTATGATTAAAACCCTCCAGAAAGTAGGCGTAGAGGGAACCTACCTCAACATAATAAAGGCCATATACGACAAACCCATAGCCAACATTATTCTCAATGGTGAACAACTGAAACCATTTCCTCTAAGATCAGGAACAATACAAGGTTGTCCACTCTCACCATTATTATCCAACATAGTTTTGGAAGTTTTAGACACAGCAGTCAGAGAAGAAAAAGAAATAAAAGGAATCCAAATAGGAAAAGAAGAAGTAAAGCTGTCACTGTTTGCAGATGACATGATACTATACGTAGAGAATCCTAAAGACACTACCAGAAAACTACTAGAGCTAATCAATGAATTTGGTGAAGTAGCAGGATACAAAATTAATGCACAGAAATCTCTTGCTTTCCTATACACTAGTGAGGAAAAATCTGAAAGAGAAATTAAGGAAACACTCCCATTCACCACTGCAACGGAAAGAATAAAATATCTAGGAATAAACCTACCTAGGGAGACAAAAGACCTGAATGCAGAAAACTATAAGAAACTGATGAAAGAAATTAAGGATGATACAAACAGATAGAGAGATGTACCATGTTCTTGGATTGGAAGAATCAACATTGTGAAAATGACTATACTACCCAAAGCAATCTACAGGTTCAGTGCAATCCCTAACAAACTACCAATGGCATTTTTCACAGAACTAGAACAAAAAATTTCACAATTTGTATGGAAACACAAAAGATCCCACATAGCCAAAACAATCTTGAAAAAGAAAAACGGAGATGGAGGAATCAGGCTCCCTGACTTCAAACTACACTATAAAGCTACAGTTATCCAGACTACAGTACTGGCACAAAAACAGAAATATAGTTAAATGGAACAGGATAGAAAGCCCACAGATAAACCCACGCCCCTATGGTCACCTTATTTTTGCAAAAGGAGGCAAGAATATACAATGAAGAAAAGACAGCCTCTTCAATAAGTGGTGCTGGGAGAACTGGACAGCCACATGTAAAAGAATGAAATGAGAACACTCCCTAACACCATACACAAAAATAAACTCACAATGGATTAAAGACCTAAATGTAAGGCCAGACACTATAAAACTCTTAGAGGAATACATAGGCAGAACACTCTTTGACATAAATCACATGGACACGCGGAGGGGAAGGGTAAGCTGGGACGAAGTGAGAGAGTGGCAAGGCCTCTATATACTACCAAATGTAAAACCGATAGCTAGTGGAAAGCAGCCGCATAGCACAGGGAGATCAGCTAGTTGCTTTGTGACCACCTAGAGGGGTGGGATAGGGAGGGTGGGAGGGAGGCGCAAGAGAGAGGAGATATGGGGATATATGTATATGTATAACTGATTCACTTTGTTATAAAGCAGGAACTAACACACCATTGTAAAGCAGTTATACTCCAATAAAGATGTTAGAAAAAAAAAAAAAGTACAGTGAAGCAGACCCTCCTGGCTTCAAGGTTTATCCACTGAGGGGCTCAGTGACAATGAGGATGGGCTGGACGTAAAAGACCCTGGCAATGTTTCCCAGGTAACACATAGCCTTCTGGGTTACTTAGAGAGGGGAGAGTTCCAGGTAATGATTAAGGATGAATTTTCCAGCAGCCTATCCAGATGGATGTTCTGAGGCTGATTTCAAGAAAATTAAGATGTGGTCATTTTCTTTCATGCCAGAAGTATGGACTGAGGCTCTGACCTGCTGCAAAGGCCTCCACTGATCAGTGTGGCCTGAGCCAGGAATATACAGCCTTCCTTTTATCTTTGCAAGGGAGAAACTGGCTGATATAGGGTTCTTCAGCTTGCTTTTTCCTTATGGAAAAGCAGAGTTTATAGATACACACAGAGTGCCGCAAGTCTAGGATTTAGGGTTTGAATCCTGAAGTTATGTGGCCTTGGGCAACTCACTATATCTCTCTGAGCCCCAAGTCACTAAAATGCCATCACCTCACAGGGCTGTGCAGAAAATGAAATAATTTCAGGTGTAAGAAAATGCTATGTGAAATGAAAAGTCGTAACATTAACACTTTTTTCCCCATGAAATGGAGAAAAGAGTCAAAATTAATTTCAATTTTACTTTCTAGATCTGCCTATAAAACCAGTTTAGAGTGAGCCATAAAGATATCTGTTTATCAATGTATATGCTCAATATCATGCAGAGGATGGAAGGTCTCTCTGTTCATCCCTGTAGTTCTTGCAGTAATGAAGGCAACTTGATGCAAAGCACCTGGGGCAAACCAGCTCCAAACTACATCCCCATGCTCCCACTCCCACTACTTCTTTATATGGACTATATTATTTAAGGTAGGCCAACATCTGGGACATACAAATCCCAAAGTTCCAGTGGATTAACACTGCAGAAGCTTATTTCTTGATCACGTAGTCATTTAACATAGGTCCAGGTAGGAGGAGGATGGAGGGATGGGTGCTGTGCTCTATGCAGTCATTCACGAACGCAGGCTGCCAATGAGACTCTACCATCTTCAACATGTAGCTTCCAAGCTACATGACATTGACATCCAGTCGGTAGACAGGAAGAGACAGTGAGTGGATAAGATACATACTCAATTCTTAAACATCTCAACCTGGAAGTGATATATACATTACTTCTACTAACATTCTGTAGGTGAGAGCTAATCACATGGTCCCACATAGATGGCCAGGAGGGTGCAGGGACCAAGATATGTAGTCCTTGATTTCCCAGCCACTTCCCAGGAGCAATTTTATATTATGAAAGGAGATTAAGGAGCAAAAAGTTTCAGTGGGTAGCTAACCATCTCTGCCACATACTCAAAAATCTGATCTACTGACTTGACACTTCAGATTCTCCTTGACATTCTCCAAAGATACAATATTCTCCCTCCCATTTTCCCATTCTTGTACCTTTGATTTTACTACTTCATCTATGTGGAGTGCCTTTTCCTCCCTGTACCTATCAATATAAATCCTTCAAGCCCAGCTCAGTTCTGACCTCCTCCATGAAGTCCTCCCAATCCATTCTGTAGGAAGTAATTTCTCCCATCTCTGACTTTCATATCTTTCTGTACCTTCCATTATGGTACTGGTGGTCTACTTCACATTTTGTATCTATTTATCCAAATCAGCCCCTTTACTGAATCACAAGCTCTTAGAGAATGAGGTCTGTCTCCTTCATCTGTCTGTCCTTTGCAGGATTCAGTATCATGCATGGCATGTAGTGGGTGCTCCATATATGATGGCTAAAGTGATCCTTCATGGGCCTGAAGCCACTCTTATACTTCACTTGCTTGAGGGAAGATCCCTGCCTGTGAAAAAATGAGGGCAAGAATGGCTATGGCTATCCCTTCACCATTCAAAGGGAAAAAAAAAAAAAAAACCTTGTAAATTCCATCTCAGCTATTTCTACTTTGTCCACTCAAGGCAGCAGGTACTTCCTGCCATGCAATTCAAAGCTGCCTTTTATGCAGTATAATTAGAGCATTTTGAGTGATTGGGCTTCTATTTTACTCCATCACAGATACCCAGGTAACTAAAAGCCAACCTCAAGACCACCAAACAATCAGAACCAGGGTCAGCAGCCTGTGCAGGAAGAATGAATGAGTCATTCTCCAGAGCACAGCTCCCCACATGTTTGGCCAGGAAAATAAGATTTGTTTTATTTGTTCAGAAAAGTCATTTGGGAAGCCCTGACTAGTCATACTTTTAGCATTTAAATAAATGCTCTAAATCAAGAGAGAATTTGGTAAATAAATAATTGTGGTATATCCCCATGATAGAATTTTCTATTTTTATTTTAACAGATGATGTACTTACACCTCAAGGAACTAAAATAAGAAGAACAAACTAAACCCAAAGTTGGCAGATGGAAGGAAATAATAAAGATTAGAACAGAAAAAAATTAGATAGAAAATTAAAAAACAACAGAAAAAAATCAACTTAAGAGATGGTTTTTTTGAAAAGTTCAGTAAAATTGACAAATCCTTAGCTAGACTACCTAAGAAAAAAGAGAAGAAACTCATAATAAAAATCAGAAATGAAAAAGAGACATTTTAACTGATGCCACAGAAATAAAAAGAATTATAAGAGACTTCTATAAACATTTATATACCAACAAATTGGACAACCTAAAAGAAATGGATAAATTCCTAGAAATATACAAGCTAACAAGAATGAATCATAAAGAAATAGAAAATCTGAACAGACCAAAAATGAGTAAAAAGACTGAATCAGTAATTAAACCCCACCCCCAAAATAATAAAAGTCCAAGACCAGACAGCTTCACTGGTGAATTCTACCAAACATCTAAAGAAGAATTAATACCATTCTTCTCAAGCTCTTCCAAAAAATTGAATAGAAGGGAACACTCCCAAACTAATTTTGTAAGACCAGCATTACCCTGATACCAAAGCCAGAAAAAGACACCACAAGAAAAAAAATTACAAGCCAGTATCCCTGATGAACACAGATGAAAAAATCCTCAATACTAGCAAGATGAATTCAGCAACACCCTCACACCCATTAGGATGGCTGCCATCAAAAAAACAAACAAAAAATCCAGAAAATAACAATTGTTGGCAAGAACGCAGAGAAATTGGAAAACTTGCATACTTGATGGGAATGAAAATGGTGTGGCTCCTATGGAAAACAATATAGCGGTTTCTCAAAAAATTAAAAATAGAGTTACCATATGATCTAGGAATCCCACTTCTTTTATATACCCAAAAGAATTGAAGACAAGATCTTGAAGAGATATTTGCACACCTATATTCATTGTAACACTATTCACAATACCCAAGAGGTGAAAGTAATCTAAATGTCCACTGACAGTTGACTGGATAAAGAAAATGTGGTGTACACCTACAGTGGAATATTATTCAGCCTTAAAAAAGAAGGAAATCCTGCCACAGGCTACAACATGGGTGAATCTTGAGGACATTATTCTAAGTAAAATAAACTAGTTGCAAAAAGTCCAAAACTGCATGATTCCTCTTAGGTGAGGTGTCTAAAATAGTCAAACTCTTAGAAATAGAAAGTAGAATGGTGGTTATTAGGGGCTTAGAGGAGGGAGAAAAGGGAATGTGTTATTCAATGGTTAATTCTTCAAGATGAAAAAGTTCTAAAGATCTGTTACACAACAAAGTGTATGTAGTTACCACTACTTTACTGTACATTTAAAAATGGTTAAGATGGTAAGAAAAAAAATAGTGATGTATATGTATATTTATTGAAATTGAGATATTGATGATACATTATTATGAAAAGAAAGTTACAAAATAGGATATGTAATACAATCCCACTTTTGTAAATATATGTATATATGATATATGTATACTTATATTTCATGCATATATATTTATAATACATATATTGTATGTATGCTTATATATTTTATACATATATGTACATATGTGTATTTTATATTTATATATTTTTATATATATGTATCTTTATATGTTATATACAATAGAATATCAGCACAATCTGACAGATTTCATGTGTATCTGATCTGTCATTTTATCCCTAGTGCTCAGCACTTAGATGGCTAGAAATATTTGATAAATGAATAAGAATATGTGCTATAAAAAAAAAAGACTGGAAAGTTATACATCAAAATATTAACAATGGTCATCTCTGTGTTGCAAGACATTTTGTATTTACCAATCTGTATTTCTAGAATCTTTTCTAATGAACAGTATTGTTTGTACTCAAAAAAAAAGTAAGGTAATGGATGGAGAGGAAATGGTCTGAGTCCAGATGCGTACATAGTGAAATGGTGAATTTTTAGTCTAAATATGTTTTACTTAAAATTCCCTGATAAAGTGCTTAAATTTCCTTTTTTTACTCAGAGGGAGAAGGAGAGCCCTAGAGACATAAAGTATGATGATAAGAGAGGGAGGTTATGTCTACATGGTAAGGTCAGGAGAGAGCTTGAAGAAGAGGTGTTGCCAGAGACAAGTCTAGAAGGACATGTGGACTTTCAATGAGTAAACAGTAAGGAAATTCATTTCAAAAGGGAGACAAGACCAATAATGGCATGAACACTGGGATGTATGAGGTGGGCTTTCAGTGACAGATAGTTGGGGTAGACTTGCGTCTTTAAAAGAAATGAGATTAGAAGAAGGGTACTGTCTGATTGTAGATAGTTCTGCCTTTGGAAAGTTAGATTTTTGGACTTTGTTCTGTGGGTGGTAGACAGCTATCCGTAATTTGTTAACAGAGGTGTGGCTTGGTCAGAGGGCTGTTTTGCAAAGATTTACCTGCCAGCTATTTACAAGTGGCCTAAAATTGGAGAGATTGGTTAGAAAGCTCAGGCAATATCCCAGGTTTCAGGTGATAGAGATCTGGACCAGGGGAAGAGGAGAGGAGCAGAAATAGACAGCAAAGACAGATGTAAAAGACTGTGAAGAAAGAATCAATCAGACTTAGAGATCATCTGTGGCAGCCCAGGAGGTTACAGGCCCAAAGAAAGCACTGTGTACCCTCGCCTCCCATCCCCCACCCCCCACCCTCACCTGAGGTAAAATTATGTTAAAACAAACATCCGGAGCATCTTTTAAGGTGGAAAACAATTTCAAAAGGAGGTCTGTGTAAGCAGAAAGGCCAGCCCAGGACTTTGGGTTTGTGGCGGGGGGTGGTTTGGAGAGGGGGGTGGGTAGGGAAGTTACTTTTTGTTTTCCAACTTTTTGGAGGGAGTGCTGTGGGGATCTGAAGGTAGAAAAGAATCAGACAATGGGGAGAGAAAGACTGAAGACTAAGAAGGGGCGGGATGCCTGAGATGGATCTCCCAGGCAGGAGCAGAGGAGGGGATCCAGAGTAAGGCAGAGAAAAGGGAAGACACCCCATCTCTTGAGTCTGAAAGAAAGATGAGAGGGTACAATTTTCTGAGACAGAAAAAAGTGGGTACTGTGAGCTCACATGCCATCAGATCATCTCCAGTTTTGCTGTAAAAGAGTTACAGAGGTTGCCCACCTTGCATGGAGGGGGTAAAAACTGAGCAGAAAAGAACGCATCTAAAGCACCAATGTGGAAAGGGCCTTGGAGAATCACAAGATGAATAGAGTCAGACAGCTAGGTTTGGCTGTAGAGTCAGGCTCACAGGACTCACCAACTTGAGTGGGTGCCATGGAGCCCAGGTCCCTTAGCAAGGATGGGCCAGGGCTGGGAAATGCTTGACAAGCCAGGAGAAAGTCATGGAAGGTTCAGGACACACAGATGGCTGTTTAGGCTGAGATGGACAGATAGGAGGGGACCCAAGACTCGGGTGAAGAGAGAGGCTGACCGATAGAAAGTTGATCTGTTTTCAAACCCCAATCATAACCTTTACTGATTTAGGATGACAATGCTTCTTGCACAAGTCCTTAAACAGGATCATGGGGGAAGACAGGTCTCTGCAAAAATGGTAAAAAGGCCCCTTTGGCTGGGCACACTGAGGAGAGCAATGGTCTCATCAGAAATAGGAAATAGCATTGCATTGCTTATTAGAGCTTATTCTCCTCTGCCTTCAAGGAGACTGAAGAAACACCAGTAAACATATATGACAGTGGGGCCCCAGAGGGGCAAAAAATGTGGTAATCAGAAATATGTTTAGGCAAAGCGTATACGAAGTGATGAAATAAAAGAAGGCATTGGATGACTTACTAGCAAAGAGCTGAGTGTCAAGCCAGAGATCTGAGCACACAGACTGACAGAGGCTCAGCACAAGAAGGAATCCCTATGTTTCACCCACAGTCCACGAGTGGTCTTAGGAGCGACATGTGAGGCATGTGCGATTCTCAGATTCATTCGATCTCAAATCTCATGATAGCTAAGACTAACTAGATACATTAAACTCAAGTTGATATTTTTAATAATAATAACAACATGTGTTAACATCTCTTGAGTGTTTTCTATTTGCCAGGATCTTTAAAGGCATTATCACATTAAATTCTCACAACAACCCATTTTCTGGGTAAGGAAATTGAGACTTAGAAAAATTAAAATTAACTTTCACAAGATCACAGAACTAATAAGTAGGAAGTCAGGATTTGAGCCCATGTCTTTGTAGAGCCAGAGCCCAAACTCTGAAACAGAAGGCTTTTCTGTGGTGACTGCAAGAAGGAAACACCGGCGAGGCCAAGAGGTGAGGGCTTTCCAGATAATTATGTGATAATTCAGGAGCCTCCTTGCCAGGGGCATCTGCAACACTCAGGTTACCCAGATATAGACCTAAAAGCAGTTTCTAAATCAGCTACAACTAAAAAGAAAAATTGATCGAAAAGCCTGTTTGGTAGAATAACTCTGGCAACATACCCAGCATCAAAGACAGCCCAGATTAAAAGAAGACAATGTTTAAAGAGCTTCCCAGACACACACCAGCAACCCTCAAAAAGCCAGTCAGGACACACTTCAAGGTGATTCCATTTATCACCCTTCTCAAGAGATCCCAGTGTAGACCTCCTAATATCATCATATCCTCAGGACTATAGGTTCCCAGGTCACCACCTTTAATATTGGTCGTGACTGCGAGTTATTTGGAGTGTATGACACCTTGTATCAGCTGGGACTGGAGGAAACCAGGAGAGACAGATATGGGTTCGAACAGCATTTTTCCAGCAGCTTCTTACATATGTGTATTCTCCACCTGTGTGGAGAATCTTCCTGCTCCCCCCACCAATGTAGAGGAACAGGCCCAATCCACAGACCTCTTTTTAGGATCAAGAGGCCAGGTTTTTAGGAATGGATGCAAGCCAACATTTCATAACCATCAACAGACTAAGAATACTATGTGCCAAGGTCTGAGCTTGAGCCAGTGTGTCTCCATCTATGTAAGTAAGGAGGTCAGTAGAGATGGGCAACGATAATGGGATGAAACAAGGCAACAAGGCTCTGACATCTTTATGTAAATTTTTTATGGATCAGTTCTGCATTTAGTGTACATTAATCAAATATGTCCAATAATTTCCATTTTCATATACAACATTTTTTTTCCTAAATTCAGCTAAATAGATCTGTGAAGACAGAATTCTGGTCTGATTCATCATTCCCTCCCTCACCTACTGAGCTCAATACCTGGCACACAAGTATTGATAAATGTTAGTGTTTCTAAATGTAGCCTATTGCCTACTTTTTTCTTTTTTTTTTTTTAACCAGAAATTGAAGTGTGGCAATCAAACCTCACATCTGAATCATACACAATCTAATCTACCTCAGTCTTTCTCCATGGTGCCATGAGTTGTTTGGACCAGGACCCAGGCCATCATTTTTAGGACCATAGTAAGAAGCCATGGTAAATAACACTATCTGTTTTAACATGACTGGCTCCACTGAGATTGTATACATTAAAAACTCTGAATTCTTTTGCAAATCATCTGAATCACACCTGAGAAAGCTATTTCTAACGGGCATAGGTTTCATGTAAATGGACCCTTTTAAAGAGTCATAATACTTCAGAGCCAAAAGCTTCATGTGAATTATCTAGTCCAGCCCCCTTATTCGGCAGATGGAGAAGCACAGGCCCAGGAAGACAGGGGTCTTGCCTGTGGTCACACATCTGGTTGGAGACAGGACCAGGATGAGAGGCCCTGCCCAGATCCGCATATTCTCCACTCTAACTCTTTTTCCTTCTTCAGGTCTCAACTTAAAGCCTTTACTGACATCCACCTCTATCTAAATTAGATACTCCTCCTACTCCCCTCATAGTGTTCTATATGTTTGTACATTTGTTTTTAAGATTCTGTGTTAAATGCCTGCCCTCTACCAGGACTATCCACTATCAGTAGCCTGCCAGGCACAGAATAGTCAATAAACATTTGTAGAATAAATGAATGAATGAATGAGTAAATAAATCCTCTCCAACGCTTTTCCCATTATACCATACAGCCTTCGTTTATTTATGTATCTAATGTATCCCTTTTACTTTTTCTGCCTATCCCCCAAAATTGCCTTTTCTGTCTATCCAGAAACATTGATAAGAAAACCTCAAAAATTAAAACAAAATAATTGAGAGCTTCTAGGCATACTTGAAACAGAAGTTTTATAAATCATTTTCATGAACCCCCTCATTTCTCAAGAACTCAGACCATACTTTCTTGATCTTTTGGCACGCTGCCTAGCACATTGGAATGGCAAGTAGTAGGAAATCAAAAGGCATTTACTGAATAAAAGAATGAAGAAATTAACAAGACATGTACATTGTACATATGACCAAATATTGGTAAATTATCTGAATGATAAGCTGAAATATCACCCAGAATTTTTTTATTTTACATATTCTCCAGGATGAGCCATCCGTGCCCTCCGGATGGAGCCACATTCTGAGAACTAGGCAGGAGGTTGATGGCACAGAGTTTGAACCGAAAGTGACTACTTGGTCTCTGTTACAAGAGGTTAGGGGCCCTGTGTCCTCAAAAGTGAGAATAAGTTGGGGGTCACAGAAAGGACAAGGAGTACAACATCCCCTGCCTACCGCAGTAGCAGGGACTCTGAAGCCAGGCTGCTCCCCTCTCTTTGTCGAAACCCAGCCAACGCTGCAGCCCGCTGGCCAAGCAGCAGCTGAAGAGAAGCCACCCACCGCTCCAACAGAGGCGCTGCACAGCCAATAGGGCAGCAGTGCGGCCCCCCACACAGCCCAGCAGGCCTGACCTCAATGCCCTCCAAACAGAAAGCACTTTTCTGAATTTGAGAGAGAACGACTGCAACCACCCCTGTGGTAGCTTTAGGTTAAGTCCACGAAAGCAAGAGTTAACATAAAGTGCTGTGCCGTGAAAGCACTGCCTGTATTATGTTAAATCCCCTTTATAAAAGGAAAATCCAACTGTTGTGCAGAAAATCCCTACCCTTTCCGATCGATGCTTCCTACCACTAGGGCATCTAGTAATTTCTGATTCAGACTCCTGTAGCCTTTACTTCAATGACAGGGCACAGCAGGCCAGGGGCAGACAGCAGCCAGGCTCCGAGGGGCAAACCCTCAGCCCTGCCAAGAGGTGTGAGTGTTGGGGGGTGATGCACAAAGCAGAGGGGATGTCACTGTGGGTCGCCCTGGGACTCTTTTAAGCCATGCCCAGGTCCTCAATCATAGACTCAAGAGTTCAAAGGACTATTAGGCTCTTGGTCACTGATCTCATCTCAAGGTGATAGTCACCTCTGGCCTTTCGGCAGACAGCAAGCCCACTGTCCATCCATCTTGGAGCAGCTTGACACTGGATTCTCTACCCATTTTACAGCCAGTGAACATTCCCTATTGATTTATTGATCTGTGTCTGCCTGTGGAGGGAACTCGGAACAGACCCTGTGTGCACTCATAGCCTCCCGCATGGATTTTTTTCCCTCCTTTCTTTTCTCCTTTTTATCAAGGCATGTTAGCAGTCCAGGGTACAGCAGGAATTAGAGCGTGCAGGAGCACAATTTACCAGATGTGAATGTGCCCAGCTCCAGTAGGTTGGTCAAGTCTGCTTGTCTTTTCTTTCCTTTTCCCATTTTTTAAATTTTGTCTCTAACTCTGAAATACCCACCCCTCACTCATTCTTATTTTGTCCTGTGAGTCCCTCCTTTCCCTTACCTTTATTTGAAATAGTTCTTAAATCCAACACAGAACAAGCAGTGAGAAGGGGGTTAGGAGAACCAACAAATTCTTTTTCCCTATTGTCTGTTTGCTGTCACATTCCATTACAGGCGAGTACCTTATTTCCAAAAACGAAAGAGTTCCTCCTCACCCTTGGCTTTTGAATAAGCAATATTCAATTGCTTTGGATCATTTATAATTCAATTCTGAGTCATTCTGATTGTACCGGTTTCTCTTCTAGAAAAATTAAATTTTTCCAGCACACTCTTCCTTACTGGAATTTCATGAATGAGCACTGTGAAGTCATAAAATCTGTGTGGTCCTTAAGCTTTTTAATCAGCACAGCAAGGTTAAGAAATTGCCTATGAAGCAAATCTCTTTATTCAAAGGAGAAACAGAAAGTGCAAAATCCTTATAAACACCAAACATCTACAAGGTATAAGGTGCAACAACAGAAATCATTGGAACAACAGCTAGTGTGTCTTAAGCAGAGCACATGGCTATGCTTAGCAGTAATTACTTCCAAGCCATCTCAGATGGGATCTACAAATCACACCTCCAGATCCCACAGTTCTTACTGTCTTTGGAGTTTTCCATGAAAGGAATCATTTATCTCCTGATAGTAATTAGATGGGAAGATGACTATGGTATTTTATAAGCAAAATATTGCATTGATCAGGACACTGGTTATCCAGGTCACGTTTACTCACAAATATATTTTCTCAAAAAATAATAATTTGTTTTGCTTGAAATAAACAAATTGTTACTCACCAAAGCAAAATTTCCCAAATAGACACACTGGAGGGTAAGGCTCCTTTAAATGCCTGCTATCCAGCTTCAGAGTTCTAGAAATTTCTGAACATGTATTGACTGATTTCAGACCCAGTAGCCCCATTTTAATTCTCCTCCCCCCAAAAAACCTCCTCATTTCACTTACAGCTATCAATTGTCCAAGACACCTAATGTGACCAATATAAGCTAGTTTCCTGTTTCCATCTGCTTATTTAATCATATAGGTGTGTTACAAATTTTTGTCTTTTTTAATTACCTGTGTTTAATCTTTTTAAAATTTAATTGAATTCAAGATTCCAGTGACAAAGTAAGCAAAGACAATTAAAAACAAATCAAAAATGCAAATTAAAACAGGTTACAATTTTTTACCTATCAATTAGCAAAAAAATTTAATAATAATTCATAAGACTGGTAAAATATGGTAAATAAAAATCATGTAGGTAGTATAAGTTGGTAAAACCATTTTAAAAAATAATTCAACAGCATATATCAATAGTCTTTAGAATGAATACATCCTTTTGATCTAATCTAAGAGACAACTTTAAACCATGAAAAATATTTATGCTAGAAGAGGTTTAAGCAGTAGCACATGAAAATAGCATAAAAAAGAGGAAAAATTTTCAAAAATATGGAATGATTAAGTTGTGGTATGGTCACTCAATGTAATGAACCATTACAAAGCATGAATGGCTGTGAAGAATGTAATAAAGAAAACTTCCTCTACTTTAATAATAAGTGTAGAGGACTACCAAATATCATCAACAACATAATTATAACTAGATGAATGGAAGTGGGTACAGAAAAAAATACATTGGAAAGTAATTCCCTAAATGCCAGAAATAATGTTAGGTTGGAACTATAAGATAAATAATTATTTTCTCACCCCAATGTTCTTTCAACTTGCATATATAATATTTCTAATAAAAATAAGCATAAAGGGACTTCCCTGGTGGCTCAGTGGTTAAGTATCCCCCTGCCAATGCAGGGGACATGGGTTCGTGCCCTGGTCCAGGAAGATCCCACATGCCACGGAGCAACTAAGCCCGTGTGCCACAACTACTGAGCCCACGTGCCAAAACTACTGAAGCCCATGCACCTAGAGCCCATGCTCTGCAATGAAGACAAGCCACCACAATGAGAAGCCCGTGCACCACAACGAAGAGGAGCCCCTGCTCGCTGCAACTAGAGAACGAAGCAACGAAGACCCAACGCAGCCAAAAATGAATAAATAAATTTTAATATATATATATATATATATATATATATATATGAGCATAAAAACTTGTAAAAAGTGTAATGACCACTTGCCTTTGAAATAATTTGGGATGGTTTTCAAACATGTAATGAAACTTTCACATTTTGATTTGCCTAACGTATGGAACAGAGGTAGGGAACTGGGCCATTTGCTTTGGTAAAATGGTTTTGAAAGTTACTGGACTTTTTTCCCATAAGCAGTAGAAAACTTTTCACCAGTGGGCAGCCAGCAAACCAACAATAACACAGGGCTGACTAGGTATCTTGAGATTGTGTGGTGCAGTAGGAAAAGGCTTGTGGTCAAATATTCTGGATTCTAGACCCAATACTGCTATCAACTAACTGAGGAAAATATCACTCAGCTTCACACTTCAGTATTTTTTTTCCATTCAAACAGATAAAATCACTTTTAGTACATAAACCTAAAAGGTTATGATTGATCATTGGATAAAATACCTGACATTGGGTAAAATACCTGACATCACTCAGTTCCAGCTCTCACTTCTCCCCTCTAGAATAATAATTATTGATTTTTTCCACTCTTATTCTTGTTGGACTGGCCACTTTAAGTAGTCCCTCAGTTTCGTCATCTAGAATGGTGCCAGTGTAGATGTCATTCACCCTTGTGGCAGGATGGTTGTCCAGATTTCCACTACACATACCCAGACTGATGGCAAGCCCACCTCCTTCAGAGCGAAGTGCTGACCAATGGCACAGGCCCTAAGGGGGGTGTGACAGGAGGACAGGCTGAGTCAGTCCACTGACCTGCATATATCTGGAAACTGGGCTGCAAGAACAAACAAAAGTGAACTGTAAGCCGAGATGTCCCAGCAAGAAAACAAAGGTTAAAGCTAGGCATATCTTTAACAAGATGAAGTCAACAGTTGGACAGAACTTTCTACCTGGGATTCTCTTATGAGGGAGAGTCACAGTCATCAGATCCAAGTATCACATGAACACATTGTCCACAAAAATGACCAGAAGTCTAAGTGAACATCCTCCTTGCCGAGAACAAATACCAATGCTTTTCCCTGAGCCCCCCTAAGAGTCCAGATGGTAAAGTAGCTTTTAAGAGCTACAGAGGCAAGTCTTAAACTGATTTCTTTATTCAACTAGCATTGATCAAACTCCACAAAGTGTTAAACAAAGAGGATGCAAAGAAGAATAGGCACAATCCTGGTCTCTAAAGGTCTGCGGTCCATGGAAATATCCAAATGTTACACACTTAGCATCCTGTACAGGATCTAGTGCTTTCAATGCAGCGCTGCATTTAAACTTCCAGCAGCCGTTTGAGGTTTTGATTGGCATAGGCTGCCAGACTGAGAAAAGGACACAATTAAGACTAAAAAAGCCTCCTCTGTTCATATTTGGGATAGGCAAATATTCAAAGAGCAAGAAGAAAATGGGCACAGAATGTGGCAAGTCCACAAAGTTGAAAGAGTATAAGAATTAGAGTGAATAAATCCCAGCATACTTTTCTCTTGTGCAAAGGAGGAAAGAAATGCATTTGCATGTTCCCCACTACAGTGTGTCCTGAGGGTCCCAAGTAAGAGTGCTAAGGAGAAGCAAAGTCCCTTGAGACTCTCAGTTCAGAGGGAGGGTGTTTGCAATTCCTATGAGTACTTCTTGTCCAATTCCTCTGGCTGCAGGGTTCCAGCACCATCAGTCCCAGCCTTGAGGTCCAAAGAACCTAGAGTTAATAAGAGGAAGCTCCAGGAAGAGTCCTGAAGTTGACCCACTCAGCTGCAAATTTAGCACTTTTTTTTTATCAAGTAGTCCAGCAATCACAAACCAGGAAACTTTTCCCAGGAGGCAGAGAGCCCTTTACCACCTCCATTCTGCTCAAACCAACTCCCTATCCTGCATCTTGTTGCCCTTGAGTAAAACCTATGGAAAAATAATCTTAAAATGTCAAAACTGGAATGGACTTTAGAAATCATTTTGTTCAGTCTCTCATTTTATAAGTAGAAAATGGAGGTCCACAAAGAGATCACACCTTGCCTAAAAGGCCACACTTTTTGTGACATGGGCCAAGGTAGACCTATCTACTCATACACATCCATGCATCCATTTGTACATGCTATCTCAGAGCAAGTGAGTGACACACTAAGTCACTTGTCTAGACTGTATGTTTGTCATTTTAAGGACCACCTGTACTAAATATAAGTATTGTTTGTGCTGCAAAGGAAATGCAGTTGGGCATGTACTTCTCTTCCTTATTTGTATTGCAAATAAGATCGTGAAGACAAAAAGCAAACACTAATGTTATCTTAAAATGATTTCACCAGTGTTGGTATTGGTATTCCTCATTGATTAGAACTTGCTTTTGACTTATTCATGGATTAATGTTGCTTGTTAAAGAAAATAAAGCAGACTCCTAACCATCCAACATACCTGAGGTGAAATACTTACAGCTTTCAACGTTGTACTGGTTAGACAAGCTGGCCATGATACAAAATCATTCAATCTTGCCACCTTTCTGCCAGACTCTTCCTGCACACACACACACACACACACACACACACACACACACATATATACAAACACACTTCTGGTCCCCTCTGTCCTGCCACTTGCTGATGCTATTTGCCAGGGAGTAAAGGTGTCAGTGAGCTCTGAAAATTGGATCACAGGGACAGCTCCACACTGGCCACAGTCATGCTGATGGCAAGACTGATCAATCAATACCCTGTGTGACACTTTCAGAATTCACTGGAAATGATGCCCTTTTCAAATGACACCCACATTTTATCCAGAGCAGCTCTAGTGGGGAAAAACACCATATCAATGTGTTTTTCTTAGATATATTTGGTTCCAGTAAACTTTGTTGGTTAGGACCAGTAAGTGTATCTTCAACCTCCCTGCTCCTATCCCAGAGCCTTTGAACCAGGAGGAGATAAAATGTTAGGCAGCACAGCACGCTGACATTTTTCTGAGCTGCTAAATCTCACATATAGCATAGAAGATGCCCACACTTTTTTCAGTGCAATAGGTCTTTAAAATTCTAGGTTTGTTTTGGACTTCCAGCACACCAGGCTCATAAAGAAAACATGGAAATTTCTTCCAGAATGAAAGCTTAAATTGCCAGGCTGCTGTTCTATATACTACTTTGAGGGAGCTGACCCTTACCTCTCCCCTACGATGCCAGGGGTGGGGGGCCAGGAGGGGTGGGGAGCACAAAGGCAATAGTTTGCTTTCTTTGCAGTAGGTGTGCAGCTAGCTAGGCCAGCCTAGAAAGTTAGCAATGCTGCCTAACCATACCAGATGGGAAGCTCTGGTTTAACTGCTAAGTTCTAGTGAGCTGACAGATCATGTTCCCAACACATCCTAACATCAAGCAGCCCATTCAGGCCCTCAAGAGGAGAGGTTCCAAAGGGCCTTGAGGAACTGAAGAATTAGACAAGTGACCCTTCTGACTCTGGAGGACTCGGGAGGAAAGGGTGAAAGAAGAGAACAGACAGAAATAGGATTCCAGCTGCCACCATTTCAATAAAACTCCAGATAATAAGAGTTAATAGCAGTTATTCTCAACTTGAGCATGCTCCAAGATGACCTGGAGGGCTTGTTCAAACACAGGTTGCTGGGCCCCTTCCCCAGAGGTCTAGATTTAGTAGGTCTGGGGTGGGGCCTCCAACTTCGCATTTTTAACAGCCTTCCATGTGATACTGCTGCTGTTGCTCTGAGGACCACATTTTGAGGACTACTGGTTTAGAGTACCTTTAAATTACCTATAAACCAAATAAACCCAGCTGTGTAAAGAGCACTTGCATTTTTTTATTTTATTGTGTTTATCAGGGTACATATGATAAAGCATCTCTTTAATGGAACAAATTTCTCAAAACGTTCTGGGAGTGTTTGGTTGGTTGGTTTTTATTTTTGTTTCTTGCTTTGTCTTTTCTACTCGGCACTATGGAAGAACAAATGTGGACTGAATTTTCTTCTCTGACCATGACAATTCTGCAAACAAAACAGGCATGTGACTAGTCCTTGGCAGTTCAAGTTCCCCTTAAGGTTCAGGGAACAATCACTGGGACCTTTGGTATCCAGGTCAACTGAGTTAACCAGACGCTAGTCAATCACAGGGCTTTGGACTGTCACAATGAATGGGCAATCAATGGGCCATCCTGTTCAGTTGTTGAAATGCAAAATCTAATGGCTGGTCATTTCAGGATCTGGTTATCATGAAATCTGAGTGAGCTTTCTTTAAATGGCCAAGTTCTCAAATATGAAGCAATTTGATTGGTCTCTCAGCCATTTTCTCCCTCAACCAATCAGGTTAATTATCAAGAACTACCAAAAAGTCCCTAAAATAAAACAATTAAGATAAATAATCCCCACCTTTCTAACAGGAGTTCAAAAATATTTATAAGGAACCACTATTTTCTTTTTTTAGGAAATCAAATCTATGAGCACACAAATATTAAAACTGAATATAGAGTAACCCTCTCTAGTCATGAGTGTCCCTTTATAAAGAATTCCAATATCTGTGGATTTGCTTCTGAGCAGCTCAGCAGCAACTAGGAGAATTCAGTTACAATGCATGAGATTTATGATTCCCTCCAAATGGGGATAATTAGAAGAAGAGAAAGTGTTGTAGGGAATAGGAAAAGGAGCACAAAAGACAGTAGAACATGGGCAGGAGTTTTTGCAATGTTTTTCTCTCTCTCTGAGGATATTGAGAGAAGGTAAAACCCATCTCAGAACTGCTCTCCTGTGCCCATTCAAAGGAAGGAAGCAAAGATATGAGTATGGGGGCTGAGCATAAAGCTAGCTGAGCAGAGGGACGCTCTAAGTCTCTGTGCCTCTATGTATTAGGGAGAGGAGGTGAGAAATAATTGGTTAATGAGAATGAGTTAAATAAAATTTTCCCTAAGGCTCAGAGTTTGTTTATTTGTTAGTTTCTCTCTCTCCTCCATTTTTAACAACCAAGTCACTATACATTCCTAAATATAAATAGGACCTGAGATGAGACAGGCAAGAACTCTAAGCCACTATATCAGAAAAGACACTAAATATCTGGATAGTGGGGAAGACACAAAGAAAAGCCCAAGAGGAAGGAGGTGATATCAATTTTTTAAAAGTGTTAAAACAATGGTAGAGGAAATCCTAAAATATTTTGCAGTAACCAAAGAGTGGCAAAAAAAATTAACTATGATGTAACTTTTATAACCAATTAATGATGAGTAGTATGTCATTGGTGTTCTCTTTACTTAATGGATTAATCTTACTATTTTATTTTCATCTCAAAATAGTTAAAATGATTTTGTGGGTGTCCACCCACTTTCTCAGTTCCCCGACTTTTTTTTCTTTTCCAGTATTATTAAATACACCTAAGAGTGATACTCCTCATTTATTTATGTTTTATTTCTTGATTAACACAGGTATATTTCTCACATTAGTGAGAAATTTTATGTGATTAAAATAATTAATAAGATGTTAAAAAGTTGATGCTTAAATTGCTTAAAACTAAATTTAAGATAATGTTTTAGACATGTATAAAATATTCAGCATTTCTAGAAGGACAAATATCTAATCTAAGATAAATAAGCTGGCATATTTCAAAATTTTAGTAGATGTACATTTTGGTCCATTCTAATGAATATTGACCAAACTCCCTTATTTTTTGTTTTATCATTTTTTTAATCATTTGATATTTTTATAGATTATACTCCATATAAAATGCAGCCCTTTTGCCTATAAGATCATCTGATTCTCAACCATGAATCCTCCTACCTGGGGGCCTTCAATAACCTAATCCTTATGAATTTGGAAGCAATTCCTATGTTGTATATGCAAGTCAACAAGGTCGATTACTGGAGCTTTGCACAGCACTGTATGAGGCAGGAGGTGGAGGAACAGGGAAGGACAGAAAAGACAGTAAGACATGTTCCTGGACCTTAAAGAGCTCACAGTCTAGTGGTGAAGACAGATTAACAAACACCAAACTGTAATTCCAGTACGAAGTAAAGAAAAAGTGTCCAAAGTATTTTAGGACCACTTTTTGTGTGAGATTGGCAAGGAGGAAGGTTCCAGAAGTTTTCACAATGGAAGACACACTTAAACTGAACCTTGAAAAACAAACAAGACTTCCCCATGCTAGAAATAGGAGTAAGAGAAGGGAATATTCTAGTCAAAGTTTGTGACCTATTCAAGAAACCCCGCTGTATCAATCAAGGTTCACAGCCACCATGAGCATTATGGACATAAGGGATTTGCTTTGAGAATCAGACCTTACACAAATGTGGGAGGAGCTGGGAACGTGAAGTCTGGTAGGGGCAGCCAGAAGATCAGAGAAAAAGTCATTAAACAGTCTACCTGAAGCACTGGCAAGGGAAGACAGCCAGAGCTTGCAGGGAAATGCAAGAAACCAATCCAGCCAGCCACCAAAGTGAAATAACAAAGGAGGAGCTTGTGGGCAGTACCAGGGAAAGCTACTGCCTTTTAAAAAGCCAACATCTCTGTGCATCCACAGTCAGAAGTATGATAGTGGGCTTGAGGCCATTATGTGTCAGCAGGGCAGCAACTGGGAAAATGAGCTGGACATAGAGTGGAGGACCAGCAGAACCCATCAGGTTTTGCAACTGACCATGATCTGCTACTTTTCTCCTACCTCCCAAAGTTCATTCAAGTTCTTCTTTTGAACAACTGTAACCAGGAACCATACAGAGAGGGAGTTCTAGGAAATACAGTTCTTAGATTAACCAAGTTGATATAGCCTAATCCCAAAGTAGTTGTAAGAAGAAAAACTGGAAAGAGTGCTTTGAGACCAAATAACTTGTCCTCCGATTTGAAGAAACTGGGCAGTCCTTAAAAGTTTTAACAGTAGATTGCACATCCAATTTCTCTTTATAAAATATAACTTGAGCGGCTGTATGTCATATATCACAAATGGGGAATAGAGAGCGGATTCTTTCTTTTTCTTCCCAAAAAAGCAACCTATTAAAAGCAACAATGAAGCAACTTACTGCCACATTTCTTTGAGAGCAGGTTCTTTCACATCTCTCTGAGTTTACTCATTTCCTCTCCCTGAATTTCAGTTCTTCTTGCCCATCCAGTGAAAAATTCTTCCTCCTCACAGATTTCTCTCAAACATCACCACTTCTGTGAAGTCTTCTCTGACTCCCCACTCAGAATTCCTTATTTCCCCCTCTGGTTTCCCATAACATCCTGTATATACTTCTATTGAAGCACTTTTCAAATTACGCTATAAGTTTCTGTTTTCATATTTCTTTTTCTTCAGTTAAACATAAGGTCCTTGAGAAGAGGGACCATGTTTTATTAGTCATTGTATACCCAAGATCTGGTTCATAGCAAATGTTCAATAAACATGGAGTGAATAAATGAATGAATGTAACCCAGTGATGACATTAATGTAATAGTCTAGGTTAAAGGTCCAGAAGGTTTGGATTAGAAGCGTGGCAATGGGGAGGCAGAGAGTGAGGAGTATCCATATAACATTTTAAAAACAAAATGGCAAAAATTTGGTACCAAGATGTAGGAGACAGACTCTGATAAATGCTATAAATGAAATAAAGTGTAAGGTTGTAGAGGGGATCATGGTTAAGTTTCAGCAAAGGGATGGAACTGTTATAACATTAAGAAAACTATAAGTCCATAAAGTAAAAATAGTCAAAGCACTATCCAACAAATGGGTCCTACTTATCAGGTAGTCAGACAACTAAGAGAAGTAAATAATACTATATATTAGAATTTTCTATAGGAAACATGAATTTCTAAATTTCCACCTCTGTTCTCATTTTGTTTCACTTGGCAGCTATCACCAGGCAACTTTAATGGAATCAAAAGAACTATAAAAATACATAATAACTTTTGTTGAAATTTTAGCATGAAGCATCTGGCATTGTTGGTTCACTACAGGTTTCCAAAATGGCTCCACACTGAACTGAGCAAGACAGCGAGCTCCTATTCATTTACTTACTTGTTTATTTATTTATAGGCTGAATCTCTTTTCTCACAGGTTTGGGATTATACTCCAGCTCTGCTCCACATTAACTGAATGACAGATAATACCAAATTGCTTTCCAAAGTGATCATACCAATATACAATTTAGTGTATGTGAGTTCCATTGCTCCATATCTCAAATAACACTAGGCATGTGCCAGTCCTATTAATTTTAGCCATTCAGGAAGAAGGCTATTAGCATCTTATGGTCTTAATTTGCATTTCCCTGACTTTTAAGGAAATTGAGAAAACTTCATATATGTTTTGGCCATTTAAATTTTATATTTTATGGAATGCCTGTTCAAGTCTCCTACTTATATGTTTATTAGGTTGTTTTCCAGTTTCCTCTTCTTTTTCCTTTTCTTTTTTTTTTATATTTTGAATATAAGTCCTTCATCCATAATATTTGTTGCAACTACATCCTTATTTTTAACTCTCTTATGATGAAAAAAAGTTTTAAATTTTAAAACAGCCATATTTGTCTTTTTTCTTTTATAATTAACACTTTTCCTACCTAGACCATATTCTCCTACATTATCTTCTAGACTGTTACTGTTTTACCTCTTACATTTACATCTAAAATCTATCAGGAATGATGTTTTATATGGCATGATACAGGGGTCGTTTCCTTTGTTTCCATGACTTTTTTATCCATATATCCCAGCCTAATTTATTGATAAGACTGAGCTTCCCAAATATTTTGGAGCATCACCTTCATAATAAATTTAATGATCATAAATGTGTAGTCTATTCCTGAACTTTCTGTTATATTCCACTATTTTATGTGCTTATAGCACATTGGCTTCTAACTTGTTCTTCATCAAGAGTGTTCTAGACTATTCTTGACTCTTTGAGTTTTCATATAAATTTTTAAATCAGCTTGTTTATTTAAAAAAAAAAGGCTTTTTATTGAGTTTTTTGTTTTTTTTTTTTTTGTGGTACGTGGGCCTCTCACCGCTGTGGCCTCTTCCGTTGCAGAGCACAGGCTCCGGACGCGCAGGCTCAGCGGCCATGGCTCACGGGCCCAGCCGTTCCGCAGCATGTGGGATCTTCCCGGACTGGGGTACGAATCCGTGTCCCCTGCATTGGCAGGTGGACTCTCAACCACTGCGCCACCAGGGAAGCCCTCCTTTCATTTATTTGTATCTTCTTTTTAATTTTTGTCACTCATGTTTTGAAGTTTTCTGTATAGATGTATTACACATAATTTCTCAGATTTTTTCCTAGATAATTAACATTTTAATGCTATTGTAAATAATATATTTTTATTCATTTTCTGTTTATTGCAGGTATATACAGGTATAAAATTGATTTTTCAACTTTGACCTTACATCCAGTAGCCTTGCTAAGGTCATTTATTAATTATAATAATTTATGTAGATTTTTCTGGATTTTTTTACGTACAATCATATCATCTTTGAACAACACCTTTGTTTCTCCCTTTCCAAACTGTATACTCTTTTTTCCTTTGTTCTTCCTGACTTTTTGCACTGGAGAGCATTTCCAATACAATACTGAAAAGAAGTAATGATATGAGGGATCTTTATATTATTCCTGATTTCAAAGGGAAAACTTCTAACCATAAAGAATAGATATTTTTATAGTTACCTTTGATAACATTAGGGAATTCTTCCTCTATTTCCTATTTGCTAAAATTTTTTGTTATCAACCAATATTAAATTTTATCAGGTGTAATTTCTGAATCTATTGAAATGGTCACTTTTTTATCACTTATTCTAAGTGAATGATTCTTATTTCAAATGCTAAACCAATCTTTCCTTCCTTTTATATATTTCTGGGTTTAATTTGCTAATATTTTGATTGGGTCTTTTTTTAATTTCTATGAATCAGTGAGATAGGCCTTATGATCAACTTTAAAAATACGTCAGGAATATTCTCTCTTTTGTGTAAGATTGGAGTTATTTTGTGCCTAAATATTTGATATAATTTACTGACTAGCCATCTGGTTTGGAGTTTTCTTTGTGGGAAAAGTTTTAATTATGAATTTTATTTCTTAATAGTTAAAAGACTATCCAGATTTTTTTCTGTCTTCTGATATCTTTTTAAATAAATTATAGTTTTTTAACAATATGTCTACTGTGCCCAAAGTTTCAAAAATATTGCTATAAAGTTATTCATAATAGGTTCTTGTTATCATTTTATTATCTGTAGGATCTGAGATAATCACTTTTTTATACTTGACCTTGATATCCCCCCCTCCCTCCCACCCTCCCTCCCTTCCTCTCTGCCTCACCAGGGACTTCTCAGTTTTATTAACCTCTTCTAAAACCAACTTTTGCCCATGCTGATCCTCTCTATTGTATGTTTGTTTTTTTGTTGTCTTCCTCTTCATTACTTTCTATTCTTATCTTATTATGTCATTCCTACTGCTTTCTTTGGTTTAATTTGCTGTTATTTCCCAACTTCTTAAGATGGATGCTTAACTCATTGATTTCAGCCTCCCACCTTTTCTAACATATGCACTTAAAGCTATAAATTTCCCAATAAGCAAAGCATAGGCTAATATCCTAAGTTTGGGTGTGTAAAATTTTCAAAGTCATTCAGTTCAAAATATTTTCAAACTTCCATCATGATTTCTTCTTAAACCCGTGGGTTATTACTTAGAAGCATATGCCTTAACTTCCTAAATATTGGGGAATTTTCTAGTTTCATTTTTGTTATTGATTTCTAGCTCTGATTTTTTTTCTTGTTTCACTCAGTGAGTTGATTCCAGTCCAGAACAAGTTTTTGTACTTCCAAGCTTACTGTCCAAATAATTCATGAGTGGATCCAGGTCACAGGTGAAATTCAAGTTCACAAACACATTTCAAAGCTGACCCTGAAGCCAGTATATCTCCCTAGCTTGAAGTTGCCTTAATAAATGGTGACTCCCAATGTGCAGGATTCTGGTGCTCAGAAGAGAAACTATTTTCCCACTCTAACTCCACCCACAAATGATTTCCTCGGCCAAAACCCCCAACATATAGGTGCTAGAATAGTGTCCTAATACCAGGCCCCTAGTACAGGGCCTCTGTGTGGCACAACTCCACAGACAACCACCATAGGCATCATCTATATAGATGGTGCCCCCTGGAGTTGTGCAGGCACTCTCTATGCAGGCATCCACAGGAGCCTACTCCTTTACCATGCTGTGCCTCAGCCAGAGGTGCTCATATTTCTTAGCCAGAATGTCAGCTGTTCTAGGTCAGAAACTATGTGTAGTCAGGGTTCCAGATCTACAGGTTCAGCATCCATGGATATGGAGGGCTGACTGTACTTCACAATTTTATATATGGGACTTGAAGTCTTTGGATTTTGGTATCCTCGGGGATCGTGGGACCAATCAATCCTCAGTGGGTACCAAGGGACAGCTGATATATATATTAGCCCTTGTGTCAGCTGTGATATTTAGCTCAGTGCCTAGCACCTGTGTTCATAAAGTCTGTTGATGGATGAAGTAAAGGATGAATATCTGGACAGAGAGATTAATGATAGAAAAAAACTGGGCAATTTTATTTTCTCCTACAAAGATTGGGGCAGAAATTCAGTGGAACTTAAGGACCAAGATAATTTTTAAATAGAGGTGGAATAAATACAAATTTAAACCAAGTTTCAAGTATCATAGAAAGCCAGCATCTATGAAAAGGACAATAACAGTATAGTCATTGTCTGAAATAATAGGGCTTAAACCTATAAAAGCAAACATGTAAGCAAAACTAAGCTTTGGTTGAAAAGGCAGTTGGATTCAAATGAATTTAAAATGATGACATTTGGGACTGCAACCCTGATTACACAAACAATCATTTGGGCAACTCAGTTGTATAAATATCAGCCTGCATGTTTAAATTAGACTGTTCCTAACCACTTTGACATGTTTCTTCATAGTAGGAAGTTTTGAAAAAAGAAAAAAAGTTAGGCATAACTGAATTCAAACTCAAGAAGATTGAGTTTGGTAAATTTGGGTAAGTAGCCTCACTTCTCTGAGTTTTTATCTTATCCTCGAAATATGAGGTTGTTTAGTCAATATTTCTTCTAGAATATTCTATAGAACCTCAGGCCAATAAAATGTTAACATGACAAAATAGGTTTGATGGCCCAATAAGTTTAGAAAATGCTAGCTTAAATAAAGTTAATTTGCTGCAACATTACTCAGTTATTAATACACTGTGAATCTCCAAAACTGGGATATGCTATACAGTGCTCTTTGGTTTTTTTTGTTTTGTTTTGTCTTGTTTTTCTCTATGGTATGACTTTGATTGATATAATAATAAATTTACAGATGAGGAAATGGAGGTAGAGAGAGGTCAAGGCCAACAGTTGGATAATACATTATCACATAGGATTTTTGCTATACACTATAATGCCTACTAAATTTTGTATTAGTTCAGCTATGTAACTCATTTTATTTTTTTTGCTAGACCACCATTTTATTTATTTACTTTAATATCTTTATTGAAGTATAATTGCTTTACAACGTTGCTTTAGCTTCTGCTGTATAACAAAGTGAATCACCTATATGTTTACATATATCCCCATATCCACTCGCTCTTGCATCTCCCTCCCACCCTCCCTATCCCACCCCTCTAGGTGGTCACAAAGCACCCAGCTGATCTCCCTGTGCTATGCAGCTTCTTAGCCTATCAGAACCTCAGAAATTATCTCCAGAAAAGAATGAGGGTCCTTTCTGAGGACATCTGAGGACTTTCCGAGTAGGGCATCAATGTTAATATTCCTTCCAAGGTTCCTCAAAGTGTGTGTGTGTATACATGCATACATGCATGTGCATATGCACACACATATGTGTATGTGCTATAAGAGATGTTAATAGGTTTAAAAAGTGATTCCCAAATAAGTCTGGGAAACACTGGGATCAAACACAGTTAAAGAATTTCTTTATCATTCTAAAGTGCATTGTAACTCTATAAGAGGCAAACATGCTATGTGGTATTTATGTGACCATTAGACTGTATAATATCTTGTAGAACTTGTGTTCCACAGAACACACTTTGGGAAATAGCAGTCCACTCCATAGAAGTTAGGGTTTCCGTTAAGTGTAAGTCCTGAGAATGGAAGAAGAAAATATTTCTGAATCTGAGGGTAAACAAACTAAAGATCCTAGAATAATGGTTAGCAGAAACCAAGGTTGGAACATTTAAAAGCAGATGTAGGGCTTCCCTGGTGGCGCAGTGGTTGAGAGTCCGCCTGCCGATGCAGGGGACACAGGTTCATGCCCCGGTCCGGGAAGATCCCACATGACGCAAAGCGGCTGGGCCCGTGAGCCATGGCCGCTGAGCCTGCGCATCCGGAGCCTGTGCTCTGCATCAGGAGAGGCCACAACAGTGAGAGGCCCGCGACAAAGCATATGTAAATTGTCATATATTACTGATGGGGGTATTCTATGAAGGGCAATTTGGCAAGTTATTCTACACATATACATGTACTTGTATTAAGTGATGTTTACACATGGTTATTAATTTCAGCATTGTTTGAAATAGCTAAAGATGAGAAAGTACCCATGTGTGTACATGATAGTTGTTAAACTGTGGTACATACTTAGAATGAATTCTATGCAGCTGAAATTGTCAGTTAAGATATAGGTTAATAAGCTAGTGGGAAGCAGCCACATAGCACAGGGAGAGCAGCTCGGTGCTTTGTGACCACCTAGAGGGGTGGGATAGGGAGGGTGGAAGGGAGGGAGATGCAAGAGGGAAGAGATATGGGGATATATGTATATGTATAGCTGATTCACTTTGTTATAAAGCAGAAACTAACACACCATTGTAAAGCAATTATGCTCCAATAAAGATGTTAAAAAAAAAGATATAGGTTAATAAATGTGACATCCTCAAAGACTGGTCATGTCTTGCTAATTTTTTTAACTCAAGGATCTAACACAGGTCCTAAAATATTACAGGTGTTTCATAAATATTTGATGAATTTAAAAGTAAATAAAATGACTGAATAGATGACACTTCTAAAATTATAGCCCTCCATACCAATGAACTTACTTTCCAAATTTTCTTTTCTTGGGACCCAAATAACTGATCATTCAAAAAATTTATTGAGTACCTCTTATGTAGTATACATTACACTGGATATACAGAGATAAATCGGATAAACAGATCCTGCCCTTCAAGAACCCAACTCTCTTGTAAAAGAAGTTAATAGAAATAATAAAAGATAATAGAAAATAAAGCACAATGACTGGAGAAAACCATAATTCAAAAAGATACATGCACCCCAATGTTCACTGCAGCACTATTTACAATAGCCGAAACATGGAAGGAACCTAAATGTCCATCAACAGAGGAATGGATAAAGAAGATGTGGTACATATATACAATGGAATATTACTCAGCCATAAAAAAGAAAATAATACCATTTGCAGCAATATGGATGGACCGAGAGATTGTCATACTGAGTGTAGTAGGACACAGAAAGACAAATATCATATGATACTGCTTATATGCGCAATCTAAAAAAAAAGGGGTACAAATGAACTAATTTACAAAACAGAATTAGAGTCATGGATGTAGAAAACTAACTTATGATTACCAAGGGATAAGGCAGGGAGGGATAAATTGGGAGATTGGGATTAACATATACACACTGTTATATATAAAATAGATAACTAATAAGAACCTGCTGTATATAGCACAGGGAACTCTACTCAGTACTCTGTAATGGCCTATAAAGGAAAAGAATCTTAAAAGAAAAAGATGTATAAACTGATTCACTTAGCTGTACACCAGAAACTAACACAACATTGTAAATCAACTGTAATCCAACAAAAAAAAATTTTTTTAATTTTATTTACTTTTGGCTGCGTTGGGTCTTCGTTGCTGAAGACCGCGGGCTTTCTCTAGTTGAAGTGAGCGGGGGCTACTCTTCGTTGCGGTGCACGGGCTTCTCATTGTGGTGGCTTCTCTTATTGCGGAGCACAGGACCTAGAGCTAGAGGGCTTCAGTAGTTGCGGCACGTGGGCTCAGTAGTTGTGGCTTGCAGGTTCTAGAGCACAGGCTCAGTAGTTGTGGCGCATGGGCTTAGCTGCTCTGCGGTATGTGGGACCTTCCCAGACCAGGGATCGAACCCAGGTGCCCTGCATTGGCAAGCGGATTCTTAACCACACTGCACCACCAGGGAAGTCCCTCCAACAAATTTTTTTTAAAAAAAAGAAAGCACGATGAGAATCTGAGAAAAGAAGCCATTACCTGATCTTTTGAATCATTACCAAATTTCTAAAATACAAATATACAATGAAAGAATTAGGGAAGTTTCTAAAGAAGCACTATCTTCTTGAAATACTTTTGTCTACTTCTAAGTGACTAACTATAGCCCCTACCATCCTGCACAAGAAGTAGTGTCCAGTTATCAGAATGCTGTCCAGGGATCCAGAAGTGGAAAAGGAAGTCTAACTTCCAGTAGTATTCTTTTGCGGTGTGACTACTTTTATGTTTTTTTTCTCCCTTATCCCATCAACCCCTCCACAAAAACAAGCAACTGAACTGTTTTATGTTTATTGTCTCAGAGTAAATTTTATAAAAAGGGGTTTTCCTAACTCTAAACTCTAAAAACCTAAACTTGTAGGGAGGTGGAGAGGACTCTGGGCATGAAAAACAATGTTGGAGAGAAGTGGGATCTGTGGAATGTGGGGGCTTCTGAGAGAGACCACAAAAGGTTTCCCCAGAGGAAGAGAAGGTAATGAAATTTAATGTTGGTCCCTGCTAGAGCCAGAGCCCTAACAGAGCTCAGGGAGCAGAGAGGGGAGGAATCATAATGAGTCCAAGTAGCCAACACTTTAGGAAGCCTCAAAGAGATCTCTGTGCTCCAGGACAGCAAAAATGAGTAGAATAGTAACAACACATAGGAGTAGCAGAGAGCCTCTAGGCTTGAAGGAGACATGAAAGAAAAAAAGAAAATCTCATGGGTGTCATGTGGTTCAATGTCAGTCAACCAGATGAAAAAATGGATATCTCAGCAGATAAATGTGTTGAACAGTATCGAAGTCCACAGGCAATCCTGCCATGCCCAGGTACCACATAACTATGCCCACAAAAATCTTAGACCCCACACAAAACAAGGGAGGGGGATTATATTTCTGCCAAACAGCAAAATGGAGGCTCGAAAAAGATATTAAGCTGAGTTACAAGGAAAAGAATGAACAAAGTTATGTGTCCACCTGGGTTGTGGACTGTCATAGAATCTGGCTACAGCTAGCCATACATGCCTGAGGATTCCTGCAGTGACCATGCCTCACATTCACACAAAGACTCCAAAAGTTCTGGTTTCAAACCAGTCCCAGAGATCCCTCTGTGAATAGTCTCAGACATCACCTGGGCCTCAATATTATGGCCTTACTAAAGCTGACCTGCTTTCAACCAGGGGGTTCTCCGCCTTCAGAACAGCTCAGACACAATGAGTTGAGAACCAAAGTCACTCCCTCTCCAAGAATGTGGTCATTAGAGCTGTAACATCTGTCACCTTTGGGTGGTAATTAGAAAGGGGAAGTCAGTAACAATAGTACATAACACTACTTTACCAAGATCTGAACAAGTTGCAGTATTGTTGAACATCTACTGATGAGTCCAAATGTGCCACAGGCTACTGAGCACAAGGAGGGCTTTGATGGGAGGCTTTTCATTATTAATTTGATGGGGTGAAGTTTATAGACATCACCGCATACATTTTCATCTGTTACACGAGACCCAGCCTCTCGCAGCCATCAAATCTAATCAGCATCTTGTGGTGTGACAACCAAGGCTGGGGAGGATCCCTCGGAGGTCTGGGTCTGGGACTTGTAACTCCATGAATGGAAAAGAGCCAAGCCTTGTTTACTTTGCATAGCTCTTTTCCAAGTGTAGGAAATATTCTAGAAAAGCAAAAAAAAAAAAGAAAGAAAAAGAAATCTGTGATCTTTGGTAAAAAGAATCTCTGAGCTGGGAATCAAGAAGCCTAGGTTTTTGCTAAGCTCTGCTAGTAACTAGTTCTGTTCCTTGGGTACAGGCCTAATGTCACTTTACCTCTTTGGGCTGGAGTTTTTACATCTATAAATTGATAATCTCTTATGGTGAGCTTCAGGCACAATATTCTACGAATTTTCTCTCTTGGGGCATCTCTTCCAGTGTCAGTTTAAATAGCATCTATATGCTAGAATTTCCTATTTTATCTTCATCCCCAACCTCTCTCCTGAACTCCAAACTTATATGTACAACTGCCCCCTTGACAAATTCATTTGGATGATATCTCAAACTTCACATATGCAAAACCAAACTCTTGCCTTCTCCCTAAAGCCTGCTTCTTCCCACCTCATCCCAATTTTACCCCAGTCTTTCTCATCGCAGTAAATGGCAAGTGCATTCAGGAGCTTTCCTTTGAATCCCCTTCCTCTCACACTCCAAATCTAATCCTTTAGCGAATTTTGTTGGCTCTACCTTTGAAATAGGTCCATAATCTGACGCCCTCCACCACAATATCCTAGTCTAAGTGCCCATCTTCTCTCAACCTGACTGGTGTCTGCTCCTCCACTCGTGTCCCTCCCTGGACTGTTCTCCACACACCAGCAAGAATGGTCACTCCTCTGTTCTTCCTTCCAATATCCTTACAGTTTGCTCCTCACTTCCTTCAAGTCTTCAATCAATCAATCAAGCAAACTCACCTTATCAGAGAGGCCTTTCCTAATCATCCCATTAAAAATAGTATTTGTATTAATTTTTTATGCTGTGTAACAATTACCACAAACTAGTGGCTTAAAACAACATGCATTAATTTTCTCACAGTTTCTGTGGGTCAGGAGTGTGGGCACAGCTTACTCTCTCAAGGCTGCAATCAAGTATGGCTGGGCTACATCCTCATCAGAAGGTTTAACTGGGAAAGAAATCACTTTCAATTCATTTCCTTGTGGCTCTATGGCTGAGATTCCTATTTTCTTACTTGCTGAAAGCTGGAGGCTGCTCTCAGCTCTAAGAGACTACCCTCAGTTCTTTGGCATGTGGTCCTTCCATAGGCAGTTCTTCTTCAAGGCCAGTCTGAGAATTTCTTCCTAACCTCTGGTAGGGCCAAGCTCCTCTTTTAAGGGTTTTTACCTAATTAAGTCAGTCCCGTACAGGATAATCTCCCTTCTGATAACTCAAAATCAACTGATTTGGGACCTTAATTACACCTTTAAAATGTGTCCTCCTTTGCCATAGAACATAATCTAATTATCCAAGTGGTACTCCATCATATTCATAGGTTCCATCACACCTAAGTTGGGGGTGTGGGTGAGGAGTTATTATACAGTGTAACCAGAGGCAGGAATCTTGGGGACCATCTTATAATTCTGCCTATCGCAGCATTTCACCATAACCTTTATCCTATCTCTTTTTGTATCCTTTGCCCCCAGTATGTGATTTGCTTGTTTAGCTATTATTCTATTTCCCCTGAATAAATGAAAGACTCCTGTGAGCAAGAACTTTATATTGCTCACTGTCATTTCTCTGGCAACTAGAACAATATCTGGCATATAAACTGAGCTCAGTGAATATTTGTTGAATGAAAACATGAATGAATTAATTTAAACATAAATCTCTTTGACCCCTTCTCATCCCCAGAAGTCCAGTATATTATCTCCAATAGCTCATTATTCCTCTAACAGACACTGGTCAAAGCAAGTCAGTTTTAGTGAATACTTATTGAGCACTTACTCTTTACCAGCCACTTGAACATGCTACAGTTAATCCTCACAATAATCCTCTCTAAATCACACAATCTCTTCTGAGCCTGGCTGGTGGGAAATTGAATTTTAGGCATACTTTTGGGAGTCCTATATTCCTGTAGTGGGTACTAAGTATTTATCTTTTCCCTCCTTCTTCTGTTTACTAAAAAAACTCCTCAGTTTTAGCTGGGTACATGGTGACCTGATTACAGACCCCCTAACAGTTTTTCTTGAAGCTAGGTATGGCTATAAACTAGGCTCAAGCCAGTGCAATGTGAGACTGATGAGCACAACTTCATCTCCATAAAGACAAGGTCCCTTGCCCTGGACTTCTCTTTTTCCTTTTTGTTAGGGCTGGATCATAGACATGGAGGTGAGCTAGCTTCAACACTCCAGGACAAGGTCCTTAACCTGGGGTTGACAGATCTTCAAAGGGCCCATGGAAGGAATTCAGAAGGTCCAAGAATTTGGATGGGAAGTTACATCTTTATTTTCAATAACCTCTAATTGAAATTCAGTATTTTCTTTAATTATGAATGTAGGTAACAAACTACAGTAGTATTCACAAAATCTGTGACCTTGTCACCATCAGAACCCATAGATATTTCCATATCACACGACATTTATTCAGATATCATGAAATAATATGTTCATCATATTATTGAGCATCAATTTATGCTCATCAATATTTTGAAACTAAAGTACTTACTGGACACCCCACTGGTTCTTGTTAATAATGAATAAGCATATGCATTAGTCTTTTCAAATTTGTCTTTTCTAATATCTTTATAATTGCATTTTATGATAATTTACTCCCTTTATAATCTTTCTACATATTTTTTATACACCTAAAACCATTTTTTTTGAGACAGAGCCCACACACTTCACCAGATTTCCCAAAAGGGCCATGGCATAAGATTTTAATATCCTGTTCTAAGAGATGGTAAGGTAATAAAATGGAAGGAATATGGACTTCTGAATGTCCTTGTAGTACAGATCTCCTTACCAGACTTGAACAACTCACTTACTTCCAGACTATTTATTATAACAGAGAAAAAAAATTTTCTAATTTGTTTGAGCCTCTGTATTTTGAGGTCTCTGCATTATAGCAGCTGAGCTTATACCTTAGTTAACATCTCTCTCCTAAAGTCAAGATAGAGTCCTGGGGTGCCCTATGCTATACAAAGCACTTAGAGAAGGTTTTTCCAGTCTTCAGAATGTCGTGTTATAACTGATAAGCTCACTGTCTAAGTCTGTATAGTTCCTAGAAGACAGCAATAATGGACACTGGGACATTTTAATGCCTGCTGGTCCTAGAGCAATAGCTTTTAAGGTGTGGCCCATCCATCACCCCAGCCTTACTCATCAGAGGCCCCAGCAACTCCACTGAAAGGGAACACAGTAGTGTTCTTGACTTCAAGGAACTCACCAAACTCCACATTCTTCTTTGTCTCAAAAGGAACTCTCTAAAAGCCCTCCCTCCTCTTTAGCTTGGCCCACTTCTACCTCCCATATTTAATCATTTACCTCTATCTCCCCTACCCTTCTGCAATAATCCAAAACAATTCTCCTCAATGAGCTTAGGCTTTTGCAAACAAAATCCTGGTTGGGTACTGCCTGGAAACTTCTCTTTTTGCTGTATCCATCCCCCTTCACAAAATTTCCAGAGGCAGAGAACATAAAAGCTAGGTTGCCATATTGTCATGGGGAAAGAAAAACTCCTAGAGCAGTGAGGAAAAGGTTATTATCTTATTATGTTACATGATAGCTACGGCAACAATCCAAATGCAAGGTCTTAAAAACTGATTCTGAGAAGTGATGAGAGTGGAAAGTGAAAGGAGGGTAGAGACTGGAGAGAATTTATGGAGGTCACTGGTTAGATATGGATAGATCATGGAAAAAGAGAAACCAGCGTTGGCTGCAGAGACTGAAGTTTAGGTGAGCAAAGAAGGATAAGTGAAAGAGAAACATAGGAAGGAAGACAGTTTGAAGAAGACAACAGCTTTTAGATAAGTTGAGCTTGAAAATCCAAGTGAAAATTCCCAAGAGGTATGGAATAAGAGCCCTGAGATCAGTATCTAGAGATGGTGAAAGAGGCCAAGAGAATGAAGGAGCTCTCTGAGGCAGATAATTAAGAAGGGGAAAAGAAGGCAACCTCTGATTCTTGAGCAACACTCACATTTAGTGAACAGAAGAAACCATTCAAAGACACAGAAAAGAAACAATTAGAAAAGGAGGAATAAAGTTAGAATAGTGCAGTGTCACAGAGAGCATGGACTTCAAGCAAAATGCATAGAGAAACTAAGGAAAGAACTGAGCAAAGGCCAGCGGATTTTGCAATGAAAAGATGGTTGATTAGCAGATAGCTTACTAATAATAGGTATCCATATAAATAAGACACCCAACTCTTAGAGGAAAACATAGGCAGAACACTCTATGACATAAATCACAGCAAGATCCTTTTTGACCCACCTCCTAAAGAAATGGAAATAAAAACAAAAATAAACAAATGGGACCTAATGAAACTTAAAAGCTTTTGCACAGCAAAGGAAACCATAAACAAGATGAAAAGACAACCCTCAGAATGGGAGAAAATATTTGCAAATGAAACAACTGACGAAGGATTAATCTCCAAAATTTACAAGCAGCTCATGCAGCTCAATACCAAAACAATAAACAACCCAATCCAAAAATGGGCAGAAGACCTAAATAGACATTTCTCTAAAGAAGATATACAGATTGCCAACAAATACATGAAAGAATGCTCAACAACATTAATCATTAGAGAAATGCAAATCAAAACTACAATGAGGTATCATCTCACACCAGTAAAATGGCCCTCATCAAAAAATCTAGAAACAATAAATGCTGGAGAGGGTGTGGAGAAAAGGGAACCCTCTTGCACTGTTGGTGGCAATATAAATTGATACAGACACTATGGAGAACAGTATGGAGGTTCCTTAAAAAACTAAAAATAGAACTACCATACGACCCACCAATCCCATTACTGGGCATATGCCCTGAGAAAACCATAATTCAAAAAGAGTCATGTACCCCAATATTCATTGCAGCTCTATTTACAATATCCAGGACATAGAAGCAACCTCAGTGTCCATCAACAGATGAATGGATAAAGAAGATGTGGCACATATATACAATGGAATATTACTCAGCCATAAAAAGAAATGAAATTGAGTTATTTGTAGTGAGGTGGATGGAACTAGAGTCTGTTATACAGAGTGAAGTAAGTCAGAAAGAGAAAAACAAATACCGTATGCTAACACATATATATGGAATCTAAAAAAACAAAAAATGGTCATGCAGGATGAGAATAAGGACACAGACCTACTAGAGAATGGACATGAGGACACGAGAAGGGGGAAAAGGTAGGCTGGGACAAAGTGAGAGAGTGTCATGGACATATATACACTACCAAATGTAAAACCTATAGCTAGTGGGAAGCAGCCACATAGCACAGGGAGATCAGCTCGGTGCTTTGTGACCACCTAGAGGGGTCGGATCGGGAGGGTGGGAGGGAGATGCAAGAGGGAAGAGATATGGGGATATATCAGCATATGTATAGCTGATTCACTTTGTTATAAAGCAGAAACTAACACACCATTGTAAAGCAATTATGCTCCAATAAAGATGTTAAAACAAAAATAAGACATCCTGAGGTACAGATATTTCCAGGGACAGAGGCTGTCAAGATTCTTTTCAGAGATATAATGGAGCCACAATCTTCCTTTAACAACTTTTTCATTATTTCTGGCAAACTCACTACAAAAAATATGTCTACTTGCTATTTATAATCATAAAATGTCCCTGTTTTGAAAAATATCTGCATCCCACAAGGCATCATTCAAAGGCAAATGGGCTTAGAATTACTAAATGTATTCCATTGGATCAATATCATGGAGAAAACTTATTTTCATTTCACTTATCAGAAAACTGCACGTATTACATATAGCAGCTCTTAATATACGAAACATTTTCCCCCAAGCTGTTCAGATGAAGATATTTCCCCCCATTTTCATCCTATATTGAAGGAATAATGTAAGTCCTATTTAGGACACTAGCTAGTGCTTGCCTAAACCCTGCAAATGTTCACCCGCGATGGAATCAATAGATGGAATACAGAATTCATCTCACAGATGAATGACGCCTATTGGACCCTAGATTTTAATTCTGAGACAAGAGCCCAAACTGAAAAGCTAAAAGAAAAAGGGAAAAGGGGGGAAAAAGAGGAAAGAAAGAATTAAGTCCCTCTCTAGGTCAGAAACAAATAGAAGTATACATGTTTAGACAAAGGAAAAATTATGCAATTAACAATGCCCTCATAACCTTTCTGGTGAGCATGAATAAAACATTCACAGAAATTATACAGATTAAATATTGAGGTGCTGGATGCTGACACTCAGCACAAATAATGAAAGCTTTTATACTGATCCATTATTTCCTTATTAAAAGATTTACAAAACTCAGAAAGAACGATGATCAGAGAAATTGAAAAAGCCTCTTTTCCCTACCATTAGCTCTGAAAGAAAAGGAAAATGACAAATTTAGGTTATGCTCAACTTGTCTAACATCTGGTCACTCAAAGCATTCTTATGGTTGCATGAATTTTTCAATTTTCCTCCAGATATCTGGCAGCATTTGGATGCAGGCTTGTGTTCAGTCTCCACGTTCTGTTTTCATTAAAATCAATTGTGTTGTAGCTGGCTATGGGATCAGACCCTCAGCAGTAAATGGCACTGGGCAAGCTATGATCTGATACAAGTTTCTGGAAACTGAAATGAGGGAATCTTGTGATGTCCCTAATCACAGCGCCCATAGTGGTTATTGTACACTTTTCAACTTCCAGTCCCAAGATCTACTCTACCCTTTCAGCCATTGATATACATTGCTGAGATGGGAACTACCCAGCACTCACTTCCTCACCAACCCTTGACCTCCATATGTCTTTGCACCAATCCTTTCTTCCAGCCTCATGATAAAATGAGCCTCCCTCTCCCCTACCGCAAATCCTCCCACCACTCAGCTTCTAGTTTTTCCTTTATCCATTCCTAAGGGATGATCATCATAGAGTCATCAATCTTTTTCAAGCATCTTTACTGGCTCCTTACCCTCTACTGCAAACATCCACTGGCTTCTCCCATTTTGGTTTTGGGGAAGGAAAGACCCTCCTTAATTTGCAGGGAGGCCTCAGTTACCTACATATATTTCCAAATATTTCCACAGACCTCCTTTTCTTCTCTGTCAACACTTTCTAATAAGTAAACTACAATAGAAAGTAAGATAAATATCAGCATTAACAGTTAGAAAATAAAAAGAAAAAATCCCATTCATAAAATCAAGAAGAGCATTTAATATAAAGAAAAATTAACAAGAAAATATGCCTACAGGAAAAATATCACTTACTGACAGACATTTTTTTAATAAATGGACATGTATTCTGCGTGGGAAAAATGATTATCAAAAAATGTCCTCCAAATTGATGGAATTTAAATTGGAGAAGTTGTACTGGAGTGCATTTTGCTTATGCCCATCAAGAACCTTAAAAAGTTGACCATCTCTTTTTGACTCAGTAATACCATTTCTTGGAATCTATTTGACAGAATTACAGATCAAAATGTATGCACATTTTGTATGTTCATGTGTATGTTTATTTCAGTCTTATTTATGACAGTAAAAAAAAAACTGGACACATCCTAAAATTCCAACAAAAGATGAATGATTAAGAAAATTTATGGCACATCTAAGCAATAAAATATTTGCCACTATTAAAACTCAAGTTGACTAAGTATACAGGGAAACACAGATATGAACCAGAATAAATTCAACTACATGAAACACTGTACAAAGTAACAGATAAATGTAGGCTAACATCTTAATAGAAATGGCCTCTGAGGAAAGGATTTATGATAACAAACTTTTTCTGTTTCTTGATACTTTTCCAGACTTCCCAACTTGTCTAAAATGAGCATATCTTATTTTTAAAATATAAAGTTAAGAAATTGGAAGAAAAATAAAAAGGAGAGGGTGAGGAGCTCCCAAAACAGTAGAGCTTTGTGTTAGGTACATGGTTTTGGCATCAAGCAAACCTGGTGTCAAGTCCTATTTCTGCCCTTTTCAGTTTTGTGACTTCGGGTAAGATACGTCACCCTCTGGATCTCAGTTTCCTCCTTGGAAAAGGAAGGATAACAGTACTAACCCAAAGGTTATGATTAAATTTTACATCATTCATACCCTGGCTGTGTATAGTAAGTCCTCAAATTAGGCTGTTATTACTGCTAATTCCCTAATTCCCCTGCTGTTGGAACAGTCTCCTCCCTGCAAGGATCCATCCCCTTCCCCCACTGCCAAACCCCCACCATTCCTTTTCTGAAAAAAAAAAAAAAAAAAACTCTCATAAAGGGCAGGAGAGTAGATTATCTTTACAGAAGGAAAAAGACAGATGCACTTCCCATACTGACAGGAGGTAGGCTTCTGGGGTTTGAGTGGTGGGTATCAAAGGACTGAGAAGGCAAGCAAAGAGGACTGAACTGTAAAATTCACCATCATTTCACATGGCTGCATGGGCCTGACCCTTCAAGGGAGAGCGCAGAGACAGAATCTATAGTCGGCCTGGACGGGAATCCAGATTGACGGTTACTGAAACAGCCGTGGACCTACATTCTCATTTTTCGAAGGGAAAAGTGGTTCCTGTTCATATGACCTACCTTAGCCCTTCCACCCTCTGAGTGTTTATTCACAGACTTCCTCCTGCCCGGAGGAACCTCCCTTTACTCTCTACCTGATGCCATCATCCTTTAAGGACCAACTCCAAACCATCTTTGCCCAGCAATCCTTCCTAGTCACCCAGCTCACTGGACTCCAACTTCCTTCACCTCTGCTTCCCATTGTGGGGACTATGGCCCCACCCTCAGGCCCTGACTGGCTCCCTGCTCTTGCCTGTTAATAAGCTGTTCCTTATGGCCTGTATCATTTCCCTGCTGGATCACAAGAAGTGATCTTCACTGTCGTTGCAACAGTGGGACACACAAAACAGGTGTTCAGGAAGACTTTGAATGAATAAACTAGGTTCCTGTTCAGGCTGAGATTAATAAAACATGTTCCGTGGGTAACCTCCCTTTTCTTCAATTTCCCACTTACAAGAGAATACAGAAGTAAGCCACCTTCTCCTCCATTTTTCATTCCAACAAAGAATCAGGACGCTGGTGGAGGTAAAACGTTCCTTCTTTTTTGTGACCTACAGCCCTGCAGTAGCTGCCTTGAATCATAGCCGACTATATGGATTTTTAGTTTTGAATCTGCAGTACATACAAGTCTCCTCTCTCAGAAACCAGATATTGATCCCTGTCTCACTGGGTCTACACAAACTGGATAGCCTGAATCCAGGGATTGTCTCTTAAGGAACAAATTCAGTAAATTAAATAGAGTAGGTTGTTTTTTCCCCTACGCTATACCAAATAGCAAATTTGACTGTGTCTTTTGCTTTGTATCTAGTTTTTCTGGTGACGCAAAAATCAACAATACACAATGGTTGTAGGGAAGCCATTTTTTCATGGCTCATCAAAAAATGAGCCATAGGTGTAATTTTGCCAACTTTGCCGTAGGTGTAATTGTGCCCCAAGGAAGCCCTATAATTGGGAGTATATATATAAAGAGAAGAGATAAAGAGAAAGAAGGCCAATCCAGTGGCTGGTACACAGATCGGGAACAAACATCACAGATGTTGCCACCATGATAAGCAAGCCACAGTGCCTGCAAATATTTTTTGCACACCTCAGGATTTGCCAGATGCAGGGAACAAGACAGACATAGTACCTATCCTCAGAAGCTTTCAGTCTAGTGGGAAAGCTGAACCTTACATCTTCGTCACTATGACTATGATTTGGAGAGTCTAGGTGAAATAAAAAAAAACTGTAGATATTCAGCCAGACCTAGCCTAGCCTGGAGAGTAGTCTTTAAGGACTTACCATTTAAACATAACCCTGAAAGATGACTATAAGTCAGCTAGGTTAACTGGGACCAGAATGTGGGTGGGTGTTCAAAGGAAGAAAGAGCATTCCTAAACAAGGAGCAGCATACAGCAGGGTCCTGGGATAAAAGAAAGCATGACCTGTTTAAGAAACTGAGAGGTGTCCTCAGGGGTCAAATGATACAAAAGCAAGGGAGAATTATTTTTCATTAAACCTGGGGAAAGAGAGGGAAGTGAGCCATGAGAGTCAAAACTAGAAAGGTAAGTAATTTAGAGAGTACAGGATCAGGTAAAGAGTCTAAACTTTTTCCAAAATGCAAGGAGAAGGCATTTATGAGTTTTATGTTTGCTTGCTTTGGCTGCAATAAAGAGAACTGTTTAGAAAGGGAAAGGTATGGTTAAGGAGATGACTTAAGAGACTGTTGCTGTAGCCCAAGCAAGAGACAGTGGTGGCCTGGGTGGTATAGTGAGAGCAGACATGGAGAATGGACAGATTTGAGGAAGAGTTCTAAAACAGAGTCAATCCTCAGAATAACATTGCTCCCTCCTTTTACTGAGTTAACCTCCCAACTCGTTCCCACCCCCAGCCTTCTAAATCCCACTATTCACTAATACCCTGAGAATATGAAAATGGGGAGAAAAGGTGTCCTTCCCTTCAGCCATGAAGCATTTTTGAGAACTTATCTATCACATTTCCAATATCAACTGGAAAGAGGCCCTCTGACATGAAACATGCATATCCCCACTTCCATATCAAATTAACCAATGGAGACCCTCAGTCTTTTAAAAGGAAATAAGTCAGTACCAGAACAGCTACAAGGTACCAGAAGTGAGCCTGAAAATTGAGTCCTCATTCCTCCAAGCCCAGAGTTATGTCTGCTTGACTGTCCAAAGGGAACGTGGTTGCCAGTGTCAGGCTGCCCTGAGGAGGTGGGAGGCTAACTGCCCTTCCCCTCTGCTTCTATAAACCTCGGACCACTTCAGGACTAAAATAGACATTGATCATGGATTCTTAACAGGACTTTTAAAAGAAAACAAGTAAGATGCTCCCTCCTATATTGTGTATTTTCCCTAAAAACCCTCTATGAAAGATTTTTATTATCCAAGGTACCTTTTTAGATATCACTCCAGCCCTAAGTGTGTTTGTATTAAGATGCGGCTTATTTCTTGAGTCCCCCAGAACCTTGCCCTCTTGCTATTAGTACATTTACAACTCCTCACACTCACAAAAGAACAAGAGAAGTCAAAGTAGATGAAAGGGACCAGATCCATTTGCTCCTAACCAGGCCCCTTAAGAGCCTCTTAGAGGATCCCAGGTTACAAAAATGTTCATCTTTTTCATTCACGAATACCTTTTTGAAGGCAGAGATGGGTCTATAAAATGAGACAAGAATAAAGTCTGTTTTTTCCACTGCCCCTTCTAGAATCCCTTCTTCAAAATGTTTTTATCTGCCAGCCACGAGAATGTATACATTTGTTCCCTGATGTATTTTAAACAGAAACCCATATTCCCTGGAGAATATGGGTTTCTGTGGAAATCAACCTACTAAAAGGTGTGAACAGGGAAAGAACTTGATACTCTTGTTTTGAGGGACAGAGAGAAAAACAAGAGCTTTATGATCACATCTCTACCAGCAGAATTGCATGTACTTTCTCAGAAACTTTGTATTGACTTCAAAGCCTTTTCAGGGACAATTGCTGGTTTCCATGACAACCACATCTATGCATCTAGCTCTCCCCCTGCACATTGGTGACACAGGACAGAGGAAGGCCACATGTGATGGACTGAGTTATGCATCAGTTACAATTATGGTTATTCAAGAAAGACCACAATTTACCCCATATCTTAAGAGTTTAAGATGTTATGTAGTTGACATGATGCTATGGACAAAGCAGGAAGGCATGTAAAAATACAGATCTACTATAAGCTTGACTGTGAGCCTTATGTGACTTGATCTGTTTCTCACATCAAAATGCATTTTTTAGTGAGCCCCAGTGCCTGAATGCAAAATACATGAGTGTTTAATTTCCCTTGATTTTTTTCCTTCTTTTTCTCAAAGGACTTTTTTCATTTTTAGAATGAAGCAATAATGAAAAATACATGAAACATGAGGATGAGAGTCCTAATTCTGAGCTATTCTTCCAGTCATTCTAATGGAAATACTCTCTGAATTAGAGGATTCCTCATGAAAAACAGCTTTATGAGAAACACAAAATAGATTCTGGGAAAATTATTCTCTCCCAGGAATTTGACTGTTGATTTTTGTCCTGGTCATACAGAAAGAGCTACACAGTGGTGAAGCGTAGACACTCTTGTGTAGGGCAGAAGAGCTGGGCTCCATCCAGCTCTGTCATTTATGACTGTGAGATCTTTGCAAGTTACTTAACATTTAAGTTCCAATTTCTCTTCTGTAAACTGGGAATAACAACTACTTCATAGGATTGCTGGGCTTAATCTAGTGTGCATAAAGAGCTTAGCATTGTGCCTCACAGATGTATTATTCATATTCATATTAACTATTATCTTACTTATTATACTTCAGTGCAAGGAAGAATCTTCATGTTCTTTTAGACTAGTATGATGAAATGCTGAAAGTTTTAATTATTATACCCATAATCCAGTTTTAAAGGATCCAGTTTTTCAGGATACCCTGTTAGTAAGTGAATGAAATACTTTTTAAAATTCAATTCAAAAATATTATTTCAATTAAATTCTCAGAATAACTCCTCAAAATCATATTAAATTACCCAAATAATGGCTTCAGTTATCCACATTCCATTGCAAGAGACTTTAGATCTGTCAATGACATCTTAAAGTGTTGCTCTAAATTAGCATTTTAAAAATTTGTCTACTTGGACAAACTTTAGCAGAGCAATACCAGGACTTTTGCTAATCCTGGGGAAATTTTGACTATCCAGCCCTTAAAGTCCCTTTATATTTCCTTTATGAATTTAAAAATATTTTAAAATGCCATAGAAGTAAAATAAGAGTCTGATTTAACAGTTTATTTTCTTAAAATCTAAACTCGTTATTGAAAGAGAATTCCATCATCCCTCCCAAACACCCTAAACCATATTTTGCTAAATTCAATTACTGAGGAAATTTCACTAGACTAAATCTGAATGCAAACTAAACAGAATTAACTATGGCCTATTCTCCCTGGCTAGAGTTAAGACTGAACAACTGGGCAGATTTATCACTAGATCTCAACCCTTGTTTAATGCAGTACCCACCACCAAACCAATTGCCTGTGTTTGTTTGTTTAGAATTATCTGGGCTTCAGTTGATTTGCTTTGACCACCAAAGCTGCCTTTTAATGCCTGCCAAGTTTCATCTGATAGACATCATGCAAGCTGTACCTCAACTCTGTCTTTTCGTTGTCCTGGAATATCCTGAAGTCCCTTGTGCCCTGTGTCTGGAGCACTTGGGTGCTCTGACCTTGTTGAGAGACTCACCACTTCTTTATCAGTCAAAATGGGATAACTGGAAAAATTCAATAAAGGGACTATTTACATGGGTGTGTACAGCATAAGGGAAACCATCAGGGATTGGTAAAGCATCCAAGGGATTGACCATAGACCAAGGCCTGATGGAACAAGGAGAGGGGGCCATTTCCAGAACAGAAATTGTATCTGTAGCTTTGGAATGCCTCCCTGATCGAAGATATGGATTTCAATAAAAACAAGGACTGTCAACCCATGGTCTCGACAGAGATAGCAGAGTAATACCCCGACCTTTCCCTTTCTCTTCCCACTCTCTCCTCTCCAGCCAGTGTCTTTATTAGCCAAATCCAGCCAGAAGCCACAGCACAAGAGAATCAGATCCATGCAGCCCATGGAGGTCAACATTTCGGAGCAAAATCCGGGGTTAAGAAAGGTCAAGAGTTGATCTGGAAGGGCAAATGGAAATACTCAGCACAAAATTTTAGGATCCTCTCTGGTTGTCCACTTTCCCATGAGAACATCATTTGCAAGTAAGCCACTTTTTCAGAATCCAAACCAATTTTGCAAGCATCTATAAGGCAGATGTAATAGGGCATGGTTACCTTGCCTCCACATTTGTGAAGATGACCTTCTCCAATTTAGTGCTTGAAACAAGGTACAGAGACACTGAAAGTTAATTATTTCTTTAGTCAACCTACCTTCCTATTCTTTACATTAATTAGACACATGAGCACATACAAATGCATCAATGCAGGAGAAATGATCTCATCTGGTAAGAGTTTAAGCAGCTTTCTGCAGAGATCTTTCTACTTTCTGCCTCCCTAAGAAGTGTGCAGAGAATATTGACATCTCCCTAGAAATTCTGAGTCAGTAGCCCAAAGCTTTACCCCATTTCCTATGAAAGTTTAGAAAGTACTTAGGAAAGCAATGCACATATGCTACTAGACCTGGGGAACATATATTGTGATCCAGAATTAAATGCAGTGAAAGATTTAGGACAAAATGCAAAAAAAAAAAGGAAACTAGAATAAAACCTTTGTATATGAATCCCCCAAGGAACACTCAGGCCTGCTCTGAAGAGGACTGAGATCACTACACATAAGCAAAAAGGTTTCTAAGAGAACACAGGTATTTTTCCTATTGAGAGAGCCAAACTGATGTGACCTTTTATTTTTTCCTTGGAACTAAGATTTAAATGGCTTTAATTTAGACCTAACCCACTGGATATGTGTAATATGATTGACAGACAGGACCAATCATGCCCCAACAGCCCCTTGTAGAGAGAAGCAATGGCTGCTCAAAAGTAGTTCAAATTTTAGAGCTTCCCTGGTGGCGCAGTGGTTGAGAGTCCGCCTGCCGATGGAGGGGACACGGGTTAGTGCCTGGGTCCGGGAAGATTCCACATGCCGCAGAGCGGCTGGGCCTGTGAGCCATGGCCGCTGAGCCTGTGCGTCCAGAGCCTGTGCTCCGCAACGGGAGAGGGCACAACAGTGAGAGGCCCGCGTACCGGGAAAAAAAAAAAAAAAAAAAAAAGTAGCTCAAATTTTATTTGTATCTAGCTCCAAGCTCAGAACTCTTTTTCTCCATCCCACTCCCACTCCACCCCAGATAGCTTCTTGGGATATCATTGCTTAATTCAGGGCCCTGGAAAGTATGAGACCTAAGTTAAAATATTTGCAGGTATCTTCCCCAATTTAAAAAACTGTATTTGTCCCTGAAAAGGCAGCCCCATAAGATGAGGCCCAAAGAAAGTCTTTGGTTAAAAGGAGAGAGTATATGTGTCAATGCACGCTCAACATGGGAGGCCATATATAATTTATTTTTTTCTTTCATTCAGAATCATGGTTAAATCATCATCACACCACTACCATGTAGAATTAGAGGACTTACCAGTCATGTGAGCATTTTGTTCATGGAAAAAAGATCTACCATCTGCTCAGATGATCTTTAAGCATATGAATTGTTCTTAGTCAGCAACTCATAATACATGCACACCTGGCTCCTGCCAAAGCAACTAACTGTGAACTTCTAACCACTAGACTTTTACAACAAGCCCAATTATGAGACGTTACACTTACTTCTCTTTTAGCATTGTGTCACTTCCACTGAATTATAATCCATCTGACCATCTAGCTGTTCAGTATTGCATCCCTGGGTAAATCACACAATTTAAAAGTTACCTTTCTTATCTTCTTAACCTCTCACAGAATAGTTTTCACTGAATTATGCCTTTGTCTTTTGCTTAAATAAAGACACTCTGTAGGTGAGGATGTGGAGAAAAGGGAACACTTGTGCACTGCTGGTGGGAATATAAATTGGTGCAGCCGCTATGGAAAACAGTATGAAAGTTCCTCAAAAAATTAAAAATACAACTACCATATGATCCAGCAATTCTACTTCTGTGTGTTTATTCAGAGAAAATGAAAATGCTAATGTGAAAAGACATATGCACCCCCATGTTCACTGCAGCATCATTTACAATAGCCAAGATATGCAAACAACCTAAGAATCCATCAATGGATGGATGGATAAAGAAAATGTGCTGTGTATATATATAATGGAATATTATTCAGCCATTAAAAAAAGATTGAAATCTTGCCATCTGTGACACTATGGATGGACCTTGAGGGCATTATGCCTAGTGAAATGAGTCAGACAGAGAAAGACATACTGTATGATCTCACTTATATATGGAATCTTAAGAGAGAGAGCAAGAGAGAGAGAGAGAGCAGACTGGAGATTGCTAGAGGTGAGAGGGTGGGGTAGGGAGGTGAAATGGGTGAAGTAGGCCAAAAGGTAGAAACTTTCAGTTATAAAATAAATAAGTTGTGGGTAGCATGATGACTATGGTTAATAATACTACATTGTATATCTGAAAGTTGCTAATAGATCTTAAAGGTTCTCATCACAAGAAAAAAATTTTTGTAACTGTGTCATAATGGTTGTTAACTAGACTCACTGTGGTGATCATTTTATAATATATACAAATATCAAATCATTATGTTGTACACCTGAAACTAATATAATGTTATGTGTCAATTATACTTCAATTTAAAAAGACACAGTATCAAAAGCAAGTTTATGAAATCTATTACTTTTTTTCCAGAAAGTCATTAAGGACATTACCTATTTAATCACTCTGTGACTCCTATATGTAGACAAGGATGAGAACTATCTTTGAGACATAAAGTAAGAAAAAGTTTTGTTTCCCCTAAAGAACAAGTATGCTCCATCCTCCCCAGTCTCAATACTTTCTCTCCATGTGCAATGAGAGCATGTAACTGATGAGGAATCATTTGGCTGCCAGGAAGCTTAGCACCAACTTCAGTGAACAAGTATAATATTTATATAGAACTCTAAGATCTGCATGTTTGTGCCCTAACTTTTACTCAGTCTTTATTTTCTATTATATTTATATATGGGGTAATTCTAATTTTAATTAAATTTTGTTGTATATATATTTTATAAGCCAATAAAATCTCTGAAAAGTGAGCTTCCCTGGTGGCGCAGTGGTTGAGAGTCCGCCTGCTGATGCAGGGGACATGGGTTCGTGCCGCGGTCTGGGAAGATCCCACATTACGCGGAGCAGCTGGGCCCGTGAGCCATGGCCGCTGAGCCTGCGCATCCAGAACCTGTGCTCCACAATGGGAGAGGCCACAACAGTGAGGCCCGCGTACCGCAAAAAAAAAACAAAACTCTCTGAGAAGTGAAGTAAAAGGTAAGAAAGTCAGGAAAAAATGGAAAATTAACCAAGCCTTATCAAACACATTTAGTGTAAAGGCAGGTGTTATGAGCTTATACCAACAGAAGACTTGTCATTCTTGTTCTCCACAGCCTGTTCACATAACCCTAAGAGTGAGACACTGTGATTCTGAACATCAGACTACTCAACTCTTCCTATTCCTTAATCTTTATAGTTGTAAAGGCATAGGCCAAGGTTTGCTGGCAGACACCTTCATTCAGCAACATTTACTGAGCAAATACTATTAGCAGGTGCAAGTACTGCAAAGAATAAGAAAGTAGCATATTTCAGAACACAAACTCTGGAGCTGGTCTGCCTGGATACAAATCTTGTATCCACCACTAACAAGCTCTGAGAGTGTGAGCAAGTTATTCAATCTCTCTGCGCTTCATGTTCTTCATCTGTATGATAGGCTTAACAACAGTACACATCTAATAGGGTTGTTGGGAGAGTCAAGAGAGTTGATGCTACAGAATGATGCCTAGCGGTAGCAGGTACTCTGTTAGCTCCTATTATTATCAAGAACAAAAAAATAAGACACATCTTGGCCCCAAGAATCTCAGTGTCTAGTAGGAAGACAGACACATAAACAGGATTTTTTTTTGTAAAAAGCAGTAAGTGCTTCACAAAGACAAGGACAAACTGTCAAGGTGCAAAAGACAGTGTCATTGTTACTATGTCTGACAACCAGCTCATTCAAAAACTGTGCACAGCCCTTTTATTTACATTCTTGTCATTTTCTATATGCAATGTACATCCAAGAGAATTCTCTCCCTCAAATTCCAATCTAACAACATGTGGTAGTTAATATTTCATTGACATTTAATCTAATTGCCCATATGTAATAGCAACAATTATAGTATTTTGCCCCTGACAGTTATGTTACCTGAATGTTATATAGCTTAAATTGGCCCACAAGCTATAACTGTCTTCAATTGCTGTCTATCTTCAATTTTCCTGAGTTGAGCACAAAATTTCAGCACCAGAGTCCACATTCTTTCACATGCAGACAAACCCACATGCACAAGGACATGTGTACACACAAAGTGGGTATCTGGGTGCCATAACTGAATCCACCCCTGCCCAGTAAATCTGCTATTATCATTTTTCATCATTTCAATCAACTGTGCAGCAATCAACTGGACTGCTCATGTGACAGCCCAACCTGGTCATTAAGACAGATGTGATAATCAGATCAACTGGGAGATATTCAGTTATTTTGCTCATTTAGAGATGACAGGAATCTCCAATGTCAAAAACTTTGCATCCCCCAGATAGACTTTACTCTTTTAAACCAGTATTCATTTTTCAGGCCATTCACATAATTGGGATCTAATTATCAAGTTCACTTAAAGCATCACTTTTTGAATTGAGCATACAGGATGTGCAATCAAAACTTGGAATGTGCGTGCTACATCTGCAGAGGCTCTCCTGTTAAATAATGCATTTGGAAAGAGGCGCCACTGAGACAAGGCTTTTTGGCTCCTGCATAAAGGGCTGAATTCTTATGGTGTTTAATTTCCCAATTCATGATTCCAAAGTCTGTGCAGCAGCAATGTCTAGTTAGCTGCATCTTCATGTCTTGCAGGGTAGTGGGTGCAGCTGGACAGCAGCAGGCTGCTGGTTCAGTTTGATTGTGTGGCCCAGCCTGAAGAGCCTCCTGGGACCAGCAGTGTTCTGCAAATTAAAGTCGGCCTGGCCTGAAGGTCAGCAGCCATCCCCCAGTAGTCACTCATTGTCCCAGCCCACTGCCCTTGAGAAATTGGTGCGCTGCAAAACATATTTGCTCAGATACAGAGAGAAAGCAATTCTTCACCTAATTACATCCATTTGGCTCTGAACAGATAGATCAGGTCTCTTTGTGGGGGGAACAAAGCAAAAAGAAAAGGGATGTTTATGTTTATTTGTTTGCTAAATCTCTCCAAAATTTTTGTAAGGAAGCTGTGTAGCTAAAATTAAATAATAAATGTTTATGCTTTGTGAATTGTACACACTACATAAACAAAGGAAAGGGAGAGTGAGAGAAGGATGGGGAAGGGAGAGGTGCCTAGAGAGTATGCACCCTGCTGTAGGACTGCCTTACAGAAATGGCCACAGTGAATCCCCATTTACAAATAGCTCCCAAACACAAATGCCTTTCTCTAGTCTCTGCCAAAATAACAGTGCTTCTCTATCATTCAAGGGCCTTTTGAGTGCTGCTATCCAATCTTTCTCAGCTCTTTACAATGTCTTTAATCATTTGCAAAGAAAACTGAGTTTAAGCCAGGCATTTCACATCTAAATCACTTTGCCAACTAAGGGTTAAATCAGTGGACAAAGGAGCCCAAAGGAATGTTCTGAAAGGATTCATGCAGCAGCTTGAGAAACACACAACAGTGCTATGCCAGCCAATGAAGGTAGGGCCAATTGACCTCAGGTCTATTTGGGCAAAATTCCAAAGTAGGTAACATTCTCTTTCACCAAAAAGGTTTCCAAAGTCTTTCCACTATCTTTTCTTTCAGCTAGTGTCCAGAATGAGTTCCCTCATTCTTTGTCTATTCCTTCCCCACCACATTCCTCACTGTCCTTACTCCCTCAATTTTGTCCTCTTAGACCATTCATTCACACTGAAATATTTGACAGTTCTCCTGGGTTTGGTTATATTTTAATTGGGGTCAACACCAAAGAGATGAAATGGATGGAATTTCAGGCCTTGATCAGGGAAGGATTTAGGGTCATAAGAGTCTTTCTAACATTCCTAAACATCTCACCCTGTTGGAAATCACCACTTTCTCTGCTCTGTGCTGTGCCCCCAGAATCACCCCCTCATGACTGCCTGCATGCACAGCCATGCAAGAGGGGTGACTTGGAAATTATCCTGAGCATAATATTTGGTCTAGGAGTGCTGTGAAAATACGGCTTTGATGAAATAAGGCAGATAAAACAGCTGGGAGTGAGAGACAACTTTCATCCCCAACTCAGCCAAATGCATCTGAGAAATGAGGATCTTCATTACCATCTCTCTACCACACTGTACCCTGTAGAAGGCAGTGGAAGCCTGTCTCATAAAGGCTTTGAAACGCTCAGATTAAAGGGATTGTACAGTTTAAGAACAAAGGGATACAAAGCCCTAATGTACAGTTTAAAATATTATTACTGTCCTGGTTTCTGGTCTTTAAGAGAAAGCCACAGCTTTTCTAGTTATTTTATCTTAATTTGCAAGCAGTCCTAGATGAATTGTTCAGTTATTTCCAAGATCATACCATTAGTTACAAGGTTAAGATTCAAATGGGCAGCGGAGAAGAAAAGAAGCAAACTGGTGGTAAGAAATACGGACTGCTTGATCTTTAGTAAGTACTTTGTTTGCAGAGCACACATTTCATTCCAGCTAATGGTGAAAACAAACAGATGTGGGGAATGGTCTCTTCACTTTCAGCTCTGCAGCACTCCAAGATTTAGGCTCTGTCCAATTCTCCCATCCTGGGTTGGGCTGAACATCTTTGAGGCCCCTTTTTTGGAAGCACTGTCTCTGTTAGACTGACTATGTGGAATGCACTGTTCTTGGTGAGTCCATAGTAAACCCTGAAAATGAGGTTTGTTTTGGTAATGCATGAATTTGGCATTAAGAAAAAAAAAATTTTGTTCAAATAACAAAACACAGTTATATTCAGTGCAGAAAACTCCATGATAAAAAAGAAGTAAAAATGATAAACAACATGAAGATGTGTTATGCACATCAACGCTTAATACATTTAGTTGAAGCATATTAACCAATCTTCTCTGCTAAGTTCTATTGGTGGATCCATTCCCAACTCTATCCAAAACTATATTAAATTTTTAAAAAGAAAGAAAAGAACAAGACTGACTTCTTTGATTCTGTCATTAACTATGATGCAGGGATGGTTTTTCAGCCCCTAGACAGCTAAGGGCACTTCATAATAGAATCCAGCGCCTTTCACCCCTAAATCACTGATTTGAATCCAACCCAGGTCACTACTGACAGGATGTTATTACCTCTAGGTGCTGTCTGGTGGCCCATGTGGAATGAGTTGATGGTCTCTGTCCTGTTCCATGTGGACAGTTGCCCATGTCACCTCGTTGTCAGTTTCAAACGAGAAGCCAAGGAGTTAATGGATGTGGAGCCTGAGCCCCCCTCGCTCTACAAGGTGGTGCCCTCCGGGTCAGAGTGGAGGGTGCTGACTGCAATGTGTGAAGCTGGGCGTCGATCTCCCTCAACACTTCCCAGGACATCAATCCTTCTAGTTGTTCTACAACCACCTTTGCTGGGGGGCAAAGAATAAAACACATGGCTGGGGTTTTAGCCAGGATTTGTTTCCATTTTCCTGGCATAGGAGGTTCCTAGCAATGAATGCTGCTTATATCAACTTTCAGTTCACCATCCTAATTAGAAAAACAGGAATTTGTAACACCAAAGCAAAACCCTATGAATATTCAGTCTGAAAATCAAATATTATTGGATTGTGTTTTCTACTTCCTTTGATGTAATAGATTTTGCTGCAGAATAAATGATCTGAATTTAACCAGAGCCACAGGCACAATACTAGGATTTCTATTCTCGAAGACAAGACACATATGCTTGAGAAAGAATGGCCATTTAAGTATACCCCATACTCTGTATATATTCCTACCTGCATAAAACTTTAGAGGTCATGTCATCCAACCGCCCTTTTACTTCAATGAAAAAACTGATGCCCACATAGGCAAAGTGTCTTGTTTAAGGTCACACACTGTAAAAATTAACATGACTAAAACCGATGAGGAAGTCCCCGAACTTGTACTCCAGTGCTATTTTACAGAGGCATTTCATTTTGTTTCATTTAACAGGTGCTATTGAGCACTTCCTGTGAGCCAGGCACTCTGCTTGGTCCTGTGGTGGTAGCAGTAGTAGCAGTGGTGCGGAAGTCTGGGGTAGGGACAAGAAGAAAGAAACTCTCCCAGCTCAGCATCTAGCACAGAGTCTGGCATAGTGAGATGTCATTAACAAAAATGTATGTACAAACAAAAGTTTACACTAAAGGGCCATTTTCTGTTAGGTTTTGCTAGAAACTTCCTGAGACAAAGATTTGAGTGTACGTAGTTTATTTTGGAGGTAATGCCAGGAAGCAGTGGTAGAGGAGAGGGGAAGTGAGAGAGGGCAGGGAAAGAATGGCACACAGAGTGTGTTAGTGAGCAGGCTGCTACTGGGGGCAGCTGGGGCTTTACCCCCCCAGGGACTCGTGAGAAGTAACGATAACACGCCTCAGAGTGGCCCACTAAGAGGTGAGGAAGCTGGGCTATCCATCCACTAACTCCCTTCCATCATTAGTTGAGGACCATGCATGCAGAGTGTTCACTCCTTCACACCTCTAGCCTGCCTGTACGGCAACCAAGCACACTCCTGCAGCCACAGATAGCTCGCAGATGTAGAGGGTCACGGGTCCTGACAGCAGGAAGCCATCAGCCTTTCCAGAAACTGTAAGTGTGGAGGGTGTGTGAGTGCGGCATCAACAGCTTCTGCTATAAGGATTTATGATTTATGATTGTTAAGACAATATCTAACATTTAGAAGAGAGTCAGTGCTACAGAACAAAGATGGCGAGTTCAGAGAAGAAATACAACATGGGAAGTGGCTGCTCTGTGTGCTCAGTACAGAGGCAGGTACAGAAGAAGGTGCTGCTCCCTGTGGTGCAAGGCCTGTCTCTACCTCCGCTTCCCATTCACAACCAGCAATTCAACACCCTCCACCCGCCCGCCTCTTCACCTCTCTGCTCTGCCATAATGGCTCCTCTACAGAATTTCTCCCTTCTAAAGCCCCTGCCTGGTCCTTAACACCCACCTTCCAGCTCCCACCAAAGCAGCTCCCTCCATCTTATTGTCTCAGTCTCAGAGCCTCCTAGCAAGAGGAGTTTCTCCCTCACATCTCATCCTTCAGATATCTTTCTATATTTCCATTTCCTCCTCAACATTCATGGAAATAAGTTATAATTTGTTTCTGAATAATAAACCACAGTTGCTCAAGAAATGCAATAAATAAATGAATCACCAGATTACTAAGTCAAGCTGCCAGAAGCACTCATAGGACAGAAAACCAGACACTGAACTGAGAAGTTCATAGCAACTTTCAGTCCAATTCCTGAAGAAAATTACACAGATCCCCACAGTCCTCGGGAATCATCAAAGTTCCAATGATGTTTGCTGTTAAAACCAGAAGAAAAAAAAAAAGCCCCTTGGAATTCTTGTGTCCAAGCACTGTGCAATTCCCAGAACCTTCCTCCAGCTGCAATTTCCCTCCAAGAAACTAGCTCAGTTATGTACACAGTGTAGCAAGATTGCTCAAGTGCACAGCTGCGCAGCCAGTGAAATAAGGTGGAGGGAGGGAAATCTGTCTCAGAAGATGTCAGGGGAAATGAGGAATCATCTTCTGTTTCCCTCTTGGGCAAACCATAAGGATTTTGGAAAGGAAAGGTCATACAGAAATGGTTACAAAATTTTTTTAAATTATCTTTTCTTGGTGGGGATGTGGAGTCTGCATACTAGTTAAGATGTGCCTATTGTGTGTGAGAAGCTATACCAGGTGCTCTCAACAGTATCTCATTTAATTCTAATAAAACTTTATGAATAATAATAATAAGTGGCAATATTTATTAAGGCAGTATTCTGAGCACTATGCTAACAACTTTAATATATTATCTTGCTCAATCCTCACAAGACCCTATGAGGTAGGTACAATTACTATCCTCATTTTACTTATGCATAGACTGAGGCTTTCAAATGTTCTATAATCTGCCCCAAACCATAAAGCTCACCTGGAACCACTAGTTCTTGGATCTACACACCAGCTATCTGACCCTTTGAGGCATTCTCTTTCTACTGCACCATATTTTCATGGTGCAGGAATCTTCCTCATATGGTGGCTCCACTGTCATGAGTTAAGGCGACATATGATTACCTTCAGGGATGTCAGCTTCAAAAAGTTTGGGACACCTATCCCAAAGAACTTGCTCCTATATTAATCCATGGATCTGGCAACCATGAATACCCCAGGCTTTGAGACTGTACACACAGGAAGGTCACTTCTGGTCTTCACTGTCACTCTTGCAATCCCACTAGGGCCAAGAATCAGTGAGAAGAAATAATGTCCTCCACTTCTTCAAACCAAGCTGAGGTCTGCAGAATCAGAAGTGACTTTATGCCTAGTTCCCAACACTGGGCCCAAGTCGGCAGGGCCTGGGAAATAAGAGCAACACAAGAAGGTCCAAGATGCACATCCATCTCAGGAGAGACATGCTCATCTGAGGGACAGATGGCTAAGACTGTTTTGTGTTGACCCCTAAGAAAGTCCTGACTATAATCTCTAGAACCCACAAATGACAGAAGGTAAAAAGGTAAGCAAACAATTTAAGAAAGAATGATCCAAAAGGGCATTTGGGGGTCAAAAATTCAAACACAAAGCTTTCTGGTTCCTTACTAGATTCAACCAGAGTGGTCATTACCAGCACACAACCCTAGCCACTTGAACCATTCTCTGGTTTGTAATTTAATGCAGACTCCAAGTTATAATCTGGCTGAATCCTCAAGGAGCTTAAGAAGTGGTTCAGAACTTACATTTCCCTGGAACACAAAATTTCTAAGAGTAAGAGTTTCCAAGGCAGTCCATGAAAGCCACCTTAACCCATCATGTATTGTGCTTCCATTGGGATGTTGAGAACATGCCTTCTGCTGATCTCTCCCTTAGAGCAGAGATGCACTGAACAGATGCAGAGGAAGAGGAGTGGGATGGGACTTGGGCACTGTGGTTAGGAGCCTTGTGGGATACCACTCTGAGGAGACCAGCCCTGGACTGAGGGTTCACATTTGGCTCTGTCAGCAGCACCTCCTGCAAGAGCAGATGCTGGAAGCGAAGCAGTGCATGCGGAGCAACTGTCCTTGGCATGTGGTGAGGAGACACCTTGAGGAGCCATAGAAAGAGTTCTGAACAGGGAAACGAATGCTGGGAGCTGGGTGACGTCAGATCTCATCCACAAATTGTAGGCAACGACTAATACCTTACACACAGGCTGCTGTGAGGATTCAATGCGAAAATGGAGCTCGAAGTGGCATAGCATGTGGCACTTGGTAGATGGTAAACATGTTTGTTAAGAGCATTTTTGCATTATAAAAAGAAAATTTTATGTTATAATCATAATCACAGTACTTTAGATTTGCACAGTATTTCTCATTTCATAAAGCAGTTTAGAATATCTGAACTCCAAACCTTGCAACAGTCTTAAGGGTGAGCATTAATATGGTTCTCAGTTTGCAAATGAGGAAACAGAGACTCAAGACGATTCAAGGACCTGCCCACAGTCACACACAGAGAAAGTGGTAGAATGCAGGCCCAAGTTCTTCTGACTCTACTCTGAGGGGAGTGGGTCCTAGACTTCTTGGCTCACTACTCTTAGGGCCTAGGAACAGTGACATGTGACATCTCAGCATCAAAGTGAGGATAGGGTGGGCAATCTTCTGGAAAAAAGTAGATTAAGTAAGAACAATGATAAAGTGGAAGAAAGACATCTGCTAGAACCTGGCCCTCTGACTTCTATTTTGCGTCTAACCCAGTTCCCTACATAGGGGTAAAACAACTGGCTCAGACACTCCGCTCACTGGCCTCCTGTTTGTTCCAGGGACCATCCACTCACTATCTGAGCACCTACACCCCTTCCTTTCATTTTTCAGCAAACTAAATCTTCAGAAAAGGGGCCGTTTGTGAGTCCAACCCCTCCCGGCTTTCTGAGTCAGCAAAGTCTGCCAAAGTTCTTCAAGAGCAGACTCCCATTTTTACTTTTACCAGTGCTTTCCTGGTCATGCCACAAGACAAACGTGGTTATGGCAGGTGTCAGGGATAAGCAGGGTCTGCAGTCATTATTCCAGTCCAGACTACACAGCATGGTCATTTCCTCTAGTCATGCACACATCTTAAAGCCAAGGCTCTTCTTTATCTGTTGACCTTTCCTTTCCCATCAGCCTCTGACCATTACCACGCCTAGCCACACGTTTACAGAAGAGGGAAGCAGGAACCTCTTTTGTCTATTTGCTTTATCAAACTGCAGTCACAAAAAGTCCACTCAGAACAAAGATGTTCTCTGTATCCTTCGCCTGGCACATGGCTCTGGCACGAAAAAGTGTATTTAATGGTGAGATAGGAAGAAACAGAACTGAAAAGTGTAGCCCCCACATGAACACCTTGCCACTTCCCCTTCCAGCTCCTTCCCACAGCCTCCCTGTAACAATTGACAACATGTACAAAGGGGAAAAATTATTTCTGGGGCTAAACATTAAAACAAAGGCAGCCCAGAGCTAGTTAATTCTTCGAATGAGACAAACATAAATGGTGCATGGATGTGCAATAAGGTGTAAAAGAGGAAGTAAGATGCATTAGAACCAAGAGTGCATAATGTATTATCAACAGCTCTGTGGCTTTGATGGGTGAAGGCTTTTATACAGACGCTGTGTTGATAGGTATTTCAACCAGCAGTAAAAAACCATTCTTGACATTCATCTATAGGGAAAAATACTCATGTACTCTTGGCCGTAGGACCAATTAGTCTGTGAAAGCAGCAGGGAGGGGGGACAGAATATAAATGCAGGATGCATCCGCACTTGATTACTCTAATGAAATGTCCATTGATTCCTATAGATTAATGTGAGAAGAACAGCAGCTGCAGAGTGGCTAACACCTCTAGGTCAGCAGCTGTGTGGAGGGGTGGGGTGTGCGTGCGTGTATGAACACCACCACGAGTCTTATGCACGGAGAAGAGAGAAATCAGAAGAGAGGACTCGTGTGTGTGTGTGTGTGTGTGTGTGTGTGTTTGTGTCGGGGTGAGACTGATTATGCTGGACAGAATCAAGGAAAGGAAGAGTCTGGCTCCTTTAGTAATTGAGGACTGGCTGTGTACAGTAGTGGACAATAGGAATACTGCTCAGCCACTTGCAGGGGCCAGGACTGAGCGCTCCACTTCCCTTTCCTTTCCCCTCTCTCCACCCACATTTGACTTTGCTGTGAGGGGGACAGAGACCTCACAGGTCACCTAGTTTGGTTCAATTAATTTCATACAGGCTTTAGCCGCCCAGAGCAAATGTGGAGTGCACAGATGGCTCTCTGACTCTTCACTGGTGCCCATCCTCCCCCACTCCCACCCAAAGCTGACATTGACTTGCCCACGCTAGTACTGTGCCTTGGGGTCAATGTGCCAAACTAAGCGAAACACTTGCCAAACTTAAAAGATGTGCCCCAGCTCATGTAATTACTGTGGAACTATTCTCTCCCTCCTGGACCTGGCATCAACTTAAATTCTCCATCTCAAGAACAAGAATGTTTAAAGGATGTTCCCTTCACTGCCAAGGAAACAGCTCTCTTATTGCTACAAGGTCTTCCTTTAGAAAATGCTATCTACATAGCCCTGTAACAGAAGGCCTGGGATCTGCTCGGGTTTCACCTGAAGTCTTTCCTGGTAGCACAGACAAAATCATTCACATAAAAATTCCAGTTAGCTAGTATTACATTTGGTCCACCCAGTTCACAATAATTTCTACTTACAGAAAAGGAAGTGGCGGGAAATCTGGGAACCAGCAGAACCCCATGCATGCAAGCATCCAGTGGCTGCAGAGGTATGCTGAGAAAGAGCGAGTCCACCACTTCTGCCCCAGAAAGAACTCAGAGGTTCCCGTGGATGTTGGCAGCATGGTCTGCAGAAGCACAAAGACAGAAAAGCTAGCAAGAAGCAGCCAGGCCTGGAAATCTTTTCATACTCAGAAAAGAACTTCTGTTTCAGCAGGAGAATTCAGCACCCAACAAACACGAACCCCACCTGAGCTCAAAAAGAAAGGAAATGTCAGCCTCGGTGTTCAAATTCACTTCCCTCTTACTTCCTCTGAGGACCCTAATGGCTAATCAAAACATGCTGATCACTCCTAGTTCTGTTGCTCTGAATCACTGTTTGTTACAGGCCAGCTAGAAAGGGACCCTTCACTGGATAGTCAAGAAAATGGATAAGGATAGAATGCATTTTTAATGCTGCTAGTTAGGTACTTAGTATGGAGAAAGAACCCTGTGCACTTTTATTGCAAAATACGTTCAGCATCCATGTGTTTGCTCAGCTCATTATCATTAACCTGGTTTTAGATATGGTTAGAGACAGAACCCTGAACTAGAATTTTATGGACCGATATATAGATATAGATACAGATTAGATATAGATATAGATAGGTAGGTGCTAAAATTCTGTGTGTGTCAAATCATAGATAGATAGACAGACAGTTGCCTAATTTTAAATGTAATAGGCCAGATTCTCCTGATTGCTCTCCAGCTAAGACAAGGCTTTCCAGTTCTCCAACTCTCTTTCACCTGCCGGCACCATATGAATCTGTGATTGAAAGACTATCGGCCCAACACTCTTTTTTTATTGAGAAGCTGCAGAACTCTAACCAGTGGTTCAATAAATTGTATTACATCCCCTTCGCACTGAATGCCCTACACACTTTGGCTTTCCATGTGTAATTGCAAGCTGTTATTAGCCCTGAGCTGTGTCCGTTACTGGCCACACTCTTGCTGAGCGGTCAATTTTTTCCCCTGCCATTTCCTTTGCTCACACCATGCTGACCACGTTGGCCAGAGGCGGCCCAAGGTTTATAGTGCCGCATTGATTTTTCTTTTCTCTCAATACTGACAGAATCATAGATCCAAAGCAAATAAAGAAATGCATTCTGGGGTGATGAAATGTCTTTCATTCAGGCTGGATTGAATCAAAGCCCATCACAGAAATGTAGGGCTCCGAAATGCTAGGGAGGCTCATACCTCAAATTGTGGAAAAATAAATTTTATGTTTTCTCCACTTTCCTTGGGATTTGTAAATCACGGGGGACTTGGACAAGCCAGCCAGTAACCAACTTGGGCAACGGGGCCATTGTAAACCAAGAGCAGCTGTTACCATGTTTATTAATTGGGGCATTGCTTGTAATTCTGCTTGAAGGATAGTCATTTATTAGCTTAAGCAACACCCAGAGTCTTCCAAAGAACTGTTCTACTGTAAAAATATTGACTGAATCTCAGCCTTTGCTAAGAAATGCAAGATAGCAACTCACACAGACTAGTGGAATTCAAGCACACTGCCTATTACCAAGGGGCAGCAGTGACTGACTGCAATAAATTGAGGAAATCTTCACTCAAACAAATAACTCAAGTTGACACCTAGTGAAATGTAAATATGACCTTCACTAATTAATTTGGTGATATTCATACCTTGTTTATAGACATTAATCCAAGTTTGATCTTTGGCACACACAAGAGTACATGTTCACAGATACAGTGGGATATTCGATGGAAAAACTCTTGGAGTGGGAAGTCAGGATTTTCATCCTCACTCTTCCATTAACAATAAACCATAAGCCCCAAACACGTTACCATACCGCTCTGGCTTTGATTGTTCAGTGGGATGATATATGTGAAGTGTATGACACAGAGCCCAGCACATGTCATTTCTTTGTGCATTACGAATGGTTGAGCACTAACCTACTATGTTCAGGCACCCAGTTAGGCACTAAGGACACAGCAGGAATCAAATATCTGGTCCCTGCCTTTGTGGAGACTACAGCCTGGTGCACATCACACAAGTAGCAAATGCTCAAGATGACTGATATATTATGATTATTATTAGTTATAGTAGTATGGAAGGGTTGGGCTTTAGAAATGGAAGGGTTGGGCAGCATGAATTTAGGTCCTTTCCAGCTCTCAGACTCTTTAATCCATGATCAATAATAACTATCTGTGTGTGTATGTTTTATGTGTATCTGATTATATGTGTAATTAGTATGCAGTAGAGGTTTGCACTTAAGCAGATCTGTCTGCCAAACAGCTCATCTGTATCAAAGTTGGGGACCATTCAAAACTCATATGTATGTTTATTTGTTTTCAATTTAGTCTAATTCCAAAAAAATAATTTGAAATAGTGTATCGTTTTAAATGTATATTTAAGTCCCTTGGAATGCACAAAAAATAACTCACATTGTTTTTTGGCTGAAACATCAAATTCAGGTCCCCAAAACCTGAAAATATTACAAGTACATCCAATAAGTGTGACTTTTTATAGGTATACAAAGATACCAAGTAGTACAAGGGCATCTCTTGGATTTCTGATGATCTTAAAGACTAGACACCTCTCTAGCTCTATGATATTTAAGTTTCTGGAAAAGAGAAACCTTCTCTTATTTTTCATTCATCCCAAGTGCTTGACACATAATAGGTGCTTAACGAATGTCGGTTAACCAATTAGCACCCCAATCAGTCAGACAGACAGCTCTGCTCCAGGTCCTTCCATAAGCAATCTGCAAAGGCATCTGTTTTCCTCTGTGAATGACCATAGCTAAAAGCCAGGTAGTCATGACACATTTTGGTTTACAGTACCCAAGTGTATCTATAATTTGAAATTCAAAGGAACTTTGAAAGACATGATTGCAGAAACCTATGGGAGAGGAGTAACTCCATAAGTCAGAAATGCGTGGTATCTTCTCCCTGTACCAACTGGGAGTGGAGAAGGAAGGGAGACTTTTCTTGCTTCTCACTGATCCTCTGTCCCAAATCGTCCTCCAGGAAGGATGGCCTCTTCATCTTGTTTGCTTGACTTTTTTAAAATCTCAGAAGAATACTTCTTTCAATGTTTATTGACACTTAAGTTGGTTTTGAATGGCCCTTTCCATTTTTCTGCATTTGGGCAGCAGCAACAAGTCACCTTTTTGAACTTCTGTTTGACTTTCAGCATATGACATAATTCCAATGGCTTAGCCAGAAGTATAAGCTTAAATGGCAATACTTATAAAATGCTAATATGTATAAAATGCACTCCTGCTGCTTTTTAGAAAAGGGTCTAGTCAATTTGTAAAAGCCATTACTCACATAAGGAACATATGCCAGTTTATTCTTTTTTTTTTTTTTTAAAGAGTGTTGCCTGGATAATCCAGTGAACATAAGAGGAAAGTGAGTAAGCCATTAGGGGTCTGGAACTTCTTTTTTTTTCTTTGCGGTACACAGGCCTCTCACTGTCGCAGCCTCTCCCATTGCGGAGCACAGGCTCCGGACGCGCAGGCCCAGCGGCCATGGCTCACGGGCCCAGCCGCTCCGCAGCACGTGGGATCCTCCCGGATCAGGGCAGGAACCCGTGTCCCCTGCATCGGCAGGTGGGCTCCCAACCACTGCGCCACCAGGGAAGCCCTAGATTATTCTTAATTCCAGAGCCTACTAATCTTAGATTTACGTAAAATGGGTATTATAACTACTTGGCATGAAATATTTTGCTCAGTTCTACCTTTGCCCTGAGGAATTGCATTCAACAAGCATTTTCTAAGCATCCACAACATATCAGGTATAGGGTCTCTACCTTCCTGGAGATCCTTGTGAAAACAAATGCAAGCAAATAGTCAAGATTCAGCAGACAGGGGCCATGATAGAGGATGCACCTGATGCTAGAGAATGGGGCTAGAGGATGGTTTGCATTTCAGGTATGAGGCACAGGCCAGAAAATGCTTCGCAGACATTTCTGGGCTTAGTTTTGAAAGACGCAGAAGACTAAGGGCAAAGGAAGTTGAAGCCAAGAAAGCAGCATATGCAAAGTCTCCGGGAATCAAGGAAATTTGTTCCTAAATTTCCAGAGGGGCATTCTCTTGGATTCACTCCCTAGGTTATCCTTGAGCTATTCAGAGGAACATCCAAAAATGTTACAGTGCTGGGAGGAGGACTCTTGCAGGCCCAGGCAAAAGGGGCAGAGAGTGGAGGGGAGGGAGGAGAAAGGCCACACACCTTGTGTTTTCTCCCCAGCTCAACACAGCTTGCACGTGGGGTGTCACACACCCACGGGTCAGAATCTCAGGATTTTAAATCCCTATAAATTTTTCACATAGACTTAGCCTTGCTCAGCAGGCTCCTGGGATTTTGACCATGGCCTAATGGGATATCTGAAAAGACAAGGCCCACCAGTGACTGCTCATGCTGACTGCACTCAAGGTTGGCATGGCAAAGCTCAGCCTCTGCCTCATTGACTAGAGGTGGGAATGCGGTGGGAAATGAGGCAGAGGGAGAGCAAGTCAGCTCTGGTGAGGAGAGAAAGGCAGCCCCAGAGACAGCCTGAAGCCAAGAGGACAAAGAAAATCACCCTGAGAACTCACCCAGCCCTCTCCCAGGAGGCGGTCTGACAGTGCACGTTTATCATTCACTTTAATTCAAATCAATTCTGATTTGCAGGAACATCAGCTGTTTGAAGAGATAGGTGACTTTGCCAATACATTCTTGCTTATCTTTCTCGCTGACTAAATTAGTAAATTTAACAAAACAAAAAAAACTTCAGGGATTTGGTGAGGAAAAATGTTTGGGTGGAATCATTTGGGTTGATTGAAATATTCCTCGTGTGTGTAGGGCCACACACATACAGCATTTTCTGACTTCACAGGAAACTTCATGTCATTTAATGAACAAACTGTGCCAGGCATATTAGGTGCCAAAATGTGATACATTAAATGTGAATAAAATAATATTATTAATATTACTACAATGTAAATATTTTGGAGCAAGATCTAAATTTTTTAATTGTACAGCATTACTCTTGTACAGGTTACTTCTAGAAAACATCAGAGGTAAAAACTGCCCAGATGCTACCCAGCATCTGGAAGGGTAAACATACCCAGGTTTGGGTGGATTTTATATGAATCCTAAGCCTCGATTATCTCCTCAAGCTCTAAGGGGCTCTTTTAAGAAAAGAGCCTCTGATGCCTTCCTCTGGAATGGAGAATTCCACATACAGGTGAAAACAAGCTTTGAGAGACAGACCAGTGTGGAAATGATGTGTCCCCAACACCTAGAACAGTGCCTGGCACATCAGAGCTACTCAACAAATGTCTGTTGAATGAATAAGTGAGTGAGTGAATGAAAGAAAGAACAAAAGCCTTGTTTCTGGTAAACTCATACATCGCCAACATAGCACCCTGGACAGAGCCCTGCAAACCATGTGATGTTTCCTCTGCCTAGAACACTCTTTTCCCAGATTTCCACTTGGCTGGCTCCTCATCATTTAGGTTTCTGCCAATTGTCACCCCCTCAAAGTGGCCCTTCCTGACCATGGTATTTGGGGGAAATAAAATACCATCCCACTAGCAGTCACCAGCTATCTCATTCTCCTGTATTATTTTCTCTGGAGTAATTATTACTCTCATAAAATACATTAGCATAAGGTATTAGTTTTCTATGGCTGCTGTAACCACGGTCTTAAGTGACTTAAAACAACACAAATTTATTATCATATAATTCTGTAGTTCAGAAGTCTGACACAGGTCTCATTGGCTAAAATCAAGATGTCGTCAGAGCTGTGTTCCTTTCTGGGGACTCTAAGGGAGAATCTGTTTCCTCGCAATTTACAGCTTCTAGAGCTCAGCCACGGTTCCTTGGAGCATAGCCCCTTCCCCCAACTTAAAAGCCAGCAACATTGCAAGTCTCTGACCATTCTCCCAAAATCACATCTCCTGACCTCAACCGGGAAACATTTTCCACTTTTAAGAACTTCTGTGATGAAATTGGGCTCACCCGAATAATAGAGGATAATCTCCCCATATCAAGGTCCTTAATTTAATCACATTTGTAATGCCTCTGCTACGTAAGGCAACATATTCTCAGGTTCCTGGAATTAGGATGCAGACATCTTCAGAGGGCCATTATTCTGCCTACCACATGAGACATTCATTTATTTTTTTCTTGTTTGTTATCTGATTCCCAGAGGCTGTAAGCATCATGGTTGCCAGGACTTTATATTGTTTGCTACTGTATCTGCAGCACCTAGAACAGTGCCCTATACATGTTGGGTACTTAGTATATATTTATCAAATGAATGAATAAATGCATGTTCCCCTGTGTACGGAATAAGTTGTTTGTTCTGATCTTCTACTGCCCCACAGTTTTCATCCCGCTGTTAAGTATTTATGATCCACCTAAGTCATCCTTTATACACTTGTAATGCTGTAATTACTCAGAATTCTCCAACAGCTAAAATAGGACATGAGTGTTCTTGTTAATGTTTGAATATCTCACATCCACTATTCACTCTCAGTGAAAAAGCAATTGTAGAATTTACTGGAATCAAGCTTTATTAGTATACCCCTTCCTTTAGCAATTTCTTGCTACATGGACTGAAACTGGCTTAAGCAAAATTGCATGTACATTGTGAGAGATGGAAAGATTTACATCTGTATTTCCAATTAAGGACTTTATGCAGTTTGGTCCAAAGAGAGAAGGGTTAACAAATTGCAGTGCTTCCAACTCACTGATGGCAGCATAGTATCATATAAAGGATACCAGAGTCAAAAAGACTTCGGTTTGAGTCCTGGCTCCACCACCTTCTAATTGTATACATCTGGGCCATCTCTTTAATTACGAACCTCAGCATTCTCACCCACAAAAACAGGGGAACAGTACCTCTCAAAGTGCAGTTATCAGGGACTAGATGAGAAGACAGATGTCAAACACATGTATGGCACACATAGGGCACTGGGTAATTATCAGTTCCTTTACCCTCCTCAATGCTCTCACATACTAAAAGTTCAGAGGATGAGAGAAAGGAAGCTGAGAACAAGCAAAAAGGGGAATAACGACAACTGGGCAAAACTGAGGAATGAGAGACTGCTGGCAGAAGAAGTTGCTGTTTTAGGACTTCCCTGGTGGTGCAGTGTTTAAGAACCCTCCTGCCAATCCAGGGGACATGGGTTCGAGCCCTGGTCTGGGAAGATCTCACATGCCGTGGAGCAGCTGAGCCCATGCATCACAACTACTGAGCCTGCGCTCTAGAGCCCAAGCCCACGAGTCAGAACTACTGAAGCCCACATGCCTAGAGCCTGTGCTCCCCAACAAGAGAAGCCACCACAATGAGAGACCCATGCACCACAACGAAGAGTAGCCCCCACTCGCCACGTGCAGCAATGAAGACCCAACACAGCCAAAAATAAATAAATAAACTTAAAAAAAGAAGAGGTTGCTGTTTTAGATGGAAAAAAAAACTGGATATAAATATCCCAGGAAAACATTGGGGTTTTTTCTCAATGTAGCAGAGGAGGATAACTTTAGCCTGACATTCACGTCTTCCAACAGCTAATCTTCCCTAATTCCATTGAAACTGATGCACTTACAGAATTCTCTCTGCAAGAGAATTCAGGACAATTGTCCATCAGAATAAATGAAGCACTGAAATGATTCAACGTTTGTTGAAAGATTCATTGCATGACACTGCACATGGATTATTATTCCAGTCTGTCCAACAAGAAAATTAATATTTGGCAATAGAGAGTTGAAGCATCTGTCCTTTAAGCACATTATAAAGAGAAATATTAATTCATTTTTAAGATAAAAGAAAATTAAATGAACTATTGTTTGGGTGTGATTCCTTCCCTATCATTTGTGACATCTCTCCCATGCAGAATGTCCTAATTACAATGCCCTATCCCAATCTTATCCATCTTTCAAGGCCCAGTTCAAAATCTTCTAATAAGATTTTCCTGATCACCCCAGCCCTAGATGATCTTTTCATTCCCCAATTCTTTAGCACTGATAATCTCTACTACTGATTTCAAAACCAGGTTGATCATCACAATCCCCTGGTTAAGGATAGGCTAAATTATGCTACAGTAAAAAACGCTCCAACATCTCAATGGTTTAACACAACAAATGTTTATTTATTGTTGATGCAAAGCTCACTGCAGGTGTGGGTAAATTTCTAGTGTCATTTTGTTCCATGCAGTAACTCGAAGATCCAAGCTAATGAGGACTTTATCATCCTGTGTCTGAACTGTCTGGAATGTATGGCCCCCTTGACTGGCACAGCAGTGGAAGAGAATGCTAGAGTTTCTAATACTGGCAATTAAATGTTTTAACCCAGAAGCGATATTTGCAACTTCTACTGTCAACTCACTGGCCAGAATTAGTCATATGGTACAACCAAATGGAAGGAGCTGGGGAAGTGTAATCTTCTCAAGTGGCAAGAAGAAGAAGAAAATAGGATACAGATGAGTCTCTTTCACACCTAAAGTCCTTTTTAAAAATACAGAGTCCCAGGAATACATCACAGACTTATCCAATCCAAACCTCTGGGAGTGGGTCCCAAAAATCTCACTTTTAGACCCCATTTGAAGAATCTTTTACTCATACCACCCATTCTGACCTACCATTTATTTCCCAGTATTTTATCTTTTCATGCTTATATAAGCAAGGTCCTTGAAGACCTTTCATTTAATTCAGGAAATGTTTGTTATCGTGACAGAATCTGAACATTTGTCTGGCATTCAAAAAACATGGGTACTTGCCACATTTCTGCCACTGGGTAAGACACTGGTAAAAACTCTTCTATTTTTAATTAAGGTATAATTCACCATACGATTCATTTTTAAAGTGTACACTTTCATGTTTTTTAACATATTCACATTTGTATCTGTACATATTTAGTACTACAACCAACACTGCTATTTAATTCCAGAACATTCTCACCACCCCAAAATGAAACTCCATACCTATTAGTAGTCATTCCCAAGTCCCCACCTCTACCCCAGCCCCTGGTAATCACCAATCTATCTACTTTCTATCTCTATGGATTTGCCTATTCTGGATATTTCACATAAAATTGAATCATACAATGACTGGCCTTTTGTATCTATATTCATTCACATAGAATAATGTTGTCAAAGTTCATCCATGTTAAAGCATGTATCAGTAATTCTTTCCTTTTTATTGCTCAATATTATTCCATTGTATAGGTATACCACATTTTGTTTATCCATTCACCCACTGATGGTCATTTGGGTTGTTTCCACTTTTAGGCTATTATGTATAATGCTGCTATGAACATGCATTTACCAATTTTTTTGTAGTTACATATTCAATTATTTTGGGTATATGCCTAGAAGTGGAATTGCTGAGTCATATGGCAACTCTGTTTCACAGAATTTTGTTAAGTTTATTTATCTGTAAAATGTGGTGAATAGTCCCGTGAATTCCAGGAAGATGTTATGAGGATCAAACATAAAAGTATTTTATAAACACTAAAATACTAAAAAGCTCGAGGTATTATCATATTTCAAAAGCACTATGCACAACACCTTATACATAGTAGATGCTTTATAAAGATGTGTGTGCTGACTGATTTGTGTAATTAACAAATGAGGAAAAAAATAGATCATTAATCCTGGGTATTGTCCCAATCAAGCAGAAGAAAGTTACTCAGTGAATACCATAAGTCTTCATTTGATTTGTCTTCCTAAAGCAGTAAAAGTGAATAAATGTGTTCTTGAAATAAAATAAAATTTCCCTGATGTCTTTAAAGGGTTTCCATCTATTCTGGCAATCTATTTTTCCAGACAGGCTCTGGAATGAACTGCTTGTGCTTACAACAGTGGTGTCCACTAAGGATGTGCAGTATTTGGGAAACCTGCTCCACCTCAGCTCTTTTGAAGAGACTATGCCAAGTCTCATTTTTTTTTCAGGAGTTAAAAGTGGAATCACACTCCTCCCCAATAACTCTAAGGATGAAGCAGCATTTTTTTTTTTAATAAACTGCACATTGGCATCCATCACAGCTGACACATTGCTACCATTTCAACTGTGTGTTCATTCAGGTGTCCTGTCTAAATTGAGACTTTTAGGCACTAATAATAATTAACTACTTTCTTAGCAATGAAAAAAGTCTTAAATGCCTATTTACTTAATGGTCCCCTAGGGTGTCTTTGTTTTGAATAGGATAAAAAAAAAATCTTAGCTGCAAAATAAGCAGGTGATTCTAATCAATAAAGCCAGAGGACTATATTGATTACAAGAACTCCATTCTTTAGTCATTAACCCTGTGAATTCTCTACCAAAGCCAGGTAGGACTATTTCTACCCGTTAGAACATAGAAAGACTCACTGAGAAACTGGAATCTCATTTCACTTTCAGGTCTTCCACTTAGCCTACAGGGTCAGTTTAAAGGAGTCAATTCTACAGGCTGCACATGTGGGAAGATTACTTTCATGACTGTCTCTCAGAAGGGTTATGTTCAAAGATATTTGGGTTTTTTCCCCCATTGGTAGTGATGGATTTGATGACAAAGCATTAAGCCTTGCCTGGGAATTTCTTCTGCAGGGGCAGGAAGTTTCTTCTCCTCCTGATGATTGCCAACATTTCTGTATTTCAAAGAGAGTATAGAGATGAGACACAGCATTGATTTTATTAGTGACAAACAGTTAATGTGATCCATGGAATGTACAACAGGCTAAACCACGCTGGAACCCCTGACCTGACTTGTGCTGCAAAGTTTAGGTTCATTGGTATATGTTGTAAATGAGCTCAGTGTAGTTTCCAATCATTGCTTTTCTTTGGAGTCCCGTAGCACCTCATGACAACGGAGAACACATTGTAGAGATATCACACCAAAAATCAGGGGCTGTAGGTTCAAGTCCTGACTCTCCCACTAAACCAGCCAAGTTATTTCATCCTTCAGGGCCTGTTTGTTCATCTGTAAAATGATGGCTATGGAGTGCTTACGTTTCACCTGGGGATCTGGTTAAAATGCAGATTCTGGTTCAGTGGGTCTAAAGTAAGGCTCAAAATTGTACACAGGTAAAGCTGAAGCTGATGGCTCATGGACATACTTTGAGAAGCAGAGACCAAATGATACCTGAGGTTTCCTTATTCTAAGGAAATGGCTTATTTCCTATGGCTCTTATTTCCTATGGCTCTATGATCTGTGGGTTTCTGGTAGCATCAAGACATCTCTACCTTGTTTATGTAAATCCCTAGTTAAACTTCAGGCTCTGTAATGGCAGAATAATTGTTTCTTAAACTCTGCGTCTTTTCTGCATCCCATAGGTTGCACAGTGTTTGGCATACAATAGGTGCTCAGTAAATATTTGCTAATGAATGAATGAAAAAGGAGACCTGGTATTTTTGCTTATTCTAAGAACATTTCATTTAGATTCAGAGAGCTGGAAGGATGGTTTGAGATAATCCAGTCTAACACATTTTATCCAGAAGTCTTAAGACGCAAATTACTCAGGATTATGTGGCTAGTTATTCCAGAGAATATGAAAAAAAATAATTCCAGTTGAACTATAATATGTAAACCTATCTTGCTTCTACCCAGAAGAAGGTGACAGAATGTTTTACGGAGGAAATGAGGTTGGTAGGGAGCCATTTATGCTCTCAGTTCTCTCCTGGTTTTTTTTTTTTTTAAAGATCTTTATTGGAGTATAATTGCTTTACAATGGTGTGTTAGTTTCTGCTTTATAACAAAGTGAATCAACTATACACATATATATATATATCCCCATATCTCCTCCCTCTTGCGTCTCCCTCTCCCCCTCCCCCTATCCCACCCCTCTAGGTGGTCAAAAAGCACAGAGCTAATCTCCCTGTACTATGCAGCTACTTCCCACTAGCTACCTGTTTTACATTTGGTAGTGTATATATGTCCATGCTACTCTCTCACTTCGTCCCAGCTTACCCTTCCCCCTCACCGTGTCATCATGTTCATTCTCTACGTCTTCGTATTTATTTCTATACTGTCCCTAGGTTCTTCATAACCTTTTTTTTTTTAGATTCCATGTAAATGTGTTAACATACAGTATTTGTTTTTCTCTTTCTGACTTACTTCACTCTGTATGAAAGACTCTAGGTCCATCCACCTCACTACAAATAACTCAATTTCGTTTCTTTTTATGGCTGAGTAATATTCCATTGCATATATGTGCCACATTTTCTTTATCCATTCATTTGTCAATGGGCACTGAGGTTGCTTCCATGTACTGGCTATTATAAATAGAGCTGCAGTGAACATTGTGGTACATGACTCTTTTTGAATTATGGTTTTCTCAGGGTATATGCCCAGTAGTGGGATTGCTGGGTCATATGGTAGTTCTATTTTTAGTTTTTTAAGGAACCTCCATACTGTTCTCCATAGTGGCTGTATCAATTTACATTCCCTCCAACAGGTTCCCTCTTCACACCCTCTCCAGCATTTGTTGTTTGTAGATTTTTGATTATGGTCATTCTGACTGGTGTAAGGTGATACCTCATTGTAGTTCTGCTTTTCATTTCTCTAATGATCAGTGATGTTGAGCATTCTTTCATGTACTTGTTGGCAAACTGTATATCTTCTTTGGAGAAATGTCGACTTAGGTCTTCGGCCCGTTTTTGGATTGTGTTGCTTGTTTTTTGATATTAAGCTGCATAAGCTGCTTGTAAATTTTGGAGATTAATCCTTTGTCAGTTGTTTCATTTGCAAATATTTTCTCCCATTCTGAGGGTTGTCTTTTCATCTTGTTTATGGTTTCCTTTGCTGTGCAAAAGCTTTTAAGTTTCATTAGGTCCCATTTGTTTATTTTTGTTTTTATTTCCATTTCTTTAGGAGGTGGGTCAAAAAGGATCTTGCTGTGATTTATGTCATAGAGTGTTCTACCTATGTTTTCCTCTAGGAGTTTTATAGTGTCTGGCCTTACATTTAGTTCTTCAATCCATTTTGAGTTTATTTTTGTGGATGGTGTTCGGGAGTGTTCTAATTTCATTCTTTTACATGTGGCTGTCCAGTTTTCCCAGCACCATTTATTGAAGAAGCTGTCTTTTCTTCATTGTATATTCTTGCCTCCTTTTGCAAAAATAAGGTGACTATAGGTGTGTGGGTTTACCTCTGAGCTTTCTACCCTGTTCCATTGATCTATATTTGTTTTTGTGCCAGTACCATACTGTCTTGATTACAGTAGCTTTGTAGTATAGTCTGAAGTCAGGGAGCCTGATTCCTCCAGCTCTATTTTCTTTCTCAAGATTGCTTTGGCTATTCGAGGTCTTTTGTGTTTCCACACAAATTGTGAAATTTTTTCTTCTAGTTCTTTGAAAAATGCCATTAGTAGTTTGATAGGGATTGCATTGAATATGTAGATTGCTTTGGGTCGTATAGTCATTTTCACAATGTTGATTCTTCCAGTCCTAGAACATGGTATATCTCTCCATCTGTTTGTATCTTCTTTAATTTCTTTCATCAGTGTCTTATAGTTTTCTGCATACAGGTCTTTTGTCTCCTTAGTAGGTTTATTCCTAGGTATTTTATTCTTTCTGTTGCTATGGTAAATGGAAGTGTTTCCTTAATTTCTCTTTCAGATTTTTCATCACTAGTGTATAGGAACGCAAGAGATTTCTGTGCATTAAGTTTGTATCCTGCTACTTTACCAAATTCATTGATTAGCTCTAGTAGTTTTCTGGTAGCGTCTTTAGGATTCTCTATGTATAGTATCATGTCATCTGCAAACAGTGACCGCTTTACTTCTTCTTTTCCTATTTGGATTCCTTTTATTTCTTTTTCTTCTCTGATTGCTGTGGCTAAAACTTCCAAAATTGTGTTGAATAACTGTGGTTAAGAGTGGGCAACCTTGTCTTGTTCCTGGTCTTAGCAGAAATGGTTTCAGTTTTTCACAGTTGAGAACGATGTTGGCTGTGGGTTTGTCATATATGGCCTTTATGATGTTGAGGAAAGTTCCCTCTATGCCTACTTTCTGGAGGGATTTTATCATAAATGGTGTTGAATTTTGTTGAAAGCTTTTTCTGCATCTATTGAGATGATCATATGGTTTTTCTCCTTCAATTTGTTAGTGTGGTGTATCACATTGATTGATTTGTGTATAGTTAAGAATCCTTGCATTCCTGGGATAAACCCCACTTGATCATGGTGTATGATCCTTTTAATGTGCTGTTGGATTCTGTTTGCTAGTATTTTGTTGAGGATTTTTGCGTCTATGTTCATCAGTGATATTGGCCTGTAGTTTTCTTCCTTTGTGACATCTTTGTCTGGTTTTTGTGTCAGGGTGATGGTGGCCTCGTAGAATGAGTTTGGGAGTGTTCCTCCCTCTGCTATATTTTGGAAGAGTTTGAGAAGGATAGGTGTTAGCTCTTCTCTAAATGTTTGATAGAATTCGCCTGTGAAGCCATCTGGTCCTGGGCTGTAGTTTGTTGGAAGATTTTTAATCACATTCTCAATTTCAGTGCTTGTGACTCGTCTGTTTATATTTTCTATTTCTTCCTGGTTCAGTCTCAGAAGGTTGTGCTTTTCTAAGAATTTGTTCATTTCTTCCAGGTTGTCCATTTTATTGGCATATAGTTGCTTGTAGTAATCTCTCATGATCCTTTGTATTTCTGCAGTGTCAGTTGTTACTTCTCCTTTTTCATTTCTAATTCTATTGATTTGAGTCTTCTCCCCTTTTTTCTTGATAAGTCTGGCTAGTGATTTATCAATTTTGTTTCTATCTTCTCAAAGAAACAGCTTTAGCTTTAATGATCTTTGCTATTGTTTCCTTCATTTCTGTTTCATTTATTTGTGATCTGATGTTGATGATTTCTTTCCTTCTGCTAACTTTGGGGGTTTTCTGTTCTTCTTTCTCTAATTGCTTTAGGTGTAACGTTACATTGTTTACTTGAGATGTTTCTTGTTTCTTGAGGTAGGATTGTATTGCTATAAACTTCCCTCCTAGAACTGCTTTTGCTGCATCCCATAGGTTTTGGGTCATCGTGTTTTCATTGTCATTTGTTTCTAGGTATTTTTTGATTTCCTCTTTGATTTCTTCACTGATCTCTTGGTTATTAAGTAGTGTATTGTTTAGCCTCCATGTGTGTGTGTTGTTGTTTTTTTTACAGATTTTTTCCTGTAATTGACATCTAGTCTCATAGAGCTTCAGTGCTTTGTGACCACCTAGAGGGGTGGGATAGGGATGGTGGGAGGGAGATGCAAGAGGGAGGAGATATGGTGATATATGTATGTGTATAGCTGATTCACTTTGTTATAAAGCAGAAACTGACACACCATTGTAAAGCAATTATACTCCAAAAACATATGTAAAAAAAAAGAAAAAGAGAGAGCTTGAGGGAAGAGTCTAGAAAATATTTAGAAGCAAATTTGCAGAACAGTAAATTAGTTTCTGGAGATCACTAAATTGCCAGACTGTTACCATGTAGTCTCAGCAAACCAACAATCTTCCCATCCTTCAATCCTTTGTTTATCCCTTTTTACCTCAGGTTGATGGATGTGGTACTCATCTACTATTTGAAAAAGGATTTGCTAAATTATCACACTACCCTGTGCAAAAATTACAGCTACAGCTATAGTGAAAATTATAATAATTATGTTATTACCATTTAGCAAAATTTATAGAAGTATGGCTATTTACAGAGCAACTATTGAATGACAAAGACCCGAGTACTAGTAGAAAGGGTCTTCTAAACTAAAGATATAAAGAAGGAACCACAACAAGACAGGTAGGAGGGGCGAAGACATGGTACATCAGGATCCCCAGCATGGGAGCTTATATTAAGAAGAGCCATAAGTAAGGGTAGATCATAGATAGCTTGGTCTGCCCACAGAGAGAGGGTAGTTTTAAGAATTGGAGCATCATGCTTAGCTCTGAGCTCTCTGGAGAGAAATCTAGCGGAGCGGATAGAGGAGAAACAAGGCAAGAGGATGTGAGCTGAAATGGGAGTCTGCTGCAGAAACTCTGCTGAGAGATATGAGAACCTGAGTTCAGCTAATGCTAATTTGGATAGAAAAACAGAAATTTCACAAAGGATTTGAGGCTATGCCCTATGAAATTATAGCAACTTGATACAGTGTATGTGTGGGAAGGGTAAAAAAAATCCAGACCAGAAATAAAATATAAATAAGAGTAGGAAGCAAGACCAAGGATGGCGGGTGGATACCAACATGCAAGCCATAAGGATATACATAGGTGTTAGAGGTTGAATCTCAAGTTTTTCCCTGTGCATCCAGGAAACTAAAGGGAAATATAGGCATAGGTTATTTATTTATTTATGGCTGCATTGGGTCTTTGTTACTGCTGCATTGGGTCTCTGTTACTGCATGTGGGCTTTCTCTACTTGTGGCAAGAGGGGGCTACTCTTCATTGTGGTGTGTGGGCTTCTCATTGCAGTGGCTTCTCTTTTTGTGGAGCACAGGCTCTAGGCATGTAGGCTTCAGTAGTTGTGGCACACGGGATCAGTCGTTGTGGCATGCAGGCTCTAGAGGGCAGGCTCAGTAGTTGTGGCTCACGGGCTCAGTAATTGTGGCACATGGGCTTAGTTGCTCCATGGCATGTGGGATCTTCACGGACCAGGGCTCGAACCCATGTCCCCTGCATTGGTAGGTGGATTCTTAACCACTGCATCAGCAGGGAAGTCCAGCATAGTAATTCTTATTGTCCAAAGAGACCAAAACTGTAAGCCATCTGAAAACGGCTCTTTAAAAGAAAAAAAGCCTTGGGGACTCAGCCAAGAGTGGACAAGATAGCGGAGCAGGAAGACCCTGAGCTTACTTCCTCCAACAGACACAGCAAAATTACAGCTATTTACAGAGCAACTATTGAATGACAAAGACCTGAGTACTAGTAGAAAGGGTCTTCTAAACTAAAAATATAAAGAAGGAACCACAACAAGACAGGTAGGAGGGGCGAAGACGTGGTACATCAAGAACCATACCGCAGGGGGGCAACCCACAAATGGGAAGACAATTACAATTGCAGAGGTTCTCTCCAAGAAGTAAGGGGTCTGAGCCCCACATCAGGATCCCCAGCATGGGAGTCCTACACCAGGAAGATGAGTCTCCAGAACATTTGATTTGGAAGCTAGCAGGGCTTACTTTGGGGAGAACCAGAGTACTGTATGAAACAGAGATTTTACTCATAAAGGGCACACACAAAATCTCACCCACTCTGAGACCCAGGGTAGAAGCAGTAATTTGATAGGAGCCTGGATCAGACCAGCCTGCTGATTTTGGAGAGCCTCCCAGAGAGGCAAGAAGCAACTGGAGCTCACCCTGGGAACATAGACACCGGCTGCAGCCATTTGGGGAACAGTCTACCATAGGACACTGGTACTGGCAAGCATCATTTTTGGAATCCTCCCTCTAGTTTATTAGCACCAGGACCTAGCCCATCCACCAGCCTGTCAGCACCAGTACTGGGACACCTCAAGCCAAGCAGCAGGCCAGCTTCCTTGCGACCCCCTAAGCATTCAACTACCTGGAACCCAGCCTTGTCCACTAGAGGGACCAGAACCTGGCCCCACCTACAAAAGGGCCTACAAGTCTGGAATCCCCAGGGCCCTGCAGCCAGAGACTCTGTGACCTGGCTCTGCCCACCAGTGAGCCAGCACTAGTCCCAGGACTCCCTGGGCCCTGGCCTCACCCACCAAGAGGCCAACATGAGCTCCAAGACCCCCAGATCACCACAGCCAGACATCCCAGGACCTCACTCCACCCACCAATGAATGGACAACAGTCCTAGGACTCTCCTGGCCCCAGCCCCACCCACCAGCAGGCCAACACCAACTCTGGGACCCCCAGGGACCAGCACCTAGAGACCTCAGAACCCAACTCCACCCACTAGTGAGCCGGCACCAGTAGCGGAAGCCCCTGGGTCCCTGGCCCACCCACAAGCAGGCTTATACCAGCTCTAAGACACTGTGAGCCCCCCAGCCAGCGCCCCAGGATCTGACCCTACTCACCAGCAAACGAAAACCAGCTCTGGGACATAACCAGGCACCACAGCCAGCATGTCATGAACCAGCCCTGCCCACCAACAGGCCAGCCCCACAACCAACCACCCCAAACCCAGCTCTGACCATCAGTGGGCCAGCACTAGCACTGGGACTTCCTGGGGCTCCACAGCCAATGGTCTCATGACCCAGCCCCACCCACCTGTGGCTGGCTGCCTCCCCACAAAGAAGGGCCTAGCAACCAACAAGACTGGGGGCCAGCTTTGCCTACCAGTCTGCCAAGAGTAGTCCCCTACTCCACAGAAAGGCTCAGGAAGTCTACATAGGAGGTACCCTTGGCCATATTGCTCTGGTGACCAGAGGGAGTGTGCTGCTGGGATGCATAGGATGTTTCCTACATAAGGCCACTACTGCAGATCCAGAAATGTAACCAACCTACCAAATACACAGAAATAAAAACAATGAATTAGGCAAAACGATGTGACAGAGGAATATGTTCCAAATGAAGAAACAAGATAAAACCCCAGAAGAAGAACTAACTGAAATGGAAATAAAGAGTTCAATGTAATAGTCATAAAGATGCTGAAAGAACTCAGGAGAAGAATGTACAAACACAGTGAGAACTTTAACAAAGAGTTACAAAATATAAAGACTAAAATCATATTAAGCATATTTTCTGACCACAGTGCTAAGATACTAGAAATCAACCACCAGAAAAAACTGCAAAAAACACAAACATGTAGAGGCTAAACAATATGCTACTAAACAACGAACAGTTCACTGAAGAAATCAAAGAGGAAATCATATGTGGAGAAAATGAAAACAGAAACACAACAATCCAAAAATCTATGAGATGCTGCAAAAGCAGTTCTAAGAGAGAAGTTTATAGCAATAAAAACTTACCTCAGGAAATAAGAAAATCTCATATAAACAACCTAACCTTTCACCTAAAGGAATTAGAAATGGAAGAACAAACAAAATCCCAAGTTAGTAGAAGGAAAGAAATCATAAAAATCAGAGCAGAAATAAATGAAATGGAAACTAAAAAACAATAGAAAAGATCAGTGAAGATTAGCGCTGGTTCTTTGAAAAGATAAAAAAATTGTTAAAGCTTTAGCCAGATTCATCAAGAAAAAGAGAGGGCCAAATCAATAAAATCAGAAATGAAAAAAAGAAGTTACAACTGACACCATACATGGATCATAAGATATTACTATGAACAATGATACACCAATAAAATGGACAACTTAGAAGAAATGGACAAATTCCTAGAAATGTACAATATCCCAAGATTGAATCAGAAAGAAATGAAAATATGCACAAACCAATTACCAATAACAAAATTGAATCCGTAGTTTTTTAAAAAGAATTCCAACAAACAAACAAATATCTAGGACCAGATGGCTTCACAGGTAAATTCTGTCAAACATTTAGAGAAGAGTTAACACCTATCCTTCTCAAACTATTCCAAAAAATTAAAAAGGAAGGAATGCTTTCTAATTTATTCTATAAGACCAGCATCATCCTGATGTCAAAGACAGACAAATACACCACAAAATAAAATAAAATAAAATTACAGGCCAATATCACTGATGAACATGAATGCAAAAATTCTCACCAAAATATTAGCAAACTGAATTTGACAATACATTAAAAAGATCATGCACCATGATCAAGTGAGATTTATCTCAGGGATGCAAGGATGGTTCAATATCTGTAAATCAATCAATGTGATACAACATATTAACAAATTAAAGAATAAAAATCCTACAATTATCTCAGTAGTTGCAGAAAAGGATTTTGACAAAATTTAACATCCATTTATGATAAAAACTCAACAAAATGGGTATAGAGGGAACATACCTCAACATAATAAAGGTCATATATGATAAGCCCACAGCTAACATCATACTCAATGGTAAAAACTGAAAGCATTTCCTCTAAGATCAGGAACAAGACAGGGATGTGCACTCTTGCCACTTTTATTCAACATAGTATTGGAATTCCTAGCTACAGTTGAGCAAAAAAAGAAAGAGAAGGAAACCAAACTGGAAAGGAAGAAATAAAACTGTCACTGTTTGCAGATAACAATATACTATACAAAGAAAATCCTAAAGACACCACCAAAAAACTACTAGATCTCATCAGTGTATTTAGTAAAGTTTCAGGATACAAAATTAATATACAGAAATCTGATGCATTTCTATACACTAATAACAAAGTATCAAGACAAGAAATTATGAAAAAAATCCCATTTACAACCCCATCAAAAAGAATAAAATACCTGGGAATAAATCTAACTAAGGAGGTAAAAGACTCACACTCAGAAAACTATAAGACACTGATGAAAAAATGTGAAGATGATACAAACAGAGAGAAAGATATTCCATGCTCATGGATTAAAAAAACTAATATAGTTACAATGACCATACTACCCAAGGCAATCTACAGATTCAAGGCAATCCCTATCACAATACCAATGGCATTTTTCACAGAACTATAACTAATCATTCTAAAATTTGTATGAAAACACAAAAGACACCAAATAGTCAAAACAATCTTGAAAAAGAAGAACAAAGCTGGGGATATCATGCTCCCTGATTTTAAACTATACTACAAAGTTATACTTATCAAAACAGTATGGTATTGGTACAAAAACAGACATATAGATCAATGGAACAGAATAGAAAGCCCAGAAATGAACCCACACTTATATGGACAATTAATCTATAACAAAGGAGGCAGGTATATATAATGGGGAAAAGACAGCCTCTTCAATTTATGGCGCTGGGATAACTGGATAGCTACATGCAAAAGAATCTAACAGGACTACTTTCTCTCACCATGCACAAAACAAATTTAAAATGGATTAAAGACTTAAATGTAAGACCTGAACCATAATACTTCTAGAAAAAACATAGGCAGTATGCCCTTTGACATCAGTCTTAGAAATATTTTTTTGGATATGTCTCTTTAGACAAGGGAAACAAAAGCAAAAATAAACAAGCAGGACTACATCAAGCTAAAAATCTTTGCAGAGCAAAGGAAACTATCAACAAAATGAAAAGGCCACCTACTGAATGGGAGAAGATATTTACAAATAATATACCCAATAAGGAATTAATATCAAAAATATACAAAGAACCCATACAAAACTCAACATCAAAAAACAAACTGATTTTAAAAATGGGCAGAGGATCTGAATAAACATTTCTCCAAAGAAGACATACAGATGGCCAACAGGCATATGAAAAGATATTCAGCATCACTAATCATCAGGGAAATTCAAATCAAAACCACAATGAGATATCACCTCACACCTGTCAGAATGGCTATTATCAAAAACACAACAAATAACAAGTGTTGGTAAGGATGTGGACAAAAGGGAACCCATGTGCACTGCTGGTGGGAATGTAAATCGATGCAGCCACTATGGAAAACAGCAAGAAAATTCTTCAAAAAATTAAAAATAGAACTACTGTATGATCCAGCAATCTCACTCCTGGTATTTATCTGAAGAAACCAAAAACACTAATTCAGAAAGATATATGCACCCCTATGTTCACTGCAGCATTATTTACAATAGTCAAGATATGGAAGCAACCTAAGTATCCATCAACAGATGGATTGATAAAGATACAGTATATGTTATAGACACACAATGGAATATTACTCAGCCAAAACACAGAATGAAATCTTGCCATTTGTGACAACATGGATGAAACTAGAGGGTATTATGCTAAGTGAAATAAGTAAGACAGAGAGACAAATACTGTATGATTTCATTTACATGTGGAATCTAAAAAATGAAACAAATGAACAAACATAACCAAACAGAAACAGAGTCATAGATATGACAACAGGTGGTTGTCAGAAGGGAGGGGGTGGGATAGAGGAGAGAATTAGGTGAGGGAGAATAAGAGATACAAACTTCCAATTGCAAAATAAATGAGACACAGGTATAAAATGTACAGTGTGAGGAATATAGTTAATAATTATGTAATGTAATATCTTTGTATGATGACCGATGGTAATTATACATAGTGATGATCATTTTGAAATGTATAGAAATATCAACTCACTATGCTGTGTAACAGGAACTAACACAGTGTTGTAGGTCAATTATACTTCAAAAACAAAAAACTCATAGAAAAAGAATGCAGATTTGTGGTTACCAGATGCAGGGGTTGGGGGAAGGGGGAACTGGATGAAGACAGTCAAAAGGTACAAACTTCCAGTTATAAGGTAAATGAGTACTAGGGATGTAATGTACAACATGATAAATATAATTAGTGCTGCTGTATGTTATATAAGAAAGTTGCTCAGAGAGTATATCCTAAGAGTTCTCATCATAAGAAGACATTTTTCTCCATTTCTTTATTTTCGTATCTATGTGAGCTGATGGATGTTCACTAAACTTATTGTGGTAATAAAAAAAAAGTCTTTCTCAAACAACACACTCCGTAAGAAGAGAAATTCTTTTCACATGAGATTTCATACAGAAGGCACTGGAGAATGTAGTCACAACGTTCTCAGCAGCATCTATAGGAATGACTTTAAGCAGGACATTTTAGGTAGCAGGCCTCAGTGAAATAAATATATATAAGCATAGAGATTTTGTCAAGGCAACTGCACGCCAACAGTTAAGATGGAAAAGAGAATCTGATTGACTCATCTCAGAGATCTTAACCAAGTGGCTGCCATTTCTTGATTATAGTTTCTGCTCAAACTCCTGACAATTAATCTGAGTAATTTTTTCTTATTTTTGTTGTGGTTGTTCTCTAATCACTTGACAATGGGCCATTAAGACAGCCCCAGTGGCTCTCACGATTGGTCCATTTCCAGAGGGTAGTTACTTATCTTAGTTTTAAACAGGGATTGGCCTTGTTTAAACCAACACAAGAATGTATGTCAGCTCTTTTTCGAAGCATCTGAATTTAGAAAAGCAGATGTATTTTTTGTTTTTAGAAAAGTAGATGTGATGCCCAGGTCCCTTTTATGTCAAGACTGCCTTGGCTTTGTTTTCTTGGGGGTCTTCAGAAAAGTTATCTTTTAAATTCCTGATAGGAATATTAATTTATCACTGATACTTTTCATCATTCTCTACATAATTGAAGAAGGAGGAGGGAGGAGGAGAAAGAGGCGAAAGAAAAGAAAAGGAAAAAGAGGCAAGAAATAAGGAAGAGGAGAAGGAAAGAGGAGAAAGACTAGAATGAGATAAATGTTTCCAAAGTATTTCAAAGGCAAAGAACCAAGGAAAATAAGGACACCTTCAAAGCAAGAGTATGGACAGGCTATTTTCACCAAGGAAAGTTGCTTTGCCAAGCTTTCCCGAAAAGGAGAGAATGGACATCTTTAAAGGAAATCAGCCAGAAATGTAATACTACTGATTTTTGTGATTTGACCAGTTTCAGCTTACAGATGTGGTTACCCACATGACCATTTTATCCCTCATCCTGACTCATCTGTCTGCCACGCTCAATGTGAAATACTGCCTGGGCCTGATGCTACTGGTCCTTCTGTGAATGGTGGCATCTTATAAACACCATCAAATAACAAATCAATTCATAAAACTGGTGTCCCAGATCTCCCAATCAACCTCACTCACAAACCCAAATAAGTTAATGTGAAAACTCTTTTTTAATTCCTGTATGCCACTGAGAATGCCTTCTTTCCCTAATACTTATATGGCTCCCTAATGAGTATCAGAGTTCATTTATCCAGGTAATAATAGATATTAAACAAGGAGGAAAGATTATCTCTGATGGAACCACAGGAATGTGAGCTCGGTGAGGGCAAAGATTTTACCTGTTTTGCTAACTGCTCAGTGCCTAGAACAATGTCTGGTACTCCACAGGCCTTCACTAAATACATGTTGAATGAATGAACAAATGCTGGCAATGAGAACACAATGCCTGACTTTGGAGGGTGGTGCTTCTATGAAAACATACATGCATGTTTATAGGAGTGTTTCTAGTACCACGGAATGTTAGAATTGGGAAAGAATTTAGAGGTCTTCTAATCTAGCCTGAGATTTAGGAAATACTAATAATGATGACAGTAGTAATAGTAGCAGTAGTAGTACTAGTAGTAGTAGTAGTAAATATTTGGTGAGTACAGCAAAGTTAAGCGACTTTCTGGAAGTCACAGAGTGAATCTGAACAAAGACAAAGCCCTACCCCTGCCTCCTGATTCCCAAATCATGTCTTCTTCACTTCCCCCACAGTCCCCAGACAATTAACACATACACGTCCGTGTCCCTAACTTGACCAACATGCTCACGAAGCTGAATGGTCTCAGAAGGAAATGGGCAGGAAGTTCAATTTTGATTCTGGACCCTGTGCGTCATAGAGAGGAGGGCTAGAAAAATCCATGGGAAAAGGGATGAGGATGAAAAAAGTTGCCCCTGAGACATACCGTCAGCCATCCATATCCATGGCTTCTGCAACCGGGGATTCAACCAACTCATTTTCCACTGGAAAATATTCAGGAAAGAAGATTCCAGAAAGTTCCAAAAAGGAAAACTTGAATTTGCCATGCACTGGCAACTATTTACATAGCATTTACATTGTATTTACAACACACTTACATTGTATTAGGTATTACACCAAATCTAGAGATGATTTAAAGTATACAGGAGGATGTGCATAATCATATGCAAATACTTCAACATTTTATAAAAGGAACTTGAGCATCCTCAGATTTTGGTATCTGCAGGGGAAGGAGGGTGGGGGAGGGGGGACGGTCCTGGAACCAATCCCTCATGGATATCAAGAAATGACTGTATAAACACACCCCACCCTGCACCCTGAAAGGCCTGGAATAATAACCCCATAGCTTGTTCAGCACGGTAACATTTTTACAGTACTTTTGCAGCCATTCTTCATTGAATGCCACTAACTAGCATCCTGCTGGCCAAATCTACTCCACAGACATGCTTTATGTTGGTCCAAAATTGATAAACCAATCCCTATTAGGGACTTCTGTTCATTCCTTAAAAACAGGCTGCAAACTGAAAAGCCATTAAATTTAAAACTTTTTTCCACTCATTTCAATGGAAAAATTGTAATGTATTCCGTCCCAAATCAATATACCCAAACTATTTTCTCAGGTTAAAAAAAAAAAAAGGTATAGCAATTGAACAATGAAAACTATATAGGAAATAAACAATTTAAACGTGAATAAATACAGTTTGCACATAAAATATAATGTGAATGTGATGAAGGTTTATTGTGCTCATTTTTCCCCTTCTTTCTGCATCATTTTCTTCATCAATTTATCAACCTTTTGGGGGCGCATGGTTATCTTGCACTCAAACTGCACTTGAAAATAAAGTTGTAACACAGAAAAACACCCTCTGGGCAAAATAAAGCTAAATAAGAGAGCACTTCAAAATGTGGAAATAGCACACACATGCTATCGCTGGAGAGTTATAAGAAGGTGCTACCTCTTCATTCCATGGCACTTGGCATTTGTACACAAAACAAAACATTTGGGGTTCATTCAAATATGGTGAGCAGGGCTTCCCTGGTGGCGCAGTGGTTGAGAGTCCACCTGCCGATGCAGGAGACACGGGTTCATGCCCTAGTCCGGGAAGATCCCCACATGCTGCGGAGCGGCTGGGCCTGTGAGCCATGGCCGATAAGCCTGCGCGTCCGGAGCCTGTGCTCCGCAATGGGAGAGGCCACAACAGTGAGAGGCTCGCGTACCGCAAAAAAAAAAAAAAAAAAATATGGTGAGCAATTCAAACTCACTCCATATGATAATCTCTGACTAGAAACAACTGTGTCAAATACATTGCTAAGAATTTTTCCCTAAAACAATAATGGAAAAATATCACTTTGTATAATGCATTTATATAGTGTGTATATAGGAGGAAAAGTCATGATACACACGCCAAAGAAAGGAGGCCAAAAGGTGGTATAATTTTTCAAAAGCCTTTAACCGAGCAATTGTTTTATGTCTGTATTTTAAAATTAGAATTAGTTGGAAACATTTAAAAATAAAAAATATCACACAGAAATACAAAATTCTGGCTTCCCTTGAGAAAGTGGACTATCTGAGCACCCTGGTCTCAACATTCTTGCACAGCAACAATAAGCTGGAGTAGTGGCCATTCAGAGCTCCACACAGTCCCATACAACACAGACCACCTGGCCCACTTCATTCATTTATATTCCTTCCTTGCCTGGGCCCTGTAGAAAACTTCAGTCTTTAGATCCTATTTCATTTGGTCATTTATTGCAACACTCCTACATGTGCAGGCTACCTTCCCATGTAAACTGCTTTCCATGAGGAGACTTGGGCTCCAGTAACTGAGTTCCTCCAGAATAGATTCCTTGCAGGGCACCATGCCTAAGTGAGAGAAAACTGGGCAGCTCAGGGGCAGTTGTGATAACAGGTTACTGCCTGGACCAGGTGAACATAGAAGATTTGGAATCTGAATGCTCTGAATGCCCCCTGCTTCTCTCATCACTCCATACATTGTACTATAGATATTCTTATGCATGCCTTTTCTCCCCTATTAAACTCTTGGTTTCTTTTCTCTCTCTCTCTCTCTCTCTTCCTCTTTCTCTTTCTCTCTCTCACACACACACAGAAATGCCCTAGTACAGTGCTATAGGTTCAAGGTAGAATTAGGGTAATTCTATCATTAGCCCCTATCCCCTTGGTGTTGCTTCCAGAATTTATAACACAGGAACAGTAGTTAAATGGAAAACAAAGTACAGTATTCCAAAGTTGTGTGAGAACTCCTCAAATTACTGCCCATCAGTTAGGAACGTCAGGACTGGAGAGAGATACACCCTCTCTGCTGGCACATAAGCTCTTCCCATCTGGGAGAAGGAAGTGCTAAAGAAAAGGGGAAGTTTAGGTTCCTGCCTCTGTATCTCTTGCCTCTCCCAGGTAAAACATGACCCAATAAAAACCTTAGACTGATCAATTGTCTTATCTTTCTCCCTGGGACAGAATCTAGATACTGGATAACAGAAGGGTGGAAGTATCCCCTCCCCAATGATAGGTACTCAAGAAGCATAACTAATATTTGTTTAAGAAGCCTGGGCATCATCATTCCCATCATATTGGAGAAACTGAGTCTCCAAGATGTCATGTGGGATCAAAATTGGTTCAGGATGGCAGAGTAGAAGGATGTGCACTCACTCCCTCTTGCAAGAGCATTGGAACCACAACTAACTGCTGAACAATCATCGATGGGAAGACACTGGAACTCACCAAAAAAGACCCCGCATCCAAAGACAAAAGAGAAGCCGCAGTGAGATGGTAGGAGGGATGCAATCACAATAAAATCAAATCCCATAACTGCTGGGTGGGTGACTCACAAACTGGAGAACAATTATACCACAGGAGTCCACCCACTGGACCAAATGTTCTGAGCCCCACATCAGGTTTCCCACTCTGGGGGTCTGACAATGGGAGGAGGAATGCCCAGAGAATCAGACTTTGAAGGCTACTGGGATTTGATTGCAGGACTTTGACAGGACTGGGGGAAACAGAGATTCCACGCTTAGAGGGCACACATAAAGTACTGTGCACATCAGGACCCAGGGGGGAAGGAGCAATGACCCCACAGGAGACTGAACCAGACCTACCTGCTAGTGTTGGAGGGTCTTCTGCAGAGGCAGGGGGTGCCTGTGGCTCACCACAGGAACAAGGACACTGGCAGCAGAAGTTCTGGGAAGTACTCCTTGGCTTGAGCCTTCCTGGAGTCCACCATTAGCCCTACCAAAGAGACTGTAGGCTCCGGTCCTGGGTCTCCACAGACCAAACAACCAACAGGGAGGGAACTCAGCCCCACCCATCAGCAGACAAGCAGATTAAAGTTTTACTGAGCTCTGCCCACCAGAGCAACACCCAGGTCTACCTACCACCAGTCGCTCCTATCAGGAAGCTTGCACAAGCCTCTTAGATAGCCTCATCCACCAGAGGGCAGACAGCAGAAGGAAGAACAACTACAATCCTGCACCCTGTGGAACAAAAACCACATTCACAGAAAGACAGACAAAATGAAAACACAGAGGACTATGTACCAGATGAAGGAACAAGATGAAACCCTAGAAAAGGAACTACACAAAGTGGAGATAGGCAACCTTCCAGAAAAAGAATTCAGAATAATGATAGTAAAGATGATCCAGGACCTCAGAAAAAGAATGGAGGCAAAGATCAAGAAGATGCAAGAAATGTTTAACAAAGACCTAGAAGAATTAAAGAACAAACAAACAGAGATGAACAACACAATAACTGAAATGAAAAATACACTAGAAGGAATCAATAGCAGAATAACTCAGGCAGAAGAACAGCTAAGTGACCTGGAAGAAAGAACGGTGGAAATCACTGACACAGAACAGAATAAAGAAAAAAGAATGAAAAGAAATGAAGACAAAAAAAAAAAAAAAAAAAGAAATGAAGACAGCCTAAGAGACCTCTGGGACAACATTAAATGCACTAACACTCACATTATAGGGGTCCCAGAAGAAGAAGAGAGAGAGAAACGACCCAAGAAATTATTTGAAGAGATTATAGTCGAAAACTTGCCTAACATGGGAAACGAAATAGCCGCCCAAGTCCAGGGAGCGCACAGAGTCCCAGGCAGGATAAACCCAAGGAGAAACATACCGAGACATAATAATAATCAAATTAACAAAAATTAAAGACAAAGAAAAATTATTAAAAGCAACAAGGGAAAAACGGCAAATAACATACAAGGGTACTCCCATAAGTTTAACAGCTGATTTCTCAGCAGAAGAAACTCTACAGTCCAGAAGGGAGTGGCATGATATATTTAAAGTGATGAAAGGGAAGAACCTACAACCATGATTACTCTACCCAGCAAGGATCTCATTCAGATTTGATGAAGAAATCTAAACCTTTACAGACAAGCAAAAGCTAAGAGAATTCAGCACCACCAAACCAGCTCTACAACAAATGCTAAAGGAACTTCTCTAAGTGGGAAACACAAGAGAAGAAAAGGACCTACAAAAAACAACCCAAAACAATTAAGAAAATGGTCATAGGAACATACATATCGATAATTACCTTAAACGTGAATGGATTAAATGCTCCAACCAAAAGACACAGGCTCGCTGAATGGATACAAAAACAAGACCCATATATATGCTGTCTAGAAGAGACCCACTTCAGACCTACAGACACATACAGACTGAAAGTGAGGGGATGGAAATAGATATTCCATGCAAATGGAAATCAAAAGAAAGCTGGAGTACCAATACTCATATCAGATAAACTAGACTTTAAAATAAAGAATGTTACAAGAGAAAAGGAGGGACACCATATAATGATCAAGGGATCAATCCAAGAAGAAGATATAATAATTATACATATATATGCACACAACATAGGAGCACCTCAATACAGAAGACAAACGCTAAGAGCTCTAAAAGAGGAAATCGACAGTAACACAATAATAGTGGGGGACTTTAACATCTCACGTACACCAGTGGACAGATCAGCCAGACAGAAAATTAATAAGGGAACAAGAGCTTTAAATGACACAACAGACCAGATAGATTTAATTGATATTTATAGGATATTCCATCCAAAAACAGCAGATTACACTTTCTTCTCAAGTGTACACAGAACATTCTCCAGGATAGATCATATGTTGTGTCACAAATCACGCCTCGGAAAATTTAACAAAATTGAAATCATATCAAGCATATTTTCCAACCACAACGTTATGAGATTAGAAATAAATTACAGGGGAAAAAAATTTTAAACACAAACACATGGAGTCTAAACAATATATTACTAAATAACCAAGAGGTCACTGAAGAAATCAAAGAGGAAATCAAAACATACCTAGAGACAAATGACAATGAAAACATGACGATCCAAAACCTATGAGATGCAGCCAAAGTAGTTCTAAGAGGAAAGTTTACAGCAATACAATTCTACCTCAAGAAACAAGAAAAATCTCAAATAAATAATCTAACCTTACACCTAAAGGAACTAGAGAAAGAAGAACAAAACATAAAGTTAGTAAAATGAAAGAAATCATAAAGATCAGAGCAGAAATAAGTGAAATAAAAACAAAGAAAACAATAGCGAAGTTCAATAAAACTAAAAGCTGGTTCTTTGAGCTTTAGCTCAATATTGATAAACGTTTAGCAAGACTCATCAGGAAAAAGAGGGAGAGGACTCAAATCAATAATATTAGAAATGAAAAAGGAGAAGTTACAGCAGACACTGCAGAAATACGAAACATCATAAGAGACTACTACAAGCAATTCTATGCCAATAAAATGGACAACCTGGAAGAAATGAACAAATTCTTAGAAAAGCACAACCTTCCGAGACTGAACTAGGAAGAAATAGAAAACATAAGCAGACCAATCACAAGCACTGAAGTTGAGAATGTGATTAAAAATCTTCCAACAGGGCTTCCCTGGTGGCGCAGTGGTTGAGAGTCCACCTGCCAATGCAGGGGACATGGGTTCGTGCCCCGGTCCAAGAAGATCCCATATGCTGTGGAGCACCCGGGCCCGTGAGCCATGGCCACTGAGCCTGCGCGTCCAAAGCCTGTGCTCCGCAACGGAAGAGGCCACAACAGAGAGAGGCCCACGTACCGCAAAAAAAAAAAAAAACTTCCAACAAACTACACCCCAAGACCAGATGGCTTCACAGGTGAATTTGATCAAACATTTAGAGAAGAGCTAACACCCATCCTCCTCAATCTCTTCCAAAAAATTGCAGAGGAAGGAACACTCCCAAACTCATTCTATGAGGCCACCATCACCCTGATACCAAAACCAGACAAGGATACTACAAAAAAAATTATAGACCAATATCACTGGTGAATACAGACACAAAAATCCTCAACAAAATACTAGGAAACAGAATCCAACAACACATTAAAAGGATCATACACCATGATCAAGTGGGATTTATCCCATGGATGCAAGAATTCTTCAATATATGCAAATCAATCAATGTGATACACCATATTCACAAATTGAAAATAAAAAGCATATGATCATCTTCAATAGATGCAGAAAAAGCTTTTGACAAAATTCAACACCCATTTATGACAAAAACTCTCCAAAAAGTGGCCATAGAGGGAACTTACATCAACATAATAAAAGCCATATATGACAAACCCAGAGCAAACATCATTCTCAATGGTGAAAAACTGAAAGCATTTCCTCTATGATCAGGAATAAGAAAAGGATGCCCACTCTCGCCACTATTATTCAACATAGTTTTGGAAGTCCTAGCCATGGCAATCAGAGAAGAAAAAGAAATAAAAGGAATACACATTGGAAAAGAAGAAGTAAAACTGTCACTGTTTGCAAATGACATGATGCTATACATAGATAATCCAAAAAATGCCACCAGAAAACTACTAGAGCTAATCAGTGAATTTGGTAAAGTTGCAGGATACAAAATTAATGCACAGAAATCTCTTGCATTCCTATATACTAACAACAAAAGATCAGAAAGAGAAATTAAGGAAATAATCCCATTCACCATTGCAAAAAAAAGAATAAAATACCTAGGAATAAACCTACCTTAGAAGGTAAAAGACCTGTACTCAGAAAACTATAAGACACTGATGAAAGAAATTAAAGATGACACAGATGGAGAGATATACCATGTTCTTGGATTGGAACAATCAATATTGTAAAAATGACTATACTACCCAAAGCAATCTACAGATTCAATGCAATCCCTATCAAATTACCAATGGCATTTTTTACAGACGTAGAACCAAAAAATCTTAAAATTTTTATGGAGACACAAAACACCCCATATAGCCAAAGCAATCTTGAGGGAAAAAAATGGAGCTGAAGGACTCAGACTCCCTAAATTCAGACTATACTACAAAGCTACAGTAATCAAGACAATATGGCACAAAACTGGCACAAAAATAGAAATACAGATCAATGGAACAGGTTAGAAAGCCCAGAGATAAACCCACGCACCTATGGTCAACTAATCTATGGCAAAGGAGGCAAGGATAAACAATGGAGAAAAGACAGCCTCTTCAATAAGTGGTGCCGGGAAAACTGGACAGCTACATGTAAAAGGATAAAATTAGAACAGTCCCTAACACCATACACAAAAATAAACTCAAGATGGATTAAAGACCTAAATGTAAGACCGGACACTATAAAACTCTTAGAGGAAAACATAGGAAGAACATTCTCTGACATAAATCACAGCAAGATCTTTTTTGACCCACCTCCTAGAATAATAAAAATAAAAACAAAAATAAACAAATGAGACCTAATGAAACTTACAAGCTTTTGCATAGCAAAGGAAGCTATCACCAAGACGAAAGACAACCCTTAGAATGGGAGAAAATATTTGCAAACGCATCAACGGACAAAGGATTAATCTCCAAAATATATAAACAGCTCATGCAGCTCAATATTGAAAAAACAAACAACCCAATCAAAAAATGGGCAGAAGACCTAAATAGACATTTCTCTAAAGAAGACATACAAATGGCCAAGAGGCACATAAAAAGCTACCCAACATCACTAATTACTAGAGAAATGCAAATCAAAACTACAATGAGGGGCTTCCCTGGTGGCGCAGTGGTTGAGAGTCCACCTGCCGATGCAGGGGACGCGGGTTCGTGCCCCGGTCCGGGAAGATCCCACATGCCATGGAGCGGCTGGGCCCGTGAGCCATGGCCGCTGAGCCTGCGCGTCCGGAGCCTGTGCTCCGCAACGGGAGAGGCCACAGCAGTGAGAGGCCTGTGTACCGCAAAAAAAACAAAAACAAAAACAAACTACAATGAGGTATCACCTTACCCCAGTTAGAATGGGCATCATCAGAAAATCTACAAACAACAAATGCTGGAGAGGGTGTGGAGAAAAGGGAAACCTCTTGCACTTGTTGGTGGGAATGTAAATTGTTACAACCACTATGGAGAACAGTATGGAGGTTCCTTAAAAAACTAAAAACAGAATTACGATATGACCCAGCAATCCCACTACTGGGCATATACCCATAGAAAACTGTAATTCAAAAAGACACATGTACCACAATGTTCATTAAAGCACTATTTACAATAGCCAGGTCATGTAAGCTACCTAAGTGTCCATTGACAGATGAATGGATAAAGAAGATGTGGTACATATAAACAATGTAACATTACTCAGCCATATAAAGGAATGAATTGGGTCATTTGAAGAGATGTGGATGGACCTAGAGACTGTCATACAGAGTGAAGTCAGAAAGAGAAAAACAAATATCGTATATTAACGCATATATGTGGAATCTAGAAAAATGGTACAGATGAACCAATTTGCAAGGCAGAAATAGAGACACAGATGTAGAGAACAAACATATGGACACCAAGGGGGGAAAGCAGGGAGGGGGTGGTGGTGGGATGAATTGGGAGATTGGGATTGACATATATATACTAATTTGTATAAAATAGATAACTAATAAGAACCTGCTATATAAAAAATATAACATAGGGCTTCCCTGGTGGCACAGTGGTTGGGACTCCGCCTGTCAATGCAGGGGACACAGGTTCGATCCCTGGTCCAGGAAGATCCCACATGCCATGGAGCAAGTAAACCCATATGCCACAACTATTGAGCCTGCCCTCTAGAGCCCGCAAGCCACAACTGCTGAGGCCTGCACGCCTAGAGCCCGTGCTCCACAGCAGGAGAAGCCACTGCAATGAGAAGCCCATGCAGCGCAATGAAGAGTAGCCCCTGCTTGCCACAACTAGAGAGAGCCCACGTGCAGCAACAAAGACCCAATGAAGCCAAAAATATAATATATATAAAATAAAGTAAAATTCAAATCAGCAAAAAAATAGATGTCATGTGGTATGTTCAAGTTTAGAAATATAGAATTGGGCTAAAATCTAGGTGTTTTTATTCAAATCCTCCATCCAGAGCACACTACTAAGTGGTGCCACTTCTGTGAGATCTGTCCAGGAGATTTGGACTATCTCACTAAACATGTCAGGAGGTAGTATGTGGACAGCCGAGAAACAGGTATAATTTTATCAGCCTCTGACTCCTGCACCTCCCAGGTGTGTAGTGCTTTTTGCTTCTGAAGAACAGCATCTGGAAATCATATTTCAGTCATCAAAAATGGTTCTTAACTTTGCACATTGGATTCCCCTGGGGAGATTTAACATTCACTGATGTCATGGTCCCTCCCACTAGAGATTCAGATTTAATCAGCCAGGCATCAGGAGTTTTCAAAACTCCCAGGTAATTCTAATGTGGAGTCAGCCTGTTGAGCACCACAGCTGCAAACTCCCCCTGAGGCTGAACCTGAGCTTTTTACTGAGAAAAACCCTGGCTTTGCTGGGGCAGAGAGAGCGAATGCCCCTTTCCTACCACCTGGGCCACACAGGAAACTTGGATCTCAATCCTGTTCCTGGATGCTAACGCTTCACTTGCCAAATCCAAAGAATCTATTAGTAATAATAATAATTACTCTTAGAGAGCACTGACTTTGTACCAGACACTGTACTAAATGCTTTGTGTACATTATCTCATTTAAACCTCAGCAGCACCTGTGATACGGGCACCATTATTTTCTTCCCCATTTCCCAGCTGAAGGCTCAGAAAGTTTACATAACTTAGTCAAGTTTATCCAGCTCGGAAAAGGCAGAACTGGATTCCATCATGACCTGATCCCAAAGCCTGAGCTCTTAATCATGCCACACTGTCCAACCTATAACTTGCCAGCAGCCCACACATAGTTTCATTTCTACAAAACAGATAATACAATTTCAATACTGTTAGCAAAAATAGAATTATGTTGACTAGTGGTTAAGAGCAAGGGCTCTGGATCCAGGCAGTCAGGGTTCCAGTCCCATCCCCTCACTCAAGACCTGGGTGACTTTGGGCAAGGCACTTGACCTTCATCGATCTCAATTTATTTTCTCCAGAGGAGGGCTAATAATAGTACTAGACCATAGAGCTTTAGTGATGAGTAAATGACATTAGCAGATTGAGAGCGCACAGCACAGTGCTTGACTCACAGTATTTAATAAACAGCATATTAAATTTATTTTTTATCATCATAATAATTATTATTACTATGCAACATTCAGGAAGACAGATGAGTCCTTAGACCTTGTTTGTACAGATGAGTATGTGCTTAGTTTCACTTTTGTTTGTGATACTTAAGGACCCACTAGGCTTCAAAATGTATCTAAAACTTGCTACTAAATACAGGCCTCCGATTCAATATGTATATAGAGAATTAGAACAAGTACCAAGGGGCAGAACCCTCCTTTCTGATGGCTCAGTGATCTGCCATCAAATTTGTACATACCCTGCAACATCAGAAAGCTCAAGCCAAGGGAACTAATTCTATTCTCTTGCTGAAGCAGAGAGCTGAGGTCTTGGAGCAAGTTTACTTTGGAGGAATTTATAATCCAGATCAGATAGCTGTCTAAGATACAAAGACTACCAAACAAGGCTCAGTAAAGAGTTTCAATACTCATGAAAATAAATAAAGTTGGTATTATAACTATGTAATAATCAGGGTTAAACATATTCTCTGGAAGGGGAAAGGAAGGTAATGTGTTGTTTGAAATTCCAGGGATTGGGGCAGTATATATAGAAGACACACAACATTTAGCACATTGACATGGACAAGTAGGCACTTCATAAATGTTTTATTATCATAGTAATTAAAATCCAGAACTACTTATTTATAGTTTAACCTTCTAAATTATTTTTGAAGCCCTTTCTCCAAAGGCTTTCTTATTATAACCTCACCTCTGAGTATAATTTCAAGTCTGAAAAGAAAGTGGGGAAGGATAAGAAGATTATCTGAATATTTAGAACATTCAAGAGCCCACAGCTGTCTAAGATACAAAGACTACCAAACAAGGCTCAGTAAAGAGTTTCAATACTCATGAAAATAAATAAAGTTGGTATTATAACTATGTAATAATCAGGGTTAAACATATTCTCTGGAAGGGGAAAGGAAGGTAATGTGTTGTTTGAAATTCCAGGGATTGGGGCAGTATATATAGAAGACACACAACATTTAGCACATTGACATGGACAAGTAGGCACTTCATAAATGTTTTATTATCATAGTAATTAAAATCCAGAACTACTTATTTATAGTTTAACCTTCTAAATTATTTTTGAAGCCCTTTCTCCAAAGGCTTTCTTATTATAATCTCACCTCTGAGTATAATTTCAAGTCTGAAAAGAAAGTGGGGAAGGATAAGAAGATTATCTGAATATTTAGAACATTCAAGAGCCCACATATTCTACCTGGGATTCTCTGACCTGGTGGTTCTAAATTGGCTGTTGGACAAGCTTCATTCTCTGTGGTCTGTCAGCTGTGTTCCCAGTTTGCTGTTTAATCAATACATGCATGTAGATATGTGTCTGTGTGTTAGGATACTTTGCATTTTAGGGGAAAAAAAGACAAGAGGTCTTAGCAGTGTGTCTGATCCAATTACACGAGCCCACAGAAAAGCACAGAAAGGTTCAAAGGAGCCCACAGTGGGAAAAGATTCCAGGATGACTTTATTGGTGGTCTTGAAGAGTTGGGCTAATATACCTCAATGAGCCATTAAAGGAGGAAGGCGAAAGAAAGAGGGTGACAAAGATGCATCTTAGTCCCAAATGTACTCATCACAAAAAGCCCACTTTTTCCATATGGACAATACCCAACCACTGTTCATTTTTAAGTAATGATAAGAGCTATTGAAGTAGATAGGACCCTTACCTGGAATACTATTAACAAAAACTCTTAACCAGAGGTGGGCAAGGGCTTATGACCACACATTTATCTTCTCAGCTAAGTGCATATATTCAGAAAGCAATTCTATTCAAGGGTTATCTTCAGAAAACAAATATACACATACTGCTCTTAAGCTAAATACATGGCACAAGATGCTCATCTATATGGCAAAGCCCACATGCAAAACACAGCCCTTTTTCAAAGAGTGTGGCCTTTCTGAAAATCTGTAGGTAGAACCTATCCATGTATGGAGAAATATTTTTATTCAGGATGCAAATAAAAACAATGTAATAGTATAGCATTTTCACTGTACTGAAAAGTCAACAAGTTATTTTAATGAAGTGAATTCTCATTTGTAATGTATTCAATAACTGGCTTTTAATTAGATAAACAATATTTTTATCCAAAAAGTTGGTTTTCGACTTCTCAGTCATTTTCCTCTGTTCTTTAGGCATTTGTCAAGGAAGAGGCATTGTTTCTTCTCTGCTGTTTCTCTTACAACATAGGACTCCAGAAGTTTATCCAAAGCCACAAGTCAAAGAATTATTCACGGGCTGGCTTAAAGTTCTAAGATCCTTGAGAACAGCACCAACAGTCAATGAGAACATCAAAGAAGTCCATAAGAGAAGATGTCTTAGTCCATTTGGGCTAACAGATGAAACAAAATATAACAAAATATCATAGGCTGGGTAACTTTTAACAACAGGAATTTATTTCTCACAGTTCTGCAGGCTGGGAAGTCCAAGAACAAGACGCTGGAGGATTTAGTATCTCGTGAGAGCCTGCTTCCTGGTTTATAGACAGCTGTCTTTCTGCTGTGCCCTTACATGATGGAAGAGGTGAAGGAGCTCTCTGGAGTCTCTTTTATAAGAGCACTAATCTTATTCTACCCTCATGACCTAATGACCTCCCAAAGGTTCCACCTCCAAACACCATCACATTGGCGATTAGGTTTCAACATGTGAATTTGGGAGACACAAAAATTCAGTCTATAGCAGAATAAAATAAAAAGAAAACTAGAATCAGGATTAAGGATGTCTGAGTTCTGGGCCCAGGTGCTTCCTGACCTTGGTCAAATCATCTTTTCCCATAAAATCAATAAGTTGGACTGAGGTCTCTTCCCGGACTTTATAAAGTAGGACAATTATAGGAGCTAAAACCACTGTTGAGGTGGGGGAAAGGGCATATAGAGTCAACAGCAGGCCCAAAACAGAGCTACAAAGTGGTAAGGAAGAACAGAAGAGGTAGGGACTAATTCTGACTGAAGAACAGCAAGGGCCTCAGAAGATCTGAGCTTCAGTAACTTAGTATGCAGGGTCATCAGAGAAAAGGGGCATTATTTTCTATTATGGAAGATCTCTTTAAATATGTCCAAGAGATTATGACTACTTTATTAAAAGTGCTTGGAACCTATTTTTGGAACTAGTCTTCATTGCGTGGTCCTGAGTTTATTCTAAGGTGTGATTAGATCAATGATTTTTCCCTCTTGACAGGGCCCCCTTTCCTATTCAGAACGCAGGCACAAACTCAAAGATATAACCTCAGAAGCTGAGCTTCTAAAAATGAAGATAATACCATTCCTTACAAACTAGCCTTACCACTATCCCCAGGATCAACTCCACAACAATTCTAGGGCTTCCAGGTCTTATAAACACCCAGGCAAAAACAGAAGATGTGCTCAACCGTCCAACAGAGGCACCAAAGGATCTCAGCAGACCCTTGGATCCTCACTGTCTTTATTTACATTCATTCTGACAAACATTAAGTGCCCACGATGTATAAAACACTATGAAGAAGAAAAATATTAAGAATCTTGTTCCTTTTCTCAAGGAGTTTATGACCCACTGGGGAAGAGACTGAGTTGAAGCTGAAATATCTTATGATATCTTACGATTGAGGCACAAAATTCTATGATACCACAAAGACTGTGGTCCCATGAAGAAGGATGGGGAGGCCCCTTAAGAGGAACTGCATTCTCACTAGTCTAACTGAGGTTCTTCATGTCCCCCTTCCCCTGGCCTACCTTGAGCCCTATTAACCTGATCTGTGGGACTCATCTATTGGCTGACCTTAGATAATCCTTAGACCTAGCAAGTAAAACATGCGTTGTTCACTGCCCAAGAGAGTGTTGGAAATTTTGACACAAAATTTGTCACATTGTCAAATTGCCTACAATTGAGCCAATGGGGTGATCCTAGCATTTCCAGCCAGATTACCAAGTTGGAATACCAGGACAAACTTCGCAGAGGAAGTGGATTTCAAGCTAGCTCTTGAAAAAATAAATACAATTTCAATGACTGTTTGTATATCTCTGCTGGAGTTCAGAAGAAAGGAGAGAAAAAGGGCATGATTAAAAAAAGAGAGAGAGAGAGATGATAATAACAAAGGCACAAGGATGGGTACATGTATTCTCAAAAGGGACATAGGTTAACCTTATGCCAGTGGGGAATACAGAGGTGGATACACCAAGTTACAGCAGGCTTTAGGGCTCCTGTACTGAATGAGCGTATTCATGGATACTAATGTTCCTACCACACTGTTAGACACATATAATAGGTAAGGAAAACAAAAACTCATGGATTAATTTGATTACCTCAGCCATTGGGATGCATCATCCAAATGCTATGGTCTTAAAGTACCAGAGACTCACAATCTGTTAAAATAAATTTGGATGATAGAACCTTTGACTGCTTATACATACAGTGAAAAGATATTGGTTAAATTATCCTTGAATAATATCCTCTTGTTATCATATGTGAAGACCAAATTTAACTGATGAGTGACAGTAGAATGAGCCCAACAAAGCGCTAGAAACGAGAGTTGTGTAAATCTCAAGAACAGACTCTTGCCAGGTTTTAGGGAGGGATGGAGGCAAAAGGGAGAATAAGAGTGCCAGCACTTACTTTCCATCAACTCTTGTGTAATGATGCTGAGGAAGGCTCATCATGACTGAGACCTTAAATCCCAACTCAATGTGTCTGGGTGGGCTAACGAGGTTGGGTACACTGCAGCTGTCAGGTACTTCCTGCCCACACCTCTAAGGCTTCCTCAATAGCTACGAAGCCACTTAGTCAGTCATGTGGCTTGGCAGCTATGGAAGCCACCAGCTAAGAACTGAATGGCTATCTACTGGAACCAAGCAGAGAATGAGAAAGGAGGACAGAATTTGGGTGATTCCTTTTCATCTGTAGCTCTGTCAGGTATGAATGGCAGAGAGATGAAGTATATTTCTCTTTACAAACCTGTTTTCCATCCTGCTTTTATTTCTGTCAACTCCCTCCACACTATCCCTGGGGCTTCAATTCTTCTCCATCAACCACCCAACTTGGTGTGCAGTGCATAAGGAAAGTTGTCAGAAGTGACAACTTGACATTTTCTACCAGAATGATTTTTAAAAGTATTAAAAATTTTTACAATAAAAAAGAAGGTAAATCATTCATCTTCTGCAGATGCTGCTGGTATAAGAAGACTAAGGCTAATCTGACATTCCACTTTGCTTTCAGTGACCTCCACCCCTAAAATTAACTGTATGGAGGGGTTAACCCAACAATAATCTGGCAACAGTCTGCTCAGTGCCCACTTATCCATATTCAGAGGGAACCCAGGCCAAAAGCCAGGCAGCATGCATGCCAGCATCAAGGAATTCAAGCTTTCTTATGCCAAATTCTATGCAACAGATGTACTCTTCTATTCATGTTAAACTTGGGCTCTATTGAATTATTTTGCTTTCCCTGAACCCATATAATCAAAGCTATTCAATTAATTCAACAAATACCTATTAAGTACTGCTGTGTGTGAGGCACAGTTCTAGATGCTAGGGATATGGCAGTTCACAAGAGAGACAAAACCATGTTCTTATAAAGCTTTACCCTAGTTGAGGAGGCTATACAATGAAGAAAGGAAGGAAGGAAGGAAAGGAGGGTGGGGGAGAGGTATGGGGAAGGGAGGCGAGGGAGGGGAGGAGGAAAGATAGTGATAAATTAAATGAAGAAAAATAAGATAAATAAGACACAGAGTAACAGGGAGATGGAAATAAGAAACTGCTATTTTAAATAAGGTGATCAAGGAAGACTCTAAAAAGGAAATATTTGAGCCAAGCCCTAAATGAAGTGAGGGAGCAAGCCATGCAGATATCTGGGGAAACAGCACAACAGAAAGAAGAGACTATCACTGCAAAGGCAGTAAGGAATGTACTTGGGGTATACAATGAACAGCAGGGACTATAGTGCTGAAACACAGCACGCAAGAGGGAAGAGGTAACAGAGGAAGTTGGAGTAGTAAGATGTGATGGAGGGTTGCCCCTAAGTCATGTAGGGCCTTGTGGACCACTGTTAAATCCCAGCTTTTATTCTGAGAAAGCCATTGCAGGGTTTTGCACAGAAATATAGCATCATTAAACTTGTGTTTTGGAAGGATAACTCTGGCCGCTGGATAGAAAGCAATGTGTAAGGGGGATTACTGCCTCAGCAGCAACTTCCAAGTCTCCCAGTGGAGCAGACCTGAGCCAGGGGGCCTCTTGCCTCCCTCGGCTCTCACCCCAGTGGCATTGCTCTCTTCGTTCTATAAAACAGTTTTAACATATTCACTATGCAGCTTTAGAGAAGCATTTGATCTCTTAATGCACTTCTCCCTCAACATTACTGTTCAGAGATGAGCAAGAAAAGCTACAATCCATATCCTTAGGCAAGGCAATGCTGCCAACAGACAATTCTCATCACCCACTTATCATTCTCCAGGTACCCAGGCAATAAGTGATCCAACCTCTTTGGATACAGCCTAAATTATACTAGGTGCTATTCTGCGCATGCAGACCCCATTCCAAGTAAATTTCTTGAAAGGAAAACAAAAGAAAGGACCCTTAAATCAGAAAAGTTATTCCTGGTCTCAACTCTACCACCAACTCATTCTGTGTCTTTGGGAAGGACTTAGTGTCTGCACATGAAAGTAAGAAGATCAGGCCCATCTATCTTCATTCCACCCACATTTAATGAACATGTTTCATGGGCCAGGCCCCTGTCCAAAGTGCTAAAGATAAAGAAGATAAGATTTGGTCCTAGTTCTCAAGAAGCTTTCAATAAATTGGGAGAGATGGCTCTGACAATTACATATAATATGATATGATAATTACAATAATAAAGATGAGAACAAAAGTTCTGGAGCTTATAAAAAAGGAAGCCATGCCTAAGTATCTTTGCAGCTCTAGGACTCTATGACCTCTGAATCTACTCCAGGGAGTCTGCCACTCAATGGCCTTAGGAAAGCCTGCCCATAGACAGTAATAACCCAACTTTGGCTCATGAAGTCAGTTCTTCAGTACAATGCTCACTTCACTCTTAGCAGCTAATAGGAAAGAGTCATCAAGAAAATCAGGCCTTTCTGCTAAATTTAGAAAAATTGGCATTCATCCCAATCTTAAAAAATACACATCTCTAAAAAATTATCTCCTGAAACTTGGTAATGTGTCTCAAAGTGGCTTTCCTGGGAGCACGTGGACCTTGGCTTAGCAGCTGGAAGAGAGGGCATCCCCTTGGGAGTGGGGGGAAGGGGTGGCTGACACCAGTGGTTCCTCCACCTGACTGGCACCAATCCCTGAAACCACACCTTGACAACTTTCTTCACTAGCCCCCTGACTGATGATAGGCCCAACGTGAAACATAGAGGGACTCTGACCCAGACAGCTGTCTTCATTTACCTAAATATTCATTCTCCAAGAATGGCTGCAGTAGTTACTATATGCTTATCTCCACACCAGGTATGTATATAAGAAATCCCTCTGTCCCTCAGATAGCTAATCTTGATCCAACCCTAGTCCCTGACTTCCTGATGTCCTAAGCCCTCCTTGTGGATTCAGGGAGCAACCAGGACTTTCTGCCCAAGCATCACTCTGTCCCTGTGGACCAGCAGCAGCACATGCTGCCTCAGTTCTCACTTTTGTGTTGATTTTGGTGTAATTCTCAGCACAGAGGTAAGTTTTCACAAAGCTAATTTACATACCTTCTCACACAAACACACACACACAAACACAAAATATTCACTTGAATCCAAGCATTTGGTAAATTAATTTTACTAAAGATTTTGGAGTTAGGGTCAGAGGAAGAGTTGACATCAGAGAATTTGCAACCTTCCAGCCATTCTTTCATAGCCTCCACCCTGTTTTCTTTTCCTGCTCTATCTCCATTATCTCCGCAGAGCAACAGACAGGATATTCCTCTCTTCTCATGCAGAACAGACATGCTAACCTTCAGGGACCCTCTAGGGGGTCTCTTTTTTACCCCAAGCTTTCATCAAAGCATTTTCTTCAAACAAATAAGGCACAGTTCCTAGGAACAATTCTGGTTAATAAAATATTCTTTTGCTGCATAAAGAATTATGCAAATAGAGAAATTTCAGAAAACCAAACAGATGTCACCCAGACCAGTGTTATTGGAAAACTACAACAGAAGGGAATATATGGAAATTCTAAAGGTTAACTAATAACTAGATACAACCTACTCTCAAGTATTTGACATCATTTAACATAACCTTATTCCTTTAACAAATGTGTATTGAATGTCAACTATGTACCAGGCATTATATTTAAAAGTTATGATACTTTTAAAAAGAATGCTTAAGTACCAGTCCCTGCTTCACTGAACTCCATATTTACCAAAACAAGATTGATAGATGGAGAATAATATAACGTCTGAGAGTGATAAGTAGTATGTTTAAAAAAAATAAATCTTAATGAAACTTTGCTAAGGAGCTTGTGTAACCCACCTGAATGTAGGCAAGCAAAGGTTAAACAGGAATCCACCAGCAAGAACTTCCTAAGCAACTGTGAGAAACTATGCCATGTAACACTTCTTTTCCATCTTAAAGTCAAGAAAATCTGTAAAACCCCTCATCCCTAGTCCTTGAAGAGAGTCACCAACAACTGTTCATTAACACTGAAGGAAAGTCACACCTCTCACAACCACATGGATTTTACAGTTAGCAATTAAGCACATAAATAGCTTGGAGTCTAAGAATGCAGTTTACAAGCCTGTGTAGCACAAGCCAAAAGTCTGTCCCTTAGAAAATTAACTTGGAGTAATTACCAATGTAGATACTGAGTGTTCTCCACCATTGGTGTGCTAGTTCTGACACAAGAAGTGACTAGTCTAACAAGGATGGTGTGCGGCTAAAGTCATCTGGATCAGGGAGATGCCAGGGTGAGGCTGAGACATTAAGATATATAAACAGAAGAACAAAAGCTAGACTAAACAGAAGTTCCCTGGATACTCCTGTCTAAAAACCTCACCAATACCCTGGTGAGATGGTGTAAGAATTAACACCAAAACACAATGAAATTCCATGTGTATTTGGTATTTAGTGTTCCATGTATGTGCACATGGAATAGAAGCCTTCTCGCCATTGCAATAATCCCATGGTTGATCAGCTACTTGAAAGAATTGGTTAGGAAAAAAATTAAAATAGTGATGGATTCATACCTTAAACTTTGTTAGTTAATCTTAAAACATATGTATATATTCATTTGTTAATCATCCGAAGTAGGGCAGAGGCCGGAGTGTGGGTTCTCTGATTGGGGTTCTGTAAAGTCTTGCTTATATGTACTACACTCATAATGCCTTCACTACAACTTCCAGTTTCCATTTCTTTAAAATAAAATGATAACCTAAAGGTACTTAAAAAGTATCTGATTTGTAGGTTTTTCTAATTTATTTCAATCACATACAGTCATCTCATCCATACCTTATACAACAGCAAAAATTTTAGAGACTTGATGTTATCAAGCCTTTCCAAAGTACTCAGATTAGTTTTAGGAGAAACAATTCTTCATTTTTACAATCACTTCACAGATTATGTAAAGTTTATGTAATATTTAGCTAAATTATGTAATTACAATATAAGTACAAGTGGCATAAACAGGTTTGGGAACAAACAAAATTGTCTCTTGATAACCATTAACTGACCTGGCATGAGTGTCCTGAGCGCCAGCCTACTGGCTGCAGCAGTTCAATGTGTCTTAGGCTCAGTCAGTATGCTCCCCAGAGGGCTTGGGAAGCCGGTTAAGTGAAGGCTGGATAAGAGAGAATCTATGGTACAAACTTGTGCATATACACACATATTCAAAGTCAAAATAACCCCTTCTGTTTGAGTGTTCCACCTCTTCTCCCTTCAACTCAGAAAAAATGCCTTCTCATTCCCTTCTTGACTGAACTTCATGAATACAAAAGGAAAGATCATAGGATATTCTAGTGTCCCCTTGCTGTAACTCCAAAATAACTGGGTAAGTGAAATAATGAGGTAAGAAATGCAATGAGAATAGCTTAGATATTGAAGGAGGAGTAACAGGGCCAGCTTTCAGCTCAGTGCAATGGGATATCCCACAACGCCCTCTTGCCTCATGTATCACATCTACAAGTACTGAAATCATTTATATCCATGTTTATTGACTGAGGCTTACTGTAAGACAAAGAGAGCATTAATTTGCTCTACGTAATAAAATAACCAAGTTTTTCTTTTCCGATTTTCTGGCGCATCCAAGTCAGAAGGCTGAGAGCCCTGGACCTGGGAAAATAGGAGAGAGGAAATATGTGGCCCAGAATTATAAGCTATCTAGCAGCAGTCAGGGAACGAAAGGAAAGATGGCCAAGGAAATGCTCCCCGCTACAGAGAAGACTGGGAAACTTCAGGTCAATTATGCTGACCACGTTTATTTAACATATTTACTTGTCTGTGCAGTGATGAACCACTCCTCAGATTCCCCAAAACCTCCCATTAAAGACTATGACTTGTAATACCTTTTCTTGATGGTGCTTTGGTGCAACACTTCTGTTCCCTGCTTAGAGTAATGCGGGCTTGACAAAAAACAGAAGCTTCAGGATGCAAAACACTGGATGGGGACGGAGAGTCAAGTAGAGGCAGGAATTTGAAGCAAGAAGTGACAGAAATCCCTTGGAATAGTCCTAGGAATATGAGGCGCTGTTTGAGACAGCAAAGGTAGACTGTGTCATCAAGAAGCTTACTGTCCTACCAAGGAAACTGTAATGCGTCCATGTGAAACATTATAGTAACAAAAGAAAAGAGGGTATCAGGTACTAATGTAAATGGCAAGTTGCTGGTGTAGTGGAAGTTGTACACAAAGCAGGTTGGCAGTACTGACTGAAAAGTATTTAGTAGGTTAGAAAAGAGGGGATGTGCTTCAGATTCATGATACCCTTATCAGAAACTATGGTTTACAACTAAAGTGAACAACAGCACTAAAAAAGCATTATACTTCCTTAGACACTGTCCCCACCATTGTTATCTCTCTATGAGAGGCATGATGTGCATGGATAATTACTACTGTCACAAATTTGGACACATTTTCCACATTGATTTTTGGTGAAAGTTTAGTTTACCAATATTTGAAATGTATATACATAAAGAATAGGCAAATGTTCCAAAATGTATGAATAGAGAAGGTGCAGTTCCAGGGGCTCAAGAGGCACATGGTCATTACTCATATTCCTTGGATTCTATGATGCATGTCCCGACAGGAAGCACAGCTTTCTTTGTCACTGTCCACTCTCTCTGCAGTGGCCCGTGGTGGCCCTTTCCATGGTGCTATGGCTTCAGTGCCCAGTAGGGCAGAGATACATGTAAAGTGGATATACATGAAGCCTGCCTGACATGGCCCAGAAATATACCTGAAAACATCTGTGGAACTGAATAGTTCTCAAGCTTCACAGATTTCTAAAAAGATAAAATTTAAACATTCTATTCTGCACAAGTTTGTTGACAAAGAATGAAGTGAGAGTCAAAGGAAGTTTCTAGTACAGGTCCTTGGGAAAGTGTACCCACTCCATCGTTGTCACACACTTCAAGTAATTAGTACTGCAGGAAAGTAAAATGCTTTTCTCAAACCATTTTTCCCCCACCCATCTGCTGTCAGAAAGATCATTATGATGGAAGACTTGTCTACAGAATTGCACAGGACCAAACAAAACACAGCACTACTAACAAAGGCAATCGTGCATCCACATAACAGAATATGAAGTCCCTGTTTGCCATCCCAGTAATATGCCTTAGGTTATGATGCACACGTTTGTAAGATGGAGTAAGAGATAAACTGTACAGACACATGCTGTGTCCTTCACGTACATGCACACATTTGATTTTAAACGAAAAGGTCTTAAAGTCATGTTTTAGCCCATATTTCCCTGCACCCTTCACAGTCGGTTTTGAACTTTACCTTCAACATGCTGTGTTTATCATTCTTAAAAGGTACGGGATATAGAACTGGCAATAACACTAAGTCATTTGAAGCATGCATTATAAGTTACAGAGAAAATAGAGGCTCTGGTTTATTATGCTGAAGCTGTAAAGCCACGAATACAAAATATGACTAGCTGTCACCTTGCTTTATTCTTCTTTTAACAACTTACTAACAGTGTGTAAATATAAAAGCAAACTTTGATTTTTCCATCAGAGCTCTCTGAAATGGATACTAGAGTGCATTTAACATTGTGACCAGAAATATTGAAATTTGACAGCTGAGAGGTTAAAGGTCTCAAATTTATACACTGAGGTGTTTGTTCCTGTCATTGTCCCAGCAGCTTGCTCAGAATAACCCCTTTTGCTTACTGAACCTTTGAGAAACAGAGAACATTAAGTAATACATCTTGGCAGACGTCCTGGGATTCTACTTCTATCAGGAAGCAAGCCATCCTAAGCTCACTGAAAGAATTCTAGGAATATTAAAGGATATCTGTGCAACCTTGATATTTAACTATATTGGGTGGAAAAAACTCCTATTGTTTGGGTCCCCACTCTAAATACGTTAGCCTAAAATTCTGGGCTTTGTGCTTAGTTTTCTACATACCTCTCATCTGACACCTCCTTCTGCCAAAATTGTATTTGCTGATAACACAGAAAAATGACTGCTTGAATTCTTCCTGAAAAGGCAGGAATATCACCTCACTCAGGCAAAAATTACCTTCAGCACAAACATTTCCTTTCATTTCACTGCCCATTTCAGTGCCTACCTCCCCTTTTAGGTAACATCCCATCCTCCATGCCCACTCCCCAGGTACCCCAACTGCCCTGTCCTCCCCGCTGCCCAAACTAAGCAGTTAATCAGAATGCAAACTGTTAGTATCAAGATTTGGATCCACGTCAAAATCTAGGTCCTTCAAATGTGTAAATCCAGTAACCAAGTTGCAAAATCTACAGCAGTAATTTCTCCAATTAGAACAGTAAAAAACCATAACAAGAGTTCATTCTAAAGGAACAAGGAGACGATTGTCACAATATCTCACACGTTTTAAGTATTTATCTGGCCTTATTCTAAACCCATGTATTAATTCATTTAATCTTCATAACAATCCCATTAGTCTTATGCCATTTTATTGCCCCTCCCCACTTTTTTACAGTAAACAACAAAATGGCAAAGATTCTTTTTCAAAAGCCGCCTTAAGATAAAGATTCTAGGTAGTCTTCCAGGGTTACACATCAGTTACTATATTATGAATCCTCAGGATCACTAGTGTATTGTTGGAGCTTAGAACGGTAAACCCTGGAATACCAAGATTCTGCCACAAACCAATTCTTAATAAAATATATTTCAGTAAGTGGTTAACGTGTTATCCCTCCCAGGGATACCTGCCATCTAGTAATATCTTAAACCACAGGGATTAATAGTCAAGGACTGAACATTAGACATGACCTTCCTGCAAAAAAAAGAGAGATTTTTGTACCCTTTCAAATTATGCTAAACCAAATAACCACTTCTTCATCTATATACAAGGCCTTACTTGGTTGAAGTAAAATAAAACAGGCCACATTCAACACTGCTGTACCCCTGCTTCCAGGTTTTTCAGAGGGAAAGGACATAAAACTATAACTGAACAGTTAAGAAGTGAAATATAATTATTTATTTTTCATGCATTGATAATACTTGTGAATTGCCCCATTAATGCTGTGCTGACAAGAAAACACTTGAAACATTCCCTTCAAACTTGAGTTTGCATCAGAATGATCTGGAGGGATTGTTCATTTCTGGGCCCCAAATCAGAGTTTCTGATTAAGAAGTTCCCAAGTAATGCTGATGCTGCTGACACAGGGACCACACTTTGAGATTCAATGCTCCTTGCCAGGGCAGGAAAAGAATGTTCTGAGTTTCCCTAGGTGTTTTGGGATGGATGAGGGAGCTAATATAGGTGTATTTCCAGCAGTGACTCTCAAGGTAGCTCTCAGCATCAAATAGGCACTGAGCTCTTGTAATGTACCAAACACTGTATTAGGCATTGAGGGAGACATAGTGAGGGAGCCAGACATCAGTGCATTGTGCTCAGGGAGGTAAGCAAGTGAGGCTGGAGCTGAGATCTGCAGGATAGATGGGAGTCAGTGCAACCAAGTGGTCTTGGGAAGAGTTTTCCACCAGGAAAGTGTCAGACTGACTGACGCTGCAGAGTCAGACTGGGCGAGCCTCACCCAGGAGGCTGAGCTGGAGGCCCCCAAGGATGTGGACAATCAGATCAGCATCATGACAGGGAGAGAACTCTGCTGCTCAGAAACATGACCTCCATCAGGGTACTCAAGGCTGAGTGGAGGGAGCAGTGCACACAGGCACACGAACGCACACACACACACACACAGACACACACACGTACACACACCCCTCAAAAACTACACAAAGCAGAGAAGGTAGATGAAAATGATCACTTTGGGTAAGCCCAGACCAAGGGTGGTCAGTTTACTTCTGTCCAAAGAAATTGATATTGATATGAACTCCCCTAAACCTAAGCAGAAGCACAGAGTTAAAAGGGAAAAAAACACTACAAACAAATAGGTATTTTATGTCTGTCATGAAATGCCTGCGTAAAAGAGAAAAGGGAGAAAAATCTATTTTACACCTCAAATCTGAAGATTTTACATTCCCTTCCAGTTTTTATATTAGGGCCTGGACTTGGCATTTTGTACATGAATCCCACTCTTTATAGCTCTGATAGAATAAATGTGAGGGGAAAAAACAGGCTAAACAAGTTAACCACATTGCCCTTTCCTCATATTTTGTGAAAATTATCTTTTCTAAGACTCACAAAAGCCTCAAACTCTGCATGATTTACTAGGAAGGTTTTAGAAGCCAAAGCTTTTGTAGACTGTTCAGCCATAGCATATAGGCTCCAGTTTTTCTTAACTCATCGTCAGGTACCAGATTTATCACCTCTCACAGTCAGAAAAACACAGCTATGCTATGTGAAGTTTTGAATGACCTGAGATCACTCTTTTGCCCCAGTTATGCCCTCTAAAGTTTGAATTAAACTGCACAAACTGTTTCAGCAGCCATGAAACCTATTTCTTATTTCCCATCTAACAACAACAAGCCAACAAGCTCACATCAGCTGTTGCCAATTCCTGGCATGAAAGCTCATCGGCTAAGCCCCAGCATCCCCTCCCAAAACGGCACATTCTCTGCTGATGCCCACATATCACAGCTTCTTTGAGTAATGCATTCTCCCTCAAGCTTTAAAACTTGTTATTAAGGCACCTACAGCACCATTAAGTGGCTTGGAAGCAAGCCTCTCACTAATGAATATTAAATCTCTTGGGTCAATGAGGTCCTCCTGCCCCTTCGCAGACAGAGTTAGAAAAGATGCCATTTTTTTCCTTGGCTACCTAATGAATCTCTAACTGCTGATTTGTTTCCATTTTCAGTCTGGCATAAAGAAAAAGGCCTGCAGCCCCCTTTCGTGGTCGCCTGACTCACCAACCACTATGCAAAGGCAGCAATTTTTCATTATTGATAAAATGTAATGTCATAATGTCATGGCCTTTCAGGTCATCATCTTGGTAAGTCAGCAATGACATTATCACGTTTTATAATGATAATAAATGGCCATAATGTTTGCATGTAATTTTCATTGGCTCCTTCAGAATTCTAATTCGACCCCATCAACAAATAGAACTCAATAGCAACTTCAGATGTCTACTTCCTTAGATCTGCTCAAGGCTAATAGCAAAGTCTGCATGAATCAAAGCTCATTAAAGATACAGGGGCCATTCCCCACCCCCCACTCTTTGACTAAATGTTTTACTTTTAGAAAGAAGAATTTTCACAGAATGTATTTGCACTGTTGAATTTGGGCATGTAAATGCATTAAATACATCTACTTGCTATTCATTCATGAACTCTCACTAACCCCTTTCTGTCCTGTTCATGCCTGTATTTCTCTAATCTGTCTAGTGATTTTTGAGTGCTATGTCCTGCCTGTTTCACAGTAATCATAGAACACTAATTGGTCTAAATGATAAGAATCATTCATGGGGCACTTATTTCCATATATTAGCCTTCTCACTTCTCTCTTCCCTGAAAAAGTGGAAATGTTTCATTGTCTAAGCCCAGAACTAAACCCAGCATTCTTTTTTTATTGAAGTACAGTCGATTTACAATATCATGTTAGTTTCATGTGTACAGCACAGTGATTCAGTTATATATATTTATAAATATTCCTTTTCAGATTCTTTTCCCTTGTAGTTTATTACAAAATATTGAGTATAGTGCCCTGTGCTATACAGTAGGTCCTTGTTGGTTATTTTATATATAATGTGTATATTTTAATACCAACCTCCTAACTTATCCCTCCCCCAACCTCCTTTCCCCTTGGGTAACCAGAAGTTTGTTTTCTATGTCTGTGAGTCTGTTTCTGTTTTGTAAATAAGTTCATTTGTATCATTTTTTTAGATACCACATACAAGCGATATCATATATTTGTCTTTGTCTGACTTACTTCACTTAGTATGATAATCTGTAGGTCCATCCATGTTGCTATAAATGGCATTATTTCATTCTTTTTATGGCTGAGTAATATTCCATTGTATATATGTACCACATCTTTATGCACTCCTCTGCTGATGCACATTTAGGTCGCTTCCATGTCCTGGCTATTGTAAATAGTGCTTCTATGAATACTGGGGTGCATGTATCTTTTTGAATTATGGTTTTCTCCAGATATATGCCCAGGAGTGGGGTTGCAGGATCATACTGTAGCTCTATTTGTATTTTTTTAAGGAAACTCCATACTGTTTTCCATAGTGGCTGTACCAATTTACATTCCCACCAACAGTGTAGGAGGGCTCCTTTTTCTCCACACCCTCTCCAGTATTTATTATTTGTAGACTTTTTGATGATGGCCATTCTGACTGGTGTGAAGTGATACCTCATTGTAGTTTTGATTTGCATTTCTCTAAACCCAGCATTCTTTAGAAAGCCTTTTTTTAATTCATTGACAACAGAGAGTAAAAAAAATAAAAAGAGTAGAGCTAGAACAGATTCACACCTCAGTCCTAAAAACATTAAGTCTAAACTACACTTGGTAGATCTCCAGAAATATTTTACAACTTATTTAGCACTTCATGAAGAGGGAAGGAAAGGAGGGGTGAAGGAGAATTGTCATCCACTGAGCTCTATGCTAGGATATGCCTACATGTATCAACTCATCTAATCTTCACAACCACCCGCAAAAGATAAGACTCATCCTCTGCTTCTAACAGAAGAGGAAACTGAGGTTCAGGGAGTTTAAACAGCTAAGGAGTCACTCAGACTTAGCAGTCCTGATGCCAAAACCCATGTATGTTCCATTGCCCAAAACTCCCAAAGCAGGTATTCCACTATAGAAGGAAGACTCAAATTGTCAAGCCAGCCCAAATAAAATCATCATACATTCAGAGAACCAAGAAATTATGAGTAGATTTCAGATGCAGAAACTCTTTATCTTGGCATAATTACATCCATTTATATTGTTATTGGTACCACATTCTCGGAGCAGGCACATATAATTGAGTTAATGGTTTCAATGCATCTGTGTGATTCTTCATTGATGTTCTTTCCACATTATTCAGTAAATTTCACTATTGTCATTGGAAATGGGGCCAAATTAGGTAGTTTCATCAGATTTGTAGATCAGCAGCCCTTTAGCTGACACAATAAAACCATGTAAAGAGTATATAATGATGTTGGTATGAGAACTTCCCGAGCCTGCTCTAGTTGATCAGAGGAGGCACTCATTACCACTTCCACTTAAAATAGCAAACATTTCGGAAGACTTCACCACTCAAAAAGCACTATCCATTACACTATCGTAATTATTTTCTCAGCAAGGAAACAGTAAGGAAACAGATTACTTGATTTGTCTAAGTTCATAGAGACACCAAATGGCAAAAATAAGATCCAAACAAAGGTCTTCTGGATCAACTGTCCATGCTTTTCACTCTACCAAGGACTTTAGTGCATTCAGGGAAAGTGACTTCTAAAAGCAATGCACCAGTATTCAGGGAAAGATTAGCCCTCCATCTGAGGAGAAGGCCAGGCAAGGGTCAGGAACACATAGAAATTGAACGCTTCTGGAAATGAAACGCTGCTATGGCGGAATGTATAGAAAGAACTTCCAGAGAGTGAGTTTAACAAGCTATTATGTCCAATAAGTTATAAGCACATATTGGAGAAGGGGAAAGTCTTCCTTTCACTCCTTTTTATTCATTCAACAGATCCTGGGGGTTTCCTCTTTATTCATTCATTTGTTCATTCATTCAACATGCATTACTGAGCACCTCTTCTAGGCCAACATTATGCCAAGAACTAAGGCTACAACATGAATGAAATACACATGGACCTGCCCTCACCTGTGGATCTGTGGAGCTCACATTTGTGCAGATGAGATGGTCATTAAACAGCTGATGTCATGACAACCCATCTCACTACCACTGATATAGGTGAAGACCAGTTGTGAGGATGGAGTGTTAGGAGGATTTGGCCAATCCTATGGAGGTAAAGAAGACCTCTCTAAGAATGAGATGTTTACATTGAGATTTGAAGTGTGACTGAGTAGGAATCACAAGACAAAACACTAGGGAACCAAGGGAATTTTCCATTCTTGCCTCCCTCCTTTAGGCTCCTTCCTGCTTGATTTCCCTTGCTTTCTTAGCCACATTCCATGACTACCATAATGACTTACCTGGTTTAACTCATTGAGAATTTGGAGATCTGTATATGTATAATTTTGACAGGTCACAGGCAGTCTGACTGATATGCCTGATGATTTTCTGCCGTTTGATTTTAAATCATAGTTAGCCTGGCAGTTGCTACACTGACCATCCCTCTTCTCCTTTCTTCTCTCTGTACAGCTCCTCACACTGAGCCAGACACACCCCTCTGCACACTAAACCACTCAAAACTCCACATTCCCTTATTTCTGGGCCCTCTCTTTCCTTTTACCATTTTTATGTACTTGGATATTGCTATGGACTGATTTGTATTCCCCCAACATTCATATGATGAAAGTTTAACCCCCAATGTGGTTTGATTTGGAGATTGGGCCTTTTGGGAGGTAATTAAGGTTAAATGAGGTCATAAGAGTAAGACCTTAATCCAACAGTATTGGTGTCCTTAAAAGAAGAAGAAGAGATGCCAGAAAGCTCTCTCTTTCTCCCTCCGTGAACCCACAAAGGAAATACCATAGGAGGACACACCAAGATGGCAACCATCAACCATCTGCAAGCCAGAGAGGCCTCACCAGAAACCAACCCTGCCAGCATCTTAATCTTGGACTTCAAGTCTCCAGAATTGTGATAAAATTAATTTCTGTTGTTTAAGTCACCCAGTCTTCAGTATTGTGTGAAGGCACCTAGAACTGACTAATACAGATGTGAAAACAGAAATCTGCAGGGTGTAACACATGCATAAGTAGTGTTAATGGGGCTGTATATGAGTATTGAAAAGGTAATAACTGCACAACTTATGCTCCTAGCTCTGGCACCTAGAAAGAGGAAATGACAGTGACTTGGGGGAAAAAATCATTGTGGGGATTGTCCAAGTAGGAAGGCTATGAGCTTGCAAAGGCAAAATGTAATGCTATTAGAATGTTTCTGAGCATAAATATATCCTGAAATGTGGTTGGGGGATTATCAGTGGATGTATACCCCATCCTTGTTTTTTCTAACTCCCATTTACCATAGACAATTGGAAATTGACAAAATCAGATGGACAATAAATAGGCTGGCAATTTCTTTGTAATAAAATTAAATCAACCCCTTATACTCCTCTCTTTCTCCATCCTTCCTTACACTGTTAGCTAAAATATGACTTACATGACTTACATATATACATATATATGTATATATGTAAATATAACACTTAAACAGCCAGAAGTATAAAGTTAAATTACTAATCAACAAGAAGAGCCTCTATCTTTTGGCGCTTCGAGAACCAGCCTCACTGCACCCTCTCAGATGTGCCAGCACTAGAGGGCAGCACCCTTTTCTCAGAGAGCTCAGCCCCCATGGCTACATGGTTCTCAAAATGCACCAGCAACACAGCATCACCTTTGTATGTTAGAAGTGCAACTTCTCACCACAGGAGACAAGACAGCAAAGTAGAAGGACTTGAGCTCACATCCTCTCATGAAAACACCAAAATCACAACTAATTGTTGAACAACCATCAACATAGAAGACTAGAACCTACCAAAAAAGATATTCTACATCCAAAGACAAAGAAGAAGCCACAACGAGACAGTAGGAGAGGCGCTTTTGCAATATAATCAAATCCCATATCCACTGGGTAGACAACCTACAAACTGGAAAATAATTATATTGCAGAGGTTCTCCCATAAGAGTGAGAGTTCTGAGCCCCACATCAGTCTCCACAGCCTGGGGGTCTGGCATTGGGAGTAGAAGCCCCCAGAGCATTTAGCTTTGAAGACCAGTGGGCTTGAGTACAGGAGCTGCACAGGACTGGGGGAAACAGAGACTCCATTCTTGGTGGGTGCAAACAAGATTTCGCATGCACTTGGACCCAGAGGAAAGCAGTGACTCCATAGGAGCCTGGGCCAGACCTACCTCTGGGTCTTGGAGGCTCTCCTGGGGAGGTGAGTGTCAGCTGTGGCTCACTGGGAGGAGGCAAGGACACTGGTGGCCCTAGGGAATACTCAGCAACATGAGCTCTCCCAGAGGTCGCCATTTTGGCACCAAGACCTGGCCCCACCCACCAGCCTGCAGGCTGCAGTGCTGGGTCACCTTAGGCCAAACAACCAACAGGGTGGGAACACAGCCTTTCCCATCCACAGACAGGCTGCCTAAAGTCATCCTGAGCACACAGCACCTTTAAACACACCCCTTGACATGGCCCTGCCCACCAGAGGGACAAGACCCAGCTCCACTCACCAGTGGGCAAGCACCAGTCCCTCCCACCAGGAAGCCCACACAAGCCCCTGGACTAACCTCACCCACCACGGGGGCAGACACCAGAAGCAAGAGGAGCTACAAACTTGCAGCCTGAGAAACAGAGACCACAGACACAGAAAGTAAGACAAAATGAGATGGCAGAGAAATATGTCCCAGATGAAGGAATAAGATAAAACTTTAGAAGAACAACTAAGTGAAGTGGAGATAGGCAATCTGCCTGAAAAAGAATTGGGAGTAATGACAGTAAAGATGGTCCAAGATCTCAAAAAAGAATGGAGGCACAGATTGAGAAGATACAAGAAATGTTTAACAAAGAGCTAGAAGATTTAAAGAACAAACAAACAGAGATGAACAATACAATAATTGAAATGAAAAATACACTGGAAGAAATTAATAGCAGAATAAATGAGGCAGAAGAACAAGTAAGTGAGCTGGGAGAAAGATTGCTGGAAATCACTGCTGCAGAACCAAATAACAAAAAAAGAATGAAAAGAAATGAGGACAGTCTAAGAGACCTCCGGGACAACATTAAACACACAAACATTCACATTATAGAGGTCCCAGAAGGAGAAGAGAGAGAGAAAAGGCCTGAGAAAATATTTGTAGAGATAATAGTCAAAAACTTCCCTAACATGGGAAAGGATATACTCACTCAAGTCCAGGAAGTACAGAGAGTCCCATACAGGATAAACCCAAAGAGGAACAAGCCAAGACAAAGAGAAATTTAAGCAAATTGACAAAAATTAAAGAGAAAAAATTAAAAGCAATGAGGGAAAAGCAACGAATAATATATAAGGGAATCCCCATACAGTTATCAGCTGATTTTTCAGCAGAAACTCTGCAGGCCAGAAGAGAGTGACACAGTATATTTAAAGTGATGATTGGGAAAAACCTACAACCAAGAATACTCTACCAAGCAAGGCTCTCATAGAAATTCAATGGAGAAATTGAAAAGATTTAAGCAAAAGCTAAGAGACAAGCAAAAGCTAAGAGAATTCAGCACCATCAAACCAGCTTTATAACAAATGCTAAAGGAAATTCACTAGGTGGAAAAGAAAAGGCCACAACTGGAAACAAGAAAGTTACGAATGGGAAAGCTCACCGGTAAAGGCAAACATACAGTAAAGGTAGGAAATCATCCACACACAAATATGATATCAAAAACAGCAATTGTGAGAATAGGAAAGCATAAATGCAGGTATTGGAAATGCATTTGAAATTAAGAGACCCAGCAACTTAAAACAATCTTTTATATATATAGACTGCTATATCAAACTCTCATGGGAAATGCAAACCAAAAATCTACAAGAGATACACACACAAAAAAAGAAAAAGCAATACAAGCACAACTCTAAAGATAGTCATCAAATCACAAGAGAACAAAAGAGGAAGGGAAGAAAAAAGACCTACAAAAACTAATCTTAAAAAATTAACAAAATGGCAATAAGAACATACATATTGATAATTACCTTAAATGCAAATGAATGAAATGCTCCAACTAAAACACATAGACTGGCTGAATGGATACAAACACAAGACCCTTATATACAAGAGACCCACTTCAGATGTAGGGACACATACAGACTGAAAGTGAGGGAATGAAAGAAGGTATTCCATGCAAATGGAAATCAAAAGAAAGCTGGAGTAGCAATACTCATATCAGACAAAATAGACTTTAAAATAAAGACTGTTACAAGAGACAAAGAAGGACACTACATAATGATCAAAGGATCAATCCAAGAAGAAGATATAACAATCGTAAATATATATGCACCCAACATAGGAGCACCTCAATATATAAAGCAAATGCTAACAGTCATAAAAGGAGAAATTGACAGTAACACAATAATAGTGGGGGACTTAACACCCCACTTACATCAATGCACAGATCACTCAGACAGAAAATCAATAAGGAAACACAGGTCTTAAATGACACATTACACCAGATGTACTTAATTGATCTTTATAGAACATTCCATCTAAAAGCAGCAGAATACACATTCTTCTCAAGTGCACATGGAACATTCTCCAGGACAGATCATGTGCTGGGCCACAAAGCAAACTTCGGTAAATTTAAGAAAAATGAAATCATGTCAAGCATCTTTTCCATCTGGAATGTTCTGAGGCTAGAAAACTACAAGAAAAAAAAACTGTAAAAATCACAAACACATGGAGGCTAAACAATATGTTACTAAACAACCAGTGGATCACTGAAGAAATCAAAGAGGAAATCAGAAAATACCTAGAGGTAAATGACAATGAAAACATGACAATCCAAAAGCTTTGGGACACAGAAAAAGCAGTGCTAAAAGGGAAGTTTATAAGAATAAAATCTTACCTCAGGAAACAAGAAAAATTTCAAATAAACAACCTAATCTTACAGCTAAAGCAACTAGAGAAGGAAGAACAAACAAAACCCAAAGTTAGCAGAAGGAAATCTTAAAGATCAGAGCAAAAACAAATAAAATACAGATGAAGAAAACAATAGAAAATATCAATGAAACTAATAGCTGATTCTTTGAAAAGATATGATAAACCTATAGCCAGACTCGTCAAGAAAAAAAGGAAAATGGCTCAAATCAATAAAATTAGAAATGAAAAAGGAGGACTTCCCTGGTGGTGCAGTGGTTAAGAATCCACCTGCCAATGCAGGGGACACAAGTTCAAGCCCTGGTCCGGGAAGGTCCCACATGCTGTGGAACTAAGCCCATGTGCCACAACTACTGAGCCTGCTCTCTAGAGCCCGCAAGCCACAACTACTGACTCCACATACCACAACTACTGAAGCCCGCGCACCTAGAGCCCGTGCTCCACAACAAGAAAAGCCACTGCAATGAGAAGCCCACGCGCCACAATGAAGAGTAGCTCCTGCTCGCCACAACTAGAGAAAGCTCTCATGCAGCAAGGAAGACCCAGTGCAGCCGAGAAGGAAGGAAGGAAGAAGGAAGGAAGGAAGGAAGGAAGGAGAAAGAAAGAAAGAGAGAGAGACAGAGAGACAGAAAGAAAGAGAGACAGAGAGAGAGAGAGAGAAAGAATGAAAGAAAGAAAGGAGGGAGGGAGGGAGGGAAGAAAGAAAGAAAAAGAAAGAGAGAGAGAAAGAGAGAAAGGAAAAAGGAGAAGTTACAACAGACACTACGAAAATACAAAGGATCATAAGAGACTACTACAAGCAACTATATGCCAATAAAATGGACAACCTCCAAGAAATGGACATATTCTTAGAAAGGTACAATCTTCCAAGACTGAACCAGGAAGAAACAGAAAATATCAACAGACAAATCACAAGTAATGAAATTGAAACTGTGATTTAAAAACTTGAACAAACAAAAGCCAGGACCAGATGGCTTTACAGGCGAATTCTATCAAACATTTAGAGAAGAGTTAACATCTATACTTCTGAAACTATTCCAAAAAATTGCAGAGGAAGGAACACTCCCACACTCATTATATGAGGCCACCATCACCCTGACACCAAAACCAGACAAAGATACCAAGAAAAACAAAAGTTACAGGCCAATATCACTGATGGACATAGATGCAAAAATCCTCAACAAAATACTAGCAACCAAATCCAACTATACATTAAAACACATACACCATGATCAAGTGGGATTCATCCCAGGGATGCAAGGATTTTTCAATACCTGCAAATCAATCAGTGTAGTACACCACATTAACAAACTGAAGAATAAAAACCGTATCATCATCTCAATAGATTCAGGAAAAGCTTTTGACAAAATTCAACACCCATTTATGATAGAAACTCTTCAGAAAGTGGACATAGAGAAACCTATCTGAACATAATAAAGGCCATATATGACAAACCCACAGCAAACATCATACTCAATGGTGAAAAACTGAAAGCATTTCCTCTAAGACCAGGAACAAGACAAGGGTGTCTACTCATGCCACTTTTATTCAACATAGTTTTGGAAGTCCTAGCAATGGCAATCAGAGAAGAAAAGGAAATAAAAGGAATCCAAATTGGAAAAGAAGAAGTAAAACTGTCACTATTTGCAGATGACATGATACTATACATAGAAAATCCTAAAGATGCTGCCAGAAAACTACTAAAACTCATCAATGAATTCAGTAAGGTTACAGGATACAAAATTAATACACAGAAATCTCTTGAATTTCTATACACTAACAATGAAAGGTCAGAAAATGAAATTAAGGAAACAATCCCATTTACCATCATACCAAAAAGAATAAAATACCTAAGAATAAACCTACCTAAGGAGGCAAAAGACCTGTACTCTGAAATCTATAAGACACTGATGAAAGAAATCAAAGATGACACAAACAGATGGAAAGATATACCATATTCTTGAATTGGAAGAATCAATATTGTCAAAATGACTATACTACCCAAGGCAATCTACAGATTCAGTGCAATCCCTATCAAATTACCAGTGGCATTTTTCACAGAACTAGAACAAAAAAATTTTTAATTTTTTATGGAAACACAAAAAACCCTGAATAGCAAAAGCAATCCCGAGAAAGAAAAACAGAGCTGGAGGAATCAGGCTCCCTGACTTCACACTATACTACAAAGCTACAGTAATCAAAACAATATGATACTGGTACAAGAACAGACACATAGATCAATGGAAGAGGATAGAAGGCCCAGAGATAAACCCATGCACCTATGGTCAATTAATATATGACTAAGGAGGCACGAATATACAATGAAGAAAAGACAGTCTTGTCAATAAATGGTGCTGGGAAAACTGGACAGCTATATGTAAAAAAAATGAAATTAGAACATTCTTTAACACCATACACAAAAATAAGCTCAAAATGAACTAAAGACTTAAATGTAAGACCAGATACTATAAAACTCTTAGAGGAAAACATAGGCAGAACACTCTTTGACATAAATCGCAACAACAACATCTTTTCCTATCTGTCTCCTAGAGTAATAGAGTAATAGAAATAAAAACAAAAATAAACACATGGGACCAAATTAAGCTCAAAAGCTTCTGCACAGTAAAGCAAACCATAAACAAAATGGTTTTTCTTCCACAGAATGGGAGAAAATATTTGCAAAAGATGTAACCAACAAGGGATTAATCTCCAAAATTTACAAACAGCTCCTGTGACTCAATAACAAAAAAACAAACAACCCAATCAAAAAGTGGGCAGAAGATCTACATAGGCATTTCTTCAAAGAACACATACAGATGGCCAAGAGGCCCATGAAAAGATGCACAACATAGCTGACTATTAGAGAAATACAAATCAAAACTACAGTGAGATGATCATCTCACACCAGTCAGAATGGCCATCAGTAAGTCTACAAACAATAAATGCTGGAGATGGTGTGGAGAAAAGGGAATCCTCCTGTACTGCTTGTGGGAATGTAAATTGGTACAGACACTATGGAAGACAGTATGGAGGTTCCTTAAGAAACTAAAAATAGAACTACCATATGATCCAGCAATTCCACTCCTGAGCATATATCCACAGAAAAACATGATTCAAAAGGATACATGCACCCCAGTGTTCATTGCAGTGCTGTTTACAATAGCCAAGACATGGAAGCAATCTAAATGTTCACTGACAGATGAATGGATAAAGAAGATGTGGCACATGTAAACAATGGAACATTACTCAGCCATTAAAAAGAATGAAATAATGCCATTTTCAGGAACATTGGATGGACCTGGAGATTATCATACTAAGTGAAGTAAGTCAGAAAGAGAAAGACAAATATCATATGATGTTTATATGCAGAATCTAAAAAAAAAAAAAAAGAACTTAGTTACAAAACAGAACAGGCTCACAGACTTAGAGAACAAATTTATGGTTACCAGGGGGTAAGGGTAGGTGGGAGGGATAGATTGGAAGTTTGGGATTGACATGTACACACAGCTATATTTAAAATTGATAACCAACAAGGACCTACTGTATAGAACAGGGAACTCTGCTCAATACTCTGTAATAACCTAATGGGAAAAGAATTTGAAAGACACATGAATATGTATAACTGAATCACTTGCTGTACACCTGAAACTAACACAACATTGTTAATCAACTATACTCCAATGTAAAATAAAAATTAAAAAATTAAAAATATACATAAAACTATTACTATATCAATGAGGAAAAAAGTCTAACATTTCTTACATATAAAGAGTTCCCACAAATCAATAAGAAAAATATGAGCACCCTGTAAAAAAAGTAAAATCATAACAGCCAATGAACAAAAAAAGAAAATACAAAATCATGAATATGCACATGAAAAATGTTTAAGCTCACCAATATATATATGTATATAAGAGCAAGAAAACATTTCCTGCCTATTAAGTTTGCAAGGTATTTTTATCCTTATATTCAATGTTGAAGGATGCAGAAAAGTAAACGTGTTTATATAATGCTGCTGGAAGACAGGTGTCATCTTTCGGGAAGGTAACTGGTAATTTATACATATTCTTTTTTTATATAATAATTTCATCCTTAGTAATTTATCCTAAGGAAATAATCAGAGATTTACACAAATATTTACTTATAGTGATGTTTGTTCTCTAAACAGTTTTTCCGAAACACTCTAAATGCTTAATAACAAAGAAAGGCTAAGTAAATGATTATAGTCATACAGTAAAATACTGTGCAACCACTGAAATTATTTAGTGGCAGACTGTACTTCCCCAAAATGACTGCAACAATATCTCTGGTCACATGAGCTCTTCCAGAGCCTTGCCATTTCCCACTGTGGTAGGCTGAATAACGGTCCCCCAAAGATGTCCATGTATAGTCCCTGATAATTGTGAACATGTTACCTTAAATGGTAAAAGTAACTTAGAGGATGCGATTAAGCTAAGGATCTTGAGATAGGGAGATAATCCTAGATTATACAGGTGAGCCCAGTGTAATCACAAGGGTCCTTATAAGAGGGAGGCAGAAGTATTGGAGTCTGAAGAAAAAAATGTAATGACAAGAGCAGAGGGTCAGAGTCAGAGAGAGATTTGAAGATGCTAGATTCCTGGCCTTAAAGGAACCATGAGAACCAAAGAATGCAGGCAGCCTCTTGAAGCTGGAAAAGGCAACAAAATGGATTCTCCCCTAGAGCCTCCTAGGAGTGTGGCCCTGCCAACACCTTGATTTTGGCCCAGTGAAACCCATTTCAACCTTCTGACTTCCAAAACTGTAAGATAATAAATCTATGTTGTTTTGAATTTGTGACAGCAGTGATAGGAAACTAACAAATTATTCAAAAGGTCTATGTGTCCAGGGGAGAGCTTTTGTGGGCTTTTGGGTTGGCTTCTGTGACTCCCTTGGTGAATAGCATGTGGCAGAAGTCATAAAAGGTAAGTTGGCTTCAGCCTGGTCTTTCACTATGGACATGCACTCACGGGGTCCTGAGCCACCATGTAAGGAGCATGGCTACCCTGAAGCCATCATGCAAGAGACATACATTAGAGACTGGGAGAAATGTCCAGGAAACCCAGCTGTTCCAGCCTCCAGCTGTTTGAGCCTTTCCAATCCAGGCACTTAGACGTGAGTAAAGCAAAGCTCACATAATGAGCCCAAGCCACCACCTGACTACAACTGCATGAAAGATTCTGAGCAAGAACTGCTTAGCCAAGCCTAGTCAACTTCCAGAACCATGAGGAAAGGAATAAAATCCCTCTATTGTTTTATGCCATTAGGTTTTATGTGATTTATTATGCATCAGTAAGTAACTAATACATTAATAATAAAGGGAAGTGCTCAGAATATAATGTTAAGTGAAAAAATACTCTATAGCTTATGTGTGTGTGTGTGTGCGTGTGAGTGAGAGAGAGAGAGAGAGAGAGAGAGAACACAGAGAAAAAATTTGGAGTCACCAAAATATGCTGCATATAATGGTTATTGCTGTGTGCTAGGTGAGGAAATTCTTTATATTTTTCTATATTTCCAAAGTCTATATAATAAACACACATTACTTTTGTAATCGGGGAAAAACATTTTTAAGCTCTTTAGACACTATTACTTCTAAATATACCGGATTGAAAAAAACACATGAGTATATCCTGTGTGGAAGCACATGCACACAAGCATGTATGTGCATATTGAAGATAAAATAAAGAGAAAAGGGGAAGGGGTCACTCAGTTAATCTGAGTGAGAACATGAACCTTTAAATCCTACTTTTATTCCTCCCTTTCCTACAGTAGAGATGGCATCAAGTACCTTATAATATGGAGTCAAATACCTAATCCTTTTAGCCACTCCCAACTCAACTGTAGTTGACTGACGCAACTGGGTTTGGATTCTTTTCTGTGACACAGATAAAAGATTATCTATAGCTTCTCTTGGAAGAAGAAAAGTAAGCCATCCCTTTGAAAATCAACTCTTCCCCTGGGCACAGTGCCTAAAATCCACCCAGTTTTGCTGTTCCCCAACAGTACGTCCAAAAGATGAGCACCTGCAGAAGAGTCAGGTGCAAAATCAGAGAGTGGAAAAAGGAGGTGGAGATCCTTGGTCTCAGGACTCTATTGCATTCCACTTAATTCTAATGATACCCCTGGGGGTGGAATTAACAATCCCTGTTTTACAGATGAGACATTTAGTATCAGAAAGATTAAGTGATATACCCAAGTCAAAAGCTAATAAGTGGCAGAACTGATTTTTAATACAAAGCTTCTTATCACGGCAAGACAGCACTCACCTTCCCTTTGCCTCAGTTTCCTAGTTCCCACTTTCAGAGTTGTAGTGCGAATTATATTTTTGAATGTACCTATCCTATACTATTACATGGAACAATGCCTACCACTTGAGAACACCCTATTACCCTACATTAGCTGCCATTTCAATTGTATGAATCAAAATCGCATCAGAAGGCACACGCAGGCACTGGAAATCCACAACTTCCCCCCTTTTGGAAATCCTACACTCCGTACCTCACCATTTTAGGGTGGGGCTGCATCCTACCCAGGAGTGGTTGTTTTTCCATGAAAACTAAAGCCAGACCTGGATCCCACAAAGCAGCAACCTAGTGACCCACCTCAGACACACATTTTCCTTGCCCTTTTTCAAACAGCACAACAGCGCTCACACCATCCAAGGGCTCTCATTAAAAGTCCGCTGCTCTCCGAATGTGTCGATTCTGGTGGCACTGACAAGTGAGGTGAGAGGCAGGGGGCCTCCCCCTGCACAAACTGGCCGGTTCTATAAAATAAATGAGCAGGGAAATGGTCTTGGGGTGGGACCTGCCTTCCAAAGGCACTGAAAACTGAGGCTCCTGTCTTTTGGCATTTCCTAAAAGGCCTCTTGAGCTTTCCTTGGCAAGCCTCGAGACTGAGGGTACTTTTAGCTGTTTAACCCTTCCTCTTCTAACAGGGGTCAAAGGGCTGGAAAGATCTTCTCAAAAGGATAGAGAAGGAATCATTAAAAGGGAGGAGAGGGTAAGTGACAGAAGGTCAGCCTTTTTTTTCCTAATGGGTGCGTCCCTGAGGGGCGGGCTCAGTGGCCGTCTGCTGCACATAGGCACCTAGCTTCCGGAAACCTGCAGCAATTCAATTCACACTTCCCCGCACAGGGAACCCAGAGGAAGCCCAAAGGAGCTGACTGCGGAGGGTGCGGAGATGAAAACAGTCACAATAGAAATCTGATTGTGATAAGTAAATTGCACTGATTGCATTAGCTTAAAATGACAGTGTTTCAATAAGCCAGAGAAAACAAATGCTTGAAATTTTTATGTGTTTTAAGTCTACCATAGAGCTTATTTCCTTCAAATATATATATATATATACTAAGAATATCACTTATTGCACCACACAAAGCTTTATCTAATGACTGGTTTGGGATTAAAACTCACCTTTACATGCAACACAAGCACAAAAGTGGTGAAGGTTTTCACTGATTTTTAGTCAACAAGCAATAAACTGCATTTGCACCCACACACCTATTCCTAACACCATACTGGGTAACATTTCCACGTTTCAAGGAAAGAAATCAATAGCAATAATCCGTGTGGGACTCATAGGTGTATATTTTTTTATCACACTGCCATTTGAAGAAAAAATTTTCCCTATCTACTTAGAGCAAAAGATTTTTCTTTTTCTATGTTCACATGGAAATCTCAACATTATTATTAGGGGGGAGAAGGGAAAGGGAGATGAGTCAATTAAAACAAATAAGAGAAAATCTAAACACACATTTCTAACAACACAGGTTCTATTTGAACTCCGTAAACAATAATCAGTGCACAAGCTGAAAAATCCCCAATCAACCTGCAAAATTCAAAATTACATTTTGACTCTGTTTCTAAGAAAAGGATGCTTAAAATGCATGTTGATGTAACTTAGGAAAGCCATCCTGCTTTCAACTTGCAGTGCCGGGAGAAGACACTATGCCCAAACACTGAAATTTAGAATTATGTCATTGCTGATTTTCTGTACAAGAAGGAAATATGATTCTTTGTTACTGCTCTTATTTATTGCAGACCTTGTCTGGAATCTGGTATTGAAGCTGTGCTTGATGAGTTGCCGCCTTGAACTTTCCCACTGATCAATGCTGGCCGGTACTGCTGCTGCATGAAAGAATAGCTTTCCCAAGGAGCCACTATCACGTGGGAAACTTAGCAAGCTTTTTTAAAAATGGGCCAGAGTCTTGTATGCTTAAGCTTCGGAACACGCCCCCCACCCCAAAGAAATACAGCAAATGGTGACTGACCATTTGAAAATTGGAATGTTACAACAGCAAGAGGTAAGGTCAAAAGCAGAAATCCTCCTTTCTGGAAAATGATCGGACACCATGGGATGAAAACGTGCAGGAAAAGGGAAGGCTAATATGAAGCAAGAGGACAGGAATCATATTTCTTCTTAGTGGGGTGACAAATAAAAAGTTGCCTTTATTTTTCTGGGCAAATAAACTTTACTTTAGGAATTGTGGCAGTGTGTTGGTCTCCCATAAAATAGGTTTTATCTGCTGTGGTGACAACCTAAGGCAGGGAGGGGTGAGAGGCAGGGTAATTGCCAGCTTTTCCATTATTTCTGTCAATATTTTTGTTATTTTGTGGCGAGATTGCAGGAGAAGTCTAGACAAATGCTATTAAGAATGAGGGCCAAGAGAAAGGGTTTAATCCAATTCTTCAGCAGTTCATGTAGAAAGCATGTGTCACTGGAGTAGGCAGGACTGAATCTTCAAACACATCCACAGGTTCTACACTTTAGGGACTTCCCTGAATGGGATACCTGTGGTATAAGCATCCACTGGGAAGAAAATAAACTTCGATAAAGAAGTACAGCAAGCCATCAGTAACTGTTGGAAGCCAATGCCTTCTGGAGGGTCCCAACCAATAAACAAAAACCATGAGAAATTGGGACAAGCCATGAACCTCCATGTAGTTTAAGAAATGGAACAAGAACCAGATCTGAGCTTTAGTAAGTTTAACCTACTACCTTCACTCATTGTCTGTCTTCCTGGGCTTTTCCTAGGCAATAAGTATTTTAAATAATTACCAATCCTATGGTGACTCAATTACATGTTACTTTTAATCTCTTCTTTCTCCAGACACTCCTAACACTTTCTATTTCCTCGGGTCATAATTTGTGTGCATGCCACACCATCCACTCTAGACTTCAAGCTGCTCAATCCAGGTCTTTCCTTCCTGTACCCTCTGTGGTTGTATCTCTGTGCTTCACAAATAATAGACACTCAAATATTTGTTGAATGACTGATTGACTGAATGAATATATGAGGACTTCATCCCTAAGTATTACTGTCAAAAAATCATAGCACAATCATTAGAGAAATGCAAATCAAAACCGCAGTGAGGTATCACCTCACACCAGTCAGAATGGCCATCATCAAAAAATCTACAAACAATAAATGCTGGAGAGGGTGTAGAGAAAAGGGAACCCTCCTGCACTGTTGGTAAGAATGTAAATTGATACAGCCACTATGGAGAACAGTATGGAGGTTCCTTAAAAAACTAAAAATAGAACTACCATATGACCCAGCAATCCCACTATTGGGCATATACCCTGAGAAAACCATAATTCCAAAAGAGACATGTACCACAATGTTCACTGCAGCACTATTTAAAATAGCCAGGACATGGAAGCAACGTAAATATCCATCTACAGATGGACAGAGAAGATATGGCACATATATACAATGGAGTATTAGCCATAAAAAGGAACGAAGTTGAGTTATTTGTAGTGAGGTGGATGGACTTAGAGTCTGTCATACAGAGTGAAGCAAGTCAGAAAGAGAAAAACAAATACTGTATGCTAACTCATATATATGGAATCTAAAAAAAAACAGTACTGATGAACCTAGGGGCAGGACAGGAATAAAGACACAGACATAGAGAACAGACTTAAAGACACCTGGGGTGGGAAGGGGAAGCTGGGATGAAGTGAGAGAGCAGCATTGACATATATACACTACCAAATGTAAAATAGATAGCTAGTGGGAAGCTGCTGCATAGCACAGGGAGATTAGCTAGGTGCTTTGTGTCCACCTAGAGGGGTGGGATAGGGAGGGTGGGAGGGAGGCTTAAGAGGGAGGGGATATGGGGATATATGTATACATATAGCTGATTCACTTTGTTGTACAGCAGAAACTAACACAATATTGTAAAGCAATTTTACTCCAATAAAGATGTGGAAAAGAAAATCACAGCACAAGATCTCCTCCAGATCCTGTCCCAATTCCACTCTGCCTGTTCCATCTCTGAGCCTCTAGACCAAGCATCAAACCTATACTCAGACACCTAGCACCCAGCAAGAAGATGCTTTGGGCTCTTGTCCCTATTCACTAAAACCATCCAGGAACTTCTTTATCCTCCACCTTTCCTGGTTCCTCTTCAAGCCCTGTTTTCCTGGCTCTGATTTTGGAATAATATTACCAGGGCTCTTCCATCCCTCTGCCCCAGGACAGAATGGAATGCCCGATTTTTAGCTCCAGGCCTACCCTGAGCATGGTTTTACACCTACCTTCCAATTCCCTCCATATATAGGTGCTATCCCTCTCCCCAAATTACATTCCCCCTAGATCCAATTCAGGCAGCAGCCTTCTTGACTGATGATTCCCAGGTCAGACCTGGTTCTCCATAGTGGGGAGTGCCTGCTACAACCAGACCTCCAGCTCAATCGTAGTTGGCACCCCCCCTCCCTGGCCACACCACCCACCCTGGACCACTGTAAGTGTCACAACCAGTCAGAGAAAACTGCTATACACCACTTCTCACTCCAAGGGTGGAAAGGCAGGTTCTCTGGCTGTTCAAGGGAGAGAAGCTGCCCCTGGGTGCTTTGGGAGCAAAGGTGGGGAGCCTTGTAACTTACAGAAAGACCATGGTCCTGTTTTCCTTTTACAAAGACACCATAATCAGCATTCGTTGGAAGTGGTCATACTTGGCACCAGCCCTGACCATGTGGCACCCAGTACTGAAGAGAATACATTCATGGTGCAATCCCTGATTTCAATTCATAAAACCTATGCATGGGTTGTTCCTTTGTTTACAAAGTCACATCATGAATATTTCCCCATTTGATCCAAAGCCCTGTGGGGTAGGTAGGACAGCTCTAGTTGTGGTCCCATGTTACCCCTTAGAATGTAAGGTACTTCCCAGAAAGTACTATTATATACACACACACACACACACACACACACACACACACACACACACATTTGAACACACACACACAAATGCTTGCATACACATATGCTTAGACTGAAACCAACTTCTATGTGCAGAAAGCAGAATATCTGGATGAATACTGTTGAATGAATTCTGTTGAGTGAGTTCTCAGATTCAGACTGAAGCATCCAGCCCACTTCACACTAAGCAACTGTAACCTGAGGAAAAATAATCAAGGATGGCTGTTCCCTCTACACCATTTGGCAATATCTGGGGACATTTTTGGTTGTTACACCATGGGAGGTGCTACTTGCTTGCATCTAGTGGGTAGAGGCCAGAGATGCTGCTAAGTATCCTACAATGCACAGGACAGCTCCCATGACAAAGAATCATCCTGCCCAAAATGGCAATAGTGCCGAGGTTAAGAAGCCCAGTTCTATACCCTACATTTGAACAGCCAACTCAGATGGACTTTAAGATTTCCCACCAATGCACAAAAGAAGGCTCCAGGCCATCCTTAGGAAATATCCTGACATTTTTGAAAAGAGTTTTTTTTACCATCAGTTTCTGCTCTCCTATCCTCTCTCCTATCTCCAGAGACATGAAAGGTGGCACACATCTGTCCCTTTAATTTCCAAAAAAGAAGCCAGAGAACTAATCAGAGAGTCTTCAATGCCCAGTGGGGAAAAGAGAAAGGAAGAGTCTCAGAAAAGGACACTGAGAATGAAGAGTGGCAGCCCCGAGTCTCTCTACAGAGGGAAAAGTGCTCTGTCACACTCACAGACCTTCTTTGGCCCTGGAGATGATGCATTCTGGCTCCTTTTTAAACTTCTGCAGGACAAAATCAAGTCATAAAGAGTAAGAGATGCTGTCATCTAGGCACACATTTATCCATGCAGAAACATGGATCCATTAGTGAAGACACAGAGAATGACTTTCACTTCATCCCTCTTCCCTCATGACCCTAGCACTCCATTCTGGAAAGCAGTCATTCAGGCTTGGATGTGCCTGTGCCCCCACACATTCTCGTGACCCCCCTCCATGAGCCCCACCTCCTAGGAGCAAAGGGTCTACGGAACCAGTCTAGGGAGAAGATAAATCAATAGGCAACTGGTGCCCTGGATAAGAGGGACAGCAACACACAAAAAACAGGCAAGATATGTGCCCTTCTTTCACTCCCATTCCAGGTGTACAGTGCACTCTCAGTCCCCATCAATCAAGGACTGATCCAATATCAATCATCTACAGTTTAGTATAGATAAATTTCCAGGTCCTGGAACTGTTGGTGGCCAACCCCAGATTCTGTCTTCTTCAGCCTATGGTATGATACTTTAATAGTAGCTAACATTTATCAGACATGTTCCATATACCAGGTTCTCGGCACTTCACAACTCTTCTCTCAGTCAAATCTCTCTATTACCTTAAGAGATAAAATTTGGCTTTAAACTCCTCCTTACCCAGGAGCACTGAGGCAAGGGAACTCTATCCAGGGATCAGGGGAGCGTAGAAGGTATGTGTAGGCTCAAAGCCTTCTTTTCCTCATCTATCAAGTGGCGATAATAAAAAGTGCCCAACTCATAAAGTCACTGTGAGGAATAAATTAAGTAATATGTGAAATACTTATCCCAGTGCCTGACACATAGTAGGCTCTCTAAAAATGGCACATAGTTAGCCATTATCATTATTATTATTATTATTATTATTATTATCACAAAGCTAGCTAGCTTAGTGAGTGATGGAGTCAGGAAGCAATCTCAGCTTTCTTCAGCTTCAAAGTCTAGACTAGAGAACTATAAAAGGAAAAAAAGAAATACTTCAAAAATTAGTTTAACTATTTAGAAATGAGCTCCTTCCCAATTAAAGATAACTGCCAAATGTACAAATTATTTAACGCATCGCAGTAATTTGGTGGTCTTATTTTTTTTTATCCTAAACTGTGTTTCCTTTTGACTTCATGGGCTTATAGCTTGTGGCTCAGGCAGAAAGATCATCTGTACTTTGAGAATCTGAAGACGGGATGATAATGATTCCATAAGTCTGGGCTAAATTTAAAACTAATGTTGGAGGCTTATGGTCTGAACATTACATGAGTTTGGTCTTGAGCCAAAGAATCATTAAGCCATGGAGCTTAACCAAAGGGATTTCAAGAGGTCACACAGCCATCCCTCTATATCCAGAGGGACAGAAGCCCACTTTACTTCACTTAGCAACTTCACATTTTCTGAAAAAAGAAATCATTACACTGCAGCTTAGTATCTTCTTCAGCACATGTTGAAAATATAAATAGAAACTGTGCTTCTTAAAAAACTATCATATATAAATTAAGCTTTTTCAAATTCATTCCTTACATTTCAATACAATTCTTATATTTTTCTGGTCATTCTTCTATTATGACTTTCCAAATCCATGAAGCAATCAAACTTGTTACAGGTTTAGTATACTATCACTACTATCACCTCAGTGAAAAATCTAAGAATGCCTAACACAGTATTTGGCACATAGCACATGATCACTCAGTAGCTGATAAAGGTCATGACACCTAGCAGCCCATTCAAGGTCCACCTTTGAGGGTAATTTCCTCTTCTTCTCATTTGAGTTCATAAGGAACATCCACATCAAGCTGATTAGGGGTCACTGAAACCCTTCTACATGGCAATTAAATATTTATAAGCAGTTACCATGATCTGAACTTTGTTTTACAGTTACATTTGGCCTCCCATTCCTAAGAAGTTTATCTTCCATTTGAATCTCCATTCCATACCTTTTGCAAGGCTACCATGTTATACAACTCCAGGGGCACCATAAACATCATGATCTATGTAGTTAGGCCATGGAGTTATTTAGCCCTCTTGGTGATATTCAATGTACGGCCTGTACAGCTGTACACAATAGCTTCTTACAATTCAAGAAACATTTTAGCAAAAGGAGTCAACCCTTTTGTGAGAAGGGCCTGGTTGCATTTCCCTGAACTACTTGGACAGGAAGGAGAGAAGCAGTTTTTGGCAAAATTCCTGATAGATATGAAAAAGTGAAAGCTAAGTCTTGCTCCCTGCAGAGAATTTCAGCAAATCTCAAAGAGGTGATATAGTAGAAACCATGACCTTTGAACCCCAGTGTTTAAGCTTCAGGATCTACTCATGGTTCTAAAATTCTGGCTGGAAAGCCCTGTCCTGAGACCTTGGTCCAGGCAGCAGCACTTCTGATCCTGAAAAACACAAAATGATGCTTCTTCAAAGTCCAAAGAATGTATCTTTTTGTTGGAGAGCACTCCAAGCAAACAGCCTTCCCTCTTCCCTTTAGCTTCACTCTATCATTTAGCCAAACGCAAATTTTATTTACTTCCTCATATATTCTTAGACCATCAACACTAATTAACTTATAAGAGTTTCAGCTTTTCAAGTCCTTTCATTTAATGCTGCAATTGCAAATGTCTTAAACTAGCAACACTTTTGTTAAAGCACATTATGTTTACAGCATAATGATTTCCAGTTGAAGTAGTTGTCAATCTCTTCTGAATATCTAATTTAGACACAATGTTCTAACTATAAATTTAAACCAACAAGAAGATTTTGAATTTTAGAAATCTCATATTTTAATATATATGATGACCATTTGTTGCTACCTAAGTTGGGGTTCTTAAAAGTCATTTTACATCCAGATGTGTCATTGAACTTTATAAGTATATTAGCATCACTTAACCGTAAGATTTAAACATCCCTGAGAGATTATTTAGTTCAGTGACCTGTCTTCACTCAAGTAATTATCCTAAATAGATGAGATCTCCTGCTTCTCGGTAAGGAGTGATTACTCTAGAAGTAAAGACACTGAGTGTAGGGAACTGCTTCCAGGAGTCTGACTGGAAAGGGGGCCAAAGAGAGATAGGACATGGAGGGAAAACAGGATACAAAATGACTGGACTCTTGTTTTAAAGGTGGGAGAAATTTAATCATTCTGATTTTGAGAGACAAGAGCCCACAGAGATGGAGACATTGTAAGCACAAGAGGGGAAAGATAATCACCAGAGTGCATCCCTGAGGAGGTTTCAGGGGATAGAACCCTGCACAGTGGAGGGATTAGTCTTTCACAGAAGGAGAAATGCTTTCTCTGGCTACAGTTTGTTTTGTTGAAGGGGAGAAGAAGTTCGTCTCCCTTTACTCTGACCACAGTATTATCTCAGGTCAAACCACCAAAAAGTGGAGAAAATTCTTGGATTTAACTTACCTCTGGATACCACATCTTGATCTTTGTACTTTAACCAGCAGAGTATGTTCCCTTCCTCCACAATTATGCGTTAGTGTTCATGTGCATTATTTTTACTTAACTGCTCATAGTATGCCAAAAAAATTTTATGTTCTCTGTTTCTAAGATTTTTAAAAGAAATTTGAGGGCTTCCCTGGTGGCGCAGTGGTTGAGAGTCCGCCTGCCGATGCAGGGGACACGGGTTCGTGCCCCGGTCCGGGAAGATCCCACATGCCGCAGAGCGGCTGGGCCCGTGAGCCATGGCCGCTGAGCCTGCGCGTCCGGAGCCTGTGCTCCGCAATGGGAGAGGCCACAACAGTGAGAGGCCCGCGTACCGAAAAAAAATAAAAAAATAAAAAAAAGAAATTTGAAATCCATTAGTACTTTTAATTGCTGCTCCTTCCTAACAGATGTGAATTTTTTTAAGTAGAAAGATTGCAGTGAGATGATTCAAAGCAGTAACGACATATATGTGGATTTTAAAACCCTTGAACCAGAACAAAACTAGAATTTCAGAACATTCTCTATCACTGCCCTGAAACTGTTCCCTTGAAAGTCACTATTCACTTATTTCTTGTGAAACCCAAGTCTTTTCTCTTGATCCCTTGCCAGACATGTCACTTTTAAATTCAACTCCACAAGCATTACTCAAGCATAAATTGGTGTGCAAAAACCTATGTGAGGCCATGGTGAGAGGCAGTGAATAAGACATAGCCCAAGCCTTCAAGTCATTTACAAACTAAAAGGCCAACACACACACACACACACACACACACACACACACACACACACCACTAACTATAATATAACGTAATAAGTGCTACACAAAGAATACGAACAAGGGGCTTGGAGAACCAAGGGGAGAACAACTAAGTCTGCCCAAAGAAGATCAGGAAAGCCACACAGGAGGGATTCTCCTGGGCCTTGAAGTATGAATAGGAGTCTGAGATTTCAGCTGTTGTGCAGCCCTCACAGCACTGTCTTCTTCACCACTAACTCCTCTTCCCCGCTTCTAAGGTCAGGTCTCCCCACTCTGTACCAACCCCAAGTATGTCCTCAGTTCTTTATTCTTCTCCAAATAGACTTGCTCCCTCTGTCAGCTCATCTCCTCTCTTTGCTTTTAATTATCAATATTCTGATGACGATGATGATGATGCCATCCCAAACTCTTTCCCATGGTCTTTCCCTCTGCACATGACATTTCTACCTGTAAGATGCTCCATCACTCAGAACTCAATAGTCTCAGAACTGCCCTCACTCTCTTGGCTGTGGCAGGTCTCCTGGGCCCTCTTCCTGGATGAACATGCCTTCCAAGATCTCTGAAGCCCATAAGGACCTCTCCCTTTCCCAAAATCTATCATTTTCCTATACTTGCACAGTTTAAACTTTTACTGCATACTTTCTGCAACTGTTTCACCAGCTCACATCATTCCTCTCCAACTAAACTGCAAGTTCCTTTGGTTAAGAACTATATCTACTGCTTCTCTAGAGAAACTTCTCACTCCTCTCACTCATAATCACCCCATTTCCTTAGGGCCTAATCAGAGAAAGCAGACACACCCCTTCAGAGCTCCCCCTTGGCACCCTGTGCTCATGGCAGACATTACCAACTAGACACAAAATTAAAATTTGTCTCACAATTCTTTTCAACATGACATTTCAGGCAACCATTCCCAAGCCAATGGAAATGTCTCTCAGGTTAAAATCTACTACATAATACCTTAATAGACACAGACTTGCTCTTTAATCCATATTTGTTGATCGGTTGAATTTTGGCCTTCTTAACAAGGTGGCCACAAAATTCTTAAAAACAACTTAATAGTAAATGTAGGTAACCAGCACTAGGTGTGGGGTTTATAAGAGAGGGTGTGACGTTTCATTGATAATATGTGCTGAGTTCCTGCTTCCACTTAAGATGTAGAAAGCTGGAAAGAACATTTTCTCCATCCTTACAATGAGGGAAAAGCAAGATAATATTGAAAGCCATAATTTTTCTTGAACCTACATGAGATCTGAGGTTGCAGGGCAAATAAGTAGCCTGGAAACTAAGGAAAAACAAGTGCCTCCAAGAAGAACAGGACACAATCCCTGATTCGTCTGCGACAAAGGCCACCACACAAACTGGTAAGGAAAATTCAGCTAAAATTTTTAACCAATTGCTAAAGGCTGAGAGTGGGCCAGCATGAGATTATAGAATCTCTGGAAGCCACAGACACAGGGAAAACTCAACCATTCACAGGTTCTTTACAGACCTCATGGGGCACTCATAGAAAAGACTGAAAATAGAGTGAGAGACCGGAGAAAACCACCCTCAGTGGCACAGGCGTGGTAAAGGAGAGCAGTTGCCACCGCAGGAAAGGCACAAAGTCCTGCACAAAGTCTCCCCAAAAGGAATAAAAACTTTACATTTTTGTGGAAAGGGCAACAAACCCATTCACCCTCAGAGCATAGGTGAAGACCCATTGCAGCTGGGATAAAGAGGAAAAAACCTCTATCTCTAGGGGGGAGACAGGAAACATGACGGACCCAAACCATTAAAGATCCTTAAACTTGGGAAGATATAGACTACTGAGAAGGCCCTACCCTCAAGAGCCAGGAGCACACAGCCTGCCAAAGACTGAAACCAAATCCTGAAAACAGAACATTCCTCATCCCACCTTTCCAACACCAGGCTAGCAAGAATCAATTAGCAAGCAACAGCAGGGAAACAAGAGCATGAGAGAGAGAAAGTCTCTGAAGTGCAGACTAAATGGACAGGCTAAAGTTTAAAATGGAACAAAAGCATTGGGGAAAAAATTCCAGAAGCCTAACTCCAATCTAAGTTTAAAATCATTAGAAGAATTTGAAGCCTGTGGTGTTCTGAGGGTAACCATAGCAACGACAAAATCCTAATCAATTCCTGACTAGATTCACACAAAAATGTACACACACACAAACACACGCTAAGGGCCTAGAAAATAAAAGAGGTATGCCCATTTTGGCCATACATATATTTACTTCAACTGCTAATGTCCTACACAAGATATCCAGCTTTCAACCAAGAATTATGACACACATAAAAAAGAAAAAAAATACACTGCCCAGAGAAAAAGCAATCAACAGAACCATAGTCAGATATGACCTGGATGTTGGAACTTTCAGACATGGAATTTAAAATAATTATGATTAATATGTCAAAGACTCAAGTGTAAAAGGTGGAAAGTATGCATAAACAGATGGAAAATTCAACAGAGAGAGAACTACTAACCAATATTCTTCATTGCATATAGATATAAAACCCTCAACAACATTCTATAAAGTTTAAATCAGCAATATATTTTTTAAAAAAAGAATATATCATGACCAAGTGGGATTTATTTTACAGAATGCAATGGTAATTCAATATTTGAAAATTAGTTGATGTAGTTTACCATACCAACAGATTAAAGGAGAAAAACCATATGATCATCTAAATAGTTGCAGAAAAACCCTCTAACAAAATCCAACATCCATTCTTGTTTAAAAAAAAAAAACACTCAGAAAATCAGGAATAGAAGAGAATATCTACAACCTGACAAAGAGCATCTACAAAAAAATCTACAGCAAACACCATAATTAATGGTGAATGACTAAATGCTTTTCCCTTAAGATTGAGAACGACGCAAGGTTGTCAACTCCCTCCACTGATATTCAACATTATCCTGGAAGTTCTAGCCACTGCAATAAAACAAAAAACATATGTATTATTAAAAGAAGAAATAAAACTCTCTCCTGTCTATGTGATTGTCTATGTAGAAAAATCCCAAAGAATCTGACAAAAGCCTACCATAACTCCACCCTGCATCCAGTAGAATGACCAAAATCTGGAACACTGACAACACTAAATGTTGTCATCCAATGATCATATGGAGCAAGAGGAACTCTCATTCATTGCTAATGGGAATGCAGAATGGTACAGCCACTTTGGAAGACAGTTTGGCTGTTTCTTACAATATTAAACATACTCTTATCATACAATCAAGAAATTGGGCTCCTTGGTATTTACCCAAAGGAGTTGCAAACTTATGTCTCCACAAAAACCTGCACACAAATGTTTATAGCAGCTTTATTCACAATGGCCAAAACTTGGAAGCAACCAAATGTCTTTTCACAGAAAAACAGATAAATAAAATGTGGTACAGCCAAACAATGGGATGTTATTCAGCACTAAAAGGAAATGAGAAACTATCAAACCAAGAAATGACATGAAGAAACTTAACTGTGTGTAACCAATTGAAAGAAGCCAGTCTGAAAATGCTGCATACTATATGAGTCCCACTATATGACATTCTGGAAAAGGCAAAGCTACGAAGACAGTAAAAATATCAGTGGTTGCCAGGGGTTGGGGAGAGGGAAGGATAAACAGGTGGTGAACAGAGGATTTTTAGGACAGTGAAGCTACTCTGCATGATATTATAATGGTGGATACATGTCATTGTACATTTGTCCAAACCCACAGAAGGTACAACACCAAGAATGATCCCTAATGTGAACAATAGACTTTGGGTGATAATGATGTGTCAGTGTAGGTTCATCTGTTGTAACAAACGTACCACTCTGGTGGGGGATGTTGATAGTGGGGGAGGCTATGCAAGTGTGGAGGCAGGGGTATAATGAGAAACCTCTATACTTTCCTCTCAATTTTGCTATGAATTAAAACTGCTCTAAAAAATAAAGTCTATTTTTTCAAAAGCATCTATAACCAGTAAGTGAGTTAAGCAAGATCAATGTACAAAAAAATTAATTGTAACCATAATTCAAAAAGAGTCATGTACCACAATGTTCACTGCAGCACTATTTACAATAGCCAGGACATGGAAGCAACCTAAGTGTCCACTGACAGATGAATGGATAAAGAAGATGTGGCACATATATACAATGGAATATTACTCAGCCATAAAAAGAAATGAAATTGAGTTATTTGTAGTGAGGTGGATGGACCTAGAGACTGTCATACAGAGTGAAGTAAGTCAGAAAGAGAAAAACAAATACCGTACGCTAACACATATATATGGAATCTAAAAAAAAATTTTTGGTTATGAAGAATTTAGGGGCAGGACAGGAATAAAGATGTGGTCATAGAGAATGGACTTGAGGACACCGCGGAGGGGGAAGGGTAAGCTGGGACAAAGTGAAAGAGTGGCATGGACTTATATATACTACCAACTGTAAAATAGATAGCTAGTAGGAAGCAGCCGCATACTAGTTGTAAGGGGGAAGCCCCTTACAACTAGTATGAAAAAAGGAGTAGAGGTATCTAACTCTGCCTCTTTACCTAGTAGGAATAGAGGGAGGAACAGAGGGAGGAAGGGAGGGAGGGTGAAATGCAGGAATTTATATGTGCATTACTGACACAGCATGCCTGTAGACAAAAGTTTTCCGCCATTAAGGCATCTAAGAATTCATGCTAACCTTAAAGTCTGTTCAATGTGGCATCTGGTAAAATCCATGTTAGTTTTGGTAATCCCTAATTTACTAATCCAAACAAACAGTCATGTCAATGAGGGATTTATTCTAGGCAGCCAAGGCACCATGCATTAGAGTCAATAAACATGAAAACATACATAATGCATTCTTTGTAACCTAAGTGAGTCTAAATGGGGAATCTTGAAAGCTTAGCAAATTTCAAAAGTATCACAAGTCACATTTACTTGTTTCATCAGTTGGAGAAATGAGGACAAAGAGTTTTTATGCTAAGGAGAGGTTATATTCATCATTTCCACTTTAGAAATTTGCCCAAGAGTTTGATGTTTCCCAGGATTCACTGAGAATAATAAAACTTTGCTAGTTTACAAATTTCACATACAACACTTATTCTTATGACTTGAAACTATTAATTAAGGCCCTACAAGCAAATGGCACTGTGAAACTTGTCAGCTACTAGAGATTACTGCACTAGAGATTACAATCTCAATAGCCTGCATTTATATGAACAAACAGCACACAACAGAACAATGGAAAACTGCAAATAATAATTTAATTAAATTACTAATTCAATATCTTCTGTATGTAGCGGTATTATGTGACAAATATCGGAGTATAGTTTCGGAGCCTCAACAGATTCAGAAGGCTTTATCAACACTGAAAGAACCTGCCTTTTGAGTGGACCAGATTATTGGGTATTAGATAAAGGAGGCAGCAAGGTAGCTGAGAGACAATGAAATGAAGGGTCAGGGGAAGAAGAAAGTATAAAGACAAGGCTGTCTAGTCGAGGTAATTATTTTTAAGAAATTTTATTTTGAAGATGGGAAACTGTTAATAGTTTTTGGATCAAGTTAATAGTCCTGATCACCACTATGTGATTAAAATGGTGCCAGAGGAAAATTAGTTTGCATGAGTGTTTGACAGATAATAAAGGGCAAGGGCCAGAGGCAAGGACATTAGTCTGCAAATCAGACAGAATAGATGGAGGCTATTCTGAGCTCTAGAGAAAGAGCAGATGGAGCAGAAGATGGCAAGAAGTGGAAGGTGTTGTGATCTGCTGTACAACACAGTACGTGTAGTTAACAATAGGTATGTGCACTTTAAAATATGTTAAGAGGGCAGATTTCATGTTAAGTGTTCTTACCAAAACACACACACAAACACACACACAAGAACACAAAACATAAGGAAATTTTTGGAGGTGATGGATATGTTTACAACCTTGGTTGTGGCAGTGGCATCACAGATATATGTATATGTCCAAACTCATCAAGATGTATATATTAAATGTGTGCAATTTTTGTCTACCAATTATGTATCAGTAAAGCTTTAAAAAAGGACTACTTATATACAATAAAATACTATTCTTAAAAAAGTAGTGTGTCATTCCAGGAAATCTGCATGCTTTGCGAAAAAAGGAAAACAAGATGAATCTAGGGCACAAACTAAAGGAACCTCATGATCGTGAAAATCAGTGACACTGAAGATGCCTGTGAGATGAGACTTCAGAGACCAAAGAACATGCGGAAAGAGCAGAGATTGCCAAAACTTGAAAAATCAGAAGGGAGGTTAGAGAGATGACAAGCATTCCCTTTAATGCAAACATACCCATGGCAAACTTGGTGGAGTATATTTTTGCAAAATAAAAAGATGAAAACAATCTCCCCAGGCAAGGGATTGACTAAGTCAGGTGTTTCCAAACTCTTTTTTTAGGCTCAGAACCTTTGTTCAAAGGATATCCTACATGAATATGCAAAGAAATACTGTGAACGTGAGTCTGCTCTGGCTAAGGAAGGAGTGCAGAGCCCCACCTGGTGAATGCCCTCTTCCCATCCTAGCAGTAGCCCTGGAGGAAGTCTGTAGGATCTCAAGAGGTCCCTAACGCAAAGTTTAAAACCACTAGACGTCACCCCAAAGAGATGTTTCCTTTCATGCTTTTGTGAAAATTTTCTGAGAGCGCTGCTCAAATTAACCCACACAGTAAATATCCTTAAAACACTGCCTCCTCAAACACACAGGGTCTGGGCTTATCCATCAACAGGAATCCTATTCATTCTTCTTTACTTAAATTCTTCAAGTGTGCAGTAATAAAGTGAACATCAATGTACCACCACCGTATCTAATGGATGTGAACATTTAACCATATTTGATTACATCATTTTTAAAGAAATAAAATATTACAGAAACAGTTGAAAACCCCTTTCCCCTCCTTTCCAATCCTTTTCTTCTTCTGCCTCTCCTATCCCAGATAACCACTGTTCTGAGGCTGGTGTTTACTCTTGCTATCAGCAACTTCCTTCCTTTAATCTACATGCATATATCCCTAAATCCATGGTGTTATTTTCTATGTTTTTATAATGACATGTATTATACTATATTCAACCTTCTGCAGCCCTGCTTTTTTCACTCAAGATAATGTTTTCAAGATTTATTCCTACTGATATACATATATACACACACACATATATACAGTAAGTCCCCTGCATACAAACCTTCAAGTTGAGAACTTTCAAAGACTTGAACATGCGTTCCATCAATGTCAGGCATGAGTGAAATTGCAGCTTGCCCTCCGTCTCCTATTGCTGATGATTCTTCAGCTCTACCATCTCCCACCTCCTCTCCCTCCTCCAGTAACTCTTCTTGCCTGTTCACTTGATGCCAGCCCCCGTATACCAGCTGTTATACTGTACTACTGCACTTTTCAAGGTACTGTACTGCAGGATTTTAAATGTTTTCTTCTTGTGTGTGTTTGTTTTTTATGTATTGTTTGTGTGAAAAGTATTATAAACCTATCACAATACAGTACTATATAGCTGATTGTGTTAGCTGTGCGCCTAGGCTACCTTTGTTGGACTTACGAACATGCTCTCGGAATGGAACTTGTTCGTATGTACGGGACTTACACATGTATATGTGTGTCTATATATATATATGTACACACACACACACACACACACACACACACACATATATATGGTTTGCTTATTTTAAGGGCTAAATATTATTCTGTTATCTAACTATCCCACATTTATTCATTTCCCTATTGTGGACATTTAGTTTGCTACCAATTTTTCACTATTACAAACAATGCTATAATGACCAGCCTGTACTTGTCGTATTGTGTGCATGTTTAAGATATTTTTTTAGGATATAACTGAAGTGGAATTACTGAACATAAACAAATGATCTTGATCTTTTAAGCCTCAGCTCAGTTGTCACCTGATTCAAGAGGCCTCTCCTGGCCAGGTTGAGCAGAGTGAAGAGCTTTCCCTTCTCTGGTCCCAAAACATGTTGCAAATACCTCTATCTTGTCCTGCACTCACCACAGAGGTGTAAGTATCTGTTTGTGTGACTGTCTCCCCACGTGAGCCATGATCCCCCCGAGGGCAGGAATCCTGTGCCTAGCACAGAGTAGGTTCTTAGTCAGTGCTTGCTGAATAACAATTGAAGGTAACTGATAAAAGAAGATGTGGTACATATATACAATGGAATATTACTCAGCCATAAAAAAGGACCAAAAATGCCATTTGCAGCAACATGGATGGACCTAGAGATTGCCATACCGAGTGAAGTCAGTCAGACAGAGAAAGACAAATATCATATGATATCACTTCTAAAAAAAATGGTACAAGGAACTTATTTACAAAACAGAAATAGAGTCACAGATGTAGAAAACAAAATTATGGTTACCAGGGGGGAGAGGGGGACAGGGAGAGATAAATTGGGAGATTGGGATCGACATATACACACTACTATATATAAAACAGATAACTAAGGGACTTCCCTGATGGTGTAGGTGTTAAGAATCTGCCTGCCAATGCAGGGGACACGGGTTTGAGCCCCGGTCCAGGAAGATCCCACATGCCATGGAGCAACTAAGCCTGTGCGCCGCAACTACTGAGCCTGCGTCCTACAGCCCAGGTACCACAACTACTGAGCCCACGCACCACAACTACTAAAGCCCGCGCACCCTAGAGCCTGTGTGCCACAACTACTGAGCCCACATGCTGCAACTACTGAAGCCCATGGGCTGCAGCTACTTAAGCCCATGCACCTAGAGCCCATGCTCCACGACAACAGAAGCCACCACAATGAGAAGCCCACGCACTGCAACGAAGAGTAGCCCCCGCTCGCCGCAACTAGTGAAAGCCTGCAGGCAACAAAGACCCAATGCAGCCAAAATAATAATAATAAAATAAATAAAACAAAAGGCAGAGTAAAAATAATAGATAACTAATAAGGACCTACTGTATAGCTCTACTCAATACTCTGTAATGACCTATATGGGAAAAGAATCTAAAAAAGAGTGGATATATGTATATGTATAACTGATTCACTTTGCTGTACAGCAGAAACTAACACAACATTGTAAATCAACTACACTCCAATAAAAATATTTTTAAAAAAAGAAGTCCCTTGCCTGTGTCAGAAGTTATAGGAATGGCAGTGTAAACTCTGGGAGATGGCACACATTCCACCTAGAGAGCTATACATAAGCCCAGGAAGGGGCCCAAATCAAGAATTTATGAGAAAAGAGATTGTACAAAATCTGGGGAGAATATGGAAATGAATCCAGGCCACCTCTGGGTCACACTGCAAACACAACACCTTAGAGGACCTCATTTTAAGTAAAATAAGAAAACAGTACTAAAAGTAATAAAGATATTATCCTGAAGCAAAAAACCAAGGTAAGAGGTCATAGATGATAGAGGAAGGACCAATAGTTAAGGCTAATAAAACTATTGAAGTAATTACAGGTCTTTAAGTCTCAATTTTGCCCTAAATGCATATATTTTTCAGTTGTGTGGCTTTGTGGGTAAACACACACTCTCAGAGCTTCTTAGCAGGCATGTGGATTAGTGTATCCTTATTTGACAACACCTAGCACAATGATAATTGTGAGCATCTTTTGACCCAATAATACCACTGCTAGAATTTGTCCTGTGAATAAATATATTTATAAAATCATTAAACAATTATAGTGGTAAAGCTTTAAACAGCCTAAGTGCTCAACAACAATTAATATATATAAATATATAATATATTAATATTATATATTAATGGCCATATAATATATATGGAATATTATATGGCCATTAAAAAGAATAAGTTAGGGTTACTCCTGGAAAGGAGTTATACAATGTGTTAAGCTGAGGAAATGTGCTGTTAAATTATAAAAGCATAGAACAAGGCAATAATTCCATTTTTATAAAATGTATATACATGAGAAAAAGACACCAGAACATCAACGGTGGCTACCTTTGGGTTTTGAAAAGTGTAGGGGGAGTAGAATTAGCTTTTACTATTTATTTATGCCTTTTGGTGTTATTTGAATTTATGTGTGTGCTGCATTACCTTTATTTTTTCTATTTGTAAATGTCAAAAATGAATTGCTTGAGGTAGGTTATAATGTTTATCTATCTTAACAGTTATGATTGCTTTTACATTCCAAGAAGAGAATGAGGTGAAAAATCATGTATCCTCCTGTAGTCCACAAGGAATGCTGCAGCCTAAACTGCTTGTCCAGAATCTGGCTCATTTCCTAGGCTCCACATTGACTTAATACAGCACATCCTAACAAGGAATAATAAGAACAAAGCGAACAGTCCCTTGCTAGAAGACACTGAGCTTCTTTGCATTTGAATGAGCCCTGAGAAATCTTTCCAGCTTTTCCAGGCTAATCAGAACTCTCCTCAACTCAGGTATCACTTCAACTCATTTTTTAAAATCAACACTAATGGACAAAATACAAGGCAATTAAGTTCAGTACTACATTTCTTTAATATTTAGGTAACCAGCCTAGTACAAATAACAGTTGTTGTCTTTGACTATTCGAATTCACATCCATTCAAGTTGGGGTGGCAGACTTGGGTTTTACCTTGTGTACAAACAGAACAGAGACTATTTGACTCTAATCAAATGTCCTCCTGAGAGCTCCCTCTCCCTCTTTCCTTGTGTACAAGCTCATCCTAGCAGGGGTTGATGTATCCCTATGGGATTTAGGGCAATATTTTGTTGTTCTGATTGAAATGTGTGCTGTCTGGTCCCTATAGTTTAATTTAGAACAGTTAAGGTTCAGGATACATGAGCTGGCAAAGCACATTACAAACAATGGTGGCAGAATAAACTGTAAATCAATCCACACTAAATCACCCTGAAAATCCCTGCCAGTGCTGCAAAGCTATCCCCATTCCAGCCCTGCCTCCTCTCCCCCTCCATCTTCACCACAATAAGGAAGTCTCCACTGTTCAGTTTAGTAACGATTTTGCAGAAGCACTCATCCTTCCAGACATAAAACTTCACAGTCTTGGGCTGGGGTCAAGAGCAGAGAGGAAAAAGATGCTGAGAGGGGTGTAGCTCAGTTCATAATTGTTTTGCCCCACAAATGGGGAATACCTTTTCTGTTTCCCAACTCTGATATTGACACATTGAGAAAATGTGTCACCACACCAGGCTGACTTAACTTATCAGAAATATTTGCTCTTTGGGTCATCTTCTTGTTTATTTATTTTGACTCCTGACTGGGCAGCTTCTTTCTTCCACACCCCAATATATGAATCTGCCCCATAAAACTACTTGGTCAAAGAGGATGAACTACCCCATAAAAGAATCTTCTTCAGCTACAACCTACAAATATTATAGGAACTCACCTTCCACATCTTCTATTGTTTTATAAATGGAAGAGGGCTAGGATAAGCAGCTCTTCCTGTTGTTCTGGGTAGGGACACTCACTGCAGGGCTGGTACAGACCACGTTTCCAAATTCCAAGGAAGTTATAAAGGCACGTTGCATGGCATCAAAATTTTAAATGTGTACATCTTTCCATCTAGCAGTTTCACTATCAGGATTTTTCCAATAGGGCTCTTTTCTCAAAAAGGCAAAGACAGGTATGTGAACACTGCTTGAAATGTAGTATAGTACAGCAAAAAAAAATTATAACCAACGTAAATTTCCTCCAAGTGGGCAATAAATGCAATCTTGTGATAGATACTGTGCAACCCTTAAAAAGAAATGTACTTCTACATGAACTGATTCAGAAAAACTACCTTAAGATACAGCTAAATTTAAAAATGACTTGTAGAACAGATTGAATAGTATAAACCCATTTTTGTAAAATGCACATTATGTTAGTATATGCATTTTTTAAATCAGGGACAATAGATGCAAAATCCATGATAACTGCTATCCCTGGGGGTGGAATTTCAAGGGAATTTTTCCTTTATTTTGTTATTGTTTAATTTTGTACAAGAAGCATATATTACTTTTCTAATCAGAAAATGTATACTTATATAAATACAAATATATATGTAGCAAAGCATAATGTAAAAAATGGAATCTATCTTCTATTTTCCCTCATTTCTCTATCCATTCAGCAGTTATTAAAAGCCTGTTGACCTGTTGAGTACCACTGTGGCAGGTTCTGAGAATACAAAAACAAGGCTTTCATAGATGTTAAAGAGATAGAGGGGAAACGCCACTCCTCTGTACACCTCCATTAGAGTCCAGAATCTTGGGTTGGCTTCCCAATCAAGCAAGACAAAGAATTCAAATAATGACCTTGTTCAATTCAAGTTCTTTGTCTTTCCCTAACTCACCTATAGACGTAAGGATGATAGCTGTCACTCTACAACTCAGGAGTTGGTCACTTGAGATCCCTCTAGCCTCTGGATACTCAAATCTTCTTGGGCTTACTAATAGTAGAACTATAATCACTAGCATTTATTCAGCACCTATTGCATGTCAGATGCTGCACCAAATTCTTTACTCACATTATCTCATGTCATCCTCAAAGCAGCCTTATGAAATAGTTACCATCACATATATTATCTTTTTTTCTTAACGTAAATGACTGAAGAGACCTGCCAAGGTCATTCAGCTAACACATGGCAGAGCCAGGTCTGCATACAGCCCAAATCTCCAGACCCCTATAGCAATGATAGGCATACAGTTGGTGCTCACACCAGGAGTGGTCACTGCAGTAGCTGGTAGTTCTAGTAACATTTGCTAAGCTGTCACTCTGTGAAAGGAAACTGACAAAGCAAGGGAAAAACAAAACATAATTATAAGATTTGGAAAGTCCATGCCAGTATCCTGTCAAACTCATGATTTATGAAAAGCGTTAATGAAGTATAAACAATTCCAGGTGGGTCATTCAATCAAGCTCTTGATGGTGTGCTTTCACTGTTCGGAATCTGGTGGTTACTGAATTGAATACTAATTCCTTATGGGAGAAAACTTCAGACTGAATTACGTTGTAATTATGAACTCAGGAAAGGGGCTGGCATATAAGCGTGTCTATGTGTTGACTGTGTGTGTTGGCTACAAGACCAGTACTATTGCATCAAGCTCTCATCGAATGCAGGATGCTCTGGATTCAAGTCCAAGCTTTGATTACAGGATTTGAAATGTGAGCTCACCTCACCTTCAGTTTCCTCCCCAGCCAATGAAGACACTGGAGCTGCTCACCTCAAAGCGAGACAATGTGTAGAAGCCAATGCAACAGGCAATACTTGCTGGGTTTCCACCTCTTAACCCTTAAGGTTCAACTTCCTCCCCAGTTTCATCCAATGAATAATCTTCTAGCATCTAGCATATGCTTGAAACTATGCTTCAACACAAATTCAAAAATGCACATCTCTACCCCTAATTAGTTCCAAATCTGGTCATGAAGTTCAATTCTATTAGAGAGTCTACAGATAGTTTCCCAGATAGCACACTTTTAGCATGCCACTCCCTTCTTAAGAATTATTAAAGGCTGCCTACCTATTCTCAGATTTCAAACAGAAAAATTTACCTACCTTCTAGCCCAAAGCATGACCTCTTTCCTTTATAAAATTCACAGCTGTCTCTCCTCAACTCTGAATGACTTCAGCACAGTACTTAAAATCTGTTTTAGATCTCAGAGTTTGTCGCCCCCACATGCTAGGTACACAATTGGATCTTAAAGACATTTTGATCAAAATAATAAAGAAAAAGCAATTATAAATGGGGAAATGGGGGATTATTATTAAGATATTCTCATAATGAAGTTAGTCTTCTTTTACTTACTATCAAATTGCCATTTCTCATATGCTCCTGGTGTTTTTAGAACCAAACAGGTCCTCAGAAGTCACCTAATTCAACCTCTCATTGTCCAAATAAGCAAATTACCATGCAGAGAGAGAAAATTATCTGTGGATTGAACATCCATCCACTTATTTATTTGATAAATATTTATTGAACATATATGGCATGCCAGCACTATTCTAGGTCCTGGGGAAATTGACAAAAGTCCCAATCCTCATATAGTTAACACTATAATGGGAGAGAAAGACAATAAACAACTAAACAAATCAATATATGCTAAAATTTCAAGAAGAAGTGAGTGTGATGAAGAAAAAAAGGAGTAAAAAGGTGGTGGGTTGGCATGTTACTTTAGATAATATGTCAGGGAAAGGAAGCAACCAGTACAAATGTCCTGAGACAAGAATGAACTTAGTGTGCTTAGGGGACTAAGACTGGTGTCCTTGGAGCATGGCATATGAGGAGTAAGAGAATTTAAATAAGTAGAAAAGGGCCATGTTGTTAGAGCCATGTAAGCTATGATAGACTCTGGGTTTCACTCAAAGTGTGATAGGAAACCATCTGTAGAATCTTAAGTATCAGAGTGACATGATTTTATTACCTTTCTAAGAGATCATTCTGTGTAGAACAAAAGGAACTCTCATTCATTGCTAATGGGGATGCAAAATGGTACAGCCACTTTGGAAGACAGTTTGGTGGTTTCTTATAAAACAAAACATACTCTTAATATACGATCCAGTAATTGTGCTCCTTGGTATTAACCCAAAGGAGTTGAAAATGTATGTCCATACAAACACCTGCATACAAATGTTTGCAGCAGCTTTAGTCATCATTTCTAAAACTTGGTAGCAACCAAGATGTCCTTCAGTAGGTGAATGGATAAATAAAATGTGGTATATCCAGACAACAGAATATTATTCAGCACTAAAAATGAATGAGCTACTATCAAACCATGTAAAGATATGAAGGAAACTTAAGTGCATATTACCAAGTGAAAGAAGCCAATCTGAAAAAGCTACATACTGCATAGTTCCAACTATACTGACATTCTTAAAAAGGCAAATCTATGGAGACAATAAAAAGATCAGTGATTCAGAACCAGAATTTTAAAAATCTTAAAATTTGTATGGAGACACAAAAGACCCTGAATAGCCAAAGCGATCTTGAGAAAGAAAAACGGAGCTGGAGGTATCAGGTTCCCTGGCTTCAGACGATACTACAAAGCTACAGTCATCAAAACAGTATGGTACTGGCACAAAAACAGAAATATAGATCAACAGAACAGGACAGAAAGTCCAGAGATAAACCCATGCACCTATGGTCAATTAATCTACAACAAAGGAGGCAAGGCTATACAATGGAGGAAAGACAGTCTCTTCAATAAGTGGTGCTGGGAAAACAGAACAGCTACATGTCAAAAAATGAAATTAGACATTCTTTAACACCATACACAAATATAAACTCAAAATGGATTAAAGACCTACATGTGAGACTGGACACTATAAAACTCCTAGAGGAAAACACAGGCAGAACACTCTGACATAAATCACAGCAATATCTTTTTCAATCCATCTCCCAGAGTAATGGAAATAAAAACAAAAATAAACAAATGGGACCTAATGAAAAAAACATAAACAAAACAAAAAGACAGCTCACAGAATGGGAGAAAATATTTGCAAATGATGCGACTGACAAGGGGTTAATCTCCAAAATTTACAAACAGCTCATGCGTCTTAATAACATCAAAGCAAACAACCCAATCAAAACATGGGCAGAAGACCTAAATAGATATTTCTCCAAAGAAGACATACATATGGCCAAGAGACACATGAAAAGATGTTCAACATCACTAATTATTAGAGAAATGCAAATCAAAACTACAATAAGATATCACTTCACACCAGCCAGAATGGCTATCATCAAAAAATCCACAAACAATAAATGGTGGAGAGGGTGTGGAGAGAAGGGAACCTCCTACACTGTTGGTGGGAATGTAAATTGGTGCAGCCACTATGGAAAATAGTATGGAGGTTCCTTAACAAACTAAAATGGAGCTACCATATGATCCTGCAGTCCCACTCCTGGGCATATATCCAGGGAAAAGCATGGTCTGAAAGGATAAACGCACCCCAATGTTCATTGCAGCGCTGTTTACAACACCCGAGACATGGAAACAACTTAAATGTCATCAACAGAAGAATGCAAAAAGAAGATGTGGTACATATATACAATGGAATATTACTCAGTCATTAAAAAGAATGAAATAATGCCATTTGAAGCAACATGGATGGAACTAGATATTGTCATACTGAGTGAAGTAAGTCAGAGAAAGAGAAATATCATATGATATCGTTTATATGCAGAATCTAAAAAACAAAATGATACAAATGATCTTATTTACAAAACAGAAACAGACTCACAGACTTAGAGAACGATATGGTCACCAGGAAGAACAGTGGAGGATGGGGATAATTAGGGAGTTTGAGATTGACATGTACGCACTGCTATTTTTAAAAAGGATAACCAACAAGGACCTCCTGTATAGCACAGGGAACTCTGCTCAATATTATGTAACAACCTAACTGGGAAAAGAATTTGAAAAAGAATAGATCCATGTACATGTGTAACTGAATCACTTTGTTGCACAACTGAAACTGACAACATTATTAATCAACTATACTCCAATATAAGACAAAAAGTTAAAAAAAAAAAAAAAGAAAGGCCACTATACTTTGGAACTCTCAAAAAAACAAAAATTGGTGGTTGCCAGTGGTTAGAGAGAGGGAGGGATGAATAGACAGAGCACAGAGAATTTTTAGGACAGTGAAACTATACTCTGTATGATACTATAATGGTAGATATGTCCTTATACATTTGTCCAAACCTATAGAATGCACAACACCAAGAATAAACTCTAGTGCAGACTATGGACTTTGGGTGATAATGATGTGTCAGTGTAGGTTCATCAGTTGTAACAAATGTACCACTCAGTGAGGGATGTTGATGATAGAGAGGTTATGCATATGTGGGCAAGAGATGTATGGAAAACCTCTGGTAACTTCCACCCAGTTCTGCTGTGAGCTTAAAAGTGATCCAAAAAACAAAGTCTATTTTAAAAAAAAAGAAAGATTATTATGGCAGCTGTGTGGAAAATAAAACAAAGCCCAATGAATGCAGAAGTAGATAAATCAGTGAAGAAGCTACTACTAGTCTAGATAAGAGATAAAGGAAAGCCAGGACTAAGATGGCAGTGGGGGAGGAAGTAAGACTGGAGTATGTTTTGAAGGTAGAACGAACAGACTTGTTGATGAACTGGATGTGGAATGTGAAGGAGAAAAAGATCTTTGACCTGATGATGCTGAGAACGAAAGACAGGAAGAAGCAGATCTGGAGTGAAATCAAGTCTCTGCTCTGGATATTTTAAGTCTGAAATGATGTGTTGGACACCTGGATGGTAACGTTGAGCAGCAGTTAAATGTAAATATCTAAGATTCAGAGGCACTCTCAGGCCTAGAGATATAAAATTGGGAATCACCAGCTTACACATGACATCAAAAGCCATGGGACTAGATGAGGTGACCAGTGAGAGTAGACAGCAAAGCGAAGAGAAGTGAACTGAACTCTGTGCCCAGGAGCACACCAACACTTAGAGTACAATAACAAGATAGTGACTAGAAGTTGAAAACCAGTGTGGAAGCAGAGGCATTTAAAGAGACAGACAAGAACCCAGATCCTCACCAGCTAGAATCCTGAACCAGGAACCCAGAATCTTGAACCACAAGACTGAAATGCTACAGCCTCTATCCCTTTCTTGTGGGTATAAGGGGGCAAGGACCATGGGAGGGGGCACAGATCCACTTACATGTGCCTTCTCAGAGCTAGTGTAACTTGAGTGTGCCTATACACCCTTGGTGCAGCTTCCTGCCCAAGAGAAAAAAAAGCTCTTTCTTACAGCAGCAAGAAAGTTGCCTAAACCTTCAGCATGAATACCCAGTACCAGACTATGGGCAGCAGACAAGGGCAAGAAAAAGAACTCATTAGGTGGAGAACAGGCACTGACTTTTGCCTTGGGAAAGTTGGGACTTTCCTCAAGTAAAATGGATCCAATGATCATAGAATGCTGGGGGCTAAGCCCTGCGTTAGGTACTACACGGCAGCTACAGAGATGTGTAAGACAAGTCCCAGATCTTCAAAGAGATGCCAGCCAGGTGGATTGAGGATAAAGTGGCTAGAAGCTGCGTACCTAATCCTGAAATGTGGGAGAAGAAGCCTCATCCCACATTATCCTCCACCTTCACCTTCCTGGACTTCCGCTGCGAAAAGTAAGTTGGGTTTTCCAACACCCTATGTTAAAAGACATTTTGGTAGTGTGTGCCTAAGAAAGTCCTGGAGCAAGCCCCCTTCTCTGCATGTAACAGTCCTGGTCTCCTGCTACAAGAGCGCAGTGCATGCCAGTCAAAGCTCTCTTGACAGCAGATAGGATAAAGGAGTTTGTAAAGAGAGGGATTTTCACAAATGCTTGATTAGGACCCTTCAAAAGTCCAGTGGTCTAAGGCTCTCTGCCCCTTCTTAAGGGGACATGGGTTCTTCTACTGATTTTTCTGACCTTTAAGGAGGTTCTGTTGTTGATCTTCTTAATAAAATGAGCGGTATTAAAATGTGCATTATAGGGCTTCCCTGGTGGCGCAGTGGTTGAGAGTCCGCCTGCCGATGCAGGGGACACGGATTCGTGCCCCGGTCTGGGAAGATCCCACATGCCGCGGAGCGGCTGGGCCCATGAGCCATGGCCACTGAGCCTGCGCGTCCAGAGCCTGTCCGCAACGGGAGAGGCCACAACAGTGAGAGGCCCGTGTACCACAAAAAAAAAAAAAAATGTGCATTATAGTATTTGTATGGGGCAAATGACTGTCTTGTGCACCTTCTCTCTCCAATCCTTCACCCATGGCAGGCACCATTAATCAATCATGGTAGACTTCTCCATTGCAAAGGATGCAACCTTTTCACCACAGCACTGCAGGCAGCACTGTAAGTCAAAATTACCATGTAACATGAAACTTGTTTCTCATCTTTGGCATGGTAGTCAGCAGTAGAGCACTTAGAATCGAACACAGTTCTGAATCCTGGTTCTGTCATTACTGGTCTTGCGACCCTGGGTCCCAGTTTCACTGCTTATTAGCTGTTTAACTTTGGACACATAAACCAAAATCTCTCTAAGCCTCAGTTTCTTCATATGTTCTTCAGAGGAAAAGCCCATTTTCCTTTGAGAGCTGGGGATGAGGGGACATATTTGGATTGGGAGGAGTCAGGCAAAGCTTCCCTAAAGAGGGAATGCATGTGCTAAGATGTAAGGGAGGATGAGAGCAGTCTCCCACAGGAGAGGACGGTGCTGCATGAGAGAAGGTCCACGAGGATGGAGAACAGAGATCAAGGGGTCAACAGGCAAGGGCCGGGCTATATAAGCCTTTTAGAACATCTTAAGAATTTTGATAATTATAAACGCCATGGTTGACCATACAGAGGATTAAGCAGGGTGGGCAACGTGATCAATTGCTAATCTGGAAGACTTTACCACTGTCTCTTATGGGGAAAACATATCAGAGAGAGACAAGGTTTGAGATGAGAAGACTAGTTAGAAGGCAGCTGCAGTGCTCAGGGGAAAGTTGTATTAACTCAGACTAGGGAGGCAGCTTTTGAGACTGGGAGAAGTAGAGAAAAGTCAGACATCTAAAACAGGCTTTAAAAAATTGAGGAGGAATTGGTGATGAATTTAGGGAGCCATCAAGGATAATGCCTGGGGTGTTGTCTTAGTCTTCAAGGTGGATAGTTGTGGCATTCACTAAGACAGGAAAAATCAAAGAAGACCTGATATTTGGTGGGGTTTGTTTTGTGTTTTTGTGGGAGAAGACTTACAGATCCAAGTAAAAGTGTTAAATAGGCAGATGGATACACAATAAGAAGGATTCAAATTAAAGATGAAATAATGGAGTCCAAAATCAGTCCTGCTGGCATATTTAGTCAATGCATGAACATTGATAAGTCTCCCTCCCCATGATAACTGAGAGAAGAGACAGCCAACTCATTCTCTCAGCCTAGCCTGGACATACAACACCCACAGTAGTACTAACATCTACCCAAATGCCTGCCTACACTGAACATGCTTGTCTTTGCTGCTTTTGCCCAGAGTCTGGATGCTGAGTAACTGAATCCTGGTATTGAAGAAGGTTAGCTCTAGAAGGAGATGTAGAGATCATCCAATGCTGTTGCATGACCATGTGGAGATGTGTTGAAATGCACAGCTGTTTAGAAAGGGTGCTGGCCTCAGAGAAAGAACACCTGGATATTTTCCCTGCCCACTAACACTCTGCTGACCTCATTTTACAGATTTGAAAACTAAGGTCCTTCCAAGTGAAATGACTTGTCCAAGGAGTTAGTTGCAGGGTAGGGACCTAAATCCACATACTTCCAAAACTTTTCAGCGTTTCTGATTTTTCAAAATATTTTAAGTCCACAATTATAATAAGTACATGGAAGAGGTATTAGCAAATCCATGAACATAACCCCTGTCCAGACTTCTAACTTCACTCATTCATTCAATAAATATGCACTGAGAACCCACTAAGTGCCAGGCACAGGGCCAAAGAGAAGTGTTGGTATAAACTCAGACCTTAGTCCAAGAAATGGGTAAAGCACCTAACCGTACAGGTGAAATACAAAGCTTTGAATATTCAATCATACTGGTGGAAATTTTTAAACATTTTCCAGCTTTCTAAAGGTAGTTGCCAAAGACCCATACAAGAATTTACTTTCATCAAATGATTTGCCCTCATAAAGTCAGAGGTATAGAAGCTCAGGTAGCCAAGGATTTGAGTTTAACACAGGGCAGGAGCACACAAAAGGTGTGACTCCTACCTGCTTTCTGCAAGGAACATGCTTCCTCATGTGGGATCAGAAAGACTGTGTTCCACAAGTAACAATGGCCCTGACTCACGAGGGTCACAGATTAGTTCAGTGAGGCCTCTGAAAGTTCAGATCTCTATTAGGGACAGCCCAATGTATTTGAGCCCTTTGATATCTGGTTATCAGGATGAAAACAGGACTCCTGGCACTAGATACTGCTGATGAACCACAGTAAGCAAGAAGTCTTTATTGCTACTCTGCCTAGAGTCAGCTAAAAGAAACTGAATAAAAGAGAAAAACAAAGTAAAAGATTAACAGGGGCTTTCCAAACTGTAAACTTGCCATTATCATTTGTGTTTTGCACAAACTTCAGTCACCATGTTCCTTTCACCCTCTACATGGGACAGTGGATTATTTATTTACCATCATATAAATTGTGACTAAAGGCAGATTGGAGTATTCACCCATACAAGTGCTTTCAGCCTTCTTGCTATGCATGGATCACTTACACAAATTTGTGACCTACATGGGTAAGTTTGATGATATAAAATGGATGGGACATTTTACAATCATGAAAATTAAAATTATGAAGACAAGACAGCAGCCTGAAAAATGCTTATGATATAACACTAACGAAAGAATGCAAACTGTCACATATGCTGTGATTATGACTTGTAAAATCAGGTTTGCCTTCAGTAAGATTAGATATGCAAATGGAATACTGCTGTTTGTAAATGGTAAGATGTTGTATTAAAGTGAAAGGATTAAGGATTAGTAGGGGGAAAGAAATATTTTTCAGTTTTCTTTAGTGTGGTTTATTTGAGAGGTTTTTAAATTTTATTTTTTTGACAGGGTGTGAACTCTATATGGTTCAGAGAAATAGTCTCCACAATGAGCAGAGAATAGAACAGAATGCTCTCACTTTTTCCCCGTGTCTGTGTGTCTGTAATCATTATTTGTTCAATTTCAGCCTGTAACAAAGCAGAAGACACTTATTTGAAATCCAAGCCTTGATGAAAATTTCACAGGGAGTAGCTTGGGTCCATGTAGACAGGGAGCACCTGTGGGGGTAAAAAGACTGGATTCAAATCCCAGTCTGGCAAATTCCTGGATTCAAATCCCAGTCTGGCAAATTCCTTCTTTTCCTTGCCTATTAAGTGGGAAGGAGGAGAAGAAAGGAATTTTTGCTGAGTGGTTACTATGGACCAAGCTCTGGGCTTGGCAATTTCTCATACATCATTTCATCTAATCTTCACAACAGCCCCATGAGACAAGTATTAGTCTTCAATTTACCAGTGATACACTGAGGCTTCAAGACACTAAATAATGTGCTCACAGTCATATAGCTAGCAAGTGGCCAAGCCAAAATCCAAACCAAGGATTGTCTGTCCCCAGAATCTGCTCCTGTCACTCTCTGGATGCAACTCCCCAGTTATTCTGGGACGGAATTAGCTAATGGATCAGGCTCACAGTGGGGGGCCTGATAAATATTTGTTGAATCAGAACTCACCATCACCATCAAAACTCTCTGAGCCCCTACTCTAGCTTCTTCAGCTCCCTTGACCAGCCCAGGAGAGAGAGTTTTCCCGTTTGCCACTGAGTGAGGCTCAGCCCACCCATCCCATGGAGAACAGGCACCCACAGACCTCCAGTGGGTGGGAGGCAGAACAGCAGCCTGGAGGGGTCCTGTTAGTGGAGGCGTCTGAGGCAGAGCAGCACCCAGACACCCAGCCCTAGAGTACAGGTCCTGAGCATTCTCCAAGCCCAACAGTGTGCTGATGCACAGCCTTAAGTAAGAAGTTCTACACTGCCCAGTTAGGGCTTGAAAAGGACTAAGGAGGAAAAGCGAGAGGAAGCACTGGGGGGTAAGGGGGGTGTTCAAAGGGCTCCCTCTTTCTCTCCATCTTGAACCACAGGCTTTAATATAGTCTGAAGTGACAGTGCAGCCTGGTTCCTTTTTAAGGCAGACTCCTAATTCCAATTCAGCACTGCTCCACAGAAAGCACATAGAGGTATTTATTTTCTTACATTCACCATAATCACATAAACAGAACTTGCCTTGCCTTTTCTCCTTTTGTTCACGGTGAGGTGAAGATAATTTCCCTTTTTAATAATATCAAGACTATTTTTTCCCTTCAAATGCAAGAAAAGAGTAGGAACATTAACAACCCCAAACTGTTCCAGAATATAGTCTTTTCACTGGCCTTTTCACATTACAATACACTTAAAGGCTCAGATAGAGAGCAGAATTAAAGATAGACACTTCCCTAGTATTTTGAAATCATTATGAGTTACAATCCTTTTGATGCAAAGGGCTCCTTTTTTTAACCATGATGTCCTTTACGTGAATAGTAAAAAAATGTTCACGGTAATAAATGCACCAGGAAAAAAAGGTTAGGAAAAAAATGGAAATCCTGTTTGTGTCCATAGGTGAATTGCTGCTGTGAGGCGGCTGCAATTTGACTTTGTACAAAAAGGGTCACTGAACAGAAGGTCAGGCAGCTGGCCATTTCCATTTCAAAGATGCTATCAAAAGGCCAAGAGGCAGTTCACCCAGCAGCCCTTTAGCAAACAAGATTTTCTCCTCCCTCATTTATGATATTTTTTTATGCCAAATAGTTGAGCAAGAAGGTCCCTGATTCATTTCCCCCAGAACACAAGCAGCCTGTATGAGGTTTGGGGAGGACTTTAGTTTAAGGAATTGGAAGAGTTTTGAGTAATGAGGAACCATTTGGTGGCCACTTATCAAACATTTTGCAGCAAAGTAATAAATCACAGCAGAGCCTTCACTCCAGGCCGAGACAAGTGGGGAAAGGTAGCTCTGTTATTACGAATTATGGCTTGTCACGTCTGCAATGAGAGAATTTGGTTTCACAAACACCTCACTCATTAATTGAGGCCCTTTTGCAAAAAACCATAGGAGGAAAGCACAACATTTGGGGAGATTATGATTTTGGTTGAGTTTGAGGTCTTTGTAGTTAGAGCTGACCTACTAGCTGTTGCCAGGCAAAATGATGCTGGAAGAGCTAAAAATTACAAAACCCTAAATTGCATGGGCCTATACAACGTAAACATCACAGGAGTGGAACATAGTCTGGAATATGGAAGAACAGTCACCTGGCCTGATACTTTCCACCACTGAAATCCCTTGTGGAGATTCTTATGAGCAGATTTCTAATCACTACATTAAAAAAAGCACAATAGTCAACACTAAAAGCACCACTCTTTGGCCTGCCCATCAGGAATACCAGGGGAGGCTGGACCAATGCTAGGAGAGTCTTGGGCCACTTGTGACCAGAACCACCAGCATGAGGCCAACCGAAAACAAGGCAAAGGTCAAAACCAGGGAAGTCCCGTCCATCGGCTGGTCCTAGAAATGCAGAAGAAAGCTAAGAAAAGTTCAGGAGCTGCATAAATGCAGGAATAGGGTGACACAAAGAGCAAGAGTGGATGAAAAATACAAGGTCCACAATAATTGATTTAAACGGGGTGTTTAGTGGAACAGGACTTTGTCATGAGAGAAGGGATGGTACCTAGTGAAGTCTCAAAGCATAAGCCAGGTCAGATATGTATGGGCCCTAATATTCCCCCAAGCTATCTTTACAAGGCCCTCATACTTTGCCATCTTTAACACTTTTCTCTGTAAAATGATACAAATAGCTTCCCAGCTGGTCCTTTTACCTCCGTGACAGCATGAGACTTGATTGACCTATCCCTGGATGACCAGTCATTAAGAGCACAGAGCATCCATAGAAATCTCAAAGAGGTCAAGGTGGGGTCTGGAAACAGCCCCCTGGGGGAGTACACCAGCAATTTCTTTGCAGTTTTGGCCACGCTAGTGAACTCTGTCGCAATGGTAAAAATAATTCTAACATTCTTGAGGAAAAAAAGACTGACTAATAACTGCTCTATTTTGAAGATGTACTTAATACTATGAAGGAAAAGTGTGATTGCCCCAAAATATTCTAGTAGTTTTAATTGAGTGCTATCTAAAGGCTAATTAGAATGAATGACCTTGCATTTTCTTATTATTTTATCTTTTAAAGCGACCCTTGTTTAAGTCATTTTATGCTTACAGGGGCAAAAAAGATATTCCCTCTTGCTCTTTATATTTTTCCAGAATTTTCGGTCTCCAATGCTTAGGAGAAATGTCTGGTGGCTGGAAGGGGTGGGGGGTGGGGGTGTAGAGGGGGAAAAAAGGAAGAGAGAAAAGGAGGAAGGGAGGGAAGGAGGAAGGAAGGGAGGGAAGGAAGGAAGGAAAGAGGGAGGGAGGGAGATACAAATCCAATGCTGCCTGGCTGCTACTTCAAGAAGTAATCGCTGGCATCTGTCAGAACTCCCACTAAATGAGGATTGGTCTTATTGGGTGTTTGCTCTGCTCCCATACACCTAATTGTGTGCCTTGACTATGATGGAATTTGTTCCTTAAGTAAAAGGGGAAACATGAGCCTTAGTGCTTTAATAGCATGGTATCTTCTGAAGTAATAAATGACCCAGAGGTTGGATTTGGCAGCAGGGGACCTACTTCCTATGTTCTCCCCAGAAGTGTCATGAGTCGCTGAGATCATTAGAGAAAAAAGGGAGTTTGGAGGAAGATGGAGTGAGTGGAGAGGGGAAGGAAAGTGTGAGGTGATGTTATGGAAGAGAAAAGAGATCTTGCGGATTCTCTGCCTGTAACAGCTAGGCTTTTACCAGTTTGAAACAGTACACTTTGAAGAGCGTGACCTGCAGCTCTTTCGTCACTGAACAAATTCATTAATAAGAACCTTAACAGGCTCTGCCTGTTCCCCAGTGGTGGCTGGTGGGCTTCAAGAATGAGAGACAGGGCTTCCCTGGTGGCGCAGTGGTTGAGAATCTGCCTGCCAATGCAGGGGACACAAGTTCGAGCCCTGGTCTGGGAAGATCCCACATGCCGCGGAGCAACTAGGCCCATGAGCCACAACTACTGAGCCTGCGCGTCTGGAGCCTGTGCTCCGCAACAAGAGAGGCCGCGATAGTGAAAGGCCCGCGCACAGCAATAAAGAGTGGCCCACGCTTGCCACAACTGGAGAAAGTTCTCGCACAGAAATGAAGACCCAACACAGCCATAAATAAATAAATAATTTTAAAAAAAAAAAAAAAGAATGAGAGACACTGAATCTGGACTTGTAGTGATGTTGTCACTGTCCCTTAATGTCTCTCTAAACTTGTTCTGCATGAGGGCTCTCCTTGCATTTCCAGCCCCACATCCTGAGGACCCCCCGGGAGAGTCCCTGCAAGCCCAAGACAAAGCAATGTTCAAATCCCCAGGGTGGGCTCCCATAACCATTCCCTGCATGAGCCTCAACTGAGAGGGCAACTAGCAGAGGTAAGGAGCACACACACATCTGTGGTCAGATTTTCACATCCCCTCTGAACATAGTAGGCGATCCTATGATTCCCCCTCAGAACTGCTGCAGGGAGGAAAGAATGTTGGCATCCAAGAGATGTGGGCCAGAGTTGTGTGACCAAAATTCACACCCTAGGCATGAAGACAATTGAGGGAGCTTGCAATGGCCCATAATATTAATGCCTTTTTCTTCAGTGTGAAAGCCTTTTCATCTACCTGCTTTCTTTATTCATGTAGAATAAAAGTCCTGTTGGGTCATTAGTTTCCTTCCCATTTAACATATAAGGAAAACTGAGACTCAGGTTAAATGGCTACTCCAAGCTAGTGAATGACAGAGCCAGGACAGACACTCTGATCCCCTGACTCCAAGTCCACTCGTCCCAGAGCCAGGACTGGGTCTGCTTGAGGGGTGTGGAAAGTTTTTTCCATCTAAACAATAAGCCCCTAATAACCTGAGATGGTACTGAGGATTTCCACTGTTTGACACCCTTCTGGGTTAAAGAATAGAATCTCCAGTGTCTTCTCTGGACTTGGCAAATCAGACAGCATCTCCTAGCCCTGAGTGAGGCAACGACAAGAGGAATACAGAACGAGTTCCTCATGCTCACAAGTCCTGATGGGTAGAGGGCCGCCAGGAGAAAGTCAGTACTCTTGGGAAGCAGTTGGAATGTCCCTGGTACCAGGTAAAGAGCAGGGAGGATGGAGATGAAGAGATGGGAAAAAAGAAAAGAAAAATAAAGATTGTCCACTCAGAAAGAGAAGCCACCAGGAATCATAACACAGCTGCAGGAGGCAATCAACTGGCCCCTCCTTGAGTAAGCCTAATGCAGGCACCAGCTAGAGAAAGGGTGGGAGACTGGCCAAGGGTAGAATTTGGGGGAGTGCCCTGGCCTGGCCGGGCCGACATTTCCTGCCAAGCCCTCTAGACCTCAATCTAAAAATCTCAGATAATACCCTTTTACCCTGGGTCACTTGCAAACCAAGCAGATTTCTCGCTGAGGGATCTATGACACTTAGGCTTGTGGGAGAATAATTTATGTAATCAGCCGCTCAAAACTCAGAGAGTGATTGTTAAGACAGAGACAACTAGGCTATAGTGAAAAGAGCACTGACCCCAATCTGGGACACAGAGAGGAAAGAACCAGCATCTACTGAGTTCCCACCACAAACCAGGTATTGTGCCAGGCACTGTATATGTATTGCTCACTTAATCCTCTAAACAGCCCTATAAGGTAGGCATGATTATCCTCATTTTACAGTTGGGGAAACTGAGGCTCCAAGATTAAGTAACTTGTCCAGGGTCACACAGCTAGTTAAGTGACAAAAGTAGAATTCAAACAATCCAGCATGGATTATGCGTTTTCTAAATGACTCCAGTAAATTTCATAGAATTATCTCAAGAATTAAATAAGATGACGATAATAAAACCTGGATAAACCCAAAGCACTATGCAAATATTGGCTCTGTGTGTGCATGTGTGTACAAACAATACTTGCATACAGGCAAGTATTCATATCTACAGTTCCTTGTACAGAATAGCCATGTCATTTAGTATCAGTGGCATGTTTCTCTCCAGAAAGCAAATATCTGTACCTTACACAATTCCCCTATGAACACCATCACCACCACAGCCATTAAGTGTGGTCCCCAGATGAAGTATGAGCATGCTGGTCAAAAATGGATATTCACAGGCTGAAAGCACTTTATGATTATCAGGGGACAAAAAATGAATTAAAATCACACCCTGCTAAGTGCCACAGAAGTATTTTCAAATTAGCGTCGTTGCTGCTATCTCCCTAGTCCCTGGCATGTGGGTTGTACCTGCTGACATGTCCCTCAGGAAAACTAAAATGTTCAAATCGGACCAGAGACAGCTGATTACAGTTTATTTTCCATGCCAACGACAACAGAAACAGGTCTGCTTTCTCAAAGCTTCTCTCTCCCTGTCCTAATGAAATGCGTGTCTTTTCTGAGGATCATTCCTTGGATTTACAAATTCTCGGGTCATACAAGTGCTGACTCTGTACATGCATGTCCCTTAGAGTGAGCACTGCCTTAAAGCTTGCACCCCAGGCACCTTGCTTACTTCACCCGAACGGAGGTCCCAAATTTCCTAGCACCAGCACAGGCACCAGACCATGAAAGACAGCAAGAACCTCTTGGAAGAGAGTGCCTGCCCTCATAGAATGCCACTGAAGCCACCACAAGTGTGGTGATATATTTTTCTAAACCACAAGGCAAGAGAAACCAATATATGGAAATGCATAAGAGCCAGACAACACTATTGCCCCAGCACTTAGAAATCATGATATACAGCCTACTGCTCAGGTGCCCACCCTTCCATTATCCTAAATTCCAAGTGATGGGAAGAAGTGAGAGCAGGGCTAACTATTGTATCTCTGCAGGCTGCCTTCCCTCCTCCCAACCCCTGAGCTCCAACATACTTCAGAGGAAGGAGTGAAGGCATAACAAAGTGCTTTCCTGCCTGCCTAGCTTACATCATAGATCACACCCTGTTAGAAGTCCCAGCCTAATGCAACACCAACTCACAGGTGAGAACTTGCTGTGCAATCAAATGTACTTAATGAACTCAGGAAATGATCATATATCCAGGTTAGACAGTAACACTTTCTACACCAACCCCATGTAGAGAGGGTTACCCTAGCTTTACCATTGAAGGGAACAAAGGTACGAAATATTTCAGTGTTCAGATGATCCAGGCTGCATTTCTAGCAAACAGAATCAGTGGGTGTTAACCAACAACCAACACCTCAGATGGTGTGAAACAACTGAGCATAAGTCAGACACTTCATTCTATGGAGCCTAGTAATAACCGCACTTCTCCATGATGCTACGGGAGAATGGAGTTGGGGTTCCACTGTGTCTCCGGGAACATGGTGCCCTCCAAAGCAGTAAGACGGGGGTTCCCTCCTCCACCTGCCAGGCAGTGGGACCAAAAACCCACCTTCCCCAGCTCCAAAACAATGGTTCCTGGGATAGGGAATGAGAGGAAACCTGAGATGTGAGGGCTCTCCAGAGGGCAAAGGGTGGAGGTCATATGGCTGCCTCTGCATGCTGCAGCCCCAAGGGTTCACACCAACTCCCAGGCAAACAGCCTGTTCACCCTCTTTCTGTAATTCTTTGGACTCCAAAGAGTGGCCTTTTCCATCGTTACCACCTACAAATTCCAAACACGGTCTCTCCCCTAAAAGAGGTAGAAAACAGACATCATTTACCAGCTGTGAGACTTCAGGTAAGTCAACTTTTCTGAGCCTCAGCTTCCTCATCCATAAAAGGGCAATGAAGCCCAGGGCAATACTTGCTGTTCAATAAATATCAGTTACGTACTTAGAGATATCACATTAAAGCACAGAGCCAAGCCTAGCTCAAAATACATAAGTAAATCCATTTCTTTTGCTCCTCCCTACCCTTCCCGGCCAAGTCCACACAAACATATCTCTCTGGTCCAGATAGGTCCAGACAAAGATACAATCAAAAGGTTGGGGTATTGTCAAGATCTAAACTTTCCTATGTATTTCATCATCACAGAAGTTCAGCCTGGGGTTCAGGTGGAGGCCATGGAGTGAAAACCCAGTGGGACCTGATGTGGAGGAAACTTCAAGGAGAAGGGATAAACCCCAAAACAACCAGCCCCAGCAGTGGAGGAGTGGCAAGAGAGCCACCTTCTCATTACCCTTTCCTTCTTCCCACCCATCCTGCCATTCACACCCTGGAGAACAGGAGACCCAGGAATGGTGGGAATAAGGTGAGAGATGACTCCAGTCAACTGTGTGCTGAGGGGGCAGGTGAATGAGGAAGGAAGAGGAATCCTGTGGCCACCATGCCATGCAACCCAGGCAGCTATTCCTAAGAGTTATTCCAACTCGAGAGATGGAAGTTAGGAACCGACTGAATTTCCATCCCCAGTGTATGTGTTTGGTTAATAATAACCCTCTCTATCCCAGGACCCCATAAGACAAGTTATTACACAACCTTCATTAAGTGAAGAAGGCTAATCAGCCAGAATCTCCAGATTAAAAAAAAAAAATTACTGCAACACAAATGACCTGGATGCTTTTTATCTGAATTATCCTGATAGTAAACAAAATTCTCTACCTGACTTCAGGAGTATAGGAAGAACCTGCTCCAAACCTGCTGACCAAAGGCCACATCTATTCAATACACCATTCTCTCTTTGCTTACTTTCTAAAAGACATAATCCATATGAGTATAAAATCCTGTATATCTGCAGATTTTCTTAAGATTAGGCATGCTGATATTTCACATAAGTTAACAGAGTCATTTTTTCCCTTATATTTGCCATTTTTAAATTCTAGAAAAGGTGAAATTATAGTGACAGAAGCAGATCAGTGGTTGCCTGAGACGAGATCAGGGGAGAGAACTGACTGCAAAGAGGCAGGATATAACTTTTTAGGGTAATGGAGCTGTTCTGTGTCTTGATGTGAGGGAGATTCACCAAACTGTACACATAGAATTAACAAATTTTCTTCTATGTAAATTATACCTCAACAGAAATGAAAAATGCCATTTTTCACAATAGAGCAGTATAACTTAAAAACGTCAGTGAAAATGTTCCTGTTACACAGAGATGGAAATACTAGGTCTGCCAAAATGTCTCAATAACAGGGTACTTCATCAGAATATGTCAATATTTTATGGTATAAATCACCATCTGTCAGCTGCCTGAGGTGGAGCCGTGTAACACTGAACATACCCAGAGTGTATGTTTCTCCATCACATTCTCTAGGAGTATTAGTTAACCCATTAGAAATTAAAGGCAATAGTATTCCTCAGGTGTACAATCAGTAGGGCTGTCTGGTACACTAGAAAAAAGAAGGCAAAAGTTTTGAGTCAATGGAACTCTGTCTTTCCATTGCCCAAATGTGTAGAATTGACAGAGCCTTATCCTAACACTATTTCCATATTTACTTGGCAAATCAAAAACTTGAGGCCCAAATGTTTTTGCCTTACCTATCTGATTTACCAAGGGACAGCCTGGTGGCACCCCAAAATACTCTGGGAATCCATAAGGTTGGAGACTACAACGGCTGGTGACAGTAGAAGAAATTTCTCCTACCCTGTTATCTCCAAGGCTGGGGTATGTAGGGCTGTATGGGTAAAAGTATAACTCCACCCTTTATAAAGATCTGCTTGGGTGCACCCCTCTCAGACCCACCCAGAAATGTGTAGAGAAAGGAGGTTCATGAAGAAACATGCACACACCTTTTGGAATCCCACACAACCAGCCTTAAGAGGAAGGGACAGATAAGGTCTCAGGTCAGGGGCCTGACACTCAGACTCCTGGCTGAAACCTCAGGCTGGGAGGCGAAAGAGGAAAACAATGGTCTACTGATATCTCTCACTATCCAAGGAACTTCCAAATCAAAATTTCAAGAACAATCATTGTCATTTTCAGTCCATTAATTCTTCATCGATGAAACTGGGTCTGGGACTAGAATGAGCAGGTTGGGTCCAAAGCACTGCAGAGCTTTCTATGACATTATCTGTTTTGTCTTTCTTTCCTTTGGCAATCTCATCTACCCCTCAGCTTGGACTGCCAAACTCACCCCTGATGATGTCTAAAAATCTCTAGCTCAGTTCCCCGTCCTAAGTTACAGCAATGGATTTCCACTTGTCCACTAATCATTACTCCCTGCATATCTGGCAAGAAACCCTAATTCGATTAGAGCAAATCCAAACTCAACATCATTACTCTCAAATCTACCCCTCACCTGGACCACTAAATGAGAGATTAGTACCCAGACAATAGGCACCCAGTCACCTAAGCCCCAAACTAAGATGGCCCCTGGAACCTGTTCTCTTCAACTACCATCACATTAATTGGTCACCAAATTCCATCAGTTCTACCTCAAGGATATCTCTTAAATCCACTCCTTTCTCTCTCTCTGTTACATCTCACACTTCCCCTGAAAACTCCCAATTTTTCCTCCACTTCCAGCAGGATGATCCTCTGATCCATCCCATTTGGCCATTGCTTTTGGAACTCCACTCAGGTCCCCTAACACTGATACACTCATCCCTCAGATGCTGTAGGTTTGGACTGGTAGCAACTCACACTCATGCCCTTTTCTAAAAGAGTATCAACAGCTGATGGAACCGTCTTTATCTGGAGATGCCTGGGATGCCATCCTCCCCTTGGAAGTGGCAGGACAACCTCTGAGGTGCAGTTCATGCTCCAGAGCTCCCCATGAGATCAAGCTGAGTCCAGATTCTTCCTGAAACCACATTTTTGACCAGCTTCTTCCCCTGCCCCATCCCACTTCCCTCACTGCCTTAAAGTATTTTCCCCTGAGAGCCCACTTCAATAAATCACTTATACAAGAATCCCCATCTCAGGCTCTGTTTCTAGGGATTCTAAGATGTCCTTCATATTGGCACAGAATAATTTCTTTTTAAAGGCATCGTAGCTCAAGTAACTCCCTGGCATACATTTTTTAAGTTTATACTTCATTAGGTACATATAAGGCAAAGACCTTAGTGTATCATATAAGCTCTTGCCTACTGCTCTAGACACTCCTCCCACCTGTCCCCTGTCCCTAATTCCCCACTCCAACCAGGCTTTCTACTTTCCTCTCTACTAAACTACTGCACCTCCCCGCAAAACCATGCTCTTTCATACCTCAATATAAGCTCATGTTCTTCCCTTTGCCTGAAGTTTATTTCACCATCTTGTCTAAGCTCCTGTTCATCCTTTAAGACTCAGCTTAAACCTCACCACCTCCTTGAACTTTTCCTGAGCCTTCCCACCCTCTTAGGCAGTCAGATGTCCCATCCTTCATAGTCAAGTGGTGTCATGTACATACCTTTATTACATTTGCCCTGTTGTATTGTATTTTCATGTTACCAGCAAGATAATTCACTGAATGTTACTGTGAGTTTTATCAGAACAGAAACTGTGTCTTAGACATCTTTGCATTCCCAGTGCCAATGCACAGTGCCAACACACAGCAGGTGCTCAACAAATACTTACTGAATACAAGCAGTCTTCATTCTCTCATCCTGGAAATGCCCTTTCCTTTTGTCTCCTTGTTTCAATGGTGTAACCTCCTTGTTCTTCTTTATCCTGCTTTCTACAAAGTCCAGTCTTTACCCTGGTTTCCCTACCCATGTATTTCGAGATGTGGGGGAATGTAGGTCTGAGGCATATATTTGTATCACAGGGGTCATCTGGCTGTCACTTGTCACATACAGATTTGGAATAATACTCTAGGCTTCTCTGTGGGTCACTGCTCGGCATGGCCAGCTTCTCCAGGCCACCTGAGTACCCTCAATGACAATTCTTCCTAAGTGAGGTCACTGACGCTCCTTTAATTTCCCAACACATGGTCTTAGGCAAACTGTCTTGTTCAGCAGAGTTTTACCGAAGGCTTGGGGGTACCAGAGGGCAGTTACAACAAGGAAGACCCATAAAACCTGGTGTGAGCCATCACTGCTCCACTTGTCCTTTCCAAGCAGGATCTGCACTTTACCTTTGCATTACCGAAGGCATAGTAAAATGTCAGAGTCCCCAGACCAAAAGAAAAAGAAAGAGTACAGTCTTCCTGTCTTCCATAATATAAAATCTCTACCTCTGAAAAACAGAAAACTGCTATTATCTTTAAAACAGAAAATTTCACTCACCATCAAGCTTTCACAAACATTGTATTCTAGGTTCAGAGTACTGTCCTACTGAAATGAATGAATGAATGGATGAAAGAATAAACCAAAAATATCTACACAAAGGGATTAAATAAGGCTTTAGGAAAGGCACGTGAAAGAAGGAATCATTTAAACCTACAGGCAATGGGGAAACTCATTCCAGGAGAAAGAATACAGAGCATTGGTCGGAGGCCAGCAAACAGAAACTTTCTGGCACTTTCTAGGAAAACTATGGGAGATAGTTTAGGAGCATCAATTAGGAGCAGTCCGACTGGAAAGTGAGTAAGATCCCTTCCAGCACTGATATCTACTCCAACTACAAGGGAAGTGATTTGAATTAAAATGTGTATTTAAAGTGATAGGCAAGGGACTTCCCTGGTGGTGCAGTGGATAAGACTCCATGGTCCCAATGCAGGGGGCCCGGGTTTGATCCCTGGTCAGGGAACTAGATCCCACATGCATGCTTCAACTAAGAGTTCACATGCCACAACTAAGGAGCCCATGTGCCGCATCTAAGGAGCCAGCGAGCCACAACTAAGGAGCCCTGGAGCCACAACTAAGGAGCCCGCCTGCCACAACTAAGACACGGCACAACCAAATAAATAAATAAATACTTTTAAAACATAAAATGCATTATCATTTAATAAATAAATTATAAAAATAAAGTGGTAGGCAATGGCAAATCTTTCAAGGTTTATGCTTAGTATCATATCATTTGTGGGTTGCTAACTTTTAGTAGAAAGAGTTGCACTGAACCATGTCATCAAATTAGAAAAATGATGAAAGAAAAAAATGCCAAAATGTTAACAGTGTCTGCCTCTTGGTGGTGAAATTATGATTGAATTGTTTTTGTTGTTCTGTTTTTAGTGCTGCATCTTTATACATTTCTGCATGATGTCCCAAAAATTTTTGCAAGCATTTACCATTTCATGATAAATCTAAGGAAAACATTGCTACAATATTCATAATTTTTAAAACAAACTCTAAGGAAAGTCTGTCAAATTAAAAAGAAAGAGTACTCATTTAGCAAACTTAGCCCTTTCTAATGGCTCGTTTACCGAGAAGGTTAATTCAGCCCCAAAAAGCACTACCTCTCAAAAACTGCAGAGAATGGCAATGACCAAGTCAGCATTAAAATTCAAAAAGTTGTATCTCCGATGTCCAAACCACCTTATCTTGATGAGGACACAGAGGCATAAGTATTCCTTTGGCAAATCTTAGCAAAAGCCAGAGACAAGCAGGATATCATGGTGTGGGGGAGGTTTGCTTCATCCCAGGAACACATTTTTCTAGGAGTTAAATCCTAGTGGCATCTGTGTGCAAAGAGCAAGTAAACTTACTTGCAGGATACTTACTGAGAGTACCTAAAAAAGAAATTGTACTGGAGATTCCAAATAATTGAAGCCCACATTAGAGGAGGAATGAACGAGTTCAAAACGACATGCTTCTCAGAAAGCAAGCTTTCAAAGAGGTATGAAAAAAGGAAGCCATAGAGTTAGAATGTGGCCTGGTTCATGGTGTGAAAGAAATCCCTCATGGACTTGGGAATCATCATCAAGATTACTGCTGGACTCACATGAAGAGCATGAGGCATCATTTGGAAGATGGGAGCATCAACATGAAATAACTGAATGAGCCTAACGGTGAGAAAACAATGCCTGGAAAGGAGAAGACAACGGAGAGGCCATGTGATCATTCAAAGTGAACACGTGGATCATTGCAGCTCTATTTACAATAGCCAGGACATGGAAGCAACCTAAGTGTCCATCGACAGATGAATGGACAAAGAAGATGTGGCACATATATACAATGGAATATTACTCAGCCATAAAAGGGAATGAAATTGGGTCATTTGTAGAGACATGAATGGACCTAGAGAGTATCATACAGAGTGAAGTAAGTCAAAAAGAGAAAAACAAATATCATATATTAACGTATATATATGGAATCTAGAAAAACGGTATATATGATCTTATTTGAAAAGCAGAAATAGAGACACAGACATAGAGAACAAATGTACGGATACCAAGGGGGAAGGGGGGTGGTGGGAGGAACTGGGAGATTGGGATTGACACATATACACTATTGATACTATGTATAAAATAGACAACTAATGAGAACATACTGTATAGCACAGGGAACTCTACTCAATGCACTGTGGTGACCTAAATGGGAAGGAAATCCTAAGACGAGGAGATATATGTATATGTATAGCTGATTCATTTTGCTGCACAGTAGAAACTAACACAACATTGTAAAGCAACTATACTCCAATAAAAATTAATTTTAAAAAAAAAGTGAACATGTGGAGGAGGCAAAGGTCGATGGTGAGATGGGAAGAGCTGCTAATGGGATGAACTGGATGAAGGATGAAGTGAGCACAGGGACAGAGGAAAGGGAGCATCAAATGAAGAGGTCACCGTACCATACACAACCTTCTCTGTAAAGGGACTCGGCCACCAGCCAATAATTCTTCAATATAAAGAAGAAATTATCTGCCAGTTTTGAGCTCTGTGACTGTCATAGCTCGTAGCTAAGGTCCCACCTTTTGATCAGGTGCTCCAGATCAGCACACTTCAATATAGACACCAAATGAAATTTTGAAATAAAATAAGTCAGTGAATTCAGGCCACATGTCTGAGTCTTAAAGCAAAAAGTAGTAGCAAACATTGAGGGAAACATTAGCTTAAGAAACACAGGTTGACAATCCAAAGGGTTCTCTATGTCAAAGGAGGGGTCATACTAGGGCTTTGGGCTTAGTCACTGTGGAATTAATTGCCCTGTCCTGGGCGTCCAAACCGATGGCAAATCCCTGAAAAAAATGTATTAAGGGAATCCCAATTCTACAGAGAGAACTGAAAAAGAAGTCTGCACATAAAATGCAAAAAGCATGGGGAGAACTCATACATTTTCTTATTACCCTCAGGGAAGAGAGAAAGAGGTTGATCAGCCCTGGAATACCGAGAAAGGGGGGACTTAACCAAAGATAAAACAAAGTCTATGCCTCAGTTACGTAGACTCACAAGGCAAATAAAAGTTCTATTTTCTTTTAATTGATTTTATACCCTCAAATGACATTTATAATCTACTTGCACTAAAGTGGGATCTATTCATTCTATATCACACATGAACTAACATATGCAAAAGAAGTTACATAACAATATACATTGAAGAAGCAGGAATAATACCTGGTCCATAACTGGTACTCAATAGATAGCATATAGTTATTCACTTATTTATTCATTTATTCAATATTTATTGACTGTCTACTATATGCAAGGCACTATTCTAGGGCACTGAGAATTCAGCATTTAAAAAAAAAGAAGGACAAAGCCCTCATGGAGCTTGCATTCCAGTGAGGGAGACTGGCAAATATGCAAATAATGCACATAACAAAGGCAGAGAATAATGAGTGCTATGAAAAGAAAGAAGCAGATCAAGGAGACAGAGAGTGCCTAGGGGTCTCTTTAGATAGGGCAGTTGGGGATCGCCCTGAGGAGACGATCAAGTAGAGACCTGCATGAAGTGAGGGAGCCAGTCACATGGAGACTTGAGGAAGCATCATGCAGAAAGAGGGCAAAATAAGGCCTTGAGTCAAAGACCAGCAAGGAGGTGAGTGAGGCAGGATCAGAGTAAGGGAGGAGAGAAAGGTGGGAAACCGGCGGGAAAGGGAGGTGAGTGCCAGGGTTTGATGGCCTTGGTGGGCCAGGAGAAGGACTTTGGATAGTATTCCAAATGTGGGGGGAAGCCATTTGAGGGTCCTAAGCAGGAAAGGCACATGATCTGATCTCTATGTTAAAATAACCACTCCGACAGGTTTATAGAGAGTGGAATGTGGGGGGGTATGGGAGCAAGAGTAGAAGCAGGGAGAAAGCTGGATCAAGGAATGAGAAGAGGGCCTTGCAGATGCTGCCGCCTGGAGCCTCTCCCACTGTCCAGCCATGGTCAACCCACCGTGTTCTTCGACATTGCCATCGATGGTGAGCCCTTGGACTGTGTCTCCTTCAAGCTGTTCGCAGACAAAGTTCCAAAGATAGCAGAAAATTTCCGTGCTCTGAGCACTGGGGAGAAAGGATGTGTTTATAAAGGTTCCTGTTTTCACAGAATACTGTAATTCCAGGATTTATGTGCCAGGGTTGTGACTTCACACACCATAATGGCATTGGTGGCAAGTCCATCTATGGGGAGAAGTTTGATAAGAGTTTCATCCTGAAGCATATGGGTCCTGGCATCTTTTCCATGGCAAATGCTGGAACCAACACAAGCTGTTCCCAGTTTTTCATCTGCACTGCCAAGACTGAATGGTTGGATGGCAAACCTGTGGTCTTTGGCAAGGTGAAAGAGGGAATGAATATTGTGGAAGCCATGGAGTGCTTTGGGTCCAGGAATGGCAAGACCAGCAAGAAGATCACCACTGCTGACTGTGGACAAATCTAATAAATTTGACTTGTGTTTTATCTTAACCACCAGACCATTCTTTCTGCTCAGGAGAGCACCCCTTCACCCCCATCTGCTCGAAATACCCTATAATCTTTGTGCTCCCACTGCAGTTCTTTGGGTTCGATATTTTCCTCATCCCTCTCCAAGCTTAGCTGGATTGCAAAATTAACTTTATGACTATGAAATAAAAACTGAACAGAAAAAAAAGGAATGAGAAGAGGATGGTAACTCAGGAGATGAAATAGAAGGCATCTCCCATTTCCGCAAATAGACGGTCCCCAAAAAGTATTTTAGCCAACTTGAATATACGATTTCCAGAATGCGAATTAAATAGTCAAATTTCTACTTAGAGAAAGCTAGTATTTTAATTTCATTCACATACATATTTAAATAATAGCCACAGAATCAATCTAGAATTACCAATTTACAAATATTTCTTCTTTGCCAATCTCACGTTACATGAAGTAATTTTAATAAAACTCATCATAAGCATGTTTGACATCTTTTTAGAGCCACCTTTTGGGTCACTTCACACAAATTCCTAGGGCAGGCCATCTTCACTTCCCTCTAGGCCTGTTTTGAATCCGGGTATGATACTGTAGCTGAATGCTTAGCCCAAACCACAAATGCCTGTTGGTGAAGATTTAGATTTTAAAGTAGAATTTATATCAGAATGTAGATTCTTTGAAGTCAAGGATACTGTTTTCTGAACTACTGTATCCCCAGTGCCTAGAGCAGGGATCAGCAAATATGGCCTATGGGCCAAATCTGTGAACACAGGTTTTACAAACAGTTTTATTGGAACACCATCAGGCCTATTAATTTGTGTATTGTCTATGGCTGGTATTGCTCTGTAACAGCAGAACTGAACAGTTGTGACAGAGACTGTATAACTTGCAAAGCCTAAAATATTTACTATCTGGCCCTTTACAGAAAAAGTTTGCTGACCCCTGGTTTAGAGCATTGTCTAGCACATAGTAGGTGTTCAACAGAAATTTGGTATTGACTAAAGAGCTATAAGAAAACTCCTTATTTTCTGAAAAATAATTTGCAGAAAGGAAAAAACAAAACCTTATACTCTGCAGTATTTGTCAAATTCTTCCTCAAGCGCCCTCCACACTGGCCCCTTCTAGTGGTTCTTTTCAAACACTAAGTGGCATGAAAGCCTTTCTGTCTGGTTCCTAAGGGAGCATTTTCTAAGGCAGCTCTCCTTCCCTCCGCACCATGAATAACTCTAAAGGCATCACTTCTCTCTTCTGTGCCTCCATTTTCCACAACTTGAAAACAGAGTGTTTGTAAAACTCACGGATCAAGTGTTTTCAGAGAAAAGGAACAGCAGTAGGAGTGTTTGACTTTTATATCTGGAAAAAGCAAAGGGGCAGGAGCATGGGAAGCCCATACACACACAGAGGGGTGGAAGGGCCGGTCAGCAGCTTGAGCCAGGAGAGAGAGGGCCCGTGGAAAGCAGCTTTAGAAAAGGGATTTCTTTCTCCATGTGTGCAAGATACTTTATAAAAGCATGCTTTGAAGGGGTCCTGAAACTCTGTTCCATTCCGTGTTCAAAAGCTATGTACACATTTTCTGATTTTTATCATATGCAGGGGCTCTCGGAAAAGAGTTTCCAGTGTTCCTATGGAGGTATGTTGGAAAGGTTTGCAGCTCAGCCTAGCTAAGGCTCTGTCGACAGCCGCACTGCTGGATATAAAATCAGCTGAAAGAATGCCAAGCTAGAAAACTGACAGAATGGTGATTGCTTTATTTATTCTTGTAGAGCAAAGTGGAAATTACCTCCCTCTGTTGAAAGAGAATCTAGTCTTAAGAGGCAGAGAGCCTATATTTTTTGGCATTGTAAGGGCTCAAAATTGTTCTGCTTTATCTCGTCTCTTTTGTCTTCTGCCACCTGGAAAGGAACAGAGAAGAGCTCTGAGAGAAGTGAGATGAACTCTTTTAAAGTGTTTTAGCAGCAATTTGTACAGAGGACGGACCTACGAGTGATTTTCTGTCAGCTGAACTATTGCCGGGGGCAGCAGGGAGAAGCTGTGAGGGCTCTTGCGGCCAAGCCTGAAGACCTGAAGGTATAGCCCTGCCCTGGAGCAGCCTACTCCACGACAGACTTCACGGTCAGTGAGCGAGGAAGTCGTCTATGAAAGTCAGGCTGGTAACCGAGCCTCACTTTCCTCATTAAACACTGTAAAGAATTAACTCAGAATGTTAGAACACCTAGGGCAAAAAAGGTCACCTTAGCATGGGATCCCCTTGAGGCAGACCCCAAATCAGGCACAGGGTGTATACTTGTGAGGCACAGGAAACACCTGTAGGCAAGTGACAAAGTGAGACCTGGCAGGGAAGGAAGCAATAAAGGGTCAGATAGCAAGCCACCTACACTGTGGACAACTGGGGCTTATTCCCAGGGAGAAACTCTGGGACATTGTGTAAAACAAGAGCCACTGGGTTATCCCACCCAAGGGGCAAGGGAGCTGAGCTCAGTGATTGATTGACAGTTAATTCAATTAACTGTGTTAATTCCCCCAGCACTCCCATCCTGGGCGAAGAGATTCAGATGCTGGCAGCTGGAAGCAACAGAGCACCTTAATATGGTAAATTCCAATGGATATGGGTGGCACACCCACCACATCTGCTACAGAGCTTCTTGATAAAAGTTTCCTCTGGTCTTTTCTTGCCCACATGTCACTCCTTCATATACTTGGAAGCAGGAAGTTGGCTGGGATGGAGTAGTGACATCTGCCACTTTCACAGGGCCCATTAGCTTTTGAATCAACTTCCTGTGTCTGGGGAAAATCCCCACATTGTGAATCCAACCTCCCCAAAGTAGAACACAAATGCCCAGCCTCCCTTGCAGCTAGGACACAGGCCTGAGGTTTAGGCTCTACCAATCAGGCACACAAAGATGACACTGTTTGGGGAAAGTATGCAGTGCTGATGACAGGCTGATGGGATGTCCCTTGCTCCTGGAGAAAGGAGTGGCAGAGACATGTAGTTTGGGGTGGTGGAGGCAGCAATGCCTGTGGAGGTTTTCTGGTAGTTCAAGGTAGAATTTCTAGCACAAAACTGGCAGCTAGCCCACTTTGATCTCCATTATATTGCAAACTACTTAAGGGCAGAGTATTTTGTTCATGGCAGTAATCTATCCTGTACCCCTCCCCACAGTACACACACACATACTCCAGGAAAACTGCTGTGGCACACTGTAGGTCCTTTAAAAAAACATGCTTGTTTGCATATCTTTTTGAAGTTAAATGTTCCTCTCTTGGCATTTAGTACACAGTGGGTTATTCTGTGCTGAATTCCTTGCTCCCTGCAGGTTCAGAACATCAAAAGTAGCCAGAAAAATCTTAGAAAGATGTATTTTCAGAACCAGAGGCAGCCATGCTTTAAACACCACCCAAAGGAGGGCACCAGCCTGCGCCCACAGAGCCCACAGCTGTCTCTAGAGAGTCAGGAAAACATCCCAGGTCAACTCCACTGGTTTGCAGAGAATGTCAGAGTCACAAGATGTTTGAGACAGGAAGGACTTCAGGGGTCCTACTGCCCAACCTCTTCAATCAGTAGGTGAAGAAACAGAACAAGAAGGGAGAAAGTGACTTGCTCAAAGTCATCCAGATGTTCTGCCCAAGAAGGGCCTGGAGCCCCCAGTCTTTCTCCACTCAATCTCATTCTGAGAGCATGGCCTCGGGAGGTCAAACCACTCTTTGCAGTGTCTGAGATGCCCTTCCATCCTCTTCAGGGCCATTGGGAAACCAAGAGTGAACCTGGCAGCAGCCTTTCCCCAGAAATCCCAGGTGATGGCAGGGACAGTGACCTCAGTGATAGGTCCCTCAGCACTCCCTCAGCATCCCCATACCCTACCCTGCCCCCAGTCAGTCGCTCTAACCCTTCATTTATCACCCCAGAACTTGAGAGTGAAGCCAGAATGAGAGAAAGCCACCATTACTGGGTGCCCCCACACCACCCTTCCTGCCCATAATCTCTGGGTAATGATTCCTTTTGCCAGAAGCCCAGCTCCCGAAATAGTGTGGTGTATTGGCAGAGGTCCAGGAGCTAATAGACATGGCAGCATTGTGTCTTATGACCCGATTTAATTGAGCTAATTTAGAATTTACCTGACGAAGAGTACCATAAAATGTACTCCTCATGATGAGATTGTTAATTACCACAGGATGACTGCCTGTGTTTGGCAACTGGGGGGAGAATTGGAGGGGAAAGGATGGTTTCCAGAAATAATCCTTCCCTCTGCACCAAACAGGAATTAAATGTGGGAAAGGGCAAAGGGGATGAACAGATAGATTCACCCACAGGAACTAAACAGGGTTATAATTAGTTTGTGTGTTTGCACGTGTCATCTTTCACCCTCTGCCCGGGGAGGAGACTGCTAGTAAGCTCAGAATCCTTTGTGTCTCTTGGAGAAGGGCATGAGATCCTTGGGGTGTTAAAGAAAGAGCTGGAAGCAAGATGACTGCTAGAAGCAAGGCAAGTGAAGTCTCTGCTGTGCAGAGAGACACCCGATGCAATGACCCCCCGAATATAACACTGTTTACTGATAGCTGCTCCCCACAGCTATTACAAAGCTGCCTGAGAGCATCCTAATTAGTGAGGGTTGTCAGCACTCCCATTATAATCCCCAGCTGAGTGAGCTGTTTACCTCAGCCACTTCAAGTCACAGCCTCTGAAACATAGCCTTAAGTAGCCAGTCTGAATTTGTTTTTACCCTGTGCCTTATTCCAATAACTCCATGTTTCATAAGCATATCAAATGTATATTTAAGCAGAGCAATCTCAAATCATATAAACTGGATTCTCACAGCTGTCTTATTGCTGAGATATCTATCATTTTACAAAAATGTCCTAAGTACCTTCTATCCAAATATGTTTAAGATAGGACTTATAAGTTAGATTCAAAGCATTCTTTCCCACCACTTCATTTGCTGTTTTCTCTCAGGCTGGCTCGATATACTGGGACTTGACCTTACCACAATGGTTCTGAGTAAGCAGGAATATATTCCTGCTTTGGGCTGTATTAGAATATAGTCTTGTGTATTAGTCAAGAACTGTGTTCTGTGAATTCATCCTAAGCATGCTCTCCTTAAAATTCATTCATTCATGAAACCCATGTGAAATTTGGACTGTGTGAGATATTTAATCTTACTGTTATGCCATAAACCTTACATGACATGATCCTCCTTGATGTAAAGACCAGCCTTATTAAAAGTAACAGTGTCTTGCATTCTGAATCAAGACAGCACTTTGAAGAACAGGAATAAAACTCAAATGGGGTGACCTAGGTATAAAAACGTGATTCACGTGGATACAGTCTTGTGAGCACTGCCTCCCCCTCTCTGCTCTCAGAATGCCCCTTCTCCATAGTCACAATTGTCAGGAGAACTCTAGGGTGAAGGGATGTGGAGGGGGATCCTTATTTTCTTGAAGTACCAGGCAATACCCTAGGTAAGTATATCAAATGTCAGGCTTCCCTTAGGCAGTGACCTTAGGAGCTGACCTACGCTTAAGGCTGACACCAAAACCAGTGGTTTTGTGAAAAGAGAGAAGTCCAAAAGGAACTAAGAAAATACAGTCCACATTGAATCCTTTTTGAGATCAATGTAAAATTAGGATTAAAGATGCTTGATATGGATTCATCTATTAAACAATGCAAGATCATTAACAACAATCAAATCAATGTAATTTCAGTTTACAGAGTCATAACCTACCACTTCAAGAAACTGAATATCATTTTTTAACTTTGTATTGTAGGGATTTTAAAACATATACAAAAGCAGAGAGAATAGTTTAATGAACCCCATATATTCATCACCCAGCTTCAACACTATAAATTCCTGGTAAATCTTATTTCATCTCTACTTGCCATCAACACCTCTACTCACCCATCCCCAGATTATTTTAAAGCTAAATTCAGACTATTTCAAGAAATTTAAACAGGAATTTCACCTGCCTTAGAAAGTCCATTCTGGATGGATCACCACCTCTAGTTAGTGCACTGGGCGTACCCCCTGCTACACTCTCACACCCCTACCACCCTCAAGAAGGTCTCACAACTGACCACTGCCACCAGAGATGTCCTCGCAGGGGTGTCTTCAAACACACTATGAACCTCATCAGTGGCCCAAAATCGAAGGAAGTGACTAGGCGTCCCAAGTAAGAGCAACTACCAGATGAATCTTACAACCTGAGGGACAGCACTACTCTTGGCCTAAGAATGGCCCTCATGAGCCAGCATGGGACAGCGTTTCCCAGTCACTATGGCAATGATAGCAAATGCTCTATTATCAATGAATTAAAACAAGAAAGCATCGTCCTTACCACTGAAAAGCTCATTTTCCTTAAAACAAAAAATAAACACTCACATGTGGTTTGTGAAAAACTGTAGTCTTTATTCTGGAGAAATGCATATGGAGAGTAGTATCGTTGCAATGAATCCCCCCAAAAAAAGTTTTTTTAAATACAGCTTGTACTATGATACCAAAAGCTGGAGACTCCCATGTCCTCACCACTATTTATATATTTGAGATTATTCTTTCCAGAATCATATTAGGAAGACATGCAAAGGAAAAAACACATTTGCACCCCCTGAAAAGCAACTTAACTTACTCCTCAGAGTGTGTAGAAACTTGAAGATGTAAACAAACGTGTGAAATAAATACCTAAGGTGGTAATAACCACTGAGAATTTTAAGGGTCTAAAAATATTTTTTAAATCAGCAAGTCGCTGATCTTGGCACATTAGCAGCTATTACTATACTAAAATGATCTGCCAGGAAGGCACAGAAAAATCAAAGACATTTTCCACTGGGAAGCAAACAAGTTTGATTATCAAGATGAGCCTGTACTAAACATAATTTTCCCCATCAGGGCAATGGCAAATGAAACCATTAATGAGCAAATACATGTTTTTAGATGACATTCTAGAAATACACATCGAAGAAAATATGCATCCACAGAATAGCTAACTTGGAAAGAAGGAACGAATGTGAGATACTGGTTAGTAGGAAAAAAGAAAGGAGACCGTCTTAATCAGCCTTTGTCAATCACCACCTGAAACACAAGGCGAATGGCAACACCAGTAACCAGGCCTTGTCAGTAGGGAAGGTAGAGCTAAAGGAGCCCTAGGAGTTAAAACCCTGTTTACTATGTCTGGAGGTAGTGCAATCTGTATACCAATCACTGAAGTCATCTGAGGATTGCCCGCTGCTGACAGATGTAGATGGACAGATATGTAAAGATGATGCATCATGAACTACAGCTGATGAATTTCCTGCAGAAGCCCCTGTACTCACATCAGAAGTGTCAAGAGGTGACAGAGCTACATCACACTGAGTCTGGCAGTTTAATTTGGTGTCAGCTATTAGTGTCGACTCTCAGCGCTATTGCCATTCAGTGTTTCTGCTGGCAAGGTGACACAGCCTCAGAGATCGCTAAATTTCTTTGTTGAGTGAAAGAGAGGTTGCCTGGTTTGTGCAGTAATCCCTTGCTGAACAATGGGGATTGCCGAGGGGCCAGGGAAGGAAACAGGGGAAAAAGGAATTCATTTCACAGGGTTCCTTTAAAACACTTCTTGCATAACTTCAGGTAAGGATCTGATGACTTTGTTGGGTAAAAAGCAAATGTCTGGGACAAGGATGATTTACATTGAAGGTTTGGCTTGGCTTAATTAGAAGCTACTGAGTGTACTGGCATCACAGAAGTACTCTCCCTACATGGGTCCCAGGGAAACCACCACATTCACTCAGGAAGGAGGACGTGGTGGGCTGCTCTGACCTCTGGGCGTCACCCAGTGAGCCCAGTTCCTTCTCCTGGCCCCATGCTTATGGGAGAAGCAGACCTTGGCAGTGTATCCAAGGACACTTCAAACTTCCTTGGTTACCCTTCCTCCAGAGAAAAGAGAAACAGTGTCCATACCCTACACCCCACCCCCAATCTCATGCCACTGCTTGCAGGGTAAGAAGGCATGGGGTGCAGGTCAGGGTGGCCCTGGCCACTCCATACTGCCTATGACTCAAGGAATTTGGTCAAAACCTAACGATAAATAGCCCCTCCTCCACTCTGCCCAGGACAGCACTGCCATAGATACATGTCCTGGACTTCGCACCATGGAGGCCACAGGAAGGTGATTATGATTACCAGTGCCTAGGATACACACTTCCAGAACTATCTATAAGAGTAGGGGAGGGGTTGGAAGAAACATGGAGAAGGAGTTACAGTCATTAGTAGTAAAATAATCTCTGTAGCAACAAGAAAAACATGGCTTAAAGTTAAAGCAACTTGTCCAAGGTAGCAATTAGGATTAGAATATGGCAAAGGGGAAACCGGGTAGGAGCTCTATATTATAAGAACCAGAGCAGACTGCAAAGCTTCTTAGCACCTGCCCTACCACACTGGACAAGAGCCTGCTCACAATACTGTGCTCCTTATATTTTCATAGAACTCCATACCTGTGGTCTGTGGCTTTTACTTCCATCATCTCATTGGAGCCTCAGTCATTCCTGAGGCTTCCTGAAGCTACTCCCAGAGGCCATCCTCTGATTCTGAGCTCTTTCAATACTCCAACTTCCACCCACATTCTTCCCCTTTATAGAAGAAAGCTGCATATTCCAGGAGAATTTCACCCAATGCCATGGAACTGACCAATCTGAAACCATCACAGTAGCGTAACCCAGACTTTCCGTGGTAGAAGAGTCGGGTAAATTTCTAATAGGGAAATACATAAGTCAGTCCAAGAAATTCTGTATAGACAAGGCATGTCTGGGATAACTATAAACATTTTACAAGAACCTCCGCAGGACACGGGGAGGGGGAGAGGTAAGCTGGGACGAAGTGAGAGAGTGGCATGGACATATATACACTACCAAATGTAAAATAGACAGCTAGTGGGAAGCAGCCGCATAGCACAGGGAGATCAGCTCGGTGCTTTGTGATCGCCTGGAGGGGTGGGATAGGGAGGGTGGGAGGAAGACGCAAGAGGGAGGAGATATGGGGGTATATGTATAGCCGATTCACTTTGTTATAAAGCAGAAACTAACACAACATTGTAAAGCAATTACACCCCAATAAAAATATTTAAAAAAAAGAGAACCTCCTTAGGATGACTTTCCAATCTAAAACTCTTTGGAGATACAAATTCACAATTATAGTGTTCTTATGGGGATTTCTTTTCCTGTGAAAATTTCTCCGGTTTAAGAATGTTAACACTAACATTCTAAGGGTCCTATGTTTCTGAACTCTGCTTTCTGAAACTATCACCCTTCCATAGACATCTTTATAAAAGTTTCAGAAAGCTCCTGTAAGGGATATCGAGCTATACACCTGGACATAATGTACAGAACAAGGTCAGCAAGAGGCCCTGCTCCACACTGGTCACCCACCTGGAATATCGTGTCCAGTTGTAGAAGCCACACTTGACGAGGGGTATTAACCCGCGGAGCAGCTGCGGTGATGAGGAGTCGACAACACCACAGTGTGTGGTCGAAGGTCCTTGGCCAAAGAAGACAAGATAGCAGGCGTTGGCAGTCCCTTCCAGTTCAGGCTAGCCCCTCGGGAGGTTTTCCTCACTCAAGGCCTTCCCTTCTCAAACTCCCACTGTCTGGGCCTTGCTCTGTTTTTAAAAAGGACCATTTATTTTCTGTCAGCCTTATTTCCAGTTTCTGTTTATGAGTCTGTGGAAGGCCAGCTTAAGACCAGTGAGTGGTTGTTTCTGCCCGTTGCGTGGCCTGAGTGCCGGAGCCGCCGTCCAGTGCCGAGTGGCGCGCTGCGGCTCCTACCCAAACGCCTTCAGACCAGCCCGCCACCCAGGGTTGAGAAGCAGTAATTTGGGAGCTGGCACAGCCCATTGTCTCTGAGACGCCTCCTGGGTCACAGCCTCGTCAGCAGCGGCCTCCTTTTCAGTCTCCTCAGGATCTTTTCAGTCTCCTCAGGATCTCTGCCGGAGTAGAGAGCGTGCGACCACGCGAGACCTTCTGCGGGAGTTCACAGGGCGGGGCCACGCCTGCGCAGAACGTTCGGACCGTCGCCGGCCACGTAAGACCCGCCGCCGGCCACGTAAGACCCGCCGCCCGGTGAGTTCCTCTGTGGTGGGAGTAACAGTGTCCACACGCAGAGAAGGGTCTGTGTTATGCAGCAGTGGTTGGCTGGTTAACGTGAGACTCCTCTGTGAGAGGCTGTGGTTGCCCTGGGATCAGCCACCAGCCGACGTCCCGAGCTTCCGGAAGACTGCTTGGATCTCGTTAGGGAAGTTTCCAGATGTGAAGTCGCAAGAGGAGAAGTTCTAGAGGCAGCAGCAGACTTTAGCACAGCTGGCCAGTATTCCTGGAGGGTATGACACTGACCTTTCATAATTAAAGAAACTATATCTTTGTGGGAACATTGAAATAACTTTGAATTTGAGTCTATTTACCATTGGAATTTCCATCTAATTGCTGATAGTAGTGAATTTGAGGGCATTCCAGGCCTCCACGCAGTGACTTGATGAAATAGATTAGAGATGGAGGAAGGCAGAGGAGAAAAAACATCAACTCAGCTTTGGGAAATGTCTTAAAATGATCAGGAGTACATAAATTACCTTCAACCAAATACAGTTTTCCTTGATCCTACCACATTTGCTCCCTTTCCAATCCTAACCTTCCCCATCTCCTTTTACTGCTGTTATCTTTCTAATCCATGATTTCTCAATATCAACGATGCTGTCAGTCATCGTAGAAATCCCTTTGACAAGTCAGAAACTTGCCAAAGATTATTATGACCAATGTCATTGTGGAGGAATCAGGAAAAGAGGCATGACTCTGTGTACTAAGGCTTGGACTCTAGGAAATAAAGCATGGAGGCATGAAGTCGTGGGATTTGATTCTCTCAGCCTCCACATGCTGAGAGAAAGCATTTATTGATAATTGCAAAGGAACATACCTCCAGCTCCCCTACCTACTGCGATGCAGACCCTGGGTGGGTAGGAGTTAATGCGGGTGCAGGGCCCATATCTCCCCCTTCTCTATGTCTCCCACAAGTTCAGCACAGTGTTTTCCACCTCCTAGGAACTCAATAAGCAATTAATAGATTGAAGTGGAGAGTTGCTCTTAGCAATCTCAACCCAGGCACAAAATTCACAATACATACCATAACTAGCGCCTATAGAAATTGATCCAGCTCGAAACTATATATAAATGCAATGGATTTGTAGCCTTAAAGTTTCAAAAGCATTGATATTTCCAATCTGGAGAAATAAAGGTATTTTAATCCTATTGCATCTTTCAGTTTAAGATACTATATTAGACTGGAACGGAGATTAAAACTTTTACTCAAGAGATATCTCTTCCAGTCTCATTCCATTAGTTACAACAAGGCCCCATCATTAAAGACTTTACTGCCTCACTGGGAGAGAACTTGTGATGAGTGACTGACTCTCATAATTGGCTTAGGGAACCAGACTCATTCATTGAATCAAGAAAAAGAACATCAAGGAAAGAAGAGAACATCAAAGAATAACTCTCGAGGCTCACTTTTTTATTTCTTTCCTTGAGTCAGACCACTAGCATCTTTCTTAGAAATGAGGTAGCATTTCAGAACATGGATCTGAGTGCTCAAGTGACTTCAGTGGATCTGCAGCATTTATTAAGCACTGGCTGTATACAAATCCTTTAATGGGATGATAGCTGCTGCTGAAGAACCCACTGCAGACCTAACCATGCAGGCTGTGCCTGAGAAGCTTATTATCTCATTGAGAAGACTTAAAACAGAGAGGAGGCTTTTTTCAAACTAAAGAAAGAGCAGCATAAAAACTAGTGGAAAATAATAAAATGCAAATGAAATACCCAAGGGCCAGGGACAGTTGGATTAAGGCCACAATTAAATCAACATAGGCAATAACAAACTATTCCTTACATGTGTACAATACTCCACAGTGTTCTAACTCTTCACACATATCACCTCTTAATTTTCAAACAATTTTATGAAATAGGCTTTATCTTCCCCAGTTTCTGGATGAGAAAACAGTCCCACGTCAGTGAGGTGACGTGTCCAAGGCTCCTGAGCTAGCAAGTGGCAGAGCTGAACAGAAAATAATTTAGGGCTCTAACCTGCTGACATCTAGCTATCATTGTTTCCACTTCCCCACATTATCACTCAAAACATATATCTGTACAGAGCTTTACTTTCACAAAGTATTTTTACAGACGTTTTATCATTTGGTCCTCTCAGTGCTGTGTGAGAGGCAGGGCAGAAATTCCACAGGAGGAGAGCAAATTAGGATGTTGGTGAGTTTTCCTGCCTGAAGCCATCCAAACAGAGATTGTTGCTGCATCATGACTCCCAGCACAGGGACCATTGCTTCACACCTAACTGTGATTTCATGGCAGGGGTGAGCAGGAGAAAGGACTTGTGCAAACAGGGAACGTGCACTTTCATTTATTCCTGGATCTTGTACCTGTCACGTAACAATTCAAACCATGAGACTAAAAGAGGAAAGGGGGTGATATACACACCAGTCTGTTCTCTCAGCAGCTTCCTTGCTTTTCAGAGCATCAGGAATCACGGGGGTTCCTCACATCTACCACACTCTCCTTTGCTTGGATTAAGGTGCTGGATTTGGATGGTGAATTTAAATCATGTCCCCAGCTCCCAGCGCTAACCTGTCTATCCTGTGAGAGGAACTGCCACAGCCTCTCTGTTTTGCATGCCCTCTGCAAAGAAGGAGAACGAGAGAACAATAACCCCAGGGTGAACAGGAGAACCACTTTGGGAAATGTATTCCCGCAGCACCCAGGAAGGAGCAGGCTAATTGGCTCCAGAGGCAGTGGCAGCAGCGTGGGCAGGTAGGATTGTGCCGTCCTTTATTGACTGGTGCAGTCACTTGTTGGGAACCCGTGTTCGTTAGCTGTGTGTAAAGTGATATTAGAGGAGAGATGCTGGGTCCTGTGCTGAATGATTGAGCACCCAACCTGATGGGAGGTGCATTATGTAAAAGCGCCTGCAAGAGTAATCGAGTTACTTAAGTGGATGTGTTGAGCGTATCTGAGAGGGTGCTGCTGGGAGAATGCAAGATCAGGGCGTTGAAATGTGAAAGGCCTCAACTGAAATTAAGCCCTCAGCCTTTTCATACCCATTATCCACAGCTCTCTCAGGTTATCATACAGAATTAAAGGGTCCTCCCACTCCCAGTGTGCTAACTCTTCACGTTTCCAGGCCAAAATTGGGTGCGTAAGCTGCCAGAACCTGTTTGTCTAGCAGACCCAGGAGGAAAGGGAAGAGGCCAGCTCTTCCTTCAAATCTTCCTTAGTCCTTTCTGTGACAGGAGGAAGCTCATTGGCTAATCCCCAGGCTTTTAAAGATACCATTAAATTTTTAAAAGCTACTAGACCAATGGTGTCTCCTAGGGTGTTTGCTGCTCAAGTCAAAGGTAACAAAGAGTTCACTGTATTTGCCCCCACACCTTTTGGAGGTGACCTTTGGAGGCGTCAGCCTCCAAAGTTGATGCTAAAGGGTTAGCAGCAACCTTGTGCTGAGACGAAACAAGTTCACCAACCCCCACAATGGTATGTGTCCAAGGGCCTCATCTCCACCACCATGGCTCCAAAAAGTGTTGGTCATCAGGCCCCTTCTTTTCTCCCTAATACACTGCCCTCTGAAGCCCCCTCCTCTTCTCCTAACCACGGCTTCCCAGGGAGACAATGACATGCATGCAAAAGCATTTCTCTGGCTCTACCCCCACCCACTCTGCAGGACCTGCAGACCCCTCCAGATCCTCCCAAATCATCACAAAAATCCCCAGGGGTATTTCCTAGGTGCTCCAAAACCAAAATTATGGGCTACCAATGTCCCCTATCCCTACAATATTTACAGGGTTATAGGAAGTGTCTCCCATCAGAGCTAGCACCAAAAGTAGCACCTCCTGAAGTCTAGAATTCTGGATCCCTTGTGCAAATGGACCATGGCTGGGTCTCCTCACCCCAATTCTCCAACCACACCACGTGCTAGGGAGAACAGAGCTTCAGCTCATGACAGGACCCAGCCAACTTTCAATGGCTCTAAACCACGTATACAACGCAGCCCAGATTCTTCAGCCTGGCATTCAAAGCCCCAGTCACTGCTTCCACTGCAGCTCATCTTCTCCTAAAGCTATCCTTACATCCAAATCATTACCCACCTCCCAGACTACATGCCTTTCACCAAACACACTTTGAATGCTTCCTGTCACGTGCCTTTATCCTAGGTTTCCTGCAGTTGACCTCCGTCTCCTCCACCCACTGCTGCCTTTAAGAATCCAGCCAATCAGTCAGCAAGACCCAGCTCAGGCGTTCTTCCTTCCTGTCATTGCAAACCAGCTTACGTCACAGTCAGTGGTGTGTGTCCCTCCCTAAAGTGTACACTCTGAAGGGCAGGGACCATTTCTTATTTATCTAAATCCCTATTGTCAATAACAGAGTACTTTGCACATAGTAGGTACTCACTAAGTGGTTATTGGATTGTAGAGGCTATACTATGAATCATTGCCTAACTATGAAATCATATATCCATTTGTTTCTTTTACCTGAAGGTGCTCTGGTGGAATAGGACCCAGAACTGACAAAGTTTGATAGACAAGGTTAGGATTGGAAAATGCCTGAAGCATGGTCCATTGGACACCCAGGTGTAAGGTCCTTACCGCTAGTGAGAAACAAAGAAAATGGAGTAAATGGAGAAATGAGGTGGGAGAAAGGAGACAGTCAAAGTAGCACATCCCCAACTCTCTCAGGTCTGACCCCATCACTAATAATGCATGCTAGTTGATATCCTTCAACCTTTGGTATCATCAAATATTAGAATTACATAGTCTAACCCCTTCATTTTGTAGAGTCAGCAATGGAGGCTCAGAGAGGTAAAATGACTTCCCCAAGGTCACACAGCCAATTAGTGGCAATGTCAGAACTAAAAGCAAGGTCTCCTGAGTACACATGTGTATTTTTTACTAATAGTATATATAGTCTTTTCTTTCCATCTATTTATCATTTGTTTTCATAAGAGAAATGGAATGAACTGAAAGAATGAGGAGGAAGAGAAAAGGAAACTAAAACAGAATATTCATTCATAAATCTGTCTTATTTCCAATGATCCCCCAACACAATCAGTAAAAGGCTTTTTTAAATTTCCTTGTCTTCATGAAAAGGGACAAGTAGACATGAAATTCACAAGTGACTGTGTAACCAGATGCTGAATGCTAGGCTCCTCCTGCTAAGTATGGGCCCCTAGAGCTCCTTGCTAGGATCTGGGTGGGCTGAGCACGTGGGTGGGAGGCCAGATTCTTGACATTATTGTCTTTGGCAGTAGTCCCTAATCCTGCCAGCCTTACCTCTCTGATTTATTAGCACAAACCCAGCACTCTAAAAATATAATTACTGCATTCAGAGTGTGTTTCCTATCTATAGGCTGCAGGGGCTTAAGCACACATAAACTCTTCTGACACTGAATTATACCCTGGAAAACCAAAACTGTGCACTCTGCAAAGCCAGCCTGACAGCTGGATGATCCGATGGGCTGGTGGTGCTCATTAGCAGCTGCCACGTGAATGAAAGCAGTAATCATTTCTACCATAAAGTACACAATTTACAGCAAGGAAGACAGCCTCATAGATCTTTCTTGCTCATCTTAATATGGACTATTTCCTGAGTTTTAAAAAATACCTCCAGATTCTCACCCTTGATCTAGAGAGAAACTATAGAATTTCTTTGTGATGTTACTAATATAAGACAGGTTAAAGAGAGCAGTTAGGCACCATGTTTCTGATGAAAAGAGTGTCTGGGAAACACAGCCTGAAGCATGGGTCCCTCAAACTCAACCATCTACCACCCTTTTATATGACCTTTAAAAGCCCAAGTGGACTATTGCCTTATGCTCCTCAGTCTCCAGGCCCCTCCAGGACTCTGAGAAAGCCTCGAGGTACAGTGACTTCAGTTTCATCCTATCTCTGTAGGTTTGCTGTGCAATCATGGAAAGATGGCTGTCCGTGCTTTGGTCACCACGGCTACAAAATGGGGATAGCAATCTTCCTGTATGAGTTTACCAGGGCCACCATGACAAAATACCACTGGCTCAGGGGCTTAACCAACAGTACTTTTTTTTTTTTTTTTTTTTTTTTGCGGTATGCGGGCCTCTCACTGCTGTGGCCTCTCCCACTGCGGAGCACAGGCTCCAGATGCGCAGGCCCAGCGGCCATGGCTCACGGGCCCAGCCGCTCCGTGGCATGTGGGATCCTCCCGGACCGGGGCATGAACCCGCGTCCCCTGCATCGGCAGGCGGACTCCCAACCACTGCGCCACCAGGGAAGCCCTCCAACAGTACTTTTTTTCTCACAGTTCTGAAAGCTAGAAGTTCAAGATCAAGGTGTCAGCAAAGTTAATTTCATGCTGAGGCATTTCTCCTTGGCATGCAGGTTGCCGCTCTCTCCCTGTGTCCTCCACGGTCTTTTCTCCATGCTCACACAACCCTGGTGTCTCTCTGTGTGCCCAAATTTCCTTTTCTTGTAAGGACACCAACCAGATTGGATTAGCGCCCACCCTAAAGGCCTCATTTTAACTTAATGCCTCTTTAAAGTCCTTATCTCCAAATACGATTTCATTCTGAAATACTGGGGGTTGGGACTTTAACAGATGAATTTTGGGAGTGGGAGAGGGGGACACAATTCAACCCATAACACCCCGACAGGTGATGTGGTGGTAAGAATCAAGTGCAACAATGTGTATAAAGTGGCTAACACAGAGTCTCTACACAATAAATGTCAGCTCCTACTATCATCATTATTGACTCTTTTGATAATACAATTTTGAGCTTTAAATAAAATTCAGAGCTCATAACATATATTCCCTGTTTAGAAAGTTTGCAATGTCATTGGAAGCTTTTAGCCAGAATAAGAGTCTAAACACCTTTGCATCACTTACAAACTCTTCAGAGCCAGGGTTTGACCTGTCTTTCCTACCTTAGTCACGCCTTCACATTTCTGATGCTCTCTGTCACTCCAGACTTCTTTCTTCTCCAGACTTGCTGGCTCCATTACACATATAGGTATCTCCTCCCTCCACTATGCGCTGGGTAAACTCATACATATCCCTCAAAACCCACACTAAATTTCACTTCTTTTGTGAAACATTTCCCCTAATCCTGGATCAAATTCAGTTTCTCTTATGTTACACAACTAAATCAGTTTGCATATAAATTAACAATAGCATGTATTGCTTTGTATTTTAACTATTTATTTATATGACTGTCTATGGTTTATTTACCCTTTTTCACATAGTAGGTGAAATTGTATTAGAATACAAAACAAAACAAAAATTGTATTGGCATTGAATAAAATTGTATTGGAAGGAAAGGAGGGAGTGAGGAAGGAATGGGAGATAAAAGAAGAGAGGGTCAGAGGAAAAAAAGAGAGAGAAAGAAAAGAGAGAAACAGGAAGGGAAAGAAAGGGAGAAAATCCAGCAAACCAAATCTATGAAAAAACTAAAAACAGCAGGGGCAAAGGAAGCCAGAGATCAAGCCAAAAGACTAACCTCACCATTTCCCCACTGATGCAGTGCCCTAGAGGAGACCAAAATCATTAAACAGAAAACCAGATGTCACTGAAGAGGCAAATCTTTTTTAAGAACATCCATACTTCCATTGGTAAAGTGGTGCCTTTTAACCTCAAAGTTGGTGAGGAACAGAGACCGTGTGTCACCTACTTTCCCCAAAGGATCTAACCCATTGCACACCAAATAAATATGAAGTAGGGAACAAACCTAACCACTTCTGGTTTGGTGCTGCCAATTCAAATCGATTTTTGTGCAAATAAGCTCTTAAAATGTTTAATATGCCTCAGTTCATTTTTTAACAGCTCTGGTGTCAGAGAGGGAACTGAGGAGACCCCCAGTAATTCTCAGGAGCAACGAGCAAGCAGGCGTAGGTACCCGTGAGTCCCTTGAGCTTGCTTGCTTAATTAAGTCCAACTTAAATTAGACCGGGTCCATTGTAAGGCCTCGAGTAAATAAAATTCTGTTTTAAGGCTGAACAAGTGGGTTAAACTTACCGAAGATAATCTTAAATTACAGTAGCCACAGTGGAGAACTTCCAACCATCCTACATAAGCTTATCCATTTACGAGATGCCCTAGAGAAAAAAGGGTCTTGGCCAAGCACTCAGCATAATGGGTAGAGGGAAAATTATTTTTTGTCATCTACAGTTTTCGGTGACCAGGATGAGACCCACTGGGATGCCTTACTCGCTCCAGACCTGGGGAAACTGGCAGAAGCTGTCAAAGGGTGAGGATTCTTAGCAAAGTCAACTCTCCCAGATCTCTGTCTGTGGTGACTAATCAAGAGAAGAAGGTAAAATTTCACATTGTTCCTTCCTTTCCAAATTCAGATTGGCAGGAAGAATGCTGGTTATCGATCCTTTCCCTCTCTGCAACAACTATTGCCTTCTTGTTTGTCTCATTTTGTGTCCTGAGACATGGAATGTCTGGACCAGATGAACACCAGCTGTTTCTGGAAGTCTTGTCCAAGGCCTTCCTTATAGTCCTCACATCATATGAGAGGTGAATCATAACTATTTAAAAGGCACCCTGACTAACCAGAGAACTCCCCAAGAAGAGAAAAGGAAACAGAAGATGCTGGTAAAGGCACATAAGGAAAACTTGGAATTATGGTGTAAGTTCTAGTCCAAAAGCCAGTAGGCTCAAGGAGCCCGGTTTTCAGTTTGAGTCCAAAGGTAGGAAAAGACTGATGTTCTAGCTCAGTCAGACAGAAGGAGTTCACTCTTATTCAGCCTTTTCATTCTATTCAGATTTTTTAATTGATTGGATGAGCCCCACCCACATTAATGAGGGCAATATGCTTTACTCAATCTACCAATTCAAATGTTAATCTCATCCAGATATATCCTTACAGATGCACACAGAAATAATATTTGACCAAAGGTCTGGGAACCCCATGTCCCAGTCAGGTTGACACATAAATTTAACCACCTCACACAGTGTTTCCCCAGACTTACCTGACCTCAGAATGCCTCTCTAGAACCGTGTTTCTCAGACAGTGGTGTGCCATGGATCACCAGTCTCAAATTACCTGAGTTGCTCTCTAAAGATTCTGATTCAGAGGTCTAGGTTAGACCCATGAACCAGCATTTTCAGGACATAATACCTGAACCCATGGATCAATCACAGCACCATGAAAATGGGACTCCTCCTGATGTGACACAGTAGGAAACTCGCTGCACAACCTGTCATGTATTCTTGCCCTGAAGTGGAACTAAATCTAGACAAGTCTCAGATCTAAGTGACTATCAGTTAACAGGAAATAATGGCAAACTAATTAAAATTCACTAGGATACAGTCAGCCAAATCCAAAATGTTGCATATTCTATAGGATGAATGATTTGGTTTCTTCAACAAATAAGTGGTATTTTTTTAAATGGATGGGGGACTGTCATAGATTAAAAGACACTTAAGAAATATAAAATTTAGTGCAATGTATAATGTGTAGAAACCACCTTTAAAATATATTTTGGAGACAAATATGAATCAATTGGGACAATATGAATATGGATTGGGTACTAGCTAATGTGAGGGAATTATTATCAATTTTATTATGTGTGATAATGGTATTGTGAAATGTATAGGGAAAAAAGTGTCATCTGGCAGAGATGCATATTGAAGTACATGCACATGAAATTATACAATGACTGAGATTTTCCTTAAATTACTCCATTAAAAAACAGGAGAGATAGATGAAATAATGTTTGCAAAATACTGATAACTGTTGAAAGTGGGTGATAAGGACATAGTTTTAAATATAATTTTCTCTATTGTTTATTATATTTAAATTTTTCCATAATAAAAATATTTAAGAAAAGGAAAAAGCACCCCTGGGTGATGTTTATGCATTCTAAAGTTCTGCTCTCCAAGTAGAGCTAGGACAAATGGGTCATAAAGGAGCAGAAATAAACTCAGTATTTCTGAAGCCTTCTAACAATTAGATATACCTGACTCTGGGAGTGTTTAGGGGAATGTCAAGGATAAGGGAAGATGCAGAGGGCCTTTTTGCATTGTTTTAGGTTGCTGGGCAATGACCCATGTAGCCAACAGCTTGTGCATTCCAGAGCCTTTCCTTCACCATTCCTGGCCACCTGATCTCCAAGGAACATGAAGTTCCAGCAACTTGTCCTCACTCAACACAGTTAAGCTCCCATGTTACAGAATGTCTAATTCCCAGCCCTGAGTATGGTGAGGACCCATAGAATCTTTGGTGAGACGTAAGTACCCACTTCGAACTTTTAAAGTGGCTTGTGCCAAAGGCAGTGGATCACTCATCTGAGCGTCTCTCCAGCCGGCTATTTGAAATATTTGACAGGCCTTGCAAATAGTCACTTGCTCAGGGCAAGAAACTATTTATTAGGAGCACATAGAAAAGGATATTAATTTCACTTACTGTTCTACATGTATTTGTCCCTAGAGGGCAAGGAAAGATCTAGTTTTTTTAAAAAAAGAAAAAGAAAAAGCTATTGTGGGCTGAAGAATCCATAAATTTTTTTTTGAATCCATAAATTTTTAACTATGATGTTTTAAGAATATGTTCAATTTGAATTTGACAAATTCATATGCTGATTGTCTAGCTTCCCCATTTCCTAATAGAGAACCAGTTGGAATTGTGAGAGATCCCAAATAATGAAGAAAAACAGGACATGTCCATTTGTCACAGTTCATGCTGGAGACAGGCTAATGAAGTTGGCTTGCAAAGCATCATTTATACTTTGCTCGTAAGGTTATCTGGAGCATTTTATTTTCCTTCATTTTTTGCCCTTTAAAGCTTTTCTAGCACCTTGGCTTGTAAAAATCACCTTTGCAAGTAGTGGCACAATTGAACATAGAAGTGTGCTCCCTGTTTCAATTCAGAATCATACACACACAGTTATTCAGTGACTTTTCCGATCAGCCATGTCCATGATAGCTGCATGGCAAGGGGTGCCACCCCACAGTTATTTTTCTTCTGCAAATTAATGGTGTTGCATGCTTCTATTAATATAAGTGTGTTTGACTTTTCTCTTAAGTTGTATTATCCTAAATGGGCTTTCAGTCAGATTGTCCTCATTAGGCATTCAAAACTCCAAGTTCATCAGGGAATAGATTTAGAATGGTTAATGATTTTACAAAACTCCCAACCCTTATTCATAAGAAAAATTAGCTCTGTGATGTCAGGAATTCATCTCTTCCTTTCTTCTCCCACACAACTTACTCGAATTCAGACCCTCCCTACATCTGACACACACAAAAGCCTTCCCTCCTTCATCTCCACCCACTTCTCTGGGCCTCTATATACACACACACACATACACACACACAGCTTTGCTCTTCACTGATGTTTAAATCACCAAACCATCTTTCTGGCGTTATCCCTACTCCCGTCTTCCCACTAACACCCCACTACCACCACCAAACTGATGTTCCAAACACACCCCACAGTTACCATGCCCTGAACAGATTTAGTATGCCTTGCCACTCTTTCCTGCCTGAATGTCCCTAGCCCACACCTGCACCTGTCAGATTTACCAATTATTCAAAACTTTGTTCACATCTTCCACCTCTAGGAGGACTTTTCATGTCTTCCAAATAGTTAATCTCTTCCTCCTAGGTTCATTCATTTAACTCTGCTTACACCATTCTTACAGCACACCAATAGCCTATATACATATATATATATATATACACATACATATATATATATATATATATATATTTTTTTTTTTTTTTTTTTTGCGGTACGCGGGTCTCTCACTGTTGTGGCCTCTCCTGTTGCGGAGCACAGGCTCTGGACACGCATGCTCAGCAGCCATGGCTCAAGGGCCTAGCCACTCCGCGGCATGTGGGATCTTCCCGGACAGGGGCAAGAACCCGTGTCCCCTGCATCAGCAGGCGGAGTCTCAACCACTGCGCCACTAGGGAAGCCCTAGCCTATATTTTTTACAATTATTCAGGTACATACTTTCTCCTCCATGAGACTGTGAGCCTTGGGAGCCAGAGACCTGTCATGTTCATCTTTGCTTCCCAAGCAACAACTGCCTGGCACATGGTAGATGTTCCAAATATTTTGGGGTTACAATGAAATGTTAGGCAGCCATTCAAAAAATATATGAAACTATGAACAAGTATAACATTAAGTAAAAAGCAAAGGCAGAGAAGTGTTTATACTATGCTGCCATTTATGTAAAATAAAATCAGATATGGATAGAGATATATAGAGATAATAATAGATTAATCTCTGATATATCTCTCAAAAGATACACATATACACACAGACCAAACAACAAGCAAAAACAAAAAACAAAAAGTCTCTGATAACAGTGGTTGCCATTGAGGAGGGGGCAGATACACAGAGTCAGTGGTGAGACAGAGCTTTACTTTCTCTGTGTACCATTTTATACTGCTTGAATTTTATTACCATTGCATGTATTACCTTGTGCATAAATTACCCACATTACCTATCCAAAGATAACAATTCAATTCAATTCAATTGAAAGTAATCAATGTTTGATTTTAATTGAAGCTGAACTGAACAACCTTGAAATTAATAATAGAACTAGCTGGAGTAGTCAGATTACCCATTCCCAATGAGTTTAGCATTCAGAAAGAGAATTTTATTGCTCTAATTATATGGCGATCCAATGCCAAGTTGAATTCATTACTTTTAATAATAGTAATAATAACGAATATGCTTATAAAATTAATAGATCAGATATAATTTTTCATATTGAGAAACTTTATCCGACAGTGCTTAAATTCTATCACCTTGGAAAATCAGTTCACTAACAATGTGAGCTCTCAGCAGTCATTTTTTTACCCAGGATTATTATTGAAAAGTATTGACAAATAGCAAAAGCTGAAACATTGCAATAAATATATCATTAAATCTTACAGTTGCATAAATTATATCAGTAAGTACTTGCTGGAAACGTGTGCATAGAGGGAATAAAAACTGTCTTGTTCAAGGTATGATATAGCCTGAGAAATGCCTATCCATGAAGACCTGGGACATGGTATTTATAGGTAAGAGGTTCCCAGACCGGGCTGTGTGGCCAGGTTTGCACAAGTCTGTGGAAAAAGTCATCCTTCTTCCAATTTCCACCATACAAAGGAAGCACTCACTCTATTATACCAACTCAGAATACCATGGCTCCCTCTTTAGCTACTTCTATATCTTTCCTTCCTCATGGTCTATTAGCAAATATAAGAACATTCAAAGGAAGATCAAAAAAATTAAAAGAAACCCTACCACAACATGCATGGACTGCCTTCTTAACCCTATCTGGTGAAAAGACCCTGCTCTGGACCCCAAGCTTTCATTGCTTTCACCATTTTCTTAGCCTCTGGAGCTACAAATGTTACATGTGTCTGGTAAATTGTCCTGCCATCTCTAAGATCCCTTTTTAAAGAATCACCTATGATGTATGAACAGCAGTGAAACCCCACTCCTGGAGGCTCTCAGTAGAATGTCAAGGGCAGAGTGGAGACCCATGCAGCAGCAGCGGCAGATCCTGGGGCATGCTAATGAGGGGCAGGGCACTGCTTGTTATTAACATATTAGCCCCACAGGGCACTGTGCCAGTTTTAATAAGCAACCAATCTGCAACGTCTGCTCAGCTATGAAAGATCTGGAAACTCAGGAAGAAACACCGTAACACCTCATTTCCAGCAGTGCCTGAAAAACACTTTTCATAACAACAAATTCTCAGGCACTGCTAGTCACTATACTAATCTTAAGTATTATTGATAATAATAGACATGACTGTTATTACTCTCCACAACCAGTATGTTTATTACAGTGTATACATACTGAATATACTACCATAGCATTCATGCTAATGATAATAAACTATCATACTATATTTTGTTCACCACTGTACCCTCAGGGACTAGCCTGGGATATGGCAGGTGCCTAATATTTGTTGAATCTAATTGAGTATTACATACAATAGGATAGATAATATACTATCTTATTTCCAAGAAAAAAGATACAATTTCTTGAAAAGTGATTTCTGACTCCCATATGTTTTTATCTGTAGATATCATTTACTTGAAAATCACAAAAAAAGAAGACAGTAAAAAGTCAGAGATGGGTTACACCAGAAGAAAGACTAAGGAGAAGAAGGGGGCCTCTGAGCAGCTGTACAAGGTTAGTGGCAAGTCACCCTGTCCCTCCTTCCTGAAGTCAGTCCTCCCTGCAAAAGCATGAAGAGCAATCCTCTCCTTTAGATTAAAAAAAAAAACAAAAACTTTTCACATTTAAGTTTCTGACCCTTCTTTTTAGTGCCCATCTCTTCTCTGTGTCCTCTGGTCTATGACAGACTCTGAATTGCTTTTGGAAAGTATTTGGAACCACTTCCCCAGAATCTGGAAAAGACATAAGCAATGCCCTTCAAGTTCCAGGTTCCAATTGTATACTGCTGGTTGGCAAGAATATTGGTACAAGCGTTTTGAAGAGCAATTTGGCAATGTACTAGTAAGAGCTCTAGAATTGTGCATCCCATTTGGTCCAGTAAGTTACCTTCCAGAAAGCTAACCTAAGGAAGTCATCCCAAATACATAAAAGGCTTTCTAGTTAAATTTATTCAGAGCCTCATCTGCAACAGTTAAAATCTGGATTTAACCTGAATTTCTAACAATGGCAGAATGTTTTATTCCATTCACATGTTGGAATGCTATACAGCCATTAAAGATTATTTACGAAAAGCATGTAACAAAGAGGAATCCTTACGTTTTGATTATAAGTGGGAAAATATGTGTATATAGGATGATCTTAACTAAATTAAAATGTATGCATAAAAATAAGGGGCTCAATTTCACTAAAGGGAATGCAAATAAATATTACAATGAGATACTATTTCACAACATCAGATCAGCAAAATTTAAAGTCTAACAATAGTAAGTGTTGGTGAGGCTGTGGAATAACAGGAACTGGTACCATAAGTTGGCAATATCTATTAAAAGTGAAGACTTTCCTCTCCTGGGTATATAACCAAGAGAAACTTTCTACATGGACATAAAGAGACAACCATGGAAAAGTTTACTATTTATAATAGTGAACCATAAAAACAACTTATCAATTAATCATTAATAAGAGAATGGATGAATAAGTGGTAAGCAAGTCATACAAAGGAATACTATATAACAATGAAAATGAAGGAACTAGAGCTACATCAATATAGCTAACTTTCACAAATTTAATATTAAGTATCAAATGCAGATTGCAGAAACAATAAAGTAAATCTTAAAAACATATAAAGCAATATTTTACATTACTTAATGATAAATGTATATAAATATAAGACTATAGAGAGCTATGGTATAACAATTATCTCTTACAGACAGGGAAAAGGACATAACAGGAAAAGGGCACAAAGGGAGCTTCAATAGAATGGATGAATATTTAATTTCTTAAGCAGGATGATGGGTACCTTGGTGTTGGCTTTACTATTCTTTATATCTTTGGGTATATCTTAAATTGTCCATGACAATTTAAAAATATGTGATAAATAAATACATGATACAAAAGAGAAGGGAATTAACTACAAGCAAACAATACAATGACTACCTCTTTGTGGTGGGATAGATATGAGATTCTTCTTTCCACTTTTCACTATTTGCTAAGCAATTATAATCTGGAAAATATAAAATTTATTTACAAATAAAGAGGCAGCAGTCAGAGCCAGGAATTATAGAGACAATTGGCACATAGAGGAGTGTGACCAAAGTGTTGATGAAAAGGCATCCTTTCTGGATCCCCACTGGTGAGTTCCTTTTCTCTGAGTATCCCTGTGCTCAGTCAACTCGGATTGAGTGGGCATAGAACACCAGAGCCACTTACTGCACCTCCCGTGAGTACACTTCAGTTGATCAAACATATACAGAAGGCCTACAATGTACCTGGCACAGTAGAGAAACCTTGTTTGATCTCTTCCCTGTGCCTACCCACCCTAGACTCAAGGCCCAGTTCTGGCCACTGCCAGTCTGTCCCAGGTGCCTTCCAAAACTAACCTGTCCTGAGATGGAACCTAGTGAATCAAGACACACTTGACTCTACCTTGTGATGTAGTGCATGTAAAGATGCAAAAAGAGCTTTACCTCATATCAGTCTACTCTGGGCCCTTTTGCAGAACAAATATAAAACCCAGAAGCACCAGCTCTTCATCTTCATCGGCATTCATGTTTAGATTTTATCAGTTCTACTCAACTGTTTCTTGTCACTTAAAAGCTTACAAAGAGAGAGCTCTGAAAACAGCCAAAGCGCCTTTGAAAAACAGAAGGAAAAAATTGAAAAAGTGTACTTCCAAATGTGCTTAAAGGAAAAAAAACATTCACCAACTAGCTCATTTAATTTATCTCATTGAACATTTAGATGCTGCTTACCATGTGCCAGGTACAATTCTTAGTGCTTTACAGATATTAATATGTTTAGTCCTCATAACAATCTTATGAGGTAGGCACGATTAATATCCCATGTTATGGATGAGGAAGCTGAGGCACAGATCATATAGCTGCCAGGTAGTGAAACCAGGAGTCAAACCTAAGCATCTAGGCTTCAGAATCCAGGCCACTCCTCAGTGCTGGACTGCCATCGCATGCACACAAACTTATGGGGAATAGGAATACAAACCCACATTCTATCAATAGGCAAAAAGAAATGTCTCCATGTTCCTTGTTTATACTGGGGTCTCGCTGCTTCTTATAGCCCAGAGTTTGCTCACCTGAACCCAATAATATGACCTGTCTCCATTTCCAATGGAGTAACCAAAGGTCATGGGCTTTACGTGACCTAAAACTACTTACCCTCACAGGACCCAGGCCCTACACCCCACCAACCACCTACATTTGTCCGAGTGCTTTATTCTGGGGGGAAGGTGGGAAGGGAGACCAGTCCTCAGTTCAGAGGTCTCTAGTCAACCCCGGAAGAGGAAGGGACGCTTGCTGGAAGCTGCAAGAGTTTAATGAAAAAAGGTTTCAAGATTTAAAATCAAAATAACATAAAAATGTCTGTCTTTGAATTTTTGCCAGAATAGCAAAACTTTTTATACTGGACAGATAAACGTTTTTATGGTTGTTGGGGAAATGGGCATTCTTATACACTGTTAGAAAGGATAGCCCCAGCCAGCCCATGCGACTCACTGGTAGGCCATGGGTGCATTGCAGGCTGAGGACAATCCTTCAAACATAGACTATGTTTGACTTAGAATCTTCCTTTTTTTACTCCATTCAATTGATTTAGCAGGGTTTCAAGAGCAGCATTTGTAAATTTCCAGAGAACAGCCAAGATGGTGGAGTAGAAGGACCCTAACCTCACCTTCTCTCATGAGCACACCAAAATCACAACAATCTGTAGAACGACCGTCATTGAAAAAGTCTGACACCTACTAGAAAAGATCTTCTACAACTAAAGACATAAAGAAGGAACCACAACGAGACTGGTAGTAGGGGCAGATTCATGATATAATCAAATCCCATACCCCAGGTGGGAGACCCACAAACTGAGAATAATTATATAACAGAGGTTCTCCAACAGGAGTGAGAGTTATGAGCCCCACATCAGGCCCCCCAGCCCAGGGGTGCAGCACTGGGAACATAAGCACCCAGAGCATTTGGCTTTGAAGGCCAGCGGGGCTTGATTACAGGAGCTTCACAGGATTGGGGGAAATAGAGACTTCACTCTTAAAGAGCACACACAAAATCTGACACACTCCAGGACCAAGGGCAAAAGCAGTAATTTCATAGGACCCTCAGCCAGACCTATCTGCTGGTCTTGGAGGGTCTCCTGGGGAGGCGGGGGGGGGAGTGGCTGTGGCTCACCCTAGGGACATGGAGACGCTGGTGGTGGACACCCCAATGTTCGTTGTAGCACTATTTACAATAGCAAGACATGGAAGCAACCTAAATGTCCATTGACAGATGAATGGATAAAGAAGATGTGGTGTATATATACAATGTAACTCAGCCATAAAAAAGAATGAAATAATGTAATTTGCAGCAACATGGCTGGACCTAGAGATAATCATACTAACTGAAGTAAGTCAGGCAGAGAAAGACAAATACCATATGATATCGCTTATATGTGGAATCTAAAAAAAAAAAATTATACAAATGAACTTATATACGAAACAGAAATAGACCCACAGACATAGAAAACAAATTTATGGTTACCAAAGGGGAAGGGTGGGAAGGGATAAATTAGGAGTTTGGGATTAACATATCCACACTACTGCATATAAAATAGATAACCAACAAGGACCTACTGTATAGCACAGGAAGTAAACTCAATATTTTGTAATAAACTATAAGGGAAAAGAATCTAAAATATATATATATATATATATATATATATATATATATGTGTGTGTGTGTGTGTATAACTGAATCGCTTTGCTGTATACCTGAAACTAACACAGCATTGTAAATCAACTATACCTCAATTAAAAACTAAACTTATAAAAAAGAAAACCATAAAAAATAAAATAGAAGAATGGAAATATGTTTAAAATATATTACCAAATGAAACAAATTTTTAAAAGACTAACAATAATAGGTATAGTATGCTCTATTTGTGTAACTGTTTTAAAAGAAGATGCCTGCATACACATGGGGGGATTTTAAATATTTTTAATGTATAAAAGACTACATGAGAAACTGTTGAGAGTGATTCCTGGAGGAGAGGAATAGATGGAGAAAGAGCTTTCTTTTTCTTTTCATACCCTATTGTACTTTTAACATATGTATATATTAATTTCAGCTATATTATTTTTATTTTAAATAAGTTTTTGATTGTTTAGAAATAAGTAGCTATTATTGTGTTTTTTCAAATACCTGTATAGATAAATATTTATATGTACATATGTACATACCTATGTGTGTGTGTATATATGTATATATATTATATATACACACACATATTATATATATGAAACAGACAAAAGAAGTATCGCTGGATCTGCACTAATAGAGGCATACAAATATTACACAGCATTATTGTGGATTAAATGATACTGACTTTAAACACTTGAAAATATAATTCTGTTTCTTAAACACTTTTTTCACTTCCCTTCCTTCTACCTCCATACATTTTGTTCGTGCTTTTAATTAGAATGGCAAAATATTTCTAGTGGTTAATATAAAGCCCAATGCAACTACTGTAAATTTCAAATAAATAGTCTAAATTGATCACATCTTAGAATGTTTCCTTTGTTATCCCACAAAATACCTATTATTATGGAGGCTTCTTGAAGGCTCCATATTATTATGGAGGCTTCTTGAAGAATATGAGTATTCAAAACAACAATTGATGACTAAGTGGGAAGGCAGCTGTAAGAAGAAGAAAGACTATTTGGGGAAGAAAGTGAAAAACTGAAAAAAAAAAAAGCTAGACAAGACAAGAAAACATTTCTGTGTCTGCTGGGGATAGCTGTGAGCATTAAGTGTGATTACAAGGGAAGGGGTGTTTCTTTGTAACTGAAACTTGGCAGGAAGGACATTAAGATATGACAGAGTTTGAACAGACTAGACTTGGAAAGGTAAAATCATAAAGCTGTAAGAAACTCCAAGAGATTTCCTAGAGTGTTGAAAATAATAGCAATTATTTGATGATACAAGATTCTGAAGGGATCTCCCCGGTGTCCAGTGGTTAAAACTCCACACTCCCAATACAGGGGGGCCAGGTTCAATCCCTGGTCAGGGAACTAGATCCCGAACACCGCAACTAAAAGATCCTGAACGCAGCAACGAAGATCCCATGAGCTGCAACTAAGACCCGGTGCAGCCAAATAAATAAATAAATAAATATTTTTTTAAAAAAGATTCTGAAAACATGTGAGGCAAAATTAAACATCATAAGAATATAAACCTATACCCTGGGTATATCAGTAAAAGCAATCTTAGTTAAAAGTAGAAAGAACAACTAAATGAAGTGGAGATAGGCAAGCTTCCAGAAAAAAAATTCAGAATAATGATAGTGAAGATGATCCAGGACCTCGGAAAAAGAATGAAGGCAAAGATCGAGAAGATGCAAGAAATGTTTAACAAAGACCTAGAAAAATTAAAGAACAAACACCTAGAAGAATTAAAGAACAAACAAACAGAGATGAACAATACAATAACTGAAATGAAAAATACACTAGAAGGAATCAATAGCAGAATAACTGAGGCAGAAGAACAGATAAGTGACCTAGAAGACAGAGTGGTAGAATTCACTGCCACAGAACAGAATAAAGAAAAAGGAATGAAAAGAGATGAAGACTGCCTAAGAGGCCTCTGGGACAACATTAAACACACCAACATTTGCATTATATGGGTCCTAGAAGGAGAAGAGAGAGAAAAAGGACCCAATAAAATATTTGAAGAGATTATAGTAGAAAACTTCCCTAACATGGGAAAGGAAGTAGCCACCCAAGACCAGGAAGCACAGAGAGTCCCAGGCAGGATAAACCCAAGGAGAAATACACCGAGACACATAGTAATCAAACTGACAAAAATTAAAGACAAAGAAAAATTATTAAAAGTAACAAGGGAAAAAAGACAACATACAAGAGAACTCCCACAAGGTTAACAGCTGATTTCTCAACAGAAACTCTACAAGCCAGAAGTCAGTGACATGATATAATTAAAGTGATGAAAGGGAAGAACCTACAACCAAGATTACTCTACACAACAAAGATCTCATTCAGATTTGACAGAGAAATCACAAGCTTTACAGACAAGCAAAAGCTAAGAGAATTCAGCACCACCAAACCAGCTCTACAACAAATGCTAAAAGAAATGCTTTAAGTGGGAAAAACAAGAGAAGAGAAGGACCTACAAAAACTAACCCAAAACAATTAAGAAAATGGTCATAGGAACATACATATCAATAATTACCTTCAATGTGAATGGATTAAATGCTCCAACCAAAAGACCTAGTCTTGATGAATGGATACAAAAATAAGACCCATATATATGCTGTCTACAAGAGACCCACTTCAGACCTAGGGACACATGCAGACTGAAAGTGAGGGGTTGGAAAAAGATATTCCATGCAAATGGAAATCAAAAGAAAGCTGGAGTAGTAATACTCATATCAGATAAACTAGACTTTAAAATAAAGAATGTTACAAGAGACAAGGAAGGCACAATATAATGATCAAGGGATCAATCCAAAAGAAGATATAACAGTTATAAATATATACATATATTTATATTGAGGTTCTCCTCAATATATATGTATTGAGGAGCACCTCAATACATAAGGCAAATGCTAAACAGGTATAAAAGAGGAAATCAACAGTAACACAATAATAGTGGGGGACTTTAACACCTCACTTACACCAATGGACAGGTCATCCAGACAGAAAATTAATAAGGAAACACAAGCTTTAAATGACACAATAGACCAGATAGATTTAATGGATATTTATAGGACATTCCATCTGAAAACAGCAGATTACACTTTCTTCTCAAGTGTACATGGAACATTCTCCAGGATAGATCACATCTTGGGTCACAAATCAAGCCTCAGTAAATTTAAGAAAATTGAAATCATATCAAACATCTTTTCTGACCATAATGCTATGAGACTAGAAATCAATTACAGGGGAAAAAACACAAACACATGGAAGCTAAACAATATGTTACTAAATAACCAAGAGATCACTGAAGAATTCAAAGAGGAAATCAAAAAATATCTAAAGAAAAATGACAATGAAAACACGACGATCCAAAACCTATGGGACGCAACAAAAGCAGTTCTAAGAGGGAAGTTTATAGCAATACAAGCCTATCTCAAGAAACAAGAAAATTCTCAAATAAACAATCTAACCTGACACCTAAAGGAACTAGAGAAAGAAGAACAAACAAAACCCAAAGTTAGTAGAAGGAAAGAAATCATAAAGATCAGAGCAGAAATAAATGAAATAGAAACAAAGAAAACAATAGCAAAGATCAATAAAACTAAAAGCTGGTTCTTTGAGCTTTAGCTCAATATTGATAAACTTTTAGCTAGACTCATCAAGAAAAAGACTCATCAAATCAATAAAACTAGAAATGAAAAAGGAGAATTTACAGCGGACACTGCAGAAATACAAAGCGTCATAAGAGACTACTACAAGCAACTCTATGCCAATAAAATTGACAACCTGGAAGAAATGGAAAAATTCTTAGAAAGGTATAACCTTCTAAGACTAAACCAGGAAGAAATAGAAAATATGAACAGACCAATCACAAGTAATGAAATTGAAACTGTGATGAAAAATCTTCCAACGAACAAAAGCCCAGGACCAGATGGCTTCACCGGTGAATTTGATCAAATATTTAGAGAAGAGCTTACACCCATCCTCCTCAATCTCTTCCAAAAAATTGCAGAGGAAGGAACACTCCCAAACTCATTCTACGAGGCCACCATCACCCTGAAACCAAAACCAGACAAGGATACTACAAAAAAAGAAAATTATAGACCAATATCACTGGTGAATACAGATGCAAAAATCCTCAACAAAATACTAGCAAACAGAATTCAACAACACATTAAAAGGATCATACACCACGATCAAGTGGGATTTATCCCAGGGATGCAAGGATTCTTCAATATATGCAAATCAATCAATGTGATACACCGTATTCACAAATTGAAAAATAAAAACCGTATGATCATCTCAATAGATGCAGAAAAAGCTTTTGACAAAGTTCAACACCCATTTATGATAAAAACTCTCCAGAAAGTGGACATAAAGGGAACCTACCTCAACATAATAAAGGCCATATATAACAAACCCACAGCAAACATCGTTCTCAATGGTGAAAAACTGAAAGCATTTCCTCTACCAGGAACAAGACAAGGATGTCTACTCCCACCACTATTATTCAACATAGTTTTGGAAGTCCTAGCCATGGCAATCAGAGAAGAAAAAGAAATAAAAGGAATACAAATTGGAAAAGAAGAAGTAAAACTGTCACTGTTTGCATATGACATGATACTATACATAGATAATCCTAAAGATGCCACCAGAAAAGTATTAGAACTAATCAATGAATTTGGTAAAGTTGCAGGATACAAAATTAATGCACAGAAATCTCTCATTCCTATACACTAACAATGAAAGATCAGAAGGAGAAATTAAGGAAGCAATCCTATTCACCATTGCAACAAAAAGAATAAAATACCTAGGAATAAACCTACCTAAGGAGGTAAAAGACCTGTGCTCAGAAAACTATAAGACACTGATAAAAGAAATCAAAGATGACACAAACAGATGGAGAGAAATACCATGTTCTTGGATTGGAACAGTCAATATCATGGAAATGACTATACTACGCAAAGCAATCTACAGATTCAATGCAATCCCTATTAAATTACAAATGGCATTTTTTACAGAAGTAGAACCAAAAAATCTTAAAATTTATATGTAGAGACAAAAGACCCTGAATAGCCAAAGAAATCTTGACGGAAAAAAATGGAGCTGGAGAAATCAGACTCCCTAAATTTAGACTATACTACAAAGCTACAGTAATCAAGACAATATGTTACTCTGGCACAAAAACAGAAATATAGATCAATGGAACAGGATAGAAAGCCCAGAGATAATCCCATGCACCTATGGTCAACTAATCTGTGACAAAGGAGGCAAGGATATACAATGGAGAAAAGACAGCCTCTTCAATAAGTGGTGCTGGGAAAACTGGACGGCTACATGTAAAAGGATGAAATTAGAACACTCCCTAACACCATAAACAAAAATAAACTCAAAATGGATCAAAGACCTAAATGTAAGACCGGACACTATAAAACTCTTAAAGGAAAACATAGGAAGAACACTCTTTGATATAAATCACAGTAAGATCTTTTTTGACCCACCTCCTAGAATAATGGAAATAAAAACAAAAATAAACAAATGGGACCTAATGAAACTTAAAAGCTTTTGCACAGCAAAGGAAACTATAAACAAGATGAAAAGACAATGGGAGAATGGGAGAAAATATTTGAAAATGAATCAACAAACAAAGGATTCATCTCCAAATATATAAACAGCTCATGCAGCTCAATATTAAAAAACAAACAACCCAATCAAAAAATGGGCAGAAGGTACAGATGAACCAGTTTGCAAGGCAGAAATAGAGACACAGATGTAGAGAACAAACGTATGGACACCAAGGGAGGAAGGGGGGGTAGGATGAATTGGAAGGTTGGGATTGACATGTATACATTGATTTGCATAAAATAGATAACTAATAAGAACCTGCTGTATAGCACAGGGAAATCCACTTTGCTGTACAGTAGAAACTAACACAACATTGTAAAACAACTCTATCCCAATTTAAAAAAAAAAAATGGGCAGAAGACCTAAATAGACATTTCTCAGAAGAAGACATGCAGATGGCCAAGAGGCACATGAAAAGCTGCTCAACATCACTAATTACTAGAGAAATGCAAATCAAAACTACAATGAGGTGTCATCTCACCCCAGTTAGAATGGGCATCATCAGAAAATCTGCAAACAACAAATGCTGGAGACGGTGTGGAGAAAAGGGAACCCTCTTGTACTGTTGCTGGGAATGTAAATTAATACAGCCACTATGGAGAACAGTATGGAGGTTCCTTAAAAAGGTAAACATAGAATTACCATATGGCCCAGCAATCCCACTACTGGGCATATACCCAGAGAAAACCGTAATTCAAAATGACACATGCACCCCAGTGTTCCTTGCAGCACTATTTACAATAGCCAGGTCGTAGAAGCAACCTAAATATCCATCGACAGATGAATGGATAAAGAAGATGTGGTACATATATACAATGGAATATTAGTCATAAAAAGGAACGAAATTGGGTCATTTGTAGAGACATGGGTGGACCTAGAGACTGTCATACAGAGTGAAGTAAGTCAGAAAGAGAAAAGCAAATATCACATATTAACGCATATATGTGGAATCTAGAAAAATGGTACAATTGAACCAGTTTGCAAGGCAGAAATAGAGACACAGATGTAGAGAGCAAATGTATGAACGCCAAGGGGGGAAAGCGTGGGTGGGGGGGATGAACTGGGAGATCGGGATTGACATGTATACACTAATATGTATAAAATAGATAACTAATAAGAACCTTCTGTATAAAAAAAAAATTAAATAAAAAAAATTTTTAATAAAATAAAAAACTTCTGTTGGTTCCCTGTTGATTAAATGATAACACCCAAACCGAACTTGGCAACAGGGCCCTTCACATGTCCTAGCTGACTTTCTTCTTGAGTTGTACACTCTCACACTGGCTAGGTTGAACTCTCAGACCTTAGTGCCCTTGCACATATTATTCATTGTCTTTATTTCTATGTCCTTCCCCCATCCTCATCTTCACTTGCCCAACTCCATCTCTCCTCCTGAGTTTGAGGGGTTGCTTCCTTGAGAAAGCCATCAGTGACAAACTCCCTACCCAGATAGCTGCCCATCCTCTCTACTCTTACAGCTTTCTTCAGATCTCTGAAATAGCACCTAAATATCTGTCAGTTCCCTCAGATCAGGAACAAGGACCACTTCTGGCTTCCTCTTAACCCCTGTGCAACAGGCATTGGATAGCTAAGCAAACATGAAGCTTTCCATACTGCAAATCACTTTCCACTCTGTTCCTAAGAGCATCAGGGCAACTTCCCATATTTTAACTACAAGAGGCCCATCGCCCTCACTCAGGAGGCCCAAGAAATAGGTAATGAGAGTTCTGTAAGCCCATTCCTATAGAATTCCTATAGGAATTTCTATAGAATGAATGGTGTCCTCAGAAAGTATACTCTGGGACACTCCTGGGAGCCACTTGTCAAAAACATTCCTCATGGATATCTCAAAACAAAATGTTGGGGGGAGGGGACAATAAAAAATATTTCCCTTTCTATTTTATGCGGTGATCCGTGGCCTGTTAGGAACCGGGCCACAGAGCAGGCGCTGAGTGGTGGGTGAGCAAGTGAAGCTTCATCTACCGCTCCCATCTCTCCCATTACTGCTTAAATTACCGCCTGAACTATCCCCACCCCCCTTCCATGGAAAAATTGTCTTCCACGAAACTGGTCCCTGGTGCCAAAAAGGTTGGGGACCGCTGATTTAATGCATCATCACAGAGCATAAAGAGAAAGTGAGAGAAAAACAGAGAGAGCAGGAGAGAGGAAGAGCAGTGCAAGGAAGAGAGAATGAGCTATTCAATGTCAGACTCTGCTGTCTGTCTGCCTATACCTCCTACTACTGCCTTTTCCTTGAGAAATCATCCCAGCCAATGCCTTGCCCCTTTCCCATCGATCCTTCTATCTGGGATTTTCCACTGCTGACCAAAAATAAAAAGGAAAATTTGGGTTGTACCAAAAATCCAAATTGTGTGATTTTACTAGGATATTTACTCTATCTAGATAAATGTCTATCTTATTAATATAAGTGCCTATATTACATTAAGTAGTATTTATTTTGTTCTGGCAAATAAGAATAATGCAGGGTTTCTCTTGTCTCTGTAACCAGCAACATCCAACAAGTCAATTTGGTTTTTCCTCAGATTCTTTGAGAAATATTCCACAATAAGATGGCTTATCTAATGTTTTAAATGTAGATTGTCTGAAGCTGCTTTTCCTTTTTTCAGCTGTTTACTCTAATGTTTGGCATCTGTGGATTTTAGTCCCAGAGTTAGATCAGCCTGGAGAGTTTCTAATTTCTTGATCTCTCAGTTCTGGCCCGATTCCTGCCCCCTGGGAAATATAATGCTGCTTCTGGAATCTTTCTAAATCACACAAGGACTGTTGTATAACAACATATCAGTGATCAGAGTTTATGACTCAGAGCTTTTGAAAGTCTAAATTCTAGTATCTGTTCTTACACTGTCTCCTGGTCAGGGTTTAGGCCTCCCAGTTTTTCCCCACTTCACATTATAGAAACTAGATCCAAGAATTGATGAGACAAACCACATTTGCAAAGATAATGTTAGATTATGATAAGGGCATAGTTTAGAGAAGACAAGAATAGACATAAGAGGAGAGAAAGGTTTATGAATATTTGGCAGTCATTTAGAAATTAACCCAATATTGTGTATCTACTATATGTCAAGTAATTTCATGTATATCCTCCCATTTAATCATTAAAGTAACCCTGTGGCATAGGCATTAGTTGTCTCATTAAAAGAGAAAACTGAAGCTCAGAGGGGTTAAATGCCTTGCCCAAGGGTCCCACTGCTACTGAGTGTCACAGGATTTGAACTTATGTCCTTTGACTCCTGGTACAGAATTATTTTCACTGCACCACTCTGTTGAAAAGACTAGTACCTTCCACAATTGGCAATTTGTCATCCTTTACCTGTGATTCACTTTTTAATGTAAGCTTTACTAAAATAAATTCATTTTTATTCTAGTACAACCTCAAAAGGTTACCTTGTCTAGAAAAGTGAAACTGAGAGGTTGTCCCTATTCTTAGAATAGTCTAAGCAAGAACTGGGAAAGGTGGAATTTGTAGAGAGTTGATACCATTCCCTGGATCCTTTACAAACAAGAATAAACCCCTATCTAATGCAGACTACTCAATGCTGCCTCCTTTTAGACTAAGTGGGGCTCTTTTACTGAGGAAGCTGCTAATATGGCATCAGGCTATTAATGGGAAAAGCATTTACTTTAGATTAAGAACAGTGTAAAGTAGAGCGGGGCCCTCTATGACTGGCTATTAGGGATGTTAATTAAATATTTATAATGTCTAAATTAGCATAGTGAAAGCTCAATTCATCAATTTGTTCTGGTCTGTAAGGGGGAAAAAAATAACTCCAAATGCCCCTGAAGAAAGATGCTATGTGAGTCAATAGGAAGATGACTGAACAATTTATTATGATTGTGGTAAACTTTTTATTTTGATTTTATTTAAAGGTACTTGTTGCAGCACCTTACCTTAAAGACCATTTACCACAGTCAATATACTGGAGGGCCATGTATTATTCATTGTTATCCAATGAAAAATTTGCTAAGGTGCTTCAATGCTGAATGTCTGATTGATTAATTGATTTCTTGATAGTTACTTCCAAAAAGTAAAGACTAGGTTTAATATTGAGAAGTGGGGCTGGAAGCCAGAAGCCCCAGTTCCTTCCTCTATTACTAACTAGCCTGCTGAAGGACCTAGTTTTCCAAGCCTTGAAATGATATCTTGCTAATAGAGTTGTTTTCAGGCTTCATGGTTAATAATTGAGAGGAATAGTTGGAACTTCTGCTGAAAACTGCTAAGTATGTGGCTGCTTCTCCTGTCTAGTGTAGGGAAGCCAGGAATATTAACACCTAAATGCCCACAGCCTGTGAATACTTAATGAATGTATTTTACGAATTCCTTTTAAAATTATTTTAACCTCATTTTATTATCAGAAAGTCCCAACCGTCCAATGTATTTTCAACTGTAGATGAGGCTGGCTGCAGTGGAGACTTCGTCACCAATACTTTAAAGGAAGTTGTCTGTAGCTGGCTTAAGACTACAGGTTGTCTGTAGTGGCTCATCACCACTCACACGTGTTTGGGCAAATACACTTAATTATGGGTGGAGTTTGGAATTTTTTACAAATCCATTCTCCCCACACTGGCCCAGTAGTTCCCTGATCTAATTTAATGAATGTACTTCTCCCCCAAAGCTAAAACTTAAAAAATAAAACTATTAAGATCTTATAGGTTTTTTTTGGCTATAATGAACTGTTTTCCTTCTACCTTGTAGGTTTTCTTCTCCAATGAAGAAGTGACCCGAAATACAATCTGACCCCTCTTTATATGGGTGCATCTAAGTGCCCTCTTTCTTTCCTCCATCAGACAAGCTGGCCTTCCCTAGAGGGCGGGCTGGCGTGAAAGGGTTAAAGGTTCTCTGGTCAAAATGACCCAACAGAAGGAGCCCGGCCCAGAGCTGAAATCTAAGTGCTAATGACCGCTGCCCTTCACCCTGCTGCTGTCCACCGGCCGAACCTGAGGCCGGGTGGGGGCCGGGACTGGGAGAGGGCACAATGTTCTGCATTTAACATTTGAACTTCTCCTATCCAAGGCAGCAGGCCGTTTTGTCCTGAGGTCGCTGACCCTGGCTCCCCCATCAGCTGCCCTGAAACCTTAATTGAATGACAGATGGTCATCTTCTGGGGCGCCAGAAGCTGCGGGCTGCCAGCCGCGCGGGGGCTGCGGCCCCAGGCCCCAGCGGTCCTGCCCCGGCCCTGCCAGCAAGGGGCGGGCCGGCAGAGGCAGCAGGCGGCCCGCTGGCGCGGCGGGGACGGTGGGCTTAGGCCAAACGCGCGGCCCCGCACCCCCTGAGTAACCAAGGGTCTAAGTGGCCGCGCAGGCGATAAACCTCTGGATCCTATAGCGCCCTTCCCTGCCTCCCAGGCAAACCGCCCGACACAGGGTAGGCCCAAGTTAGGCCTTGGGCCTTGGAAGGCGGCCGAAAAGGGTCAAAACTTCTCGCCGTCTGTGCCGGAAGGCCCATATTCCAGCAACCGGGGGCCCAGAGCGTCGAGGTCTGGGATCCGTGCGGCCTGAGACCGATAGGGCAGCGTCCAAGCCCAAGATGCCCACCCACAGGCTTGCCCATCCGCCTGGGCCGGCGATCAGGCCCGGAAAAGGCCGGATTCCACGCCGTATGCCCTGCCGTACGCGTCCTGCCCTGAGCCACCACGAGCGCCTTCGCGCGAGCGCCATTCCCTGCCTGAGGCCACGCGAGCCACGCTGCTGTTCGCACGCTGGGGTCCCGAAACTACCCCATTGCGAGGAGCTTTCAGGGCTCTAGGGTAAAAGATGGGCGCCCCAAAAGGCGCCCGGAGGCACCAAGGTCCAGCATTGCTATCTCAGCCGCCCGCCTGCGCTCTAGTGTCCTATTTCTTTAAAATAAAAGCTGCGAGCCCTACAATTACTGGGATTACAGTGAGCGGGTATTGATCCGCAGCCGGCATTGTAGGATCAAGCAGGCGGGCGGAGGCAGACGTCGCCGCCCCCACCCCTCGCCGCCGCCTAGTCCTGCAAAGCGCTAGAAAACCGTTTCCAAATGTTTGATTTCAAACGCACCATCAACACCTGCTGCAAAAGAACGACCACCCCCCTCCTCCTCTTTGCCCCCACCTCCTCCCCTCCGCCCGTGGGCCTCCCAGGCCCGAGCCAACTACACAGCCACCTTAAGCCCTTTTTCCCCTTCTTTCTTTCTTCTTTTTCTTTCTTTCTTTCCTTCCTTCTTTCCTTCCTTCTTTCTTTCTTTCTTTTTCTTTCTTTCTTTCTGTCTTTCTTCCTCCTTCCTTCCTTCCTTTCTCTTTCTTTCTTTTTTTCCTTTCTTCCTTTCTTTCTTTCCTCTCTCTTTCTCTCTTCTTTCTTTCTCTCTTTTTTTAAATTACTGAGGGAAATATACACATAAGCAAAAAAAAAAAAAAAAAAAAAAGCCTCCCCGGCAGGCGCGAGCGGGGGTATTGAGGAGGCCGGCGAAGGCGGTAATGCAATCCTAATGCATAGATAGCTGACATCAACTTCCGTCAGGCAGCTCCTGGAGATCGAACCTTTCGATTGTAACTGGGACAATTTGCATAGTGATTCCCTTTCAGTGCTTTCCCGGGTCCGTAACAAGCCCAGGCAGCTATTCAAATGCAAGATGCAACCCCAAATGCAAGACTGGCCCGACCAAAAAGAGCCATACGGCGCCCGGGAGAAGCGAGACCGTTGCTCTGGATCTCATCCTTCTCTCTTCTTCTTTCTTCTCTCTTTCTCTTCTCGGGTTCCTGATTTAGCTGGGAGCTGTTTATTTATGGCTGCAAATGTGTGCGTGCGAGAGAAAGGGGGAATTGATCTTTGCCTGGACTTAAAGATGGAGCCGAAGACGCTGGAGGGAATTTGGGTTTGTGCGCCTAGCTCAGACCCCGGGCGCCGAAGGGGGCCGTTTGGCACGAAGCCCGAGGTCTCTCTTTTCCGCACCCCTCACCTCGCGACCTTGCAGCAATCTGCGGGCCCTGGAGCTGCCTGGTTGACCCACCTGCCCGGGGCCGAGCTGCCGAGAAAGGCTTCATGGAGGGAGCCATCCCGTCCCTGTCTTTAAAATGAGAGCAATAAAAGGTATCACCGGCGACGTGTGCGGATCACTTTTTCTTACTGTGCGTTGGCTGAGGGGGGCGGGGAGGGGGGTGGCTGATAGGATACGTGGGAGGGGGAAATTAGGGGACTAGAAATTGGGCTCCCCCGCTTCGTTTCCCGGTTTCTTTCTCATTTGAAATTACGTAGATTGACTCTCGCTTCCCTCCCTCCTAGGGGTCAAATCCTTAAACGCGAACCTGATCACTTGTCACAGAAGCAACTTGCCATGAAATCCGCTAATGCGCAGCGACTCGCCCACCAGGGTAAGCCAGTCTCACAGGCGCGTGCGGGGGTGGGGGTGGGGGGTAGGACGGGGCAGGGGCTCCAGGGTCCCGGCGTCGCTGGTCCTGCTGAGCCTGTAGCCACGCAAACAGGGTGGGAGCCGAGGGAGGAGGGCAGAAGCCGCGTCACTGCCAGCGAGCCGAACGAGGGCGCCCCCCTCCCAGCCTGCCCTCACGGCCTCGGCCGCTAACAAGTCCTCCTGGCAAATTTAAAGCAGCAAATGAGGGCGGGGAGGAGGCTCCCAAACAGGGTGTAAATAATCCGGGCGTGCCCAGAGTGGTGGCGGGTATGCGAGCGCGCGTCTGCGGTTTGTGCGCGGTTCTCCCGCGAAGCCGCGTGAAGCGGCAGAACCGCACCTGCTGTCGTGCGCGTCGTAGAAGTGCAGCTAGCCAGATTCACTGACCCGAGGAAATCCCCAAATTAGAACTTGTCTACACTTCCCTAGGCCGGTTGCCGCTTTCTAAATCTCCCAGGTTGCCTGGCTGTCTCTCCAAATCCAGCCCAAACCTGCTAAGGATGATCACAGGCCACTGTCCTTGCAGCACTGACCGTTATCTCGATGGCAGAAACAGCTCCTCTGGTCAGACAGCTTAAAGCGCAGCTAAATTCGTGTCTTTTTTTTTTTTTTTTTCCTTTAATGACGAAAAGAAGCACAGATTTCCTAATGTTCTTTGTTTATATCGGCTCGGGTGCTGCAAGCTGTCTGACCATGAGCTTTTTCGTTGCGCCTGTTTCATGCAGAGCACTCGGGATGTTTTTTAGTCTTGTATCTTAAAATATATATAGAGAGAGAGAATGCTTTCCCGATCGTCTTGCAATAGGTTTCTTAAGAACCAGACACGTAGGGAAGCTTTGGGGATTGGATGATGAGAAAAGCAGACTGGAAGGTACAAATAAACCCAATGCAAATTGAAAACAAATTGAACAGAGGAAATGATTACGAGAGAAGATGAGGGAATTAACTGGTCTGGAAAGAGCAATTTTAAGGTCTGAATTTTTCAGATTTAATGGCCACACATAACAAATTGAAAGGAATTAAATCTATTCTTTTACCTGTGTATTTTTTATTCACAACCAAAGAACACAGGCACTCCTGGTTTTCTTGGTCAAGTGCACATTCTGAGGCATTTCAAAGGACAAGTCAGCTTTGGGGTGCTTTCCTACTTTTTCCATAAACTACAACCAGTTTAATTCTGACGGAAAACAATTTAAGATTTACTTCCGGTTGTAGAAAGAAAGAAAAATTTTTAAATCCTGACAGTTAAACTATTACCAGATTCTAAGGGGTTAATTTGATGTAAATAACCTACTTGCCTGTGAGCACAGAATCTGGAAGTTAGAGGCCCTGGTGGCAAAAAGACTCTGTCTGGTGGTGACAGAGCTTTGTGCATCTGAGGGGGTCTGGAGAGGCTCTGAGCCTAGCTTTGGGTTTGTTGCATCCCTCTCACTCTCTTAAAACAGTAACTCAAGATGTAAGTAAAAGTGTTTTCATTTTTTATTGATCCCACTAACATCTTTCATTATCCAGCATGTAGCCACAGCAAATTATTGCTCATTTGATACCGAGAATTCTATTGACCATCGCTTTCGTTGGAGAGAGAATTCTAACTACTCTGGCTTCTCTGTAGTCAGAGCTGAGGCTGAGGACATTCCTCGGCTAAAACCCGAGTAAATTGAGCCCTCAGCCTCCAGGAATTGATGGAGATGTGTTCATTACATTGAGCCACATGAACATGCATAGAGATCTGCTTTTTACTCTGCTTGCCTTGCCCCTACTCATGCAGAAGGTCGGCCCCTTTGGAACAGATCTGCCTTCTTAGGAGGCTGGGCATTCGTTTCCCTCTCCTGGACCCCTTCTGGCAACTTCTTTCTAGCTCTGGCCAGGGTTAAGGCAAGGGAAATGACACAATGAAAGCCTGCTCTTGTGATCAATCCTGTGCTCAAAACCACCCCAATGTGGACACCTGCGGAAATCATTACCCCCGCCCCCCCACCAAAAAACTCCTAAAATATCCAGATGAGTGACTTTATAGTCTCAATATAATTTTCTAAATTAAGCTGCCATCCCCTTCAAGACCCCATGTCATCAAAGAGGGCTAAGTACGGGAGGAGGGAGCTCTGAGTTCAGCGTCTGTTCTCTCTTTAGTTGGCAATGGGCGTCCAGCCCCGAATGATAGCCCGGGCAACTCACGTACTTGGCCAGTGCCTGAACGAGGATGTGCCCTCTCCCACCCCGGCCTGGTGAAGGCCTGACCTTTGACCCTAGGGCTAGCAGCTCCAGGGCACTCAAGGCTGAAGAGGGACGAAGGTAGGAAAAAGAGGCTGGAGACATGGTCCGGGAGAGGAAACGAGAGGCCAGGTTTGTTCCCCAAGAAGTTAGTGGCTGAATCTGCCTTCACGCCGAAAGGAACCCGAAGCTGCCCTACAGCAGGGGCCACCCGACGTCTCAACCCTCGGGCTGCCTTCCGCCTCCCCAGGGTGGCTTCCTCGGACCTGCGTGTCTGGACCCATGCACCTTCGCGGCCTCCCTTTGGGCGTCTCCATGAAAAAAGACTTGAGGGTGCGCTGACCTGACACTACCGGGGGGAAGAGGGAGACGTCGAGCCCGGCAGCAGGTGGGGCTCAACCACCGCTAGCCCGCCGTCGGCGCCCAGCCAGGCCTGTCACATTTCCCAGTAATACATAATCCACGGCTGCTACCCCATAAGCCCTCGACCCCAAGAGAAGGCAAGGACGACCTTGGAGAAGCCATGCCCGTGTGGACTCGGTGGAGGAGATGATTCGGTTGGGTTTCATTTCCACAACCACCAGGAGATAAGTCCCCTCGGTTGCAGAACAAAAGGAGAACCAATTACCGACTTTAACAAATGAGTCGGCGTGTGCAGCCCACCAAACAGCTCCAACTCCAAAGGTGAAGGCACAATTGGGGCTCTAAGGGATCCGTCTTGGCAGTTATTTTCCTAACGGTGCTAAGTGTGCGTGAAACTGTTCGCACTCTCTCGAGGGCCACGCTCCATGAACCCTCACGCTTTTGGGAGCTACTTTGTTCTAGAACAAGGTAGTAACGGGGTGGCAGCATGCTCTGCGCATGCTGCACTCTCACCCAAGAGCAGCGGCCTGGAGATGAGAGTAGATTCTAACTCGGCTTGTGGGGATGGGGGGATAGGGGAGGGGTATTTACGCTGAGATTCACACAGTGGATTTTTAGTTGCTGTTGTTTTTTTCTTTTTGTTTTTAACGCGCGCGCGCGCAATGCAGTCGTGTTTCTCGAATGCGCGCCCCGCCGGCCACACTTGGAGAATCCAGCCCACAGTGGTTTCGGAAACCCCATTTTCCTGATTGCATCCCAGGCTCTGGAACCCCGCGAGCCTTCCGGGGGAGGGAGCCCCATCCGGGCCAAGTAGTGGATCAGACACACACACACACACACACACACACACACACACACACACACACACACACACACAGATGGAGGCAGTGCTTCGTAGGATCGAAGATCCAGGGTGGCTAGATGGGGGTCTGGGAGGCTACGACTGAGGGAGGCCCTGGCACTGCCGGAGTTGTGCAACCACTAAAGCAGTGCAATCCTGATAATTATTTTGGGAAGAAAGACCTGGGACCTAGGTTTGAGCTAAAGAGGGTTAGGGGCAAGTGACAAATGACCGAGCATTTCTTTGGAATGAGGGGGAACTGAGAAATACCCAGCTGGCCCGGAGTTGCCACAATCTGGACATTAGGAAATATATTCTCCTCGCACACACAGCAGCACACATCTCTGATGGCAAGCTCACCCCTGCCCAGGGAGCCTCTGGCTCAGCCACTGCACCTCCCAACTGCTTTTTCAGCCTCCTTCAGGTTTTACCAGGCAAATGAAACAAGAAGAACTCGATAGTAAATTATTTTATTCAGACTTCTGTCTTTTTATGAAAATAAAAGGCAACACTTTGTCATTTTTAATCATATAAGCAGACAATAAACCTAATTTCGATATTGATTTTTTCCAGAATCAAGTGATTTTGTGCAGTGTCTGTTGTATTTCCTTTTCGAGGAAGGGCCATTTGCTGGTAGATTGTGTGGCTCTAAGACTTCACTACATATAGTTGATTGTGGACTTTGAAGCCAGGTAGCTGAGAGGGGGCTCTTCCTGGGTGGCAGGAAGTTTGGTTTTTGTCTAATTATCTAGATAATGGTTTCAACTTGGCCTTGCCTGGTGCCCTAGGACAGATTTAAGGCTCAACTGGTGCTTTTCGGAGTTATGGCCTCAGAAATTCACTTTAATTTTTTTCAAAATCAAAATCAAATAAACAAAAATAAAAACAACCCCAAAAATCTTGATAATGTCAAGGGCCCAGACAACACCATGAGGAGCGTTAGCAAGGGGAGTGCACTCTCCCAGCAGCCCCAAGTTCAGGAAATGGGCATGACCCCGAGCTGGCCAATCTTGGACTGCTGCAAAGGCCCAGCGGAGAAGTGTCAGGGGATGCCAGTTACTGCCAAAGGGCTCAGAGGCATGGATGATTCCTCCAAATTCTGGTGCTCTTTCTTTTTTCAAAAACAATATTATATTTGATGTTGATGCCAAATGGAGTTGGCACCTCTCTTGTGAAAGTCTCGAGGTGCAGAGAGATCGGCCAGGCCTCCACCTAGCTCTAGAAGGAAGAGCAGGAGGGAGGGAATGAGGGGAGAAAGCTGCAGAGAAGAAAAGAGTGAGGTGGAGAGAGGAAAGAAAGAAGAAATCAAGAAAAGAGGTGGAGAGGAAAGAAAAATGGAAGGAAGAGGGGGAAGATAGAAATAAAAGGGAAAAGGAGAAGTGAAAAGGACGATGAAGGAGAGGAAGAAAGGAAAAGAAAAAGGAAAAATAGATTTTAAAAGACCTAATAAAAAATAAAAGTACTCCATCCTTAAGAGGGAAACTGTTTGCTCTGTGGACTACCTGGGACTTTTCCCACAGCTCCGGGTGGTTTCTCCTCCCCACTGGAACACAGAACAAATGACAGTCCCGAGCATAAATTCAAAGACCCTCAACTCTTACTCGAATCCAAAAGGCTGGACTCAGGGCACACGGACCGCTGGGACCCACCTACTAACCCAGCGTCCGCCGATGCCCCCCACACCCCCCGCGGTGAATGGCAAAGGTCACCCTCTCCCCCCTACCCCCCGACCCCCGCCGCTGCTTCCAAGGGCCTAGGACCCTGGCTCGGGGGAGGGGACCTGGCGGTTCTATGCCTGGCAGAGGGGGATGGAACCTAGGGCCTTCGAGTGATCCTAGGGCTCTGACCTTTTCCGCCGTCCTCCAGGGTCAGTAGTTAACCTTTTGCTCCCCGCCCCCGCCACTCAGTGGCCCTCGGCTAGGGAGAGTGGGTCAATATTTGGGACCAGCATAGGAGCGGGCGGCGCCCAGGCCGAATTGCAAGAGGATGGGGCCCAAACCAGCGTGCTCATTCTGCTCCCCACGCCCAGAAAGCCCAGCTTCATGGATCCCTCGCTTGCCCGGCGCTGGATGCCAAGGCCCAGTTAAACCCCGTACCTGGTAAAGAACCCGCTGAGGCACGTAGGAAGAGAGTGGACTTCTTTCCCATTTTTCCTGCCCTGTTTAGAGCAGTTTCTCTTCTTTCAAAGCGTCACGCACCCCTCAGACACCAGCCACCCGTTTGCATTTTGGGGATACGAAGAGCTTTGGTCAGGTGGGAGGCAGTGCAGAGTCAGACTTGTGCCCCCCTCAAGCCCGAAGCATTTAACTCCTCTGTGGGAATAGGTGCCAAGAGAACCAGTGAAGAAATCGAGCCAAAGTCCGTGCTGCCGGGCCCAGCTGATTGCCTCACCATCCCTGCCGGGACAGCAGGAACCAGCCTAGCGCCTGCCCCGTTCCACTAACTTCCGAAAGCGCCTGCGACCGGCGCCCCAGAGGGCTCTCCCGGCGGGGACCGGGGGAAGGTGGGCGGCAAACCGGAGGCTGCAGAGGCTGGCGGAGCACCCCCCGCCCCCAGCTCCCCGCGGCTTGGGGTTTTCGCGGTCTCCCCAGCTGGAGCCGGGGCCGCCAGGAGCCGAGAGCGTTAGGTTCAAATGCATCAAGGCTCTGAAGTCATTCATCCGGTTTCATAAATAATTTTCTTATTACACTTAAGCCCGATTCCTGCCCCCTTCCCATTTTTATTGCGGGGTTTCAGCGGCTAAAAAGTTTCTAAGTCGGGTGGGCCGTTGTTTTCCTTTTTCCATCATTAACATCTTTAATATAAGCTATCAATAACCCTGTCGTTCGGAGCCGAGTTTCACGGTATTGATCCACGCGGCTATTCATCTCTGCCATGCAAGACACGGAATAATTTTCGCATTACAGTAACTTGGATTTGCTTTTAATTCATATTTAAAGCTGCAACCGGCTCGGTGGAGCGCTCTGCGAAAGACTAGAGGCGCCTAATTAATAATAAGTTAGAAACGAAGGAAGGCACCGGCGAATAAATAATTAATACAGACATCTATGTCTCTTTGAATATTGCTCCTTTAAAAATTTAGACTTACCAGGACCATACTGTAAGTCTGCAATTTATATTGCAGGGATGATTTAAGAAAGCTATTTTTTTTCCTTGAAATACAATACTAAATTATTTACAGTGTTTTTGCAAACCTAAGTTCCTTCATTAGCCAGCCCCTCCGGTTTGTTCCTTCCAGGTGGAAAACACTAATTTTAAAAAATAATCATAATAAGAATCATAATAAACTCCCAGGAACCACTGTCTGCAATTAGCGAAGGGTGGCAAGGGTGGGGGCTGATTGGCTGGAAGAGAGGAGTATGGGGTCTTCAGCCCTCCGAGGGGCTGAGAGCTGCCCCGTGGTGGTGGGCGGGGGCGGGGGGTTGTTAGGAAGAGAAAACAACAAAATCCAAAATCATTGGGCAGTGACTTTGGGCATTCGATGGTTGCAGAAGAAACAAAGTTTTAGGTAAACTCAGAGTCCTCAAGGGGACTCCAAGCGGGAGGAGGCTATGATTGGGAGGGTCCCAAGTCCTTCCCCCTACACCCCATGGAGGACAAAAATAGAATTTTTAGAGAGAAGCTATTCAAAGCCAGGTCTGGATTCCAGGCTATCCAGGAGCTGCCAGTGGGCTAGAAGAGATAACAAAATTCAAGTGGGTCAGAGTGACTGAAGATCTGACGATCGGATGAGGTTTTGTGTGAGAGAGACTAGGATTTGTTTGCCATATTGTTAGCAATATTGATTTTTTTTGTTACTTGGATTAATGTATGTTAAACAGGGAAATGCAGGCATTAGTCAAGTACATTGTAATCATCTATTGTTGAGACCGACCTTTCTCAGGTGAGTGCTGGAGGCTCAGGACTATGAGGCACTTCCAGGGGCTGAAGACCATCCAGGCCCAGGTAAGGGCATCCGAGATCCCCCAGGGTCTGGCAGTGTAGGGAGAAGACAACCTCAACTCCAGCTCGCTCTCCCTCCCCTCTCCTTTTAGAATTACAGGTTTATTTAACCAACCCACTACCCCGGTATGTCGGGCTCAATCTGTTGCTGGGTTAAATGATGATTAGAGAAATTGAGAGGTGGAGGCATTCTTGACACCCAAAATTCCTCACTTCTCCCCCGCGCATCTTCCCCCACAGCCTCCTAGCCCCGCCTCCAGGTCTATTGGCCCTGGTGACCATCCCATCAACCCCCTTGGGTCTCGACCAAGAGTCCCCAGGGCTGGGGACTCGCACATGCCAGTCAGTGGCCTGAGGCTTGGAGGGGAGCACAGCCCCTGCGCCTACACAAGTACATCAAGTACATGCATAACATGCATCTACAACCTTAGGCCTGAAAAAAAGATAAGAGGTGGGGAGGGAGACGCCTGGAGACCCTCCCGGCCTGACTCAGGACCTTGGGTGCTGGCCCGGCCCTGAGAAGCGTGCTCAGAGACAACGCCCCTCCCCCCATATCGGTCCCCAGGGTCGTCTTCCCTCACCCAATCCCAGCCCCCGCCCTCCACCCCCGCAGGCCTTGCCGCCTCACCCTGTCATTGGGGGAGAGGGGTTCTAAGGTCACACACTCTGCTTTTCTTCCCAACCCCCCTCCCGCGCCCTGGGTCACCGCATTTATGGGGCAAGATACCTTCACGCACGAAGGTCCTGCCGCATCAAGGTGAAGGTCTTTTCCGAGCTCCACCGACCCTGAAGGGCTTGCACAGAATCCCTTGGGCCTTGGACGGTTCAGAAGGGGGCTAGAGGGTGAGCTTCAGGGTTAAAGGGCGGGGATGGGGGTGGGGGAGAGACTTCTGGGCGCCTGACGACTCCATAATCCTTCGCCGGTATGGCGCTCGGGCAGGCGCTCGCCCAGAGCCGGAGGGTCCCACAGCCAGAGGCTGCATCTCGTGCCAGCCACGAGGGTGAAGGGATGAGGAGGCCGAGACATGCAAGGCGGACAGGGCCGGATGGGCAAGAAAAGAAGGAAACGTGTGGAAAGTGTGAAGGGGAAAGGAGAGACGAAGGTTGGGAGGGAAAAAGGAGGCTCGGTCTGGAGAAAACACAAGGCCCGGCGCAGCCCAGGAGGGAGGCACAAACAAGGGATGGGGAGCCCAGAACACCGGCGTTTCATTTTTAAATCTTCTAGGTGTCTGCGGGTCAAATAAAGACAAGGGCCGTAACGATTATTCTGTTAAATCTATGGTACTTGACTTCGCAAACACTAATTGATTAGACACCAAAATGATTTGTTTAAAGAGTTTTCCTTCCCAAGGGCAGCTGCTTTCGGGCCCGGGTCGGCGTTATCCTGCGAGGCTGCGGAAGAGATCGGCCAACGCGCCGCGCGCCAGGCCGCGGAGGCCGCAGTCGGCCCGGGGCTGTCGGCGCGGGTCCACGCCCCTTCAGCCTCAGGCTCCCGGCTGGCCCGCACCCCGCTACCTCCGCCCTTCCTGTCCTCCGGGTCCGGAGCTTGCTCCACCTGGGGACCTTCTTGAGCCCACTGTGCCTTCTGCCCGCCCCCTTTGCTCTGAGTTGTCCACACTTTGGGTCGCTTTGATCTGCTCCAGAGAAAGGGCCCCCCTCTCCCTTGCCTCTGGCCTCCCCAGCCTCCAGCCCTGGCATTCTCTACCTCGGCGGCGCGCGGCTAACCCAGAGTAGAGCCCCAGAAGGGAGGCACTGGAAGAGCATTAACCACCTCCCCTAATCTGGTAAATTTTTTGCCCCTACCCTACCCCGCAGCCCGGATAGGTCTCCTTTGTAATATACTTCAACAGTACAAAGATAAGACCAAGAAAGAAAATCCACTGAAGGGTTGGCCAGAGAAGGTCACCTGCCCCGGCGTCTAGCTGGCTGCGTCCGCAGCGGGGTCCTGAAGCCAGCGTGTCCCACCTGGGAGCCTTGGACCCCACCCGAAGCCCCACGGGATCAGGACACCCCTTATCCCTTCAGCGCTCTCAGCTGGAGACCTTGAAAAGCCCTCGCCGAAGTGGGCAACCGTTGGAACGAATCTAAGTCCAAGAGAAGCCGCCTCTAGCTTATCGGATGCCCCAAGAATGGAAGTAACCGGAGATGCTCCCAGAGGGCTCTGAGGTCCTAGAAGCGCTGCCCCGACCGCCCTGTGCACCTCCTATAACCTGGAGTCCTCTGGGGTTGGCACCAGCTGTCAAAGAGCTCTTCACCAGAGCGTCTTCTCTGGGATGTGGAGGGTGTGGTTAGGAGATGGAACAAAGGAGAGTGCAAAACACAGAATAAAAAAATATATTGTTATGAGCAAAAACCGTAATTTACATTAAAAAGGAACAAAGGAAACCGAACAGATGAATAAAAAGTATATGAAGGTCAAAGGTTGATGAAGAGGGTTAGAATAATTGATTACTGCTTCCTTTGGCCCCCATAAAGTGGAGAGAAGCCATTGACTAATTTTTTTTAACTGTTGTCAATAATGAATCATCAGGCCACCCTCTTCTGAATTTTTTGGCGTTCTATTGTAAGCCAATAGCAATTTTCTGGGGGAAAAACAAAAATCTGCAGAGGTGGGAAGAAGACAGGAGAACCTGGCCAGAAGCACCCAGGACCAAATCCTTCACCCACAGTTACCAAGTGCCCTACTGTGCCAGACACCAAAAAAATGGTTCCTCACGGAGAGTTTAATTCTAGACTTGCTACAGGCATCAGAAATGCTGGTGAGCGGACTTCCCTGGTGGCACAGTGGTTAAGAATCCGCCTACCAATGCAGGGGACACAGGTTTGAGCCCTGGCCCAGGAAGATCCCACATGCCGCGGAGCAACTAAGCCCGTGCGCCACAGCTACTGAGCCTGTACTCTGAAGCCTGCGAGCCACAACTACTGAGCCCACATGCCACAACTACTGAAGCCTGTGCGCCTAGAGCCCCTGCTCCGCAAGAAGAGAAGCTACTGCAATGAGAAGCCTGCGCACAGCAACGAAGAGTAGCCCCCGCTCGCTGCAACTAGAGAATGTCCATGCGCAGCAACAAAGACCCAATGCAGCCAAAAATTAATTAATTAATTAATTTAAAAAAAAAGAGAGAGCTTTAGAAAAAAGAAAGAAATGCTGGTGAGTTACATTCTGAGGCCCTGGCCAAGGTGTCAGACTCTCCGTGGAGCCCTGGGTGAGGGAATCTTCCCTGACACCCAGGTTTCCTGTTTGTGCGGTCAACAAATGGGAAGTTAGCATTTGATGGCTCAGAGGGGCTAGAAACAGTTTTTTGGAATGGTCCTGAAAACTGGGACTGGGCCATATGTTACATCTCTGTTACTCACAAAAAGCACTAAAGCAGTAACTCTGAAACTCACGGAAGGTTCTCAAAGAACCTTGTGTAGCCAGCATTTGGAGGAAAGACCTTATTCTCATTCTCTTTTCTAAGCCTAGTGGGGTCACCTGGCAAGCTCTGGCCCACCCAGCATAGGAAGGATTGCACCTGTCTCACCACCACCAGCAGCACCCCAACATCTACAAAATAAGTAGTCTAAAATATTTGTTTCCACATTGAAAACATTGCCAGCCACAAGCATCCAGCCCATAGTCTTATTTCCCTTTTTCTTAAATATATGCATGTATGAAATGGGGTGGTGACTGACATTATTTTTTTCTTTAAGTTCCCTGCAGCTACTCAAAATCTAACCAGCTGACAATGAGCCCTCCCCTCAGGCTTCTTGGCTGTGATAAAGAACTGTACAGTATCCTGTAATCACATACACTAGACCCACTGAGTAATTTCAAGAGACCCCTCCCTGGCCTCTTTAATCCTCCATAGTGCACCTGATGTTATGCTGGGCAGTGGAAGAGGGAAGGGAAGAGAGGGACAAAATGACAAAAAGCTATCCTAGCCCTCCTGTCCTTCCCCCCCACCCCGCCACACACACACACACACACACACACACACACACACACACACACACACACGCATACATGTGCATTCACCCTAACTAGGCCTAAGAGCATCCATCCCACCCATCATACATTCTTAGTATAGGAAAGTTTTCCAAGACATTGAATAAGAATAAAATGTTTCTGAGAAATTACTGCAATTCAGTCAACTACAAGAAAACAAAGGTTAAATGAAAGGAATGAACAGCCAAGAAAGATTAGGGAGATTTGCAAACTCCCCAAGCAAGTCCTGCACTCACGTTAGTCCACCATATACAATACTTATCCAGATTTTTACTTTGGCTACTCCTTTAGGGACCAGCACTGAACCAGATCCCCTTTTCATGGGGGGGTGGGGCTGGGGGGACGGAGGGAGTTAAGCTCACCTGATCCCAGCCCTCTTCAGGTAGACTCCAGGGGCTCAGTCGAGAGCCTCACATGAAGGAGCGTTTCCAGGATCAAGTCCCTAATTAGTTACACAAATAGAAAACCATGAACAATTTGTGCATTTGGTGGTATTTACTTCTTTCTTTTAACAAACTGCCTTTGGGAAAGAGAGTTGTCATAAGGGCAAATCGATCACTTCAGGGGGATTAAAATATGGGGAGGGCAAACGGTTTAGCTCAAAGTCTGCCTTCTACGTTAACCCATTGTTTGGTCTCATATAAGAGCTACATGCTCTATGTTGTAAGAAATGAGAACAGAAACAATAAGGAGCCAAGAATTCAGCTTCCCACCAACATATTGTGATCCACTAGGCAGAAAATATGTTTTAAGTTTGCGTATATGTACTTATGACTAGAGAGCTGTAGATACAAGAGTAACTTTAAATAGAGTAATTTTGTTTTCTGAGTTCCTTTTTGTCACTGTATTTTTCCCAAAGACCTTCTACTCTCTGGAGGTTTTAAATTACTAAATATTCATTGTGCAAGCTGATGCTAAGTCCACTGAGATGGACCCCCATCTCCAGGACCTCCATAGGCATTGTTTGGACAAAACAGGAATGTCCGTGGTGATGAAACCAACCAGGTTAACCGATCTCAGGACATGACCACTTTCAAGGAAGGCAGGTAGAGTAACCCACTGGCCTTGACCTACCTTGATCTTGATGTTGCCCAGGCGGTGGTAGGGACCTGGGCAGAGATTGGCCTGCTCATGCCTTAGCCGGTGAGAAGTTTCCCCCAAGGATTGACTGGCCCAAGCTTTTGCCTAAGGGACTCAGCCACCACTACTACTACCATTCCACCACCCTGACCTCTCCTAGAGTCTGGGAACATTCCCAGCAGAGACACCGGTGGTGGGCTCCGACCCAGTGCCCTAGGAAAGGAACATACAATCTGAGTTTGGCCACACTCACTTTGTTCCATATCCGAACCCATATACCCAGGTTCTGAGAAGCTGTCCCCCATTGTGACCACCACTCGCCCGGGGCTGAGGCTCGGCGCTGACCGGGTCATAACTGCCAAGGGCTGGACAATGGGCACATCTGTCCTTTCTCTGAGGGATGAAAGCACCTAAGCAGACACGCTCTGCCTTTTGTTACGGTTTTTTTCCCCTTTCTTTTGTAAATGAAAGAAAGCCGCGGCATGTGGCGGCCGGCCGGGTATACGTCCCACACTGGGGGCCTCCCCACGCGTCCCCACCAGGCCCAAGGACCAGGTTCGATTCTGGATTGGACCGTGATTGTGGGAAGCGAACAACTACGCCCGAAGCTGAATTGATTTTCAAATCTGGAGGCTTCTCGCAGGGACGCCGGGAAGAGGGCGTCCCTACGGGCCAAGAAGAGACCGGCGCGCCTGGTCCACCCTGCCGGCGTCAGTCCTTCCCGCAAGCAGCGGCCTCTTGGTGTTTTACCAAGAGGGCCATGAAGAAACCGCAGGAACAGCCACTCAACACACACACACACACACACACACACACACACACACACACGCACACCGAGTCATTCACGAAGCGGCGCGCCGCCTTAATTATCAGCTGAGCCGGAGAAGGACCCAGGCGGAGGAGGACAGCGAGGTATGGCCGGGGCTGGGACTCTTGGCACTAAGCTCACCTCTTCGCAGAGCATGGAAGAGTCAGGGTGGGCAGAGAATTATCAGGGAGGACAGAGGTTGTCGGGTCAACAGCCACCAGGTTGACCAAGGCCTTTAAAATATTTGCTCCCCTCCCCCTCAAAAGGCCAAGCACCTGAAGATGGGGAGAGCGTGGACTCCCAGAGGCCCTCCCGGGAAACAAGCCAGGGTGGAAGGAGTGATGACAGCAGCTGAGGCTCCCCGGGAAACCTGCACCGGGAGGCAGCAACTGGAGAGAGGGGCGATGGCTCTCCAGGCATACTGCGCCACCCGGGAGGCGAGCCCAGCAAGTGTGGCCAAGGGCTGGGAAGGGAGCCCACCCGAGCCAGGGAGCCGAGAGGGGCCCAAGTTTCCCAGGGTTGCGGTAGCAGCCCCAGATCGTGCTCTACGTTAGACACTCGCACGTGCGCACCGCTCTCCCGCAGCCCAGCGCCTTACGAGCGGCGCTGGGACCCCCACCTTCATTTGTACGGGGACGTCACCGGCCGCGCGCGCTGGGACTGAGGGGGCGGGGCTGATCCGCGCGCCTGCGCGCTGCGCCCGGCGGGCGTGAGGGCGGGCCGCGGCGGCGGCGGCGGAACAGCGGCCACAGAGTCTGCAACAGTAACCGAGCCATGGCTGGAGCTGGCCAGCGGCGCGGGCAGGCAGCAGCCGCGGAAGGCGCAAGGGGTGCGTCAGGGGAGCCGGGGGCCTCACAATTCTAGGAAGGAGAGGGACGTGAGGGGGCCGGGGGCGGGCGGGCTGGGGGCACCGCGCTCGCCCAACGGCGCGGATCCTTTCTGGAAATTAATATTTAAAAAAAAAAAAAAGCCGAGGACGCAGAGGGGAAGGTGGGGGCAGGAGGGAAGGCGAGACACACTGAGAGGGAGACAGAGCCCCACAGTGAGAGGAAGGAAGGAAGGAAGGCAGCAGTCGCCAGCAGCCGATGTGAAGACCGGACTGCGTGCGCCCTTCGCCGCCTCTGCCCGGCCTCATCGATGTTGTGTCCGCCGTCCGCTCGCCCAGATCACGATGAACGCGCAGCTGACCATGGAGGCGATCGGGGAGCTGCACGGCGTGAGCCATGAGCCGGTGCCTGCCCCTGCTGACTTGCTGGGCGGTAGCCCCCACGCGCGAAGCTCCGTGGCGCACCGCGGCAGCCACCTGCCCCCCGCGCACCCGCGCTCGATGGGCATGGCGTCCTTGCTGGACGGCGGCAGCGGCAGCGGCGATTACCACCACCACCACCGGGCCCCCGAGCACAGCCTGGCCGGCCCCCTGCACCCCACCATGACCATGGCCTGCGAGACTCCCCCAGGTATGAGCATGCCCACCACCTACACCACCTTAACCCCTCTGCAGCCGCTGCCGCCCATCTCCACCGTCTCGGACAAGTTCCCCCACCATCACCACCACCACCACCACCACCACCACCCGCACCACCACCAGCGCCTGGCAGGCAATGTGAGCGGTAGCTTCACGCTCATGCGGGACGAGCGCGGGCTGGCCTCCATGAATAACCTCTATACCCCCTATCACAAGGACGTGGCCGGCATGGGCCAGAGCCTCTCTCCCCTCTCCGGCTCCGGTCTGGGCGGCATCCACAACTCCCAGCAAGGGCTCCCCCACTATGCCCACCCGGGCGCCGCCATGCCCACCGACAAGATGCTCACCCCCAATGGCTTCGAAGCCCACCACCCGGCCATGCTCGGCCGTCACGGGGAGCAGCACCTCACGCCCACCTCGGCCGGCATGGTTCCCATCAACGGCCTTCCTCCACACCACCCACACGCCCACCTGAACGCCCAGGGCCACGGGCAACTCCTGGGCACGGCCCGGGAGCCCAACCCTTCGGTAACCGGTGCGCAGGTCAGCAATGGAAGTAATTCAGGGCAGATGGAAGAGATCAATACCAAAGAGGTGGCGCAGCGTATCACCACCGAGCTTAAGCGCTACAGCATACCACAGGCCATCTTCGCGCAGAGGGTGCTCTGTCGCTCCCAAGGGACCCTCTCGGACCTGCTGCGCAACCCCAAACCCTGGAGCAAACTCAAATCCGGCCGGGAGACCTTCCGGAGGATGTGGAAGTGGCTGCAGGAGCCAGAGTTCCAGCGCATGTCTGCGCTCCGCTTAGCAGGTGAGCGGGCCAAGGAGCTGGGCGCGCGGGGAGATAAGGTATTGGGGAAGCTGAAGGGACCCAAGGAGGCAGGGAAGGAGAGAGCTCTGTGCACGCTTCATCCCGTCCTCCTTTCACCGAGAGGGGGGTCCCTAGGCCTGGAAGAGCCAGAGCGTGGCTCCCGGGAGCGGACAGCCTCTTCCAGGATTCAGTGCATTGGGCTGTGGAAGGCTCCGGGAACTGAGCAGCGCGGCCTGGGTGATTGCAGAGGAGCATTTGTGTTGGGAGACAGCGCAGGAAGCTCGCACCACCGTAGGTGGAAAGAAATCCCAGCACCTGGCTGGATACGGTCTGTGCATCGCTTCTGGGTTTGGCACTCCAGGTTTGTGGGGCGAGAGAGGCGACGCGTGCGTGGAACTGCGCGCAGGTGCTGCCAGCCAGTATCCCTGGCACATACCCGGGCGCTGTGCTGGAGCGTGCGGGAGCTGCCCGCCAATGTTTAGCTGAACTCGCTGCGGTGACCCCGCTCCCGCGCTCACTTTAGTGGCGCGGGGTGGGGTGGGGGGCTGGAGGGTGGGGAGCGCACTCTGGGAGTTCCAGCAAAGGTTCCGAAGCCGCGCGGCGGTGGGTGTGTGGCGCAGACGCTCCGTTAAGGTTTAGGACGCACTCTGCGCTTGTGACCGGCTGTAGAGAGGGAGGCAGATCGTGCCAAGGTCCAGGTGAGGGCGGCCGAGCAACAAGGGAGCTTCTAGCTTAGCCCAGAGACCGATTTCGCTGCCGACTCGCTTAGGGCTTCGCATTTTGTTTTATTCCTCTGCATGAATTTTCGTCTGAATCCCATGCAGGGGGTGGGAGTGTGAGGGAAAAAAACAAGTCTTCGAGCAGAGATCTCCGGGCCCAAACACCCCGAGGGCCTGGTGTTTCCGAGTTGAGCGGGAAGGTCTTGGCGGCGCTGCGTAGACACTGCCCCCAGTTCCCCCAGCCTCTCTAAGCCAAGGTAAGGGGAAGGCTCTGGCCGGCCCACCGGCGGAGGGGACAACTGACCCCAGCCTGAATCACACGGGGGATTTCAAGCAGATTCAGCGACCCCCTAGGGCGGAGGACAAGCGGAGAGGTACAGCCAAGGGCAGCTGAGGGTGGACTCGGTTTGATGAGACCCGGGCTGAGTTGATTGACTCCTGGGGTACATGCTGCCACACCCCCACCCAATCTCAGCCCGACGACCTAGCCTGAGTCCTGGCGAAGAAAAAGGTAAAAGCCGGAATGAGGGTTTGTTAATTAACTGATCGTTCTCCATTAATTCGTCCCTGGAGAACGAGAGACCGTCAATCCGCGCAGAGCCGTGGGCACTGAGCAGTTTCACAGTCTAAAATCAAAGCAAGAGGCCAGGGCCCCCTCCCCCACATCGTGCGGGCCAATGAGAAGCTAGAGGGAAGCGGGTGCCGGCGTCCCCGCGAGCCTGCGACTCCAGCCGGATGCGACCCAAAGCAGTCCTGGGGTCTGGGTTCTTGTGGCCTCCCTGCTGGAGCTCCGCACCGTCTGAGCCTCTGCCCCGCCAGGTTTTCCAGTCCAACCCCGCGCTCGTTGGCTCCAAAGTCCCCACGAGGACTCTTGCAGCCTGAGCCCAGAAGCCAGGAGAGGCTGGGGTAAGGGGACGGCAGGGGGAAGAAAGAGGTTGACAGGGTACCCTCTGGGGCTCCCGCAATTCCACTCTCTAGCTTTGTGTGCAGCCACCAGATCGCCCCATCCCATGGGTAGACCGAGACCCGAGGGCAGCTGAAGTTCTGGAAGGGACGGCCGAAAACGCTATTCCTCTCCCAGACTGATATGCCTATGCCGGCGTCCAAGGTAGTGCCTTTTCACACGCACACGCCAGCCTCGAGCCCGGCTTCAGGACTTTTTACCGAGGCAGTGCACACACAGGCAGGTTAGTGGGGCTGGGGGAATGGAGGGAGGGGATGCAAATGGAGAGCCGTTCCCCCCCACCCCCAGGGAAGCTCGTCCCAAACACCCCACCTCCTGAAGGCGCTTGCTCAGGACTTAAATGACTCTCCTTCCCCACTGCCTCCTATTGTCCCCCGGAAAGACAGACTGATAAATTAGGTTCAGGGACGACCCCGGAGCCCTGGATACCCGCCTTAGCGCCCTGCCCTGTACGAGCGCCCTCTCACCTCCTTGCATGGGCAGCCCTAGTACTGCTACCTGCACACGGGAAGTGCGGTGGACGTACCCGCCCGGGCTCACGGGACTCAGGAAGTTACCGAAGGGGCCGCTGCCTGGCACCCAGCAGCGCGTAGAAAGTCCTGCCCAGCCTTTGGACGGAGGCGCGTGGCCTTTTCCTCGAGAAAAAAAAAAAAGAAAAGGAAAATCGGAGACCCTGGCGGGACGTGAGTTTGGCGCCAAACCCCCAGCGAACTCGTTATCCTAAGACCCGGATGCGGGGTTGTCTCTCCCATTTTCCTTTCTTTAACTTCATTAAAGGGGTGGGGCGGGCTGGGATGAGCGCGCGTGCGGAGCCAGCCGGGATCAATCCCATTACGCAGCAAGAGCCAAGACTTGTTTTTAAGTCACCGAAGAACAAGACCTCCCGTTAACATTTTAATTTGGTGGTGGGGGCGGGGGCGGGAGGAACGAGGCCGTTTCCTGAACCGTTCAAATGATCTCTGGTAGGCCCTGACTGCAGGTGACTAAAAACGGATTGCAGGGCATGTTGGACGCAGCTGTGAGACATTGCCCCCTCCTCCCCACTGCCAGCTCCCGTGCACGGAGGGAGGTGCCACTCGCGGCTCTTGCTCGCCGTTGCACTCAAAGACCCCTTAAACTCGTTTCTACCCCATGCGAGGCAAGGCCCATCGAGGTCGGCTCCTTCGCTGGGTAGCGGGAGAGTGGCTTCTTCATGCCCTCCTGGTACCCCAGGTTCCGTACAGCCTGGTGTGGAGGGTCAAAACCCTCCGCCCGCCCGCGGCAGCGTGTTTGGAGAGGCGCTTTCTCTTCACGAAATTACATCGGCTGGCGGACGACGGGAGACAGGAGGAAATTCTCACCAAATTAACTACCTTTAAAAAATCAATATATGTTCCCTCAATGTAACACTTGCTGCTTCCCCATTAAAGTGCAGCGCAACCAGGCTCACGCTGCGTCTCATCCCAGGTGGGGAGGGGGGGCTGGGCTGTGCCGGTGGGTGGGTGCCCCGCCTCTGACGTGGGCGCCTATTAAGACGCGGGGAGATTAGCTTCCAATTAAAGATTCCAGAAGGCTCCGGCCTCAGTAGGGGGGAGCTGCCGGCGCAGGAAGAGGCTGCCACTGCACACCCACCAACGGGTGCTGCAGAGACCTAGCCAGCGAGGCCCGGGGTCTGGCAGGGGTGGGTGGTGCGCCGCTTCGACCCTGCGGTATCTGGAGGCGAAGAAACCTCCCAACAGCGGCGCCAGGGAGCCAGACGGGTCTCCAGCACCCGGGACTGCTCCTGTTTCCTGGACGGGATTTGCCCCAGAACCACCCGGGGACCGGGGGGCGTGGGGGGGGCAGTCTGACCAGGAGGTGGCCATGAGAAAGTCTCGCCCGGACCAACATGGGCCATGTTTGCCATAAGTGGCCTTGCTGCCTGGTTGATTGATAACTAACTGGCTCCCGCGCAAGTCCATTTGCTTTTTGTTAATATTTATACCAACGGGCGACGTTTCAACTGTCCCCTCCCTTCTCTGGGCCATGGGAGCCAAGCAGAAGGAGTTCGATGCTGAGCCCTGGGAACTCCACTTCTCCAGTCCTCGAAGACTCTGGGCCGGGAGAAAAGCCACAACTGGGCGTGTGGAATGCAGGAACTGGAAGGGTTCCTGGGCCCAAGAGTCGGGGGAGAAGGTGCCAAGTGGACTGGTTCCCCGCCACGCCCGGCGTCTCTGCGGGGCGGTTCTCGGGCAGTGCAGCTGCTCTCAGCCGGCTGCGGCCCGAACAAAGGGCCCGCGGGGCGCTGCCGACAGCATCCGCCTAGCAGCCTGGGGGCCATGGGGGCTGGCTGCCCCGGACGAGAGCCACCTCCGAAGCTTTATGCTAGACTCCTCCCAGCGTGGCCTGGGGGCCAGCCAGTCGTCAGGCGGAGGCCGAGGAGTTCCAGAGTCCCCTCACCAACTCAGGCCTAAGGGTCGCCCGTGCTCCTGGAGAGTTGGCTAGGGACCCCCGCCCACACATACACACACACACGCCAGCCGAACAGGTCTGGCTGTTGGGGACAATCCCCAGAAGGCTCTGCGTGGGCCTTTCTCACAGCCCATGTCTGATTCCTGGAGGGTGTGGAACAATAGTTCTCTCTTGCGGCCCCCACTGGGGAACACAAACCCCAGGGAGGAGAGGAAGGGGCGCATGGAGTTAAGAAGTGTGCACGTGGTGAAGGTTGGAGCGGAGAGTTTGACTAAAGTGGAGGAGACCTGCTGCTGTGGCTTGAGGAGGCCTGATGGTTATTTTGTGGTGACCTGGTGTCAGAGCATCGAGCCCGGCTGCCTGAGACAATAAACCCTGCGGCCTGTCCCGAGGGTGGTTGGCTCTCCCGCCAGCGGGTGCAGCCCCAGGCCCTTTGGAAGCACCCAGTGGGCAATCGGGGTCAGTAGAGACCCAGTCCTGCCGTCGCTGTTTTGCAGCTGGCACTTGGGACAGTCTGTGCCAACAATAGCACCGTTGTGTTGTAGCAGCAAAGCAACTCAAAGCCCAGGCTGCATCTTTCTTTATCTTCAAGCGCTCAGCGCACCACAGGAAGCTAAGCTCGTGCCCTCACTGATGCCCTCCTTGTGGACTCATCTTCCCCAGTAGCTGCGCATGCCCCCTGCGGGCCGCGAGGCCAGGCACCCAGAGAGCCTCTGTGGTTCAACCCGCTGCGGAGAGGAGAGGCTTTGTTTTTAGAACATTGATGTCTTAGTGATTTTCAAAATGAGAACTATTTTGACAGGTAGAGAGTGTAGTGGAGGGAGAAAAGGATACCTAGCGGATCTGTCTTGCTCCTAAACAATTCCTAGGTATTACCCCACTGATGAGACAAAATTGCCATCCCCCCAAATTATACCCCAACTCTAACCTCTCAAGATGCATGTTTGGAAATTATATCCAAATTATACTTTTGCTGGCATGTTTTAGTTTGAGACTATCAGGGTCACAGTAGAGAAGGTGACCCTGGCAGTCTGAAATGGGAGGTTGGGGCTCGGGGTGTAGTGAAGGGAGGGTGGATTAGCGTTCCCTTTGTTGTTTCCCCTTCCAGCTAACTGATGGGAGTTAGAAGCCTGCCCTGAGGCTTTGAGCTTGAAGGTCTTTGTTTGCTGTCTGGTGGGCTGGGTGAAGTGCTCTGGGAGGCCTAGCGGCCTGGAGCCCTGGTGCGGAGTCAGGACCCTGGACAGGGCCTAGCCAGGCCTGTTGCCAGGGTTTCTCTTGCCCCTGGTGGGTGGCTAGGATGGCTTTGAACAGTTGTGATGAGGAAACAAAAACTAACAGCTAATATTTCGAAGTTTATGAGAAATCGTGAGGCCCCACCAGTAGTACACACGGGCACGGTCAAGTAATGGAAAAGATCAAACCTATCCTCGTCGATCAGGTGGTTGATCTTTTTCCTCCCTCTCCAGCAGCTTTCTGTGTGCGTCTGAGTCCATGGGCACACCTGCTTATACAATCGGAATTCGAGTCCCTATGGGTGTGACAGGGGTTGGATCATTAAGCTAAAACGTTCAATTCAGTCCCTTTGATCCGTGCTGGGGAAAATCTATAGTCATCTCTAATCTACAAGGTCTTTGAGGAGGTTGTTACATGAGCTGTTTTGATGTCATCATTTCCACATTCATGGCAAATTCAGCTAATCAAACAGACGCTGCTACCCAAAGTTCTCAGAAGAAATAGTTCTTACGGTGTATATCGGTAACATTTATTCTTGATTTCCTTGTAAGAAAGAAAATCCTCAAGTCTAATGAAGGTGGGTAATTAAAAAGGAGGTTCTCAGGTGTCTTGCTCCTCAAAATCCATAGTTAGAAGCCTCGCCCTTCAAGTAAGAGTGCTCAGTGTTCTTTGTAAATTCCATATATTGGAATAGTTAAACACCAATTTACTATTTTAAGCCAACCAAGGAGCCTTGACGGATTGGATGAGAAGTGACTAGTCTCATTTCAGTCCCCTTGAAAACAGCAGTTTCCACACTCTTGGCAAAATTGAATGGTCCCCAACCTAAAGTAGCAACAGAAGGAGGGTCCTATTGAAGTCATAGTAGTTAGAGGATAGATTTCCTATAATCTTAGATAAAGGATTCAACAAGTATTCATTAAATACTATTTTCATTTTGTGTGTATTTAAATAAGATGGGTAAGCACCTTTGGAAGAAGAAAGCCACATTATTTTTACATGAAAAGTGTCAGCCTCACAGAGTTTAGCAAAAAGGAAAAAACTGATTTCTAATGTGAATGAATTTAGTGCATAATCGTAAATTACTGTCTTCTGTCAACAGATTTGCACAGACTTTTATTTTAATACAAGTATGTTAATACTAATGAAACTTAATTTTCTTCTGAAATTGTAGGATTGGCTTAGATGACCAGACCAATCACAGGGCAATCTTATTATTTTGATACAAACATATAAATTTATGTCTTATCACAGGGTCTTGCTATAGAATCATCCCCATTATGTTCCTCCCAAAAGATGTTACATGATCATAAAGTTGGAACAAATTAGCTTCTAGAAATTTTCTTCTCCTTTAGGTGAGACAATTTGATAAGATAACAGCTGAACAGAACCAGACCTTGAAGTACAACCCTCACATTTTTCTTGGCAAGTGATAAGGAAGGAGTTTGTGTCCATTGTGTACATTTTATTAGTCAGGTACTGTCTAGGCACATAGATGTTCTCATTTAATACTCACTGTCTGTGCCAGTGGCTCCCAAATCTTGCTATGCATTGGAATCATTTAGGGATCTTTTAAAAAAAATGATCCCTGGCTAAAACCTCAAATATCCTGGCATCAGTAGTATAGGGCATGACCTGGGCACTAGGATATTTAAGAGCTCTGAGGTGATTTTAATGTGCAGCAAAGTTTGGGAGCTGCTAGTTTACAGGGCAATTACCATTATTTTTCCTGTTTCTCTGTTCAATGAGGTTGAATAACTTACCTATGGTAACAGAGCTGGAAATCACTGAGACCCTGAACTCAGCTTTCCCAGCTCAAAGCTCAGAACACCCTTACCCTCCACCCTGTGCCTCGATTATGGGTGCAAGTCCACTAGGTCAGTGGACCCAGAATGTGGAAATGTCTGATCCACTGTCATAAACACCAATCTGGAAAGTCTCTGCATAATAAGATCTTGAAATTAGAAAATGTGTGTCTTCCCTCTGGGACTCTCAAAGAGAGTTACTTGTGGAAACTTATTTCTTTTTTACTCAAGACTTATAAGAGAGACTTTTTATTGCTCTCTTTTGAGGAAGCAGCCAGAGGGAATGTGAGGCAGTCACAGAGCTAGACGTGGAACCCAAGTCTCTCCATCCATTTGTTCACTTAAACAATTATTCACAGGCAAGACCCATCTCATTAGATGTTTTCTGTGGGTAGGACTGGTCCATTGGGAGCCAGCCTGGAGGAGGGCCCAAAGGCCCAAACCTCCCATTCTTTCAGGCATTGGTGTTCTGATCTGCACTTGCACAGCAGTTATATTTCTTGGCTTCACATCAGTGCCTGTCTTGCTATTCCAAGCTTGCCTGTTACTCATGTTTTAGGACTCTGCACTAAAAAATAATAAATTGACTTAAACTCTGTATATATGTTGGCAATCATCCAGAGGGCAACTTACAATTTCCCTCAAGCACCGCAAGTTTCCAGTTACCCATGCGTTTCTCATCTCCCTTTGCATATGCCATAGGGTACGCAGAATCGACAGTTTCTGAAATCGCTACTTTCATTTTGCATCTGGTGATGACCTCGTAGTCCCAAAGAGAGGTTATCAAAGGAACATAATAAACTCTATGCTTTTCGCTTTCTTTCCTGATGTCTTCTAAAACAGATCAATGGGGGAAATTAAATAAATAAACGAGCGAAGCGCGCCACCTAGTGACCCGTCTGCTCACTGCAGGTGAAGTGCGTGAGAGGAGTGGCTAACGCGATTCAAGTATTGATGGAGTCACAAAAATCGTTCATTAAGGCAATTTAATCTTTACTATTAAATGTCCTTTCAATTCATTTAGGGTAATTAAGATGCAGTTAAAGTGATTAAATTCTAATTACTTATGCTAGACAAAGACATATTTGTCACACTAATGCGGTTAACTAAGGACTCAGAAAGAAAGTTAACATTTACTTCAAATGATGCAACTGGAAAAATCAGTTCCTCTTTTCGTCATTAATCCAGTGAGCTGGGTGATTATGTAATGGCATTACAAGCTCATTAAATAGGGGAAGTGCTGATTAAAATGACTGCTGGGAGGAAAACCTGAACCAGGAGTACCTCGGTACAGTTTGGTCAGCATTCCTAGCAAAATTACTTGGTGTCCTTTCCCTCCAAGCCCGCCCCCCGCCCCAAAGCAATAAGCAGCTCCTGAGTCTTATCTTGACATTAAAAGAGGGATGCCGGGCTTCCCTGGTGGCGCAGTGGTTGAAAGCCTGCCTGCCGATGCAGGGGACACGGGTTCGTGCCCCGGTCTGGGAAAATCTTACATGCCGTGGAGCGGCTGGGCCCGTGAGCCATGGCCGCTGAGCCTGCGCGTCCCGAGCCTGTGCTCCGCAACGGGAGAGGCCACAACAGTGAGAGGCCCGCGTGCCGCAAAAAAAAAAAAAAAGAGGGATGCCTCTTGGAAAGCTTTTATTGCCAGCCTGCCGACATTGTTAAACCAAAGATATTTTCAAATGGTAAATGGATTCTTGGGGTAGAGAGGAGCAAGGCATTTGGACAGGGGAGGTGGAGGGAGGGTTTCCTGTAGGAAACAGCTCCAGGATGAAGATTTCCACTGCAGGCTTTCGAAGCCACTCTCCTCCTCACAGACACCCTTCCTATTAGGCAGTCTTCCTCCCCTCCCCAGTTGCATTTTTACTGCTTCGTATGTGGGGACAGATTCCTTTGTACACATCATGCTTCTTAGGCACACTCTGAAGAGCACTAAGTACCTCAGCTGCAAACTGGTCTCTTTTCAGAGTTTTCCGCCATTCACAAGTAAAGGCATCTAAGATTATATACCATCGGATTACTGAGGCTCTTTTGCCATGATATCCACAAACAGTTCCCAGCCTCCTACGATAGGTTAATTTTGAGTACTCAGAAGAGGAGGATGAATTGAAATTTCACCGCATTTGAAGTTGGCCTTCCTCATAAAATGGCTTCTTAAGCCCACGCCTATCATTTGCCTGGGGGGATGATCCAAGGATGAGGATGATCCGCCAAAAAATTGGGAATTAATTTCCCCAGGGGATCAGTGTCTTTTAATACTGTTAAATTTGCCCATTGAAAACCATTACTATGGAGATTGCATCTTTCCCCTGTTTATCCCATTGAAATTCAGTATTACTGTTTACTTCACAAGAAGCTGAAGTTATCAAATTCATCAGTCACGGAAGTCAAATAACTACCTTTTAAAGATAAGTTGGCAGTTATTTGAATATTTACGGAGTCATTTTTAATTTACTAGATTGTGTTATCTTAAATTACTAAACCAAATAAACACATTTAAAAAAAAAAAAACCCTAGACTAAGCAATGAGAGCCCCAGAGACAGGTTCTTGTACTAATTAGCTCTGAGACCTTGTCATTTATTAAATGTAGAATGAAGGATTTGGCCTTAGGGTCCTTCCAGATCCCACATTCTATGAATGATTGCCTTCTATGATGACTGTGTATCCATGACAGTCTCTCTTCTCAATGTAATGCTCTGTCCCAAAGTCAGGATTCAACAAGGTGTAAGTCCCTGGCGCGCCCATCTCTTGGGCAGAGTCTCAGATCAGGCTCTCCTATCAGATGGCCAGTAGGAAAGAGCCTTTCCAGTCAGGAGCACTGCCTTCTGGCACAAAAATATTTCAGCTTGAGGTTACAATACCCGCGTTGGTAAGGATATGGATCATCAGGAATTCATGCACTGCTGGTGGGGATGTAAATTGCCACCATTGCTTCAAAAGATAATTTGGCTTATAAACCTGAACCCACAGCTGAACGAAGTCTACCCCTTGGTATATACCCTAGATACCCCTTGGTATATACCCTAGATAAGCTCACAGGTGCTCCTGAAGATGAGTACAAGGATGGTCTGTAACAGCGTTGCTTCTAAGAACAAATAACCAGAAACATCCCAAATGCCCACTGACGAGGAATGCAGGAATAAACTGTGCTGTATTCATATAATGCAGGAGTATATTGGAGTGATGAAAATGAATGAGCCACAGCTATACATAACAGCATAGTTGAGTCTTAGGAACAGTGTTGAATTTCTTTTTTTTTTTTTTTAGAAAGAACAAGCTATAGAAAATCACACCAGAACAATACCATTTTTATAAGGCTTAAAAGCAAGAAATGCTAAACAACTTATTGTTTAGAGATACGTAAGTATGTGGAAAAAACAAGTTAATAATAAACTCAAGTTCCTAAGAGTGGTACCTCCAGTAGGGAAAGGCTAGAGATAAAAGGAGAGAACACCCTTGTAGCTTCACAGACAGCAGATGTTCTAGTTCTTTTGTCAGGTGCTGCCTTCACCAGTGTTCATTTAGTTCCTGTGCTTCCTATCTTAAATATACATGTTTTGTAACAGGTAAATATTATTTAATTTTAACTTTGGGGGGGAAAAAGATTGTTTCTGTCTGATTCCCCAGCCCGAACAACTTGGACCAAATAAACCCCAGGACATTTCAGTTGTCATTTACACAGTTCTTAGCCCTGTACTAAATGTCAACTCTCTTTGGAATTATATCTGGCCAACTGTGGACAGGGCATAAGATGTGAAAGAGGAAATTTCATTAGATATGGAAAGAGTGGTTTTTTCTTTATTCATTTGAGTACAACCATGACAGTGCTGTGCTCAGTACTGGGGATGTACTGAGCACAAACAAGTCTTTTGGAGCTCATAGTCTAGGGGGGAAGAGAGACAAATAGCTTGGTTGCTTTTTTTGTGCCAAGAAGGAACGGTTTAGGGTGTGATGAAGGAATAGTTTTGAAGCTCTGGAAAAAAAAAAAAAAAAACAGGACTTGGTCAGAAATGGGGAAAGAGGTTTTCAGGCAAAGGGAACAATAGCATGTGTGGATGCCGTGGGTAAAACCCCTTTGCAGAAGATTTCTTGGATCCGAATTATTGTATAGCTGGAAGCTTGTTTCTTCCCCAGCACGGCTGAGTGAAACGATGCCTTCCCATCAGTAACAAAAGCTTTCTCCAAGGCTGTAGTTTTTTGTAGTGGGGAGGGGTGGGCGGAGAGTTTCATATTCCTCAAATCAGGTTGGTGGCAGAGAGGTGGCAAGAAAATATATGCTGATTAAAAAGCCTCCCAGGTGATTGTACTATAACTCCAAGTTGATAATTAGAATATTGATATTGAGCACTACAATGTACAAAATAAACAACAAGGACCTACTGTATAGCACAGAGAACTATATTCAGTGTATTGTAATAACCTATAATGGAAAAGAATCTGAAAAACAATATATATATATATATATAACTGAATCACTTTGCTGTACACCGGGAACTAACACAACATTGTAAATCAACTATACTTCTATTAAAAAAAGAATATTGATATTGAGAATTTAAGAGCAAATGACTTATATTTTTGCCCCTTTGTTATTTATTTTACCCTTTTTCTGGAATAACCTATAGTTCCATAGTTTTATGTATATTTTTAAATGATATATAATATATATAAATATTATATCATTATATAATATTTTACTTCTTTTATCTCTTTTGAGGTTAAAAGTTCACTCAAAAATTCAATATTCCTAATTACTTAGCCATAAAAAGAAATGAAATTGAGTTATTTGTAGTGAGGTGGATGGACCTACAGACTGTCATACAGAGTGAAGTAAGTCAGAAAGAGAAAAACAAATACCGTATGCTAACACATATATATGGAATCTAAAAAAAAAAAAAAGGTTCTGAAGAACCTAGGGGCAGGACAGGAATAAAGATGCAGATGTAGAGAATGGACTTGAGGACACGGGGAGGGGGAAGGGTAAGCTGGAACAAAGTGAGAGAGTGGCATGGACATATATACACTACCGAATGTAAAATAGATAGGTAGTGGGAAGCAGCCGCATAGCACAGGGAGATCAGCTAGGTGCTTTGTGACCACCTAGAGGGGTGGGATAGGGAGGGTGGGAGGGAGACGCAAGAGGGAGGAGATATGGGGATATATGTATATGTATAGCTGATTCACTTTGTTATACAGCAGAAACTAACACACCATTGTAAAGCAATTATACTCCAGTGAAGATGTTAAAAAAATTCAATATTCCTATAAGAATGATTGTATCCATACTCTCCTCCCTCTGAAAAACTCTTACTGTTCTCTGGGTCCTTACTACTCAGTGTGGTCCCCAGACCAGCAGCAGAACATTAGGAAATGCAGTCTCTCAGGTTCCACCCCAGACCTACTGAATCTGAACCTGCACCTTGACAAGATCCCTAGGAGATTCATGTGCACATTCAAGTCACTGAGGGTCATATTACATCATTCAAAAGGTCCATTTTCCTTCATTTGCCCTCAGGCTGATGGAGTACCTCCTATGTGAAGGGTGCTGGGCCAAGTACTGGGGCTCAAAAGAGGCACAACGTGCCGTATCCTGGAGGAGCTCACGGAAGGACGTGTGCGGGGAAACAAATACTTACAATGTCCTTGATGAGTGCTGGGATAGGCAGGAAAACAGTTATGTGGGAGCAGGGAGGAAACTGGAAAGAAGACTGAAAAGAGAGTACATAGGATCTTGTATGCCTGTGCCATCCAAGGGACTTGGGTCTGTGACAGCAGGAGCTGAAGGAAGTTGTAACCTCTAGTAGAGTGAAGTTGTCAGGCTTGTGCTTTTGAAAGGCAGCATAGTGTGAGCCGATAGGAGAAGTAGCAGCAGCAGGGGACTAGCTAGGAGGATGGCAATAGATGATGAGGGTCGGATTGCCTGCCATTGTCAGCAGAGATGGAGAAAATATATATTCTTTTTCAGATTCTTTTCCATTATAGGTTACTACAAGACACTGAATATAGATTCCCATGCCATACAACAGTTCCTTGCTGTTCATCTATTTTATATTTTGTAGTGTGTATCTGTTAATCCCAAACTCCTAATTTATCTCCCCCTCCCACCCCATTATCCCCTTTGGTAGTCACAAATTTGTTTGCCATGTCTGGGAGTTTATTTCTGTTTTGTAAATAAGTTTATTTGTATCATTTTTTAGATTCCACATATAAGCGATATCACGTGATATTGTCTTTCTCTGTCTAACTTACTTCAGTTAATATGATAATCTCTAGGTCCATCCATGTCACTGCAAATAGCATTATTTCATTCTTCTTTATGGCTGAGTAATATTCAATTGTATATCTACACCACATTTTCGTGTTTTTTGTGTTTTTTTTTTTTTGTGGTACGCAGGCCTCTCGCTGTTGCGGCCTCTCCCGTTGCGGAGCACAGGCTCTGGACATGCAGGCTCGGCGGCCATGGCTCACGGGCCCTGCCGCTCCACTGCATGTGGGATTCTCCCGGACCGGGGCACGAACCCGCGTCCCCTGCATTTGCAAGCGGACTCCCAACCACTGCGCCACCAGGGAAGCCCCTGCATCACATTTTCTTTATCCATTCATCTGTCAATGGACATTTAGGTTGCTTCCATGTCTTGGCTATTGTAAATAGTGCTGCAGTTAACATAGGGGTGCATATATCTTTTCAAATTAGAGTTTTCCCCAGATATATGCCTAGGAGTGGATTGCAGGATTATATGATAACTTTTTTTTAGTTTTTTAAGGAACCTCCATCTGTTCTCCATAGTGGCTGCACCAATTTACATTCCCACCAACAGTGCAAGAAGTTTCCTTTTCTCCACAGCCTCTCCAGCGTTTATTATTTGTAGACTTTTTAATGATGGTCCAGTGCCTTTTAAAAATAACTTCTTTGTAAAATTATTACTACTAATCAAGAAAAAAGGTGACAAGGATCACCCATAACACCCCCAAACAGAGATAACCCCCTTTTTGTGAATATCTTTCCAATCTCTTCTCAATGAGATGATCCATACATACTATATTATAACTTTTTAAATTAAAAATCCCATGTTATTAAATTTATGATAGAATATTTGAAAATACATAAAAGAAAACTGGAGACAATAAAAACCCCTGGTAATGCCACCATTCCTGACCCCCCCCCCAAATACCTCACCAGTAGCACTTATTCATTTAGCAGATATGTATAGATAGGGTATTTACAGTTTGCAAGACAGCAAAGAGGTCAAAGCCCTCCCTCTGCTCCTGGAGCGCTCTGGATCAAAAAGCTTTCTGCACATTTTATGTTTTACAGCTATGCTATAATTTAACGAATCCCCTATTTTTGGATGCTTAGGTTGGTCCATAAATTGATTGGGCAAACATAAATTTTATGACTATATAATATTTCAGAAGCATCATAATTTACATAACCTCTCCAACAACCTTTCATTGGACATTTCAATGATTTCAAGGTTTTGGTTTTGTTTTGTTTTTGCTATTATCAGTCAATGGCACAGCAGTCAGCAACATATGCAGAACTTTTCTGAATATTTGTTTTCCTCTTTCAAAAATAATTTTTCTCTCATAACTTTGGAAAATATGAAATACTATAAACATACGACAGGATCAAATCATCCATAATCCCATCACCCAGAGTTGGTACCTGTTTATGTGTTGGTTTGTTTCCTTCTAGCTTTTTTAAATTACGTAAATAAGATACATTTTTAATTTTAATTTTTCACAAAATTGAGGTCATAAAGAATTTACAGTCAAACTTATCTCAGTGTCATTAAATATTATTCAAAAGCATGATTTAAGAAAATTTTATTTGGAAGTTGTTTTCAAATTTTTCAAAAGGTGCAAAAATAAAATAAGAACATAAACCATTTACCCACCAGTTGACCAGTTGTTAACATTTTGACCCATTTGCTTTATCATCTGTGCGCACATGCATGCTCTCTCTCTCTCTCTCTCAATCTCTCTTTCTCTCTCACTCTCAAATGCACAGAATTTTTTTTCATGAACCGTTTCAGAGTACGTTACATACATCATGGCCCCTCACCCCTACATACTTCAGAATGTATTTCCACGAGTATGAACCTTCCCTTCTGTAGCCACAGTTCACTTTTGTCCGTTGACCCAGTAATGTCCTTCACAGCATTGTTCTCCAGGAGAGGATCCAGTCTGGGATTAAGTTTTATATCTCTTCTTTTCTTTAATCTTAAACATTTCCACAGCCTTTTTTAACCTTTTATAACATCGAAATGTTTGAAGAATATAGTCCCCACTTTAAAAAAAATATTTCTCATTTTATGTTTATCTGATGTTTCCTCGTGATTAGATTGAGGCGGTGCTTTCTTGCCCAGAAAGCTGCATGGGTGAGGTGTGTCCTTCTCTGGGGATCACATCTGGAGGCCCATGAAGTCTGTCTGTCTCCCACTTAACTGGAGAGTTAATTTTGATCACTTGGTCGAGGTGTTGCCTAATTTCTCCACTGTATAATCACATATTTTTTTCTCTTTCTCTCTTACAGCTAATAAGCAGTCTGTGGGGAGATACTTTAAGATTATGCAGATATCCTACTCTTCATCAGAATTCCCCACAGATTTAGCATCTATTGATTCTTGCCTGACCTGTTTATCACGACGGCTTCAAAATGATTTTCCATCTCCGGCATTCCTGCCTTGTTTGACAGTCAGCTCTCAGCTTTCTTCTGTGAGCAAGAGCCCCTTCTCTCTTGTTTACGTATCCATTTGTTATTGGATAAGATTCACACATTCCTTTTTTCCCAATGGTTTCTAATTCAGTTCTGTACTTACCTATTTTGGTGTTCAAGCTGTCTCACATTTGACAGTGGGAGCCCCTTTAATCTGGTTCCTCTGTTCTTGTGACTGGTTTCCATCATTCTTTTCCTCCTCCTTCTCCTCCATCTTTTTTTTCTTTTACTTTCTGGCATCATAATAAGATGTTCCAAGCTCATCTGTTACCTACCCTGTCCCAGCCCTAGAATCTGCCCTTCCTTGATGAGCCCTGGTTTTTTCTGGTGGGGAATGGTATGAGAGACCAAGAAGGCCTGGTCACTAGGTGTGCTCATGGCTAGTAGCATGACTTTGTTTTTTGGCCTCCTCAGAAAAATCCAGGAAAAATATGCATGTATATTTACACACACACACACACCCCCCACAAATATACATATGCACTCATACATATATAATATACACGTGCACATAAACATGCTTACATACATATTTTTAAAATCATGAGTTCGCACAAGTACCTCCACATCTAATTGCAATATATCCCCGTAGGATTTCTTCTTGCCTACCCTCATTCCATAATTGTGTGTCCCTTCCTCTACAGTGAGAACCTGGCACTCAATAACATATCCACCCCCCAGCACACACACACACTTACTCATTTGCTCAATCCTAAAATACATCTAAAATAATTTCAAAATTGCTTCAGCCATACCTGTAAAATAAACAAACCTGCTAAAAAATTTTTCTGTAACATTCATTTTCAATTCTTCCCCCATTCATATGCCCCAACATCACTTGGGAACTTGCTAGAAATCCTGCTGATTCAGAAACTCAGGGGAAGAGCCCAGTAATCTGTCTTCGTACAGGCTCTCTAAATGATTCTAAAGCATACTAAAGTTTGAGAAGCACAGCCTGAAATATGCAGAACAGGTTTGTGATATGTGTGTGTGTGTGTGTGTGTGTGTGTCTTTGTGCCAACATGTTATTATGTAAAATAATACTTTAAAAGATTAAATGTAGCAACCATAATACAGGTGCAGTGCAGACTAATAACAGTCCTTTTGTCAGCATGCGAGTGGAGGTGTGATGTAAAAGAAGATAAGCCCCCAGTTATTTGTTTCTGTTCCGTTGCCAGCCTGGTGGATAATCAGGAGGAAGAGGGAGGCATGGGTGTGAAGTACCCTCATTTGCCAGAGGGGGTGCTCTCCAGCTCCACAGCAGCCGCCCCTCTGCCCCTTGGCATTAGGAAGTTCTATTAGTTAATGACAGAATCTCCTCCAACTTTATCCTAAATTACCTGGGAAACTTGTTTAAAATGTGTGTTTCTGAATCCCATTCTCTCAGAGAATCTAATTCAGTAGGGATAAGATAGGGTTCCGGAATATACATTTTGAACAAGCCTCCCCGTCATGCTCCCAGGTGATGTTGATGTGTTGAACCCACGCCTTACAATTTCTGCTCTGGACTCTAGACCCTGTTTACTCAGAGTGCCATCCTGGACCAGCAGCTGAGCAGTGAGCAACTGGGAGCTTGTTAAATGTGCAGAATCTCAGGCTCTGCCCAAAGCTGCTGGATCAGAATCTTCATCTTAACAAAATGTCCAAATGACTCAAGTTTGTACACTCAAGTTTGAGAAGCACTAATTTAGAATAGTGATTCTCAGCCTAGCCTATGTGTTAGAATCACCTGGGGACTCTAAAAGGACTGTGTCTCGAATGTCTCCCCATGTTCTCTGGGGCCACATCTGACTTATTTATCCAACAAGGATGCTGAGTATGCCAAAGAAATAATCCATGGTCTACTCTTACAGAATTCATGGATTCCTAGTGAGAGAGATGGGTAGGTAATAACTAATTATCTGGGGAGCTCTGTGGGCACAGGAGACCACAATTCACCCCAGATGAGAAGGGATGGAGAAGCCTTAATAGAAAATGAAATGCTTGAGCTGGGCCTTGATTACATAGGGACAAGAAAGAGAAGGAAGGACATTCTGGGTGAGGGGACAGCTTGAGCAAAGGAATAGAGGTGTGAACATTCATAGTGTATTTAGGACTGACGTCTGAACAGTGTGGCTCAGTGTGGATGGTGGGTGAGCAGTTGTGGGAAGTGAAGTGGAAAAGGTGATTGGGGTCAGAGGGTCAAGGTCCTTGAATATCTTAATGGAGCGGCCAAGAAGGGCTTTCCTCTCAAGCTTACTAGAGACCCTTGTGAAGCCAATTGTATACTACATGTGTCATTGGGAGAACAGCATTTACAATTGACTCTACAGATGACTTTCCAGAAATGCAAACAAGGAAAACCACTAATTTGAAAGTAACTGTGAAAAACATCTGATGACTTGGCGAAAAGTCAAAATTGTAGGTTATTTTTTAAGGAGTTCCATTTTATAACTTCCAATTGCTGTGAATATTATAAAGTGTTATATATGGCTATTAATTAAAGAAATGGGATCAATAAGCTAAGACTTACAATTCACAATAGGCCTGCATGAGATAATAATGCATAATAAGCATGTAATTCATCAGGTCTGCCATTTGTTTTGACTGTTTTGCAGAATCAACATCATAACTAGGGCATCGATATCACATATTTCCAATTATTATTATTATAGCCCAAACTATTGAGGGGCTCTTTAAGATGAGGGAGACTGATGTGATAAAACCCCAATGGATCAGGCATTAACAGAAGTTTAGGAATTTAAAAATCAGAATTCCTGAGCCAACCTTTCATTAAAGAGCCACATTACCTTTTGCTACTGACTGAAGGAGCAGGTGCGAGGCAGCAGCTTTTCTTCCCACCGGTTCTTCTGAAGCTGCAATGCAGGGAAAGAGCTTCGAGGAGGGAAGGGTCTGGTGGTCATGTCTCTTTTGGTGAGTCTCAAAAAGCTTGGGCCTGTGCTCAGGAAAATGTGTGCATGTGACAGTGAATGGCTAGCAAGAGGATGGATGCAGGTATCACAGGGGTATGAAAATGCATTCATTTAATAGGATTCTCAGTTCACCTTTCTGTTTCACGTTCAGCCTGTACCACAGGGAACACTGAAAAAATGAGAGAAGACAAAGCAGAACTAAGATAGTCTAGAATCACACAAAAAGGGCTGTTTCAGGAGCCATGGAAAGTGAAAGCTGGTGTGATTCTCTGATGTCCTCCCAGTCTGTGCCTGAGGAATACCTGAGCCCCAGCTCCTCCACACCATCACCACCTCCACACCATCACCTCCTCCACACCATCACCTCCACACCATCACCACCACCACACCATCGCCTCCTCCACACCATCGCCTCCTCCACACCATCACCACCACCACACCATCGCCTCCTCCACACCATCACCTCCACACCATCACCTCCACACCATCACCACCACCACACCATCGCCTCCTCCACACCGTCACCTCCACACCATCACCACCACCACACCATCGCCTCCTCCACACCGTCACCTCCACACCATCACCACCACCACACCATCGCCTCCTCCACACCGTCACCTCCACACCATCACCACCACCACACCATCACCTCCTCCACACCGTCACCTCCACACCATCACCACCACCACACCATCACCTCCTCCACACCGTCACCTCCACACCATCACCACCACCACACCATCACCTCCTCCACACCGTCACCTCCACACCATCACCACCACCACACCATCACCTCCTCCACACCATCGCCTCCTCCACACCATCACCTCCACACCATCACCACCACCACACCATCGCCTCCTCCACACCATCGCCTCCTCCACACCATCACCACCACCACACCATCGCCTCCTCCACACCATCGCCTCTTCCACACCATCACCTCCTCCACACCATCGCCTCCTCCACACCATCGCCTCCTCCACACCATCACCTCCACACCATCGCCTTCTCCACACCATCACCTCCACACTGTCACTGGACCCTGCCCTGGTACTTTTCTCAGATCCACCATTTACTATTAGGGTGACCTTGGGCCAATCCCTTAACCTCTGAGCCTCAGGCTGTGCATTTGTAAACAAACGTAAACTTTTTTTTTTAACCACCACCACGATTTTATTCTTAAATAAATGCTCAGTCTAAAGCCAGGTTAGGCAGACAGGTGGGTGGAGATCAGAAGAAGTGCAGATCGTGGGCACCTGTGAGCAGTGGGGCTGCCCAGGGAAGCAGCCTACAGCTGTAATAGCACCTGCTTCCCACAGTTGTTGAGTGACATCATAAGGTGATACATGTGTGTGGCTTAGCACAGGGGAAGCAGCTGTACATTTCAGCTGATCCTCTTCCATCCCCCCCAGGCCCAGGCAGCCTCTGCCCTCCTTTGATCATAAAGTCCAGTAGCCCTGCCTCTTGGGCTACAGCTGTGGAGCTGTCCCTAGAGAAGAGAGATTGATGGAAATATGTTATATGCTGTCTCCAGAAGGACTCCAGGCAGCAGATGGGAGGGAAGGCAGGTCACTGTCCTGGACAGCTCAGTTATAGAAGCAAACAGGGTGGGGTTGTGAGAGGTTCGGGCGACTCTTCCAGCCTGTGTGTGATGCAGCAGACCGCTCTTGGCTTTAGCTGCTCCCCATCTTTCCTTCTCCTTTGGGTCAGCTCAGTTTTCTTTTGCTTCCTCTCAGAGCCGATATCCACACGGAGACAGCGTCTAGTGCTCCTCTGTCCCCCTACTGAAACTAGACTCACTCTGGTCCCCCTCCCAGGCCAGCGTGGGTCTTCCGTGCCCTTCCCGGCCTGAGCTCCCCTCATGCAGCCCGATTTCCTGGATGGGCCAACTGCCATCCTTTCAGCCAGAGCCTTCTGGCTGACCACAGGCCTGCTGCCTGGCCGGCTACCTGCTCCTACCCCACGCACTGTGGCTCTGGGTTCCCGGGCTCCCCTCACCAGCTACTCCTGCCCGTGTAACCATCCTAGGGAAAGTTTTCACGATGTGTCCACCATGCTGGCATCTGCCTCCAGGGCACAGTGGAGTTGGAGGTCACCCAATGAGCCAGCTGCGTGCCCATAGGCGAGTCTCCTGACCTCTTTGACATTGTTTCTTCGCCTACAGAAAAAGACATAATACCCATTTCTACCTCACCTGAGTTTTGTGGGGATCACGTGGGAAAGTTTAATGGAGGTGATTTAAGTACCATAAAGCAAGGTACAGGGGTGAGTTCTAGTGATCATTCTTGACTAAGAACGTCTGCTCTTTGCATGTTTTTATTAGGTCTTTCACACTCATGCCCAGATGAGTTTCCATAGGTGCTTGAGCTACCCACAAAGTCACAGATACCAGAAAAGCTAGCTTGTGTCCAGCAGGTTGTATCGGCCCCACCTCCCTCTCCTGGGCATCACCGTTTCCAGATAGTCTGTGCAGGAGTTCCCTTCCCATGTAAAGGCTGCCCGTGGTCATATCAGTTAGAACTCACTAGAGTAGCTTTTCAAATTGTACTTTATACTGTGTTCTCCAAATTTGCTGCTTAAGAGCTGACAAAACAACTGGGGGCCTGGCTTATAAAAATATGCACAGGACAGCACAGTAAGTCAAGGCAAAGCAGATAACACTATGACCCAGCACTCCTGGAGTCTGAGCTCTAATCCTGAAGCTGTGGCAGCCCACCCACTGGCTCTGTGATCTCCACAGGATGGGTGCTGGCCTGTAAAATGGACTTGGGAACCTGCCACGTTCACTTCCATGGTTCCTCCATTCTTGTTTTACTGAAATCTGTTTTATTTGTATGCTTGTTCCTCCACGAACATGTATTGTCTTGTAGAGTTTACTTTGAAAAGCAGTTTCAGCTGTCAAGAGACAGTGTTTGGGGGCTCAGTAGACGTGAACAGCAACCCCCCCCCCCTTGTCCCTGCCCCAGTCCAGAAGAGGTTTCCTCTCGGTGGCAAGTGGGAAGTGAGAGCAGAGGGCTCACCCTGTATGCATGCCCAGCTACTTCTTTCTTAAATAGTTTTACTAAGAAGTAATTTACATACCATACAATTTACCCATTTAAAGAGTATAAGTCAGTGGTTTTTAATATACGCACAGAGCTGTGCAACCGTCACCACAATCAATTTTAGAACCTTTTTATCACCTCCCCCAAAAGAAACCCCATACCCGTTAGCAGTCCCACCCATTTCCCCCCACTACGTACTCAGCCACAGGCAACCACCAACTGCTTTCTGTCCCTACAGATTTGCCTATTCTGGCCCCGCTGCTTTTTTATCCTTTTTCTCTGTCCCCGAAGCCCCAAGCTCCCTAGAGCTGGGTGTGCAGGAATGTTACTACCAAGTCGGTCAGGAATCTGGGTAGAATTTCAGAGTGTGCTTTTTGCCTTCCCAGTGCACCCTACCTTCCCTGGAGGCACTGGAGCAGCAAAGGAGCTGAGGGCCCTAGCAGCTGCCTGGACCCGCCTCCTCCAAATCCAGGCCGGACCTCCCCTGAGTGACTTGGGACATCACAGGCTTACCTGTTCAAGAGCCCTTGGCCCTGCAGGTTGCAGTTTTCAGCACTGGCACCGGCCTTCAGGGGGAAGACACTGTGTCGCTAGCAGGCCCCTTGAGATGACAGGGCAGTTTCACCATGCCCTGGAATCCCAGCCCTTTCCCTTACTGCTCCCTGGCCCACCTCGCCTCAATCACATTAGGACAGCAGACCCTGGAGCAGTTGTATGGAGGAAGTACACGGCCATAGTGCAAGGACTCTCAGGGTAGAAGCCACATGTGATTGGGGAAGCTGCAGGCATACAGTCTCCTTCCTCAGTCCCTTAGAGTCGGACCACCAAATAAATGTGATTTGAATCACCCAGGCCTGGCTCTGTCTCAGCCCTGCCCGCGCAAGCCTTTCATCCTGCCTCTCTAGGATTCACCGTCCAGACCCTGAGGCCCAAACTGTCCTCTCCTCAGGTTAAATTCCCAAATTTCCTATTAGATTCGATGCCTCACAGAGCTGTTGCTAAAATTAAATAATGTCTCTACAGTGACAGACCCATGGCTTACCATTCATCTGGCTGCATCCCCATCATATTCTAGCAGATACTGTGGCTCCTCGGTCACTTGTCTGTGCATCCACCACACACACACATTTCTCCATATTCCTCTTCAGTATAACTAAGATGAGTGAAATTGTGATTACAGTTTATGAAGTTCAATTTTCAGGTCTTACCTGGTAGTATTGTTTACTAAGCACACAGGTCTTGTTCCCTTTCCTACCTCACCTGCAAGTGTTCCGCCCCAAAAGTCTTCTCTCCCCACTGCCTGCCAGGAGGGAGAAGGAGGTGGTGGCACAGGGATGGCCTTACAAAAGGGGGGAGGGGGCCCGGGAGGGGCCAGCTAGAGTGAACCGTTCAACGCTCACACTTCTCTGAGTGCCCATTTATGACATAGAAATCTGAACTGTACATCTTCCTTCTGGAGTCATGTTGACTTTACATACGTCGAGTCATAGAGCTGCACCTAGAAGGGGTTGTAAGTTATTTAGTCAAGTCCCTTCATTATACAGTTGAGGAAGCTGGACCCAGCCTGGTTAACGGGTTTAACCCAGCCATTCACCTAATTAATGACAGAGCCAGAACCCTAAACTTTTGACAACTAGAGCAGTGTTTTTACAGAACCTTCCTCCCTCATAGACTGGGAATATAACGTACACCCTCATTCTACCTGGACCCTTGGCGTTCCTTCCATAAGGGCATGTTGAAACATACACTACTGCCCCCAGGAAGACAGCCTCTTCTAATCCACAATTCCATCCTATGTGAAGCAGCCAACTCTGGGACAAATATGCCAAGAACCTCAGGAAGCAAGTTAAGCAAATTTTCCTACATTTTTAATGAAAAAGTAGAAACTAGTAAAAATATAGTGTACCTATTGTTTAATGGCTCAGAGTCCTAGGAGGGCAAATGCATAACTGTTCACAGGGTCTGTGGTAGTTGCTGTTGTTATTGTTTTAATCTCTAAAGCTTATGAGGTCGAAACAACTGTGAGGAATGTGAGTTTGTGTTTGATCACCTTCATTCAGGTGAACGTGGATCTGGATTATTTGCAGGACTGGCTGGCGTCCCTGCAGAGCCATTACCTGCTCTTTTTGAGAAGCCATAAGGATGGAGAAGGCGAAATGGAATAGTCAACATAGTGGCTATATATTCTAAAAGACAGAGTAAGGTTACCTTGGAAATTTTTTAACTGAGATAATATTAGACTTTGGAAACCAGGAAAGACACTACAGGGGTGTATTCATTGACTCACAGGGCTTTCAAGCCTGCCGGGGCCTTAGAATACTGCCTGCTCATTGAAAGGATGCAGAAAAACAGATCAAGTCATGTGTCCAAGTTTATACCACAGGCTAGAGACAGAGCAAAGACCTGAGCCTGCTGTGTAAATTCAATGTTTATACTTGCATCTTGACCAAAGAAAAAAGGAAGGATCTGAAAATTAATTTGCAAACATCTAAAACACTTCTTAAGCGTTTATAGTTTTAACAATCACTTCAGCATAGCTTATCTTATTTAACGCTTATTATAATCCTGTGAGGAAGGAAGGCCACTGTCCTCTGTTTTGCAGCTGGGTAAACTCAGGCCCCAGAAGGCGATGGGCTTGCCCAAGATCACACATCTATCAGTGGCCACAGAGCTGGGCCTTGAGCTTGTGTCCTGTGAGCCCAGGTTCATCTAAGAAGTTGTATTGTAAGTCCGTCTGGCTTTATAAATGTCTCCCAGGCCCACATGTCTGTGCCTACTTATTTTTTTTTAATTTGGTACAACAGATCTTTTTTTGGTAATTGTTATTGAACTATAGTTGATGTACAACGTTGTGTTGTTTTCAGGTGTAGAGCAATGTGCCTGCTTGCTCCCAGACTAATTCTTGGCAGACTTTTGCATAGTTCAATCAGCAGTTTAGATGTTGTAATGTGCTTTGTGACGTTAAATCAGGAAAATGAATATAAGTTGATATACAAATGCTTGGCTGACAGCCGATTCTAGGATGTTACTGTATATCATGTTTTATAAAGTGTATTCTAAGACAGGGCTTCTTAAACAGTGAAGGAGTAGTTGTTTGTTTCCAATTTCCATCTGTTCTGGACCAATAGTTTTGATAATACAATAAAAAATGTATTACTAAAACAATAATCAGAATGTTGGAGCAATGTCAAACTGCCACAAAACTTTCTAATTGCTTATTCTCAATTTTCTGATCTTGCCGCAGGTCAGTAACAGTTTACAGACCAACATAGGTCTGGCAACCACATTTTGAGAGACACTGTTCTAAGCAACACCATTCCTGAGAGAAATTCCCTGAATAAAGAGTTGCTTAATCAAATAAGTTTGGGAGACCCAATACGCTAGAAAGTATCAGTGCACATTAGCATATTAAAGGCTCTGAGAAGTCCTGCATTAAAGAAGCTTGCTTAATCATTAATTAACTCAGCATTTCCCAAACTGCCTGACCTTGAAACTCAATATTCATGGAATGCCTTTCAACATCCTGCAGAATTCATATTTCTTGAAATACCCTTGGCTCTGTCCTGCCAACTATGGGCAAAGCATAGACCCCAGTCATGCCTGAGATGAAAGCTTGTCCTTTGCCCACAGCCTGTGCCCAATGCCCACAAAAGCATTGCTTTTTTAAAAAAAAAAATTCTTTATAATCTTTTATTCTTGTGGTGCACAAAATCATTCTCTGCCTTTTACCGTATTCCACGTCTGCTTCTGTCTCCCATATAGTACTGACTGTAGGTGACCTCATTCCCAGAGAAGATCAAAGTCACCTGAGACAGCCCCACTACACTTTGCCACTGCATCCTGCAAACATATCTGCTTGCCCACCTTCATGGAGGTGACTCATGACGGGTCTTCTTCCTCTTCAGTACTACCTTACACGTGCAACAGGAATCTTCTTCCCTTTAATCCAGTTCTATAATAACTATTCTATCTTTAATGAAAACTGTACACCCACACAAAAAAGTATAACTTACCCATAAAACACATGCAATGCTGTTCCCTAAGCAGCAGTTCCTGTTGTCAGACTTTGCTCCCACTCTCTCTCTCTCTCTCCACTGCACACTTGTGTGGACCAGTTGCTGATTTCCTACCTTATAATGGGTAATCTCTACCTTGAAATGAATTCCATGGGAATGCCAAAGCATTGCTCTCATTTATATTCTCTTAACAGGTCTCACAACTATAATTCTGTAGAAGCTTCTAGAAGCATGATTTTATTTCTGTGGGTTGCTTCTCCTGGGCACCTTGTTGAGGTTACCCACTGACTGTCAACAAGCTTTTGTCCACTCTCCATTCTACAGATATCTCTGCTTCCTTATTCAGCCACTCCAACTTCTGCACAAAGTTCTTTCCAGGTAAAACCACACACATTTAGTCACAGACACCCCATCCAGCACCCATATGGGTACTGAGCTCCCCTTATAGCCAGGCATTATGCCAGTCTGCCCTGGAGAGACAGGCTCCTTGCTCCAGGAGAATCCCACTTTCCAGGTTCTAACATTGAGAGCTCGGGTCAGGAACTTCCAAACTGCATTTCCACAACATTAGTATTATATGAGACACTGATAGACAGTCTCTACCAAACAAGGTTCTGGAATTAAATAAATTTGGGAAACAAAATTATATTTGTTAAACACATATTACACTTTCCTTCTTTTTTTTTTTTTTTTTTTGCGGTACACAGGCCTCTCGCTGCTGGAACAGGCTCCGGACGCGCAGGCTCAGTGGCCATGGCTCACTGGCCCAGCCGCTCCGCGGTATGTGGGATCTTCCCGGACCGGGGCACAAACCCCCGTACCCTGCATTGGCAGGCGGACTATCAACCCCTGCGCCACCAGGGAAGCCCACGTATTACGCATTTTGAGGAAGAGGCTATATAGTAGGTTTTTCTAAATGTACTTGGCCTGCAAACCATCTTTTCAAGTAACTCCTATTTGAGGCAATATCAGGCCTCTGATGCCATTTGGGAAAGGGTGGCTCTGGAGTAGCTTCAGCCCACTCAGTCCTGCCAAATGCTAAGGACCACATTGAAGTCATTCAGATACCCTAGTTATGTAGAAAATAGATATCTCTTTGTGATTTCCCTTAGTTCTGCCTTTTTTTTTAAAGATTTATTTTGATGTGGACCATTTTTAAAGTCTTTGTTGAATTTGTTACAATATTGCTTCTGTTTTATGTTTTGGCTTTTTGGCTGTGAGGCATATGGGATCTTAGCCCCCCGATCAGGGATCGAACCCTCACCCCTTGCATTGGAAAGCGAAGTCTTAACCACTGGACCACCAGGGAAGTCCCTGTTCTGCCTTTTGAATGATAAATAAGTTGAGTCTGCACCCGATGCTCAGTTATTTATTTTTCCATAGGTATGTGTTCTGTGCAATTTTCCATCTAGGTCCCTAATGACTTCCCAGTCTGTATTCCTAACCCACATCTCTTCCCTGAGCTCCAGGCCCCATATATCCTGCCGTCTGCTGGAAAACCACCTATTGGAGATCTTTAATAGGATGTCCAACACGCATTTCAAATGGATTTGTCCCACATAGAAGTGATTACTGCTCTCATGAAACTCATTTCTCCATCTGCATTCCCTAATGGCCTTATTACTACCATCCAATCAGAAACCTGGGAGATGTTCCAAACTCCAGCCTCCCAGCCAGGTTGTTATTACTGATTCCTCTTGATTCTACCTTCCAAGAAGCTCTTACATTTGCTTCCTATTTTCCATCTTCAACTGCCATTGTCTATCTTGGGGTCCTCGTTACACTGATTTTCTAATTGGCTTCTGTCTTAGGTCAGGTTTTCTGAGAAACAGACTCTGAGGCTTGCATGCAGGAAGGTTATCGAAGAGGGCCATGGAGATTAACCCCTGTAGGGGGAGTGGAGGAAGTAAGACCAGGCAGATGGATTTGAACTTTGATGTAGCTGCAAAAATAGCCTCAATCAATCCTACGGGGTGCTCTGGAACTAGATAACCCTTCAGAGTTGTCCCTACTTGATGCAAGGGTTTGGGGTGGGGGAGCCTTAAACCAACACATCCCTACTTTCTTCAGCCTCCACCATCCATACTCCCATCCCCTACTCCCCCCATCCCCCACTGGGTGTGGCTAGTCCCCCAACTGCACCCCAGGGTGGCATAACCTTTGGCCAAGGGCAATTCCCAGTATGGACCTCAGCTGAGAGCCACCAGCCTCTTCCAGCAGGTACAAGAATGAGTGAGTGCCTTAGTCCTGAAGGGGGTCAGAATGGCATACACAGCGTACTGGTCCTGAATCTTGATGCTTTCCAATTCATCCCCCACACCACCACCAGAGGGGTTTTTCTAAACCCAAATTTAATCACACGACACTCTTACTCAAAACCTTACCTACAAGATAGTTCAAATTTGATCTCTGTCTACCTGTGATGTATGTGCTTCCATGTACTCTTGCCCCGCTACCAATCTACTACTACTTATCAGTCCTTCACGAATGCTGTTCCCCCTGCTGGGAATGAGTTTTTCCCACTTTTCTCACTAGCAAACTCCTATTCATCCTTTAGGGCCTAGTGTAAGCACCCCTCTTGTGTGATGCCTTCCTTAATATCCTCAAGCAGAGATAATATCCCATATACTCTTTTCATGCTTTTGCAGTTATTTGCTTACATAACCACTAGACTGACCTCCTTAACAGAAAGGCTTGTGTTATATTCATCTTTGAATGTAAGTGAATGAATCAACCAGCCATGTGTATCAGTATTATATAAAGCTGTGTCTACATGGGCTGACTCAAACTAACTAGGCTTGACTTCAGCCTAGTCAGCTTTTATTTTCAGGGACTTAATCTAGTTGCCCAGTGAAGGCTATGGGTTCCTGGTGGGGAGGGACTGTACTTGGGGACTCTCACCTAGTTTAGTATATATAGCTCAATGCTCTGAGGGAGCTGGGTGTTTAATAAATCTTTCCCATTATGTTGATGCTTTCCATCATGGTGGGCAAAGGGCATAGCCAATGATCTATGGAATGTGTTATAAAAGAAGACCTGACTAGCCTAAAAATCTCTCTTTTATGACTGAGGTCTCCCCTCATGTCCATTCTGAAATTCTTATTCTTATATTTCCTGATATATTGGACCTGTGGTCCCTGGAGTTAGGCAAATGCACTCTGGGGCCTGGGCAAGCTGATGCACCTGTAGAAGAGAATTTCTATATATATTTATGTTATTTTACCCCTTTAAAATTTTCTATATTTTGTGTATGCTTTTTAATTATACTACTGTATAATAATACAGTAGTATAGTAACACATGCATATCATTTATAAAGAAATAATGTAAGGGAATGTAATACTCAAAACATTTTTTACTAAATAGCACATGATTAAAAAAACCTGGAGGGCTTCCCTGGTGGCGCAGTGGTTGAGGGTCCGCCTACCGATTCAGGGGATGCGGGTTCATGCCCCAGTCCGGGAGGATCCCACATGCCGCGGAGCGGCTGGGCCTGTGAGCCATGGCCGCTGAGCCTGCACGTCCGGAGCCTATGCTCCGCAATGGGAGAGGCCACGGCAGTGAGAGGCCCACATACCGCAAAAAAAAAAAAAAACAACCCGAAAACCTGGGGCTTCCCTGGTGGCGCAGTGGTTGAGAGTACACCTGCCGCTGCAGGGGGCGCGGGTTCGTGCCCCGGTCTGGGAGGGTCCCGCATGCCGCGGAGCGCCTGGGCCCGTGGGCCATGGCCGCTGGGCCTGCGCGTCTGGAGCCTGTGCTCCGCGGCGGGAGAGGCCGCAGCGGTGAGAGGCACGTGTACCGCAAAAAAAAAAAAACCAAAAACCTGGAGACTCCTAGATTGAACTCCAAAGACTGGAAGCTTCTTCAACCTTTACCCCTTAGCTTTTTAGCTGCTCCGATTGCCTAGCTAATTTGTGCTAACGGGCACCTAAGGCCTTAGGGGAATCCACGATGTGGAGCAACTGGGAATGAAAGGTAGGGGCAGGCTGAAGAGCAGGGCTACCTGGGGAGAGTACAGAGGCTGAATCTAGCCAGAGCTGGTGAACCATCTAAGGAGGAATTGAGAACCTGGGATACAAAAGGACGGGGTGGGGGGTGGGGGTGGAGCAGGAGAGAGCAGTAGGCAGGGCAGCCAGCTGGAGGCGACATGAAAGAGCGACAGTCCCTACCTCCGCCAGGAAGACGCCCTGCCCTGTGTGCCTTTCGCTGTGGTTGGAGCGCACATCAGAGTGTAGCTAGCCAGGTGTGACGGTAGCCACGGCTGCTCCAGCTACACAGGAGAGCTGCGGGACAGGAAGCTGTTTGGAGTTAGGGCATAGTAGCTAACCAGAGCACTGTTCTTACTTGAGTTGCATGGTTATTTGGGGATGACTTGCAGGGATCCATTGATGGTGGAGATTGGGGACGGGGAGTGGGAGGGAGTCATTAGCAATTCAGTGCCCCTTTGGCAGGTGGAAGCTAGTGATCTACATTAGGCGAGAAAGAGGAGTACAGCATCTGAGGTGAGGGGACCCTGATCCAGCACCAAACCCTGCGGACGTGAGGACCACCTTGAGATGATGCACCAGAATAGCTCTAGCAGCCTAGAGGCAGCTTCATGATACAGGACCAAAAGGCGTGCGTAGGGAATGGGCCTTCTCAGTGGAGATGAGGTGAGGGAAGAGGGGGACTCCAAGAGTAAGACTCTCGTGAAGAACAAAAGAGAGGCACACGGAGACCCCAAAGGTGAACGAGGCTAATGTCACAGGTTTTGCCCCAGTGTCGAGGAAGTGGGTTTCACCACAGCTCCCCAAGTCCTGGTTCCACTGAAGAATCAGTGGAAAACTGTTTGATGGGCATGGTAGGACACTCTGTACAGAGTTTTCTTACATACAATTTCTTAGGAAACACAAAAAATCAGAAAGGGAGCAAATGCAATTCCTTTTTATTTGGTTTTTACACCCTCACGTAAGCTCTTAGTATTCCACTAGCAGCAGACCGTAAATCCTTTGAGGGCTACAACCACGTCTAGGTGATAAAACTTTGCATTTGTAAAGCACTTTAGTTAACATTATCTTTTACATATTATTTCATATATGCTTAGCACACTCAGCAAGGTAGATGTTCTTATATCCACTTTACAGATAGTGATATAAAAATTCAAACAATAAGTTCATTTGTCTAAAACCCAACATTCTGCAGATGAGAAATCGAGGCCCAGGTGTCGGTTAATTGATTTACCACCAACAAAATACAGATACTCATCAAAGCCAGGACCCATGCCCAGGACTCACAGAACTCCACCTTCTTCTCACTCCCCATGCTTTTGGTACACTTCCCTCGCAGACCACGATGGTGCTAAAGTCAGAGGTCAGCAGATTTTATGGGCTGTGCCTTTCTACTCTCGATTCTCCCAGGCAGTCTCTTCTAACACCCTCTGTGCTTCTTTGCAGCATGCAAAAGGAAAGAGCAAGAACACGGGAAAGATAGAGGCAACACACCCAAAAAGCCCAGGTTGGTCTTCACAGATGTCCAGCGTCGAACTCTACACGCAATATTCAAGGAAAATAAGCGTCCATCCAAAGAATTGCAAATCACCATTTCCCAGCAGCTGGGGTTGGAGCTGAGCACCGTCAGCAACTTCTTCATGAACGCAAGGAGGAGGAGTCTGGACAAGTGGCAGGACGAGGGCAGCTCCAATTCGGGCAACTCATCTTCTTCATCAAGCACTTGTACCAAAGCATGAAGGAATAACCACGAACTGAAACCTCGGTGGAAAAGCTTTAAATGAAAAAAAAAAAAAATTTTTAAAGACCAGGACCTCAAGATAGCAGGTTTATACTTAGAAATATTTGAAGAAAAAAAAGTGTTATTTATAGTCCAAAGAAACCAAAGACTTAGCTCACCTGCATTCGGACATTGTTTGGAGACACACACTTCAGCCAGGTGGTGACTTGGCAAGAAAAATTACTAGCGGGAAGACACCACTGGATCTTACAGCTTTAGTCCATGATCATCCTCGCTGTGCTTGGCTGTTTCGTGGTTTGGAGCATAGTGATTTTGAGCCATTGAGTGGACATCTTTAAGATCAGACTTTCTCATCCACTCCACTGCGCCACGAAGGTGTATGGTGTCTCAGTACTGTGTGTGGGTATGTGCACGAATATACACACATACACACACACACCACCACCACCTCCACCACCACCACCATCACCACCACCACCTCCACCACCACCAGTGGTTAGGGACTTAGGCAGGGCTGGTCTTCAGGAAGGGTTGTGCTGTAGGGGTGCAACCAACATAGTGTGGGGTTGTCTGAGTTCATTGGCTTAGGAGTGTGATTTTGCTCGTCTAGCCTAGCGTTTGAACCTGCAGGCCCGCGACCTAAATGCAGATTCAAACTCAGCAAAGAAATTTGAATGACACCTAAACCAGTGCATTCTCTTTGTTTGTTAAGGACTGTTCAGATATTTTTTAAGAAATGAAACAAGAGTCCATCCATTAAAAAACAAAATCACCTAGGTACCAAAGAACACAATATTATAGTGCAGGTATTTTATTGCAATGATTTTAATAACCAAAGCTATTTTTACACAAGATACTATGTAAAGTTATACGTATGAACTGATCTAGCTGTAATACACATACCACGTAGAATCATGACTATTATTTATGACTCCTGAAGCATTTGAAATATTACTTTGCAGAACTGGCAAGAAAGAATGTAGCTTCAGGGAAGCAATATCATAACAGAGAGGTCAATGCAGTATACATATACATCCAGATGGCTCCCTCCCTTTCGGGATCCATAAATGTCACTTAAGTAAACATATAGACATGATTCCATGGTCTTTTCATAGCTGAGAAAACCTAGGGATTCTTCTGAAGTAGGACTGATTTGTAAACTCAGAAAACTAAGTTTAACAGGACAGGTAACTAAATTAGAAAATTCGTTCAAAGTAATGCTCTTCAGTAAAAGGCCACTGAATAAAGGACCCCATACTTAGGTTAATTCGACTTAAGTTTGCTTTATGCATTTGACACCAAATACCTATTTGAAATACTTTACAAACACACAAAGTAAGCAGACCAACATTATTATTAAAATGAACTATGCAGTTCATTATATCCTGAAAATATAATCAACTGATTTTATTGCCAACCCCAGACATTTTGTGACTTGGACACCAATAAAAATAGCAAGTGCAACAGAGAAATGGTGGAACTGCATAGAAAAAGCAAGAGCTCTAGTGGAAGACAAGACCTGGGGTTCCATAGGTATTAAGCTATTTATTTCACTAAGCATAGCCTCTAAAGAATACTACATTCTTTCTTGCTACCACATTAAGCTGGAAATTTTATAACATAGATTCCACTCTCTAACAGGGACAGATTAAAAACTAGACCTGAACTTACAAATAGAAAATTTTAAATTTCTATTTTTCCAAATCACTTAACCAGGGCTATAGAAATCAAGGCAAAAATAATAATAATAGTAGTACAGTTGTTCTGGTAGTACCCAGGTGAATTGCTTGATTCCCAGGAAAATTCTCTCTGGATTCAGTTGAACTGTAACTCACGTAAGTAGATGCCTTTTGTACTAATAGGTAAAGAATTGGGTACTCTTAATCACCACACCTAACTAGAAATATAAAATTAAATATTATCTCAACAGTAAGCTGTTTATTGAGATTTGTTAAAATGCTAAAGAAAAAAATTAAACTATTTTGACACAAAACCTAACTCCTTAGGATCAAGTCTCAGCATCTTGTCCAGGTCTAGAAGCAGCAGGCACCTGGAGAGATGAGGCTAAACCCACAGGCCATCTGTGTCTCCTTCATGTCTGCTGTGGGATGAGAAAAGGAAACCAAGACATACTTCTCCTTTGATGAAATAGTGCATTTGCCTTGACACATTTTGTCTTAGTATTATTTTTAATCTCGCCCCAAATTCCATCTTCAAATTTTCCCTTCTAAATATGGCACAATTATAGTTCAGCTATTAAAAGAGATCATTTAAATGGCCACCCTTCGAGATTTGCTAAAAATGTAATCTTGTCAATGACATAAATGAAAAAGAAAAAAACTGATGAACTTTTTCTCTCTCTCCAGGAAAGGAAGGGGCCAGGGTACAGCTGTATAATGTATTTATCATGTAGGAGGGAGGAAAGCCTTATTTATTTAAAACATGAGCATTTTAAATGCAGGGAAATTCAAGTTGTGTCTACACACAATCTTACCAAATTCAATACCCCAGGAAAAACAAAAGTTGAATTCAGACAACCATGTCTTTTGCGTTGCTTTTCCTATATAACCCCCTCAGATTAATCTGTGATTTACATTTTCAACCAATTATTTTGGTACTGTGTAGACACAGTCTCAAAGAATATTGCTACATTTTTAATCTTCCCACCATAATGTTTTTTTTTTTTTTTTTGGCTGCGCCTCCCAGAATTCAGGATCTTAGTTCCCCAACCAGGGATCAAACCCCTGCCCCCTGCAGTGGAAGCATGGAGTCCTAACCACTGGACCACCAGGGAAGTCCCCATAATGTTTTTTTTTCTTTTTGAAAAATAACCAGTGATCCTACTTGCTAACACCAAAGATAATTTTCATACCAGCATTGAATTTGCACCCATTATGCAACTTCAGGGCCTAGAGATATATTTTCTCATAAACAGATGCACAAATCAGAGCCTGAAAAGCAGTTTTTTTTACTTGACTGTTTAAGCATACCCACAACCTTTGCTTTTTAGAAATCCTAGTGGACAAACTCAGCTTCTCACAAGCAATACATGTATTACATCATGTATGAGTGACTCTTTATTGCTTCTGACTTGGCACATAGAAAATGCTTCTATTCTTGTTTAGTCTAGCGTTAATTTATGACTCAGGTTTCTTCACCTACCACACTCTACAGAGCAGATCCCGTGCCATTTGTTCATGCATCGTTTCTCAATCCTTTAGCAAAATTCACCTAAAAAGATATCTCACTCTTTTCTTTGTATGCCTGTTTATTCCAAAACTGCACTCCAAATAACACATTTTGGGTTTTTTTGGTAGAATGGAAGTTAGACTGGTTTGGGCCATAAATCATTCAGGTCCTCTCATGACCGGAAGCTTCCCTGAAAGGGGGCCAAGAGAAAGAGTGGGAGGTGTGATGTCTGGACATTCCAAAAGCCCAGACATCAGTAAATGTTCAGGTAAAAGGATTCTGCATGTCAGACACTGAGTATTCCAGTTCCTGGGTGCAGCTGGAACAGACCCCCAAACCCAAAGAAAATGTGTGGGGAAATTTAGAAGTTCTAAATGAACATGTCACTCACTCTGCCCCTCAAAAGCATAATTTTCCAGGAAAAAAAGTAAAATCTCTGTGCTGTTTTTGGATTCATGCCACTCCCATTGCTACCCCAGGTGAACGACCGGTCTTTGCAGGTTAAATGCAAACTTTGCTATACCAAAGAGTCCTAGGACATTTTCACATGAGCTATAAAGGCATTTTCCCTAAGAAAGGTTCTCCCTTCTTTGTACATAAAGGATGAAAACTATGCATTTAGCAAACAAAGAGAAAGCACTTCTCCCTTTCCTATCTAGTTGTTTAGGGTGCGTTCAAACACCAGAGGCCGTTTTGAGATGCGACTGGCCTTCTGGATTATTCTTGTGGTGTGGTTAGCTTTACAGTACATTTGGTAACTATTTCCTGAATAGTAAGGACAAAGAAGCAGAAGGTAAGAAATAGCTACTTCCATGTGTATTAAAAAAAAAAAAAAAAAGTGTAAAGATCTACTATTTATAGTGTGAACCAAAGACGCTACCTCACTCGATTTCCATTGGTGATTTTAATCACATTGATGATACCAAAGAATACCAAAGATATTTTCATGCACGGCCTTGGTCTGCAGAGGGAACTCCGCCCCTTCTCCTCCCCCGCCTCTTCTCTCCGCCTCACTCTTCACTCAGTGTGTAATCTTGTCTTCATTCTTAATAATAATAATACGATAATGATAACAACAACGTTAGGAGATACTACTCTTATTACTGGTAGCTCTACTTGTAAATCTCTAGGCAAACATGTTGCAACCTTTGTAAACTCCTAGGACGAGTGCCTTGCTTGAACCAAAGTGTTAAACCGCTGTTGACCTCTCTCACCTTATACTCTTTGAATACCTCAGCCTCTTAGAAAGGCCACTAATGAAAAAAAAAAAAAAGGAATAATTATTCACCGTGGTGCTTTTTCCGTGCAACCATGCAATGAAACTTTCTTTGATACCAAAGGATGACTTTTTTTTCCCCCAATTTCTTGCTGATAGACCAAAGCTCCTCCTCCTTGCTCCCTCTCAGAGTTCCCCCCACTTCACCGAGTCCCTTTGCCAGGCAGGCCGTGCATCACTTTTACCAATTCCTCCAAATACCTCATAGTAAGAAAGTTTTAGGGTTATGTTGTATAGAGAGTCTATGTGATAAGGCAGAACTCACTAGTTTGATAACTGTTAAGGTTACTTTTAAAAAAACTTTATAATTCTTATTTATTTTGTAGTTTGTATGTTGGGGATGTCCCCTGCCCCCCACTTCGGTTTGGGGTTTATTTTCTCAGAAGAACTGCTCTGTTGCTCAAGGAAGACTTAATTTCTGGAAATGTTCCCCAGGTGGGTTAAGGGTTGTGTAAAAATGCAAGAATGGAATAAGAAATGATTTTCATTTTGATGGTTACTTATGAAGTTTTGTGTTTCGTAGTAAATTTGTTTCCACAGGGTAAAAAAAGTATGTATAATCTCTTTTTTGTGAAACTGGTTCCTATTTTTCTCTATAATGTGCTGTGATTTTTTTTTAATTTAAATTACACTTTATATGAGCTTATTTAATCACTGCATTAATTTATGACTGTGTTGTTTTTAAAATGTATATAGTAGAATGGAAATGGCCAAAGCTTTACGTTACAATCTTTTTGTTCTCGATGCTAAGATAAGCTGAAGGCAAGAGCTTCTCTTAACTGCAGGGTGTATCTTTAGCTCTTCTTAGCAGGCACTTCAATGTGTGTTGTGAACACTGCCAGGCCCCCCCCTCAAAAAATTTGTACATGCCAAAATGGGTGTTTCGAGGTAGTCTTTTTTTTTTTGTCACTTAGAAGAAAGGCATTATTCTTGTTCTTCCTTTAATTTATTAAGTTTTTTTTTTTTTTTTAAGAAAAGATTCCTTTGCAGGTTAGACCTGAAATTCCAAAGAATTTAAGACTTGTTTAATGTTTCAAAGCACCGGCATTTGTGAGAAGCTTTGCTACTTTTTTTTTTTTTTTAACCATTCCCCCGGGTGTGAGAAGTAAAAAGTATAAAAACCCAAAGAGACAAGCTAACTTGAATTTGGAAATCCTCTTAAGTTTCACCAAGTGTCTGAACTGCTTCAAGGCAGGGGACAGGGCATGGAGACACAGTTCCTTTCACAGAGCTAAGAGAGTATCACGGTTCCGTACCATACAGAGAAAGTCAAGCGTAAGGGGCAGCTGACCTGGCCCCTGCCTGTCTAGCCAACCCACGGAAGAAGCAAAACACGATTGCTGAGCCCCAATGAGCAATCAAGTTTAAGAAAGATGTTTCAAAGCTATGTATTCCTCCCCACGTTTTTTTCTTGGAATCTACTACCCACAATTACTCCCTTCTCACCCCAAACCACCTCCCCACAACCAGAATTAGAAGAATTCTCAAATGTCAGAGTCCCAGGGGTGAATGAACTTCAGACTTATTTCAGTTCTCACTCTTCATATTCCCACTAGTTTTCTTGTCCACACTAAAGATGGTCCCTGCCCCAGGCCCCCTTAATTGAGGCTGTTCAGATACTTGGCCCTGCTTCAGATCAGCACACATGAAGAATTCTCAGCTGACTAGGGCATCCTCAGAACACCCGGTGCCCACTATTTCGTTTTGTTTTGCTAAAATAAGTTGCTTCAACTACATGGCATAAATCCATAGATGTAAATACTTTTTCTCCCAATACAAGAATTTTACCTTATTTTCTTTTGCAGGGGTGTTTGGGGTGGGGAAGGAAAGGGAGGGTTTAGACTTTGGGTCAAATGTTACATTTTCTTAGAAACATTTTTATACTCGTTATGTATTTTAATAGGGCAATAAATCTGCTCTGAGTTGCAGGATCATTCAGTGCTCTGTTGGTAAGCATTGATTAATTACTTGTTTTTAATACAAATGCTGTGCAGTGAATTATAGAAAGCCCAGGAAAATGGTTGAGGGAGTAGACTTTTACCATCAGCAATGAAACGCTGAACAGAGTTATATTCACAAGGTCGTATTTTCTGTTTCTGTGTGAGTCTCGATTTTTTCGTGGTATGTTCTGCATTTATTACATAATCATTGTGGGTTCATTTTACATTTGCCATCTAAACCAAATGACAAGTATTTTTTAACAAAATAAACTTTAAAACATTGTCTTCCACTTGCTTCGGTAGTTGTCTTCATATCTCCCAGTGTTTCCTGTCCCTTCTGAAGTCAGCCCATCTGTCACTCACTTAGACCTGTCCTTTCCCCCTTTTCTATTTTCAGTACCTTTGACCTTAGCTATTGTTTGAGTGTGACTCAGTTTCCCTGTTCAAGTTAGCTTGATGGTTTATTATGTAAGGAGGGTGCCTAAGACAATCATCAGGTAAAAAAAAAAAAAAAAAAAATTAAATTAAAAAAAAGATCAGTAGAGTAGAAAATCTTCCAAGAGCAGAGGGAGTTCTTCCTTAGCAATGAAAAAAAAGAAAAAAAAGGTAAATACATAATTAAATAATAATTTTAAAACCTAACCATGAGGGGCTTAGAAGATTTTTGATAAAAGACAAATGTTGCTGTCATTTTCTTTGTCAATTAGAAAGCAGTGGTAGTTTCTACGTTGCATCTACATTTCAGACTAAATGATTATTGTACCCAGTTATGGTTGTTTGCTGATATTTTGTCTCTCTTTCTCTCTGTCCAATGCTTCTTCTGTATTTTTGTGTGTAGCAACAAAAAGTGTAATGAATTAGGCGTTATTCTGGTTTATGAGTATCTCCTGTACCGCATTAAGGTTTCTTTCATTTGTTTTAAGCTTCGCTACTGTTCTCACTTTATGCCGTGCAATATCATCAGCTGTGTTTGCTAAGCAAAAAAGAAAAAAAGAAAAAAAAGCAAGTGATGATGCCATCATGCTTTTCAGTGTTAAAATGTTTCAGCATTTATGTAGTCACCAAAATGTAGTAAATAAAATGTTGGATTTTCCAGCACTTTAAATTTAGACAATTCTTGCCTTCTTTTGTTTTTATTCTCTCTGCAATCCTCAGTGAGTGGCTTCTGGGTTTTCTTTGGAGGAAGGGTGAAGTTAAGAGGACAACAGGCTTGAGAACTCAAGCCAGTGCCATGATTTAAAGGAAGATTAATTAAGGGGGAAAAACAGAAAGAGGTGTTCTCTAGTGGAGCTGGAGGACGTTTTTAAATGGAAGCGGGACATTCTATTTATAGATGTTAGCCATTTATATTAACCTGATTGACCCTCGGAAGAAATGAAAATTATTATTAGAGAGGATGGCCTTTAAAATCCTGGCCAATAAAATAACTTGTGCATGTGTGTGTTGTATGTGTGTGGAGCTAGGAGAGGGCTGAGAAATTAGGACCCTCTTGTATTTTAATAGAGTATATACTGACTGAGTAAGAGGCCTGGCTCAGGGAAAAGAGAAACTGGGTTTGGAATTCCTGCTATACTGATTACTAGCTATGTGACTTTGGGCAAATAATTTAATTATTTAACATCCCTAAATCTCAGTTTCCTCATCTGTAAAATGGGGATAAATATCTATATTACAGGGTTGCTGTGAGAATTAGAAATTTGAAGTGAGTTAAGGTTAGCACAGCGTCTGGCATATGACAAATCTTCAATAAATCTTAGCTATTTGTATTATTTTTGGTAACTATCTTAAAATGCAGATTTTTTCCAATTTAAGAAAAACACTACTTTCTAAGTCAGGTTTTTTCATTTTTTAAATATAAGAGCAGGGCTACTTGATTGACATAATCCCAGTAATTCCATCATATTCTCCAAAGGTAGGTGGGGAAAGCTGTAGAATGAAATTGTGAATGTGGCCCCTCTCAAGTGGTCCAGTGGGTTGACCCTGAAGAGGTCTCCATCTTAATGTCTATGTACCAGGACACTAGAAAGGAAAAAAGAATTACCTGTTGGGTGGAAGTTTTTGAAGGGCAGGTGACTTTGAGCCTTACAAAGGAGGGGGAGACTTCTGTAGGCATCCCAAACACCATCCCCTAAAGGCCTCAGCTGTAGAGTCCATAAGAGAGTGGAGTTAATTTGGGTAGATTTAGGAAGCTCCACAGGGAGGACCTAGGGGGATTAAAAGTCCCTGAAGAAGGGTTATAAATAAAGCCCAGGGGAGGGAAGCCAGAAGAAACATGGAAGTCTCCAGATGGGGTCAGTATTTCTCTTCTGTTTCACTGAAGCGCTGAAAATAGTGTGTGTACATACTGCTTGCAGATGGCAAACAACTATTTATAAATTTTAATTTATTTAATTTATTTCAATTCCTTCCAAAGCAGTTTTTCCTCTTTCTCCCCTCCTGGGCAGGGTCCTCACTTCCAGTGATTACACTTGTGAAGAGTATGATGCACTCAGTAAATGGGTTCACAGGCGTGAAGGAGGTGATGGGAGAGAATGTGCCTTGTTCTTTTCTCAGGTGTTTAAACTTTACCCACCCTCCAACCCTCTGACATGTTACTGAAACCGTGGGTAATCTTTAGTCAAATCGTTTCACCTGTCTTCACTAATCAAGGTCATTTCAATTGTTGCTACAGAAGACTTTCGTGTCCTCTAGGGGCCGGTAGCCTAAACAGTAAGATGTTTGCCTGAGTTGTTTTCCAGCTGTGTCTAGTTCAAGCTGAGCTGGTGAAGACTGGATAGGACCACCGACCCTCCAACTGGGTATGCAAGGGCGTCCACTCACTGACCTTTTGACATCAGAGAGCCGAAAACTCCACCTTCAGATCATGCCAAGCACCTCCATTCATGAAGGTGCCGCGCCCTGTAGTTTAGTTAACGCCTATGCAGAACCACAATTCCCACACCTTTTTCCAATCACCTCTTCCCATGCTACCCAAGCCTCAGACCGCCCTGCTTCTTCATTCTTTATCCCATAAATACCACAAGCCCCCTGCTTTCAGGGAAGTGGGTCTGAAATTTGCTTTCCGGTCTCCTAGCTTGGCTGTCTTGTGAGTAAAACCCTCTCTTTGCTGCAAACTTTGGCATCTCAGCCCATCAGGCAAACCAAACTTGGTTCAGCAACAGAGCCACAAGAAGTTTCCACTACCAGGTCATTCACTTTGCTCCACTTGAATTTTAGTCAAGTTGCTGTGGTCAGGACCACAGTGTTTATTACATCAGCCAGTTCCTTAGAAAATGTTAAGCGGGAGTATTTTTGCCTTTGGTGTCTTCTTTAAGGTGTTTTGATTTGGAGTTGGGGGAAGGGATTAGGTCTCAAAAGCCACCTCAAAAAAAAAAAAAGAAGAGGGGATTCCCAGGTGGTGCAGTGGTTGAGAGTCTGCCTACCGAGGTAGGGAACACGGGTTCGTGCCCCGGTCCGGGAAGATCCCACATGCCATGGAGCGGCTGGGCCCGTGAGCCATGGCTGCTGAGCCTGTGCGTTCGGAGCCTGTAAAAAGAAAAAAAGCTATCTTTCCAAGACAGCAAGAATTTTGGTCATAGGATATGGCATCTTTTTTTAACCAGCAGCCTAAGAAAACAGCTTTTGAAACCAACACCTGGGGAGTGACATCAGCAAGATGCCCAAATAAGAAGTTCCTCACTCATATCCCCTCTTCAACAATAACAATTTGGCATCCATCCATGGAAAAAAGTGCCTTTGTGGGAGCTGTGGGATCCAGCACCATACACCAAGGAACCTGGGTGGAGTCTCGCCCACCTGTGCATTGGGTAATAGACATACAGACTTCAGTTGCAGCCGCGGACCCTCAATGGACTGTGAGCTGGCTGCACCCCCTCTTGGCTGTGGTCTAGGAGCCCCTGGAGAACACTGTCTTAGGCAGTTACCCATGGACAAGAGAGCTTTTGCTGAAGTCCAGGAGTCCAGCAGAGAAGTTCCAGCACAACATTAGAGCAAAAATAAATGAGATTGGATGCATTGGGGAAGGTAAGAGGTACCGTTTGACTTTAGTGCATCACCCAAAGCAGCAAAGCTCAGGGCCAAGAGATACCTTCTTGGCCTGTGATTTCTTCCACAGGGGAAAATGAGAGTATGTGAGTGAGCACCCATTTTCCCCAGCTGTGCAGGATGCTGCCAAAGAGGTCCATTTCTCTCTCACTCCATCCAGAGTACAGAATTGTGAGCTCACAACTGGGGTAAGAAGTGGCAGGAAGAGTGGCAGATAGGACTCTCAGTGGGCATTAAAATGATGCAGACCCTACTAACTACATCACAGACTCCATCAAGAAGCTCACCCATGATCTACTGGGGATGTCTTGCAGACAGATGGATCCCCTCCAACTGGCCATGGGCACCCCCAGCTTATTAAGGAAAAAATGGCTAAAAACTTACCAAACCTGGGGAGAGATTTAGACATCCCAAGTTCATGGAGCTCATAAGTCCCCAAACAAACTCAAAGAGCTCTTCTCTAGGACACATTATAATAAAACTGTCAAAAATCAAAGACAAATAGAGCATCTTAAAATAGCCAGAGAAAAGCTTGTAACTTACAAGGGAACCACCAGAAGGCTATCAGCGGATTTCTCCACAGAAACCTTACAGGTCAGGAGAGAATAGAATGATACATTCAAAGTGCTGAAAGAAAAAAATATATCAATCAAGAATACACTATCCAGCCAAGTCATCCTTCGTAAATGAAGCAGCGATAAAGACTTTTCCGGACAAACAAAAACTAAGGGAGTTCATTACCACTAGACCTGCCTTATAAGAAATGCTGAAAGGCATTCTTCAAGCTGAAATGAAAGGATGCTATTTAGTAATGCGAAAACATATGAAAATATACAACACACCAATAAAGGTAAGTATATATTCAAATTCAGAATACTATAATATATAATATGGTGGTGGGTTAACCAATTACCTCTAGTATAAGGGTTAAAGGATGAAAGTATTAGAAATAACTTACCTATAATAATTTATTAATGAATACACAATATAAAAAGAGGTAAATTGTGACATCAGAAACATAAAAGAGGGGAAGTAAAAAGATAGAGTTTTTGTATGCACTCAAAGTTAAGTTGTTATCAGCTTAAAATAGACCATTGTGTTGATAAAATGTTTTATGTAAGCCTCAGGGTAGCCACAAAGCAAAAACCAACAGTAGATACACAAAAGATAAAGACAAGGGAATCAAAGCATACCACTATAGAAAATCATCAATTCACAAAGGAAGGAAGGGACTTCCCTAGTGGCACAGTGGTTAAGAATCCGCCTGCCAATGCAGGGGACACGGGTTCGAGCCCTGGTCCAGGAAGATCCCACATGCTGCGGAGCAACTAAGCCCATGCGCCACAACTACTAAATCTGTGCTCTAGCCCGCATGCCACAACTACTGAAGCCCACATGCCTAGAGCCCGTGCTCCACAACAAGAGAAGCCAATTCAATGAGAAGCCCACGCACTGGAATGAAGAGTAGCCCCTGCTTGCCACAACTAGAGAAAGTCCGTGCACAGCAATGAAGACCCAACACAACCAAAAATTAAAATTAAAAAAAAAGTTAAATAAGTAAATTTAAAAAAAAAATAGCCAGAAAAAATTAGATGGCATTTGTAAGTCCTTACTTTCAATAATTACTCTAATGTAAATGGATTAAATTCTCAAATCATAAGGCACAGAGTGGCTGAACGGCTTTAAAAAAAAAAAGACCTAACTATATGCTGCCTACAAAAGATTCATTCCAGCTTTAAGGAAACACATAGGCTCAAATTGAAGAAATGGAAAAAGATATCTCCACACAAGTTGGAACCAAAAGAGAGCAGGGCTACACTTATATCAGAGAAAATAGACTTTAACTCAAAAGCTGTAACAAGAGACAAAGAAGGTCGTTAACTCAAAAGCTGTAACAAGAGACAAAGAAAGTCATTGTATGATAAAGGGTCAACTCATTAAGAGGATATAATCATAAATATACATGCACTCAACATCAGAGCACCTAAATATATTAATCCAATACTAACACATCTGAAGGGAGAATTAGAAATCAATATAATAATTGCTGGGAACTTCAATACCTCACCGTCAAGAATTTGATAAACTCTGTGAAACAGTCCGGCTGGTTATGTAAAACCTTCTGTTATTTTGTGGCCCAATCAATTGTCCTAATCAAGGTTTATCTTCTCCCCAAAACACATGGCTCTCCATTGTAGTTAGGATAAAATTCATATTCTTAACATTCATGTTGTTCACCATAGCCTATAAGTAAGGTAACCATAAAATTTATCATCTAAACCCTATGCCAGGCAAACCAGGACACACAGTCACTTAAGATCCTGTGTGAGTGGGCCCCTTACTGACCTACTAAACATCATGCCATCTTCCCCAGGCTTTCCCTCCCAGCCCCAGCCTGCTTAGACTTTGAAGGTAATTCCTTTTGTCTGCAATGCTGTCCCTCCCTTTATCATGCAGAATTGCTCACTGATCTTCACAGCCCGGATCCTCTTCCTTTAAGTCCCTTAAACATTTTTTCCTCGTGACCAACTAGCTGAAATAGTTGGTTCCCTCCTTCTCATTCTCTAGCACAGCCTCTTGCCCCTTATCTCCATCACTCTTTTCTTAATTTTTTTTTTTTTTTTTTTTTGCGGTACGCGGGCTTCTCACTGCTGTGGCCTCTCCTGTTGCGGAGCACAGGCTCCGGACGCGCAGGCTCAGCAGCCATGGCTCACGGGCCCAGCTGCCCTGCAGCATGTGGGATCCTCCCGGACCCGGGCACGAACCCATGTCCCCTGCATCGGCACGCGGACTCTCAACCACTGCGCCACTAGGGAAGCCCTCTTTTCTTAATTTTTATCCATGTATCTATTTGCCTGCTTTTGTCTGCTCCCTCTTCCAGCACACACACACACACACACACACACACACACACACACACACACACACTCGCTCTCCAGGTGGGTGGACACCACATCTGGCTTGCTCGCTTGGGCATATACCATCATTCCTCCCAAAATATCTGACCATCACCATTCTTTCCTGTTGCTTCGATTTTACATTTGCAATCATTTATTTCATGGCCCCCTCTACAGTGAACTGACCAAAAGACAATTTCAGCGTTGAAATGTCTCTTAACTGTCTCAGGAACCTCACATGACACATCATGATGTTCTCAACGTATGAATTCAGAAAAGGGCATGTGACATTCTGATCCTGATCACAATCCACTGTGCCCAATCCAGGCCCTCAGGACCTTAGCATTTTACCCTGAGGAGAAACAGACTTGATAAGACAAAAGTAACAACCATGGAGAAGTTACATGGGTATCGAAAACGCTATGAGTTCTGAATGTGATCACTGGCCTGCGTTGGCTGGCTTCTTTGCTAAGAGGGCACCTGGACACACCTCTGTGCTTGTGTCCCTAGGACAGGGGGATGTTAGAGTGAGGATCTCCAAAAAGCCACTCCTTCATAAAAGCAATGACAACACTGGCAAAAACTGTCAAAATTAACTTTCTCAGAACCCTAGAAATTAACTCACAGATTGCAACAATCTGAAGAACGTTTACTTAAGAAAGACAGCTGAATCTCCATAAGAACAGTGAAAACCAACAGCCTAGCAGCCACTGGAGAGGGCAGAAGGGGTTGGAGCTCTCCTCAAATGCCCTTCTTGGAGAATTATCATTATCTGACCTGTTGGGAATTTTCTAAGAAACCTCCTACTTTAGTTCAATAGTATGTAAAACTTTGCTTCCCTATAGCTCTATTCTCTCCTATAATGGTCAGTTTTATGTTTCTGGTCTCCAGTTATCAATCAAACACTAATCTAGGTATTGCTATGAAGGTATTTTGTGGATGCGATTACAGTTCATAATTTGACTCTAAGTAAAAGAGATTATCCCACACCGATGTGCATAGATGTCCAGATTCCCAGGAATCCTTCAGAGCTTTTCAGAACCCTTTATGGATATCTCATTCCCCAGCTTTTCCTTTTAAGTTTTTTAGTCAGCTTCTTGTTTGCCCCACCTGCTGTCACTACCTCAAGCAACTGCAACGTTAAACAATTGTACTTGACTCTTTTTGACAAGTGCCCCAGGGAAAAGGTTATTGAAATTGAGTGAGCTCTGAGTCAGGTGAAATTAAAAAAAAAAAAAAAAAAATGCCCTGTAAATGGAGTTTTCATCAGCACCAGCACACTAACTGCTACATGGGAGGCTTTTAATACACTTTTGTGGATGTAATTAAATCCACAATGGCTACTCACAAACAACACACACAACAAATACACACACGTAAATACACAATAGGCAGGAGTCAGGAGATATGGGTCCCACTTTTGGCTTTTTTGTGTCTACGATCTTCAACAAGTTTCTCAGCTTGGTGCTTCTCAGACTAACGTGCACACACATCACCTGAGGTTCTTGTTAAAATGCATATTCTGATTCAACCTCTGAAGTGGGATCTGAGATTTAACATTTCCAGCTCCCGGGTGATACACGCATTTGATTGTCTCCTCGGCCTATGCCTGACTCAAGGATTGCCCCATCTGTCCTCAGTTCCATAGCATCTATGGCTGCCATATACAGCTGTGCCCACGGGAAGGAGGGGCTGGGAAGTCTTTTTCTTCATATAAAGTCTACGTCTATCAGGCCAAGGCATTGGCTACATACTCTTTGATTTCCTCCTTACATAAATGTTCACTATAAAAAGAATAGAAAGATAATTTAGTCCTTCATCCAGCAGTGATTTTCAACCAGGCATGATTTTGCTCTCCACGGCAACACCAGCAAGCCAAATTCAGCAACCTATAAAAAGGATGTTACACCATGATTGAGGGGGATTTCTCCTGAAAATGCAAGATTAATTTAACATCTGAGTATCAATTCTTAATACAGTAAGGAACAAAATCCACATGATCACCTTAATGGAATGCAGAAAAGGCATTTGACAAAATTCAACACCTTCTCATGATGAAAACTCTCAACAAAGTAGAAGTAGAAGGGAACTTCCTCAACCTGGTAAAACACATCTATGAAAAACTCACGACTAACATCGTACTTAATGGCAAAAGACTGAATGCTTTCCTCCTAAGATCAAGAACAAAACAAGAATGTATAGGATCATCACTTCTATTCAAAATTGTACTGGAGTTTCTAGCTAGGGCAATTAGGCAAGAAAAAGAAAAAGGCATCTAGACTGGAAAGGAAGAGGTAAAACTATCTCTGTTCACAGATGACATGGTCTTGTATTTAGAAAATCCTAAGGGATCTACAAAAAAATTAATAGAACTAATAAGTAAATTCAGCAAGCTTGCAGGATACAAGATCATTATACAAAAATCAACTGTATTTGTATACACTGGCAATGAGCAATCTAAAAATGAAGTTAAGAAAAGAGTTCTATTTACATGAACAACAAAAAGAATAAAATACTTAGCAATAAATTTGATGAAAGTACAAGACTTGTACACTGAAAACTGCAACACATAATTGAAAGAAAAATATGATCTAAGTAAATTAAAATATGATAAATGGCAGGGAAGATGAGCACAGGAAAAGATGCTCAGCATCATTAGTCATAAGGAAAATGCAAATCCAACCCACACGGAAATATTACTTCATGCCTACTAGACTGGCTATATTAAAAAAGATAATAAGTGTTGGCAAAAGATGAGAGAAATTGGAACCCTCCTGCGTTACCAGCGTTACCAGTGGGGATGTAAGGTACAGCCACTTCAGAAAATGAATTGTCAGTTCCTCGAACTGTAAGTCTTAGAGTTACCATTTGATCCAGCAATTCTACTAGTAGGTATATAACCAGAACAACGGAAAACATATGTTCACACAAAAACCTGTACACAAATGCTCATAGCAGCATTAATCGTAACAGCTAAAAAGTGGGAACAACCCAAATGTTCATTAACTGGATAGATGGATAAACAATGTGTGGTATGTCCATGTATTGAACCGTTATTCAGCTATAAAAAGAATTGATACATGCTACAACATGGATGGACTTCAAAAATGTTATGCTAAGTGAAAGAAGTCAGACACAAAAGGCCAAATATTGTATGATTCCATTTATATGAAATGTCCAGAATAGGCAAGTCCATAGAAAAAGAAAGTGGATTAGTGGTTGCCAGGGCCTGAGAAAAAGGGGAAATGGGGAGTGACTGCTAATGGGTACGGGGTTTCTTGGGGGGGTGATTAGAATGTTCTAGAATTAGACAGTGGTGATGGTTGCACAATATTTTGAATATACGAAAAACCACTGAATTGTACACTATAAAAGGGTAAATTTTATGTGAATTATATCTTAATAATTCTGTTATTTCTAAAATAATGAGGCATGTCGAAGGGCACCGGAGCAGACTTCAGAAGAGCTCCCAAAGGCTTCAGTTTGAACAATCTGAACTACAAAATAAATAATGAGAGTACTGGATTATAACCCATACAATAAAATAAATATCCATGAGTTTATACTAATATAAATACATAACTGAATAAATAAATTAATGGGAGGAAGGGACAGCCTTTCTCTACAGTAGAATTCCAATTAAAAAAATGTAGGAGAGACTGAAATAGATAATCACCACTAGCCAAACTCCACCCCACCGTAATAAGTGCTGCAGACAACAACAATTGATGAATGCTAAAATCAATAGGTAAAAGTATGATGAGAAATTGGATACATGCAAAACCTCGAAGTATCTTCCCAGAAGATGCTTACTAATTACAAAGGGGAAAATAGTAACTTTACAGCAGAGAAACCTGACAGCTCCTTAACCAAGAGATCAAAGTTAGCATCACTATTTATAAATAAGGCATATCAACATCAGTACCCCACCCAAAATATATTTCTTCAATCTAATCATGAGAAAGTATCAGACAAACAGAGGAACATTATACAAAATTAACTGGCCAGTACTCTTCAAAAGTGCCAAGGTCGGGACTTCACTGGTGGCGCACTGGTTAAGAATCCGCCTGCCAGTGCAGGGAGCATGGGTTCGAGCTCTGGTCCGGGAAGATCCCACATGCCACAGAGCATCTAAGCCCATGTGCCACAACTACTGAGCCTGCGCTCTAGAGCCCGGGAGCCACAACTACTGAGCCTGCGAGCCACAACTACTGAAGCCTGCGTGCCTAGAGCCCATGCTCCGCAACAAGAGAAGCCACGGCAATGAGAAGCCCACACCCCGCAACAAAGAGTAGCCCCCGCTCTCTGCAACTAGAGAAAGCCCGCACGTAGCAATGAAGACCCAACGCAGCCATAAATAAATAAACTTTTTTTTTGTTTTTTAAAGTGTTAAGGTCAAGAAAGACTGAGGAATTGTCACTATTGGAGAAGACTCAGAAGACTTGACAATGAGAGCTCCTGGACTGGATTCTGGACAAGAAAAAGGGTATTAGTAGGAAAACAGTCAAAATTCAAATTAGGTCTTTAGAGTAGCTAAAAGTATTGTGTCTATGTTAGTTTCCTGGCTTCAGTAATTGCACTATGGTTATGTAAAATGTGACTATTAGACGTAGCTGAATAAAGGGTAGACAGAACTCCCTGTACTATTTGTGCAACGTTTCTGTAAGTTTCAAATTATTTCAACATAAAAGGTTTAAAAACTTCGCTTTAAACAACTTTGCCCAAATTCATTTTTCTCTGAAAGTGCAGTTGTGGACCCCTTCTTTGCTTTATAGGTTGCTAACAGAGTAACGTGAATAGCAGCAGCCCTGTCACTTACAACAAAGCACCTTGTCTTGGAAACCCTAGATCTTAACGTTTTCCGGGACACAGCTCCTTAGTTATATACATTTTGGCCAGTAGGTGGCAGCACTTGACCAGTTTCTCATCGGCCAAACCCAGGAAGAACGAGCGATGAGATTGAAGAGAGGGAGGTGAAACAATGAGACGTCCTGGACACAGGAGGTAAAGGTGACATTGTCATTATTTGATGTACAGTCACTCTAGGGTGATCCATTTTTATGGGCACTGAAATGATGAGGCATGGAGGAAAGAACTTGTAAACAGTGATGTAAGGCTTGGAGGCAAAATCATCCACTCCACCCTATCCCTACTGTCTCCCACCCCAGCCTGGAGCATCAGGAAGAAGCCCTCCACACTGCCTCCACCAGGTGCTAATGCCACACTATTGAAAGGACAACAACGGGTGACTTTGCGAGACTTTTAAAGAATGAATTACAAAGAAACTATAAATCATTAATAGTATAAAAGTTTAATAATTTTAAAATAAGACTGTTTACCAAATTTCTTTTTGGTTTTTCTGAGAATGGTGGGCCTGGAAGGAACTCCACTCATTCTCTTTCTTCTCTCTGCCGACTTCTCTCCCAAACCCCAGAACTGCTCCCATCAGAGTCTAACACCTGACTTCAGTGTCTCAGCCATCTTTTGGTAGTCGCCGAACTCCAGGCGGTCAGGAGAGACCACAGGCAGCAAGTGCCAGAACTAGGACTTCAAGCCAAGACTTTGATGAGTTCATTTCTCCTTCCATGCGGTGGAAACTCATCCTAAGGCCCTGCCTTTCATGTGTGAAGGCGTGGGCTCCCAGGTGACAGGGGTGGGATGATTTCCGGTACTGGGCACCAAGGGTCCCCGATGAAGCTGAGCTGTGCTAAGATGAACTCTACCTGTAATTGTTAAAATATATATATATATTGTTGTTGTTGTTGTTTTGTCTTGTTTTTCTTGGCTGCACGGCATGCGGGATCTTAGTCCCCCGACCAGGGTTCGAACCCGCGCGCCCTGCGGTGGAAGCGCGGCGTCTTAACCACTGGACCGCCAGGGAAGTCCCTAAAATATATATTTTAATAATACTTTAGATTCTGATTTTTCTAGACTGAGAGCTTTTCTTCCTTATTCCACTATCCAACCTGACTAACCTTTTCTTTCCCCCACTGAAGTGGGAGGATGGATAATGGTTGTGAAACATAAAACCCCAAAATTCTGACCAGGGCTTCCTGCTGCTTCTGAAGCTTCTCCCAGAGTGACCTCAATCACTAGGCCTGAAACCAAACAAACAAGAGAAATCTATTTAAAGATACCCTTCATACCACACCTAATCCATAGCCTACTGCTAATGGACAGATGGACATCGTGCTGCCTGCTCGGTGAGCACTCACCACCTGGCCTCCTGCAACTGCCCCCCCACCCCCGCCTCTTCAGCAAAGCAGCAGGTTAGAAGGATGTGTGGAAGGACATGGCCTTCAGAATCAGCCAGAACCAGCAGGGACCTCAGCCTGAGAGATATTAGGACTGACAAGGATGAGCTTCAGGAATCAGTTCCAGTAGGAGCTGTTCTTGAGTTTCTGGTCCAGTCCAGGTGGAGGCCACCGAGGGCAGCTGTCTCTACGGGAGTCTCAAGGTCTAGTCCAAACCAGCCATCACAGAGCTGGAGGGCCCAGATCACAGGTAATCCATCTCATTGGCGCTGCCTGACAAGGGACTCCTTACTTAGAATGTCAAGGCGCAGACAATTCTGAGGTCTGTCTGCTTGGGGGACACTGAAGTCCCACACAACTCAGTCCCCGCAGTTCACTTTGACCTACAGCAGACTGAGGCCCAGCGCACAGGTTGCAGTCCCAAGCCTTTTGTGCTGCCTCGGAGCCTCTTGCCACATCTGCAGCTGAATGTGACAGGATGTGGGTAAGAGGGCTTGACGGCTGTGATGCAACAATCTCTGGCTTTACATAACACATGCCTGCTCTGCTGAATGTGCAAAACTTAATACAAGAACTCAACCCCGCAAAGAGGCAGCTCAAGAAAGGCAGCCATGCTTGGCTGCAAACACAGCCCACAGTGCCCTGGTTGCCAGTGGTGACACTTGTTTTAACCAGAACAAAAGTGAAAATGTAGCCCAGCCCTATTACCCTACCCTGATCTGGTAACCCTCATTTTAAGAGCTTCAAGGTCTGGGGGAAACAAAAAAACAAACAAACAAAAACAGTTTGTTAACTTCAGTACACATCTTTTAAATATTTTATTATTTAATTTATTTATTTATTGGCTGTGTTGGGTCTTTGTTGCTGTCTGTGGGCTTCCTCTAGTTGCAGCAAGCTAGGGCTACTTATTGCGGTGGCTTCTCTTGTCACGGAACACAGGCTCTAGGTGCACAGGCTTCAGTAGTTGTCGCACGTGGGCTCAGTAGTTGTGGCTTGTGGGCTCTAGAGTGCCGGCTCAGTAGTTGTGACGCATAGGCTTAGTTGTTCCATGGCATGTGGTATCTTCCTGGACCAGGGCTCGAACCCGTGTCCCCTGCATTGGCAGGCAGATTCTTAACCACTGTGCCACCAGGGAAGTCCTGACATCTTTTTAAAATAATGTTTTTTTATAGTCAAAAGAACATTTTCACATTTAGCCAAATTAAATTATATAATTATATTCCTTAATATATAATTCCCAGTTCAAATTCAAATTTCTCAAATTGTCCTTAAAAATGTCGTTTAAAGCTGGTTTGTCTAAACTAGGATCCAATATAACAGGATCCTACATTGCACCTACTCTTATGTACCTATTGTCTCTTAATCTACAACATTCCCTTTTCTCATGCTACTGACTGACCGTTTGGAGATGTGGGGGTCAGTTGACCTGCAGAATGCTTGCCTCCTGGGTGTGTCTGATAAATTCTTCTAGATGTGGTTTGCTTGTTTCTCTATCCCTCGACTTTCCTGTAACCTGGAAGTTATACCTAAAAGTTAAAGATTCAGGTGAAACCTGAATCTAAATGTATTTTATAAAATGGAGAAAGTGTCCCACAGAAAAGCTGAATGGCATAAATGACAATCATATATTACATAAAGTATCACACGTGTATGAAGTGGTACCGCTCAGTTAAGCCACCTTTATCTTAATCTCATGAAACGCAAAACCTACTTACTTATCCATTGTATGGATGGGAATCTACTTATAATTTTACCCCTAAAATCTTGTAAGTCACAAACATGTGGTCAAATATGACTTAGAAGATAACATAAAAGAAATCAGGAGGGCTTCCCTGGTGGTGCAGTGGTGGGAGTCCGCCTGCCAATGCAGGGGACACGGGTTCGTGCCCCGGTCCGGGAAGATCCCACATGCCGTGGAGCGGCTGGGCCCGTGAGCCATGGCCGCTGAGCCTGCGCGTCTGGAGCCTGTGCTCTGCAATGGGAGAGGCCACAACAGTGAGGGGCCCGCGTACCGCAAAAAAAAAAAAGAAAAATCAGGAAACACCCCTGTTTTGTCTTGGGAAATGGATCTGTTTCCAGTTTTTGACTCACAGCCCTACCCTGACCCCGATCCTGGTTCTGGTCCCTCTCCAGCCCATGCGCTTCACGTATGCTCTGCCCGGGCCCTGCCTCAGCCCTAACCCCACAGGTGACAGATCAACAGCAGCGACAACAAATCCAGGTTGAAATTCTACCTTGTTCTCACAGTGTACAAGGGCTCCTCATTTGAAAACTTTGTTTACCCCAAATTCTAAATAATTTCCCATGTTTTGTGGAATAAATCATCTGTTCTACGAGCTTGTGTCTTCCAGAAACAAGCCACCTTAAAGTGATCTCAGCCATTTCTTCTGTTCTAGGAAATGTGAGCCTCTGGACATTCCTTAAGACGGGGCAGCTGTGCCCTCTGTGATGGTGATCATGGAACACTGGGTAGCTGCTGGGAAGGATACTCTCCATCTTCATGTGCTAAGTTACTCTCAGAGTAATTCAGTCTGTAAAACAAAGGTGCCAAGAAGCCACACCTGTGTGCTCACAAGCAGGTGAAAAACTGGTGGTGGTGTGCTGTAAGGGGACACCTATTTTATGTATGCCTGAATATATATGGGCTATTTCTGGAAGGATATATAAGAGTCTGATGAGTATAACTGCAGGGAGACCGAGGATATGGGGTGGAAGACTAATTTTACTGTAAAACCTTTTGCACTATTTGAATATTTTTTACCATGTGCACGTATGACTTTTTCACCAACCACAGTTTTGTTGGTTGTTTGTTTAACGCATTGATCCATAGGGTAACCGTTCTCAGGAGGATTTGCTTTTTCCCATGTCTTCAGCTAAAGGTATCTGTCAGCAATAGCATTTCAGGTGGCTGGTTATCAGGGAAGGGAAGGTATTTTACCCAGAAGAAAGTCTGTCCCAACTCTTCTGAAATTACGATGACAGCTCAGGACAGGCCTCACCACACTTCTGAGAGAAGTGTAGTGGGAGCTATGCTTGTATTTGGGCAGCTTTCCAGAAGGAGGATGCCCTGGGCAGCCAGGGGTGGCTGGGCCTTTACTGCCCCTCTGCAGAGTAAAGCCCTGCTCTCCCCCAGCCAGAGCAGAGAGACGTATTTTTAACCTTGGTGTTGGCTTACACGAAGGTTCAGGTATTCTCCAGGGTGTACTGTGAGACAAGAAAGCTGAGATACGACTCTTAGACTCGTTTGCCCTACCTCAGTGTGCTGGTTTTATGCTCCTTGGAGAACTGGACTGTAAAAGCTGTAATAAGTAAAAACTATTTATTATGCTTCCCCCCCAAACCCTTTGGATATCGTCTTTCTTTTGTTTCTGACAAAAGAAAGTGCAGGGATGGGCAGCTCACCAGACCCCCCCACCCCCATGGGAAAAGGAACGGAAAAATTACCTCCATATCATCTTAGCTACACCAGGAAGACAAACCAGATGTGGGTCTGTTACAGAAGAACTAGAATCACAGGTAGGCTATTTAGGTCCTCTTCCGAAGGTGGTGTGCATTCGTCATAAGATCTAGTGGCCCATGCATGAGAAATATCAAGTCAACAGGAAATTGATCTTGGTGTCTATGAGATGAAGACAAAAGTTGAAGCACGTGTGTTACACAGAAAGAGTCTTAGGAAATTGAAGGATAGTGAATTTTTTTCTCACCAAATGAGAGAGTGAAGGGATACTGATTTACAGATTTATTAACAAAAGAGGGATACAGACATATCACTTAGGTAAACATATATCCCTGTAAGCCACTAGTGACACGGGTGCTGGGCTAGATAGGAACTTGTCTGGGCCCATTTGGAGCTAATCACTCCTTGCCTCAGGAGAAAGGAAGGTAAACTTAAGCAGGTAGTGAGTTTGTTTCGAAAAAGAAACAATAGGAAGTTATAAACCTATAGAGACCACCAAAATTCTGATTACAAGGCTATGTGATCCTTTAATTCCACAGCCTTCCAGAAAATGGCACTCCTTGAAGAATCTAAATCAAATTCAGTGCAGGATTTTGTGGTTCACACTAGTCTAAGGATAAGCTCGCTCCTAGCCGTCTTTCAGATCGTGGTAAACTAAGCCCTGGCTGCGCTCGTGTCACTGACATGGAATGCTCCCAGTTACGAGCCAGGGCAGCATAATATATACTGTCTAGCTCTCTGTCTTGTTCCGGATTCCAAATGCCTCTTTGGAACCCCTCAAGGAGTCCTCAGGGCTGGAAGGGAGGAAGGTCACTTCCAGTCTTCCAAGGCACCTCAGAGAGGTAGCCTTGGCACCAAGCTGTTCTCAGCTGTGGCCCCTCTCCATCTCTCAGCTCCATTCCTGCTTCCCAACTGCTCATCCCTCTTCCTCATGTTGGGTCTTATCTCTTAGCTTTTTAAAAATCAAATTCTAGAATCATAAGATAATTTTGACCATGTGGCTATATAACTATTAAATTTTTATATTCCCCCTAACTCTTTTTTATTCCTTCAGCAATATGAAATGACAGAATTGATGAAAGAAACCTGAAATCTCAGTAAATTTAAAACCCAGAATTCATTTATAGACTAAGTCCCCATATTGCAAGGGACTTCATGTGGTTACAGTCTAATATCTATTGCCACACAGACTTAACTAAACAATCTTGGTTCTTCTGTCTTGCTTCTCAATTGGAAGAGGAATCTGGAAGTCATTGCCAAATAGGCTGCATGAGTTACAACAGGTGACTGTATTTTCCTTTCTGGTGTGAGGCAGTGCAACATGAATTTAGTTTCTATTATTTTTATTGTTTCTCAGGAAGAGCAGGACTTGCAAAACAGCTTAGGTTTACAGATCTGATTTACTTCAATTTTCATTTCCTTCAGGGTTGTTTCTAAGGAATAACGGAAGGTCTGTTCATCAACTCCTCAAAGACTCAGTGAATCAGACCTCGAATGTGATCTTTTTGTTGTTAAAACATATTTGGACAACTTAATAGCCACAATCATTTCTATGGCTCATGTAGTCTGTTCAATGTAGTATTGACAGCTTTTTGGTCCTTTGTTTCTCATTTTATATTCACTCATTTCATAAACATGAAATCATTGCCTGTGGTATCTGGGATTGCCTTACGAGCTGGGAGAGAAGAAGCTATAGGATTTGAGCTCTGATTTCAAGGAAATAGTTGGCAACTAATTCTAAGGTAGCATAAATGGCAAAGAATAAATTATGTATACATGCTAAGAGTTTAAGGAAGCGAGCTATTACTGTGGGAGATGACTCAAGAAGATGTAGAAGAAAAGAACATGGAAGCTGGTACTTAAGAAAACAATAGAATTTGAGGCACTGCTGACAGTATGGCAGACTAGATGCTCTGAATAGATCCTCCAACAAAACAACTAGACCTGCAATGAAATATACTCTCCTTTGCATCTGTGAGCTTTTAGGAAGTAAGGGAAATTTCCCTGGAGTAGAGATTAAAATGCTGGCTGAAACCAGAGTGGTGAATAATAAGCACACGGGAGGAAAACTGCAGCTACCCCAAGGGCAAATCCTAATGAAGGCGCTGTGGGGCCTGTATCCGTCAGCTCAGGCTGCCATAACAAAATACCACAGACTGGAAGGGGGCTGAAACACAGAAATTTATGTTCTCACAATTCTGGAGGTCAGAAGTCCAAGATCTAGGTGCTGACAGGATTGGGTTCTTCTGAGGCCCCTCTGCTTGGCCTGAAGATCGTCGCCCTCTTGCTGCCTCTTCACACGGTCATCCCTGTACTCAGGCCTCCCTAGCATCTTTTCTTCTTATAAGGACACCAGTCATATTGGATTAGGGTCCCATCCTAACAGTCTCATTTTAACTTCATCACCTCTTTATTTTTCTTAATGTTTTATTTATTTATTTGGGTGCACTGGGTCTTAGTTGCAACAAGCAGGATCTTTGTTGCTGTATGCGGGATCTTTAGTTGTGGCATGTGGGATCCAGTTCCCTGACCAGGGATCGAACCCAAGCCCCCTGCACTGGGAGCTTGGAGTCTAATAGCTGCTGGACCGCCAGGGTAGTCCCTATCACCTCTTTAAAGACCTTATCTCCTAGTATGGTTACACTCTGAGGTACTGAGAATTGGGACTTCAACATAGGAATTGGGAGGTGCAAGGAGGGACAATCTAGCCCATAACAGAGTCTACACCTTGGGTCATGACTCCAGATTAAGCCTAGAATCCTGGAAGGGGCCAAAAGGTCCCAGTAGGTAGTGCCCCCTGTATGCAGATGTAAACGAAAATTTCCCCTGAAAGAAAGTAACCCAACCTTAGGCCCTAAGGGTCCCTGTAGGTTAATAGCAAATACATGTGCGCTCCTTACCAAAGATCAATAAGAAGAAAAGGCACGATGAGTGAGCATCAGCAAAAACAACAGACCACAATCAGAACCGCCCCAAACTTTAAATACTAGTGTCCATGAACATTCAATTAATTATCAAGAAGAAAAAAAAGGGAATTTTGTTCAAGTCCAACTCATAACCTGGGAAGCAGATTCTCAGAAAGCTCTGCATTTATACATTTTCAAGACAAAGGATCGTATATCAAAATGACATACTGATATCTTACAGAAAGTTGACCAAGGATACATAGTCCACGTAAGCATGCACAAAGCAAGCAGCAAGTCACCATGACCCCCTACAGAGCTGGGAAAGAACTCTATTCTTTTAAGAAGTTGTCTTGCTAGCATCAGAAGAAAGAGAAAGAATTGCTCTTCTTGGTTGAGCAGGCACTCCCCCTTTTGCAGAGCTCTGGTTAATGTGTAATGCAGATGCACACTGCGCATTTGGGAGGGAGGGAGGGAGGAGGCCCAAACAAACACACAGAGAGAATTTTGTGTTTAATTTTTTCTTGACCTGCCTTAAAATATAAACTTCATCACTAGAGTTATCAACTAAACAATATAAAATAATAATATACAAAACATCTAAATAAAGTTAGAACCACAAAAGTGGAAAAAGGAATAAAAAATGATGGGTTTGGGAAAAGATCTCTATAGAATTTTTAAAATACAAAATATAACTATAGAAAATTTTAAAACTCAATGAAGAAATTGAATAGCAAGATGAAGCAAAAATTAGCTAACTAGAAGAGAAAATCTTGAGAAATTAACCAGCATGTAGCACAGAAGAAAAGACATAGAAAAAAGGACAATGTTTAGCATATATCTAACCAGAGTCTCAGAAGGAGTAAGAGAGACTGCAAGAGAGGCATATTTATAGAGATCATTGCTGAGGATTTTCCAGAATGATGAAAGATAAGAATCCACAGATGCAGTAAGAACAATCTATGCCAAGGAAAGTAAATTTCTTAAAAATCTAAACCTAATTGTATCATAATGAAATCTGCAGAACACCAGAAACAAAGAAGATATCTTTTCTCAGAGAGAAAAGGCAGATCACCTACAAAAGAACAGTAATTAGAATGACAGTAAACAGTGAAATAATACCTTCAAAGTTTGAGAGAAAACAGTTGACAACCTGGGATCACGTATCCAGCAAAACCATTATCCAAGAACAAGAATGAAATGAAGGTGTTTTTAATCAACAAAAATGGAATTTGCCACCAATAAACCTGCATTAAGGGAATTTCTAAAGGATCTTGTCTTCGTTTGGGTTCCAAGAGTATACTCTGATTGGAGTGAAAGTAGTTTATTTGAAAAGTGACCCTAGGAAATAGTTGTAGGCAAGTGGGGAAGTGAGAGAGGAAAGAAAAGCAAGCCAGAAAAGGTGCACCATCAAGCAAGTCACCATCATGGGGGATGGGAGCTTCATCCCATAGAGGGACCCTGGGGCCAGTGTAGAAAGTGTCTCAGTTTTTCCTCCCCAAAGGGCAAGAGAGCTGGCAATCTACCAATTCCCTTCAGACCTCATTGGAGGGCTGCTCCCAGGAGGCATTACACCCCACATACTCCTTGCCTGCACCTGGTAGGAGTAGCTGGGCTGCAGCAGCCAAACAGAGCCCTCAAGACGAGTGACAGGTGCTGAGAGTTGGAAGTAGGCCTGGCCGAGCTTGGAAGTGGTAAGTGTTGAGGGGATATGAAGGGCCACTGGCAAAGCCCCACTACCCATGTACTGCAGGAAAACTGGAAAATGATTGTGGATGGGAAAGGTCTGGTGTGCTGTAAAGAATGATGAGTCAATAAGTTGGCAACCATGTAGGTACATCCAAACAAACTCTTTTACTGTAACATTATAATGTTAGTATCCAATTTGTAGTCCAACACAAAACGAAATAGAAAGTAACCACAATATTGGATATTAACATTTTTAAAACTAGAGTCTGCGTTATGGGCAAGGAATTAAAAGTTAGGAACCATAAGGTTTTTCTAAAAAAATAAAATTTCACCATCTGGATTGGTGGAAGGCGGATAAAGTTATGTCACCTGAGGCTGCCTAATGGAAGAGAAGCTTGGAGGGAAGCTTGGAGGAGCGTGAGCTTCCAGAAATGGCAATCTTGACCGGAGTGGAGGAACTGTGGTACGATAAGGCTCAGAGGTGAGGCAAGGGGAGCGTGGCTGGAGAAAAGCCTTGAAGACCTAGCATTTTATTCTTTAGGCCAGGGTATTTTTTTAATCGCAATAAAATGTTTTAAGCTTGTACCCCTATGTATAACATTTGTACTCTCTACTAATATGTACATTATAAAACATACACTCAAAAAATTGTAATGAAGTAGATTGGTTAAATAAGCATTTTAAAAATAATTTTTAATATTTGTTTTTCCTAAAAACAAAATTAATAATTTAGGTTGAGCCATAAGATGGCTATGATTCATTATTTTGGAAATCATGACTTAACAGAAGATGGGTATATTCTGACATTGGGTTTTAGTGGTTGTCATGGCTGATAAAAGATACCTCACCAAAGTAAAGCAGACCCAAAGGAAGAAGCGTGCTTATAAATCATGATAATTTTTTTTCAATCCCACATACCCATGATGTAAACATTTTTGTTGAAATTCAGCTAGAAAATGTCCATGTTCTCTGATTTCAATCAGTGGTAATAGCATACTAATCAGAAGGGGTTGATTTACAGGTTTGTTTTTGTTTTTTAACAAATGAAAATCTTTTTTCTTTTAACTCCATTGAAAATCTTTATCAGAACAAATTTTAAACAAATTAGAAAATTATATTTCTGAGTTTTTAAAGCCACCTCTGCCAGGAGGTCACTGCAGCTGTGTGGGTAGGATGATTACGGACCTCTCATCAACAGGAAGGTGTGGAGAGGAGGGGCCTGGGGACAAATGTGGCAGGAGTTGGTAATGGCATTTGGGAGGAGGGGGAACAAGGAGGAGAAGCTAGGATTGGAATCCCTGGGCTAGTCAGGTCCTTTCAGGGTGCAAGATGAAAAAAATATAATTGGAACACCCCTGCGAATGGGGGTGGATTTTAAGGATACGTGGAACCCTAAAGGGGACAAGAAACCATCTCCATAACTGCATCTCTGGCTTCATGAAAATGTCACTCATGTCATCTCAAGATACCACGGGGCCCTGGTGATCCAGTATCACTTCAGGGCTCCACTGCCATCCTTGTCAGTGGCCAAGTTTGTGGCTCAGTTCCTCCAAGCAGAGCCTGCTCTCCTCTTGTTTCTTCACTCCTCCCGCACGGCCGACCAACTCCCCCACTTTCCCTGCCCACCTCATGGCTCCTGCAAAGTCAGTTTCTGTGCCTCCTGCCTTCTGCCGGTTTCTCTGTGTCTCTCTCTAACCCAACACCAGTTCACTCCTTCAGCATCCCCTCTCTGCCTCGCATTAAATGTCTTGAAGGGAGAGAGTCTGAGTGGTCCAGTCACCACAGTGTTGGCTGAAGGTCTCAGGGGAGGCCAATCCGTAGGTCACCGGCCAGTCTTTCGATGGTTGCCTTTGGAGCAGGTGTTCGCGCCTGGGGTGGTAGGTCATGTCTCCGAGGCACAAATGAGAGCAACTTATGCAATCAAGATTCCTGGGGAGCGACCAAAGGAACTCCTCGGGCTGTGGGCCTACAAACAACTTGAGGTTTTGTGTAAGTGAGCAGGGCAGTGAGCCAGCCGCTCATACAGTCTGTCCATTACAGTCTGGGAGATGGCATATTCTGGATGTCGCTTCTTATAAAGCAAAGGCCAGTGACGTGCAGGCATGTATTTCACTTAACACCCGAAGCTTTACTGAAGGTATTAACATAAGAAAAAACAATTTTAAATTACTATGATTATTACTACTAACAGCGGAAGAAGTGTGAGAAGCCATGTGCTTAAGATCACAGACTTTGGAACTAAGCTGCCTGAGGTCAGATCCTCAGCACTGTCACTGACTGGCTGTGTGACCTTGGGCAAATTACTTAACAGATCCGTGCCACAGTTTCCTCATCTGTAAAATGAGTATAATAAAGCCTATCTTGCTGGGTTGTTATGAGAATTGAATTCATTAATATATTTAAATCACTTAGAGCAGTGCCTGGGATATAATTAATGCTACATGAGTATTTGTTATTTTACTTTCAGTTATGAGTTAAACTCTAACTATGTACCAGCATCTGTGCATTATATCTGCCATTTTGCTCTCTCTAAGTTTAGTCTCTGACTAAATGTTACCTTCCACTATTTTCAAATTATTTCCTGTTGCTAGTCTTGGTTCTCTAATAAGATTTTATACTTTAATATGAATAAAATGAATATTTTCTTACTCAGAATTTAAAAACTATTCTTTGTTTTTAATTTCACAGCCTATTCTAGGGCTTCTTAGTCTGATAAATCAGAGGGTCATAATTCTGGAAAAGGAAATAATTGTTATAATAAATATTCTTTTTATTTCCTTTGCTCATATGTTTGTTTCAGGATTTTGTTATATTATCATAGTTTGATTGATTTCCCTCTGGAGAAGGGCAAATTCCCTGGAACCTTTGATGTCATTACTTAGAGATGAAGTAGGTATTACGTGTTTATTAAAAGTTATCCACGGGCTTCCCTGGCGGCGCAGTGGTTGAGAGTCCGCCTGCCGATGCAGGGGACACGGGTTCGTGCCCTGGTCCGGGAAGATCCCACATGCCGCGGAGCGGCTGGGCCCGTGAGCCATGGCCGCTGAGCCTGCGCGTCCGGAGCCTGTGCTCCGCAACGGGAGAGGCCACAACAGTGAGAGGCCCGCGTGCCGCAAAAGAGAAAAAAAAAAAAAAGAGGTAGCCACAAGATTGATTCAGAAACCAAAAGTCGTACATTGATAATTTTTGCCTCAAAAATCTTACTGGCATGCTTCCATACTTGAATTTGAATGCTGTTTTAAGTTAACAGTTTATACAGTAATCAATAGTTGGTAGGATTTGCTCCAAGTATTGAAACTACAATGTCCCACTATATTTTTTTCAGATGTAAATTTAAGCAAATCTTCCGATATCATTATATTTTGAGATCACACACCCTAAGTGTGGGACATAAATCTACGTGGCAACAAGCCAGTAGATACATCTACCAGTGGATCCATCACTCCTGGGACGTGGGGTTGGCCCATCCCTGAACTGAAACCCAAATTGCCCTGACTGTATCCCTGCAACCATCTACAGTAGCTTCAACTTCCAGAAATCTGGTTTGGAGCTTGTGCAGATCTCTTCTCTTTCCTCTCCCTCAGGGGTCAAACACTGAGCCAGAGCAGTAACCCATAGACCATCTTTCCTCCTCAAAGCCCTGGGAGAGAGAGAGAGCCAACCTGTGCCTCCCCAGTTTACCTCTAAGAAACCCAAAGCTGCCAGCACAGTCACTAAGCTTCCCAGCTCATTCTCTTCACCAGCATTGTCACTGTCAGTCATGAAGTCAGAGATTTTCATCTTCCCCACTGAACCTGGTACAGGTCAGATACCACTATATTTTACTGAAGTATAATTGATTTACAGTGTTGTGTTAGTTTCAGGTGTACAGCAAAGTGATTTATATATCTATATATTCCTTTTAAGATTCTTTCTCATTATAGGTTACTACAAGATATTGACTATACCTTGTATCCCTGTGGTGTACAGTAGGTCCTTGTTGTTTATCTATTTTATATATAGTAGTGTGTATCTGTCAATCCCAAACTCCTAAATTATCCCTCCCAACACCCCCACTATCCCCTTTGGTAACCATAAGTTTGTTTTCTACGTCTATGAGTCTATTTCTGTTTTGTAAATATTGAATAAGTTCATTTATATCATTTTCTTAGATTCCACATATAAGTGATATCATATGATATTTGTCTTTCTTTGACTTCACTTAGTATGATAATCTCTAGTCCATCCATGTTGCTGCAAATGGTATTATTTCATTCTTTTTTATGGCTGAATAGTATTCCATTGTATATATGTACCACATCCTCTTTATCCATTCATCTGTAGATGGACATTTAGGCTGCTTTCATGTGAATGAAAGTGAATAGTGGTGCAATGAACATCGGGGTACATGTATCTTTTCGAATTAGTGTTTTCATCAGATACCACTATTGATGGGAGAGAGGGAGGCAAGGAATTTCAGATCAGATGAGGGCAGGATGCATGTTACCCAATTAAACTTAATAATGTAGGAACTATGGAGGTGACACATTAAACAGAGATATTTCATTCCTTCACAACTTTATACCAATACTGAAGGCCTTTTAGATTACTTATGGTGGCTACCGTCTCAGAGAGCTCCTCCTGTGTGTGGTCTGTGTGTGCCTCATGATCTCCAACACCCAAAGTAAGGTCAAATGGAATCACAGGGCCATGTCCACACTCACACAATGTGCAGGAATATAAACACGTGACCCTCCGCATCATCAACGCAGCATTTTCTAAGCCAAAATTGTGTACTCAAAATTGTGTTCTGGGTGTTGAGAAAATACCATAATGCATGAGATTTTCCCTGCCCTGAAGAAAAGTATAATCTTATCAGAGAGCCAAGACTAGCAACAGGAAACTATTTGAAAACAGTGAGAGATAACATTTCATCAGAAATCATAACTTAAATCAGAGAGACCAAAGTGGCAGAAACTATAATGCATCCTGGGGTATATGGTCTAGGGAGAAGCATTTACTCTTTTTGGACCTCAGTTTCCTTGTTGATTTTTGTCTTGTTTTGTTTTTAGGTAAGCATTCTATTAATCCCTTAGCATCTTTTGAATGATCCTGGGATGCACAAATATAACACAGTATGTGTCAGCACTTTGAAAAATTCTTAGTACTATTCTAATGTAGGGCTTTATTATTATTGCTGTGATCGTTGCCATTATGATTATGATTACAATACTTGGAGCTCAGAGAAAGGAGCGGTCCTGGTACTCAGCGAAGCCTGCTCACAGAAGGAAGTGTCTGGAAACCTGAGCCAGCCTGGAAGGATGTGCAGGATTCAGAAGGGGCACGAACACCTCGGGGTGGCAGGACGAACAGTCAGAGCAGAGGCAAGGAGAGAATGTGAAGGATGTGAGACATCAATCAGGTGCCCACTTGGCTGCACAGAGGGGTTGCTGTGGGGAGAAGCAGAACACATATTTGGATGGATAAGGAGACTGACCCAGGGCAGACCTTACCATCACGGTAAAGCATGAGTCCTGCAGCTAGAAGGGGAGAAGTCAGCATTTCCATCGTTCAAGACTAGGGGTTTGCTTAGAAAAAGCAAAGAATATTTACCAGTTCAGATGTCCAGAGAATTAAAACGCTCATTCTACTACCCTTCCCAAGCACCGTCCTGTTCTTCCAAGTGAGTGTATCCTTTTCCTGTGGCTTTAGTTGTATCCAGCCCAGGGCTTAGCAGATAATTAGTATCCTGAATCTAACTGGCTGAATTGAACCCATGCCACCTGTATTATCTTTCATCATCACTGCCACTGTTGCTCCCTGGTTCCTTTAAGTTACCAATGACCTCATTCGATGCCAACCAAGGGTCACCTCTTTGTCTTCATCCTTGACCTCTGCCGAGTCTGTGCCTGGTCCTTACTCATGCCACGTGTTCACAGAAGACTGTATTGTCTGCTTGGCGCTGGGAACAATTCCATCCCCGATTCCCAGGCAAACAGCTTCAGAATTCTGCCTGAAATTTAAACCACTGAGACATCTACACCTGTAAACTAGTGTTTTCCTTTAAAATTCAAATGCATCCAAGGTAGCTAAGGAGGGCTAAGATTCACACTTCATTGTTAATTATTTTAATTAATTTATTTTTCTCCTACCGTCTACCTATGAGCTGCACTTAAAGGAATGAAGGAATGCTTGTTTTGACAAGTTTAGAAGGAAGGAAAGGACATCTGGAAGATGAAGGAATCACAGGGCAGCAGACTGAAGAGCAGATTGAGAATAACAAAGATGAATGTAATTTTCACAATTTTTCAAACCTCAGCCTTGCCGGTGCACATATATCCAGGTTCCCCCTTCCAGCCCCTCACCCCCACTCCAGGCTTTCCTCCCCCGACAGTCTCAGAAGGGAGAGGCAGCTTCCAATAAAAAGAAATATAAATGATTTTATTCCCTCAAACAAGTCCTGTGGGGTTCTCAGGAGGGACTCTTTGGCTCCTTTTCAAGATTGATCTCAGAGTTTCAGTTGCAAAGGCTCCAACTACAAATTCCATCTGCCGCCCCCGACTCACTCACCCATGAGCAACAGCGGCTCCTGATTCAAACTTGGGCTCATTTAAAAATATAACTTTCAGGACCCAACTGTTCTGGAATGTTCTTCGGAGAGGTTAAGACTGAGTCACATGACAATCGAGGGAACACTTCTCTCCTTCTTCTCATGCTCCATTGTTGACCCCTAAAATAGTCACTTCTGCCCACACTTTGTCCTCTCAGGGAAGCGAGAAAGCTGCTCCCGGCTCTGCCCTTTGGGGAGGAGTGACTGACATGACCTGGCAGATGGGGGTAAAGGTCACGCCACCGGCTTGCTCCCTCTGGCTGAAACCTGCCTGCACATTCTCCTCTCTGCCTCTGTTCCCAAGAGGCAAGCAGAGATGGGCAGGGGCCTGCCTTCTGGAGGCCAAGGTCTCCCGGGCCTCCTGTCTGAGTCTGATAGGGAGTGAGGGCAGAAACTCCCTTTCCTGCAGAGCAGTTCCCTCCACCCACAGGTAGAGCTGAAGGCCCTACCTAGGCCACAGGTGCAAGCTGTGCTCTCTAGTCCAGCTTCAGCATTAGTAAAGGTGTGGTTTTATTCCCACTAGATTTGTGTGCCTATCTCTCAACTGATTCAGAGCCTGAAGGGAGGAAGCATGGGTTTGACTGGCATCCCTAAGATGTCAATGACAACTTGAGGAGACGTGCTTGGCAAAGAATTCTACCCCCTTGCTTCTCAGTGCCCCCTGAAGAACAAGCATCTATTCTGATACATTTTCTTAGCGATCTTGCCCGCCCCCCTCACCTCCACCCCTAGCCTTCACCTTCCCCCGTCCCCATTTGGACCTGGGGTTTGTCAAATGTATTCTGTGGGCCAGAGAACACCTACAGCTGGAGACGAGGACCTAGTCATTCACAAGTTATATCCTGTTCCACTCCCTTCCAGTGTCCTCCAGGCTTTGATTTGGGGCACACCGAGGATCACCAGGGTATTTCAAATGCTCTAAGAGCCCGCACCCCAAGATAGACTTAAGTCCATGTGGTTTCCTTGCGTAGTTATCAACATTAAGAGAAAGAGTGGACCATTTTAAAAATCCTTACTATCCTTTAGGAAAAACCACTGTGGGAATACCATTATTATTTATCAATGGGACCTTTCATAACCCTAAATATTTTTACCTTTCAAGCAAACATTTGACGGGTTACTTTTAAAGAAAGACACTTTTTGTTTCTCATATTACAAAGTGGGTTTAGAACAATAATTCCAGAATTCAATTACATTGTCAGAGTTGTCTGACACAAACTATTATTGCCATGGCTCATAAAAAGCAATTAAATGAAAAAAAAATAACCATTGTTTTTATGACTGGAAGGTTGGCTAGTGAGCTGTCATGACCATTTTCCAATTAGAATAATTATATTCCATCTACATATTTTCCACCTATGATTCAGCTTGGATTGACCTGTAATAGGAAAAGTCATGTCTCAGACTTCTGAGGACTCAGGCTGAGTAAAATACCACCCCATTCTACTCTGGCAGTGGACTTTAAAAATTAATAATAAAGCAATTTCAATAGCCCTATTTTGTAGCTGATCAAATTCTAAGCCATAAAAGCTATCAAATGAAGTTAATTTGTATACCTTGAGGTAACATAATATTTAAATAGAAAGCACACATTTTCCTAAAGTCTATTGCTCTAAGATATTGCTGTTAATAAACATTTCTAAGCAAAAGTATTCTTATATCTGATGCTTGGAGCAAATGCTTAAATTTCTGCACTATTATGAGTACATATGAATGGGTGAAAATTCTGGTTGAAAATCTTTGAGGAAGGGTTTTGCTCAGTCACACAAAAAAATCATACATGTTAGACTTCCCTGGTGGCACAGTGGTTAAGAATCCACCTGCCAATGCAGGGGACATAGGTTCAAGCCCTGGTCCAGGAAGATTCCACGTGCCACGGAGCAACTAAGCCTATGCGCCAAAACTACTGAGCCTGCACTCTAGAGCCCACAAGCCACAACTACTGAGCCCACGAGCCACAACTACTGAGTCCGTGTGCCACAACTACTGAAGCCCACACGCCTAGAGCCCGTGCTCCGCAGCAAGAGAAGCCACCTCAATGAGAAGCCCGTGCACCGCAACAAAGAATAGCCCTCGCTCGCCGCAACTAGAGAAAGCCTGCGCGCAGTAACAAAGACCCAGCGCAGCCAAAAATAAATAATTAATTTTACAAATATTAAAAAAAAAAATCATACATGCTCACAAAAATCTGAGATATCCTAGGTCAGAGGGTTCGCCCCAGCTCCACCAAGAACCCAGGACTGAAAATCTGGCATCTTCTGTTATCTTCTTTCTTTTTTGTTCTCCCACATCTTGGTAGTTTCTAAGAAGCTGGAAATCTTCCCTGTGTGATCTTCTCAACTGCTGTCTCTTTTTCGTTCCTTTGGTCACAGCCTTGTCACCCTTCACTGCGACTTTTGCAAGAGCCTTCTAACTGCAGTGCCCTTCTTGGACCCAGGCAAAAGGGGCCCTTGCCCTGGCCTTCCTCTGGCTGTGCCCTCCTGCACAAAGAGGATACTGCAGAGCTGAGGGAGACACCACTTCAAGTCCAAGCCCCCACTTCCAGGCCACTGTTGGAATGCTATTGTCCTAGAATTTCTTGTCCAAATAGTCCTAAGCCTACTTCCAGAGCCTGTGCAGGCTTTTTCCTGGCATCCATCCTCCCAGCCGTGAATGTTGTAACCAGTATGCACAGCCCTGGATCTAAAGGGTGGCCTGAGGGTAGCTGTTTGAGGGGGGTGTGGATGCGCAGTTTGGATGTGGGAGTGGCAGTCGCAGAGCTGGAGCATCTCAGATGAAGAAAAGGGGATGGGTGCTGGGGCAGGGCTGGGAGCCAGGGCCAGCTCTCTCTGCGATACTATATTTTGATATGAGTTTCTGAGAATTTAAACTTCAAACCTGGCTCTTCAGATTGTTATGAATGGGTATTTGTCAAGATCGGAAGATAAAACATAATTTATTTAACAATCGATCAGTTTTATCTGCAACTTTTAAATATTTTGACATATGGTGTATGGGTCTCTGGACTCTTACCCCAGTTCTACCAGTATTACAAACAGGCCTAACTGGTCTCCCTACACGCAGAATTTTTTTCTTTTTTTTTTTTTTTTGGTTTTTGTTTTTGTCTTGGTTTTTTTAGAATTAAAATTTTTTATTTATATTGCAGTATAGTTGATTTATAATGTGTAAGTTTCAGGTGTACAGCAAAGTGATTTTAGTTATATAAATATATATACATATATCTATTCTTTTTCAGATTCTTTTCCCACACAGATTATTACAGAGTATTGAGTAGAGTTCCTTGTGCTATATAGTGGGTCCTTGTTGATTATCTATTTTATATATACTTGTGTATCTGTTAATCCCTCCTAATTTATCCCTCCCCCTCCCCCGCCTTTCCCCTTTGGTAACTGTAATTTTGTTTTCTATGTCTGTGAGTCTGTTTCTCTTTTGTAAGTAAGTTCATTTGCATCACTTTTTTTAGATTACACATATATGTGATATCATATGATAGATATTTGTCTTTCTCTGTCTGACTTACTTCACTTAGTATGATAATCTCTATGTCCATCCATGTTGCTGCAAATGCATTATTTCATTCTTTTAGATGGCTGAGTAATATTCCATTGTATACATGTACCACATCTTCTTTATCCATTCATCTGTCGATGGACACTTAGGTTGTTTCCATGTCTTAGCTGTTGTAAATAGTGCTGCAATGACACCCAGAATTTTTCAAGACAAACAACTCCTAAGCACAATGGTGAGGCATCAGTGGTGTGTTAGGTTTTACCTCTAAGAATCTTTGGAAACGTGCTTTGAGGTTTTGCTCTCAATTATTCATTTTGTGTCATTTACAAAGACGTAAAAAGAAAGCAGCTACTTTAAATGACTAATTGCATTGGTGAGTCCATCCGCATCTCAAACCAATCCAACTACTGAGGAGTCCAGAAAGCTACATGTGAGCAGAGGGCAAGTAAACCAATCGACCAACCACATTTGCATAAGCCTCCGTATAGTACCTTACCTCATTTAACCCCCATAATGCAGCTAGGGTACTATATCAGTCCCATTTGTGGATGAGAAAACAGGCTTGGAGAAGGTGAGTGAGTTAGTAAGTTGCCTAAAATCATACAGCTAATAAATGGCAGAGTCTCCTAAGGCCTGATTCCAAACTCTTGTTTCTAAGGGGTATAGGATCCAGACTTACTCTAAGACATACAGTTGCACTTTTTATATTTGGAGAAACTACCCTAGGAAAGTACATTTGGCTTCCACTTCTGGTTTGGCACAGACAAATGTTTCTTGGGAAAGTCATCCAACAGAGGTAGGCCTCAGTTTCCATCTTTGAGATAAAGGAGTTCAAGTAGATAATCGCTAAGGTTTCTTCCAGCTCTGTGGTTCTTTTACAGTCTATACCCCAGATTGCTTTTCACATTTGTGAAAGTGGCCCTGAAACCCAGGCAACACGGTGGTGTTATATTAATGAATCTTTATCAAATGGCCCCAGTTGTCCTCCGTGCCCCCAAGTGAATCAGATCAGCTGGCAGCAGTTTAATCAGAAGTTAAAAATGAACATTGAAGACAAAATGACAAACCAACAGTACTTTTTTCGATGCTGTTCCCAAACACTTTTAAGGACAAGACAACAGTGTTACAGTATTACCACAGAGTACTAGTTCCAAGGGATATTAATAGGATCTCCTTGAAAAGCAAGTTTTTTGGTCACCGTGTTAAACAATGTCAAACAGGTTTCTTTTGTGGAAATCTTTTAATACTTACATATGTTATTAGCTATTAATATCTGGGAAGATTTCTCATCTCCAGGAACTAGTGCTCAGAACACAGTTTTGCAAAACATCTTTCTAAAGCATTTGGGATCTACTGATTGTTTTCAGCACCCCAGAATTTATCCCCAAAGCAAAGTATAGCTTTTGGTGATGGCTGTATGTACTAAACGTGACAGAAGATGACCAGGCCATTTGTTTTCTGATAAACCTAAATGCAAGAATGTCTACACAGGCCTTCCCTGGTGGCGCAGTGGTTGAGAGTCCGCCTGCCGATGCAGGGGACACGGGTTCGTGCCCCAGTCCGGGAAGACCCCACATGCCGCAAAGCGGCTGGGCCCGTGAGCCATGGCCACTGAGCTTGCACGTCTGGAGACTGTGCTCCACAACGGGAGAGGCCACAACAGTGAGAGGCCCGCGTACTGCAAAAAAAAAAAAAAAAAAAAAAAAAGGATGTGCTAAAAAAGTTTTACTTTATGAATCTTTAGGATTTGAGATTTATCATCCTAGTATCTTAGACCCCTTTATATTGAGGATTTTTGGATTGGTGCTTAAATCACCAGCATCTTAGCATTTGAATTTCCCCAAATCATAGTTTATTTGTCTAACAGAAAATTTCCAGGGATTTCAGAATACTAAAACTCGTAGCGCGTCCAATTCAATGTCTAGAAGCAGGGCTCATAAAATCAAATGCCTTCAGGGGCCTGACAGCTGAAAGAAATGAGTCCAGTAGAGACTCAGGAGCCTGGGGGAAACTAGAGAGTTCCAACAAAATTACTGGTTGTAACTTCTCCTAGAGGAAAGTGACCTGTTCCCAACTTCCCTTCTAAAACTTTAAAGTTTACCTATTGCAATGCCTACCTTATGCCAGATCTCTTTTACAATCTCCAAAGGACACTCAGAGCCCTGGGTCATCCCCAGAATCTGAATTCTTTGGATGTTGAAGCATGGATTCAAAGGTTATTGTCAAATTAACTCCCTGAGACTGCTAAATACGCTGGTGCCACAGGGCAGTCTTGATCAGACATCTCAGCAGAATATTAGTCTGAGAACTAGAAATGGATTGTTTGCTCCATGGAATTTCATCAAGTTTCCAGGAATAAAATCCTTTTATCAATTCATAAATGTGACTCAGGTTCCTGAGAATTCTGGACTCTGTGACTGACAGCTTACCTCCTCTATCAACACGTCTGGTATGTACATTTATAGCAATCTGTGAACAAACAAGCAATTTCTTGTTTATTGTTTTAAGATACAGTTTCACTCTTTCTGACTTACTTCACTCTGTATGACAGTCTCTAGGTCCATCCACCTCACTACAAATAACTCAGTTTTGTTTCCTTTTATGGCTGAGTAATAGTCCATTGTATATATGTGCCACATCTTCTTTATCCATTCATCTGTCGATGGACACTTAGGTTGCTTCCATGTTCTGGCTATTGGAAATAGAGCTGCAATGAATATTGTGGTACATGACTCTTTCTGAATTATGGTTTTCTCAGGGTATATGCCCAGTAGTGGGATTGCTGGATCATATGGTAGTTCTATTTTTAGTTTTTTAAGGAACCTCCATACTGTTCTCCATAGTGGCTGTACCAATTTACATTCCCACCAGCAGTGCAAGAGGGTTCCCTTTTCTCCACACCCTCTCCAGCATTTATTGTTTGTAGATTTTTTGATGATGGCCATTCTGACTGTCATACAGAGTGAAGTAAGTCAGAAAGAGAAAAACAAATACTGTATGCTAACACATATATATGGAATCAAAAAAAAAAAGGTTCTGAAGAGCCTAGGGGCAGGACAGGTATAAAGATGCAGACGTAGAGAATGGACTTGAGGACACGGGGAGGGGGAAGGGTAAGCTGGGACGAAGTGAGAGAGTGGTATGGACATATATACACTACCAAATGTAAAATAGATAGCTAGTGGGAAGCAGCTGCATAGCACAGGGAGATCAGCTCAGTGCTTTGTGACCACCTAGAAGGGTGGGATAGGGAGGGTGGGAGGGAGACACAAGAGGGAGGAGATATGGGGATATATGTATATGTGTAGCTGATTCACTTTGTCATAAAGCAGAAACTAACACACCATTGTAAAGCAATTATACTCCAATAAAGATGTTAAAAAATAAAAGATACAGTTTCAGCACTATTTACAATGGTCAAGACATGGAAACACCCTAAATGTCCATGACAGATAAATGAATAAAGACAATATGGTATATATATATATATATATATATATATATATATATATATACATACACACACATATATATATATAATGGAATATTACTCAGCCATCAAAAAGAATGAAATAATGCCTTTGCAGCAACACGGATGGACCTAGAAATTATCATACTAAGTGAAGTAAGTCAGAAACAGAAAGACAAATACCATATGATATCACTTATATGTGGAATCTAAAATTTGATACAAATCAACATATCTACGAAACAAAAACAGACTCACACACATAGAGAGCAGACTTGTGGTTGCTGAGGGGGAAGCGGGGAGGGGAGAGAAGGAATGGGAATTTGGGATTAACAGAGGCAAACTATTATGTATAGGATGGATAAGCAACAAGGTCCTACTGTATCACACAGGGAACTATATTCAATATCCTGTGACAAACCATAATGGAAAGGAAAATGAGACTATGAAAAGGAATATATATATATGTATAACTGAGTTTCTTTGCTGTACAGAAGAAATTAACACAATATTGTAAATCAACTATACTTCAATAAAATCTAAAAAAAGATAGTTTCAATTAATTGATTATTATTTTAATAGTTGTCTTTCCTTCTAGACCTGAAGCCTCCTTGGGGGAACCTTTACCAGTCTTGTTTGCTGTTAATATCTCCTGTGCTCAGCACAGCAGCTGGCACACACCAAGTACACACTAATACTCAGTCAATGAATGAACAGTGTCCCATTCATTTAGCCAGTGAAGGTACATTAAACACCTACTGTGTCAGGTATTAAGCTTGAAGGTGGGGATAATATTATGAGCAATACAGGCCCAGCTCTGCCCTCATGGCACTTAACCATCTAGTGAGGGGAGGGGACTGGAGAAATACCCAAGTAAACAAAGAAACTCGATACTTTCAGGTAGTGCTAATAACGATGAAGAAAATCAAACAGTGTCCTGTGGCTGAGGGGAAAGTCAAGGGAAACCCTTAGAAAGACTGTTACTCAATGAGCTGACTAATGAATGAGGGGGAGCCAGATGTTTACGTAAAGGGAAGAACAGTAGCAGTGGGATGAATGTTCCAGGCACAGAAATAGCCAGTGCAAAGGTCCTGAGGCAGAACTCACTTGGTTTATTTATGGGATATGGTTCATTGAGAACACAGTGTAGCCAGAGCACAGTGGAAGAGGGTCACATGGTAGGGCAACAAGTGGAGATGTTGGCAGAGGCAGAACAGGAAGGACCTTGGAGGCCATGATAGAGTTTGGCTCCAGGGGCTGCAGAACAGCAAGCTGTTAACAAGAGTCAAAGGAGCTGGTCGGCCCAGGCCTGTCCCTCGTGGACCTAAAATGACATATAGATACACATACAACAGGAACAGAAACTACACTAGTTACAGCTGCAATCTCCCAGGTTGCAACCTCTCACACCAGGCCTCTGAACTTTAAGACACCTGACCTCGCTGCTGCCTTTCTTTGGGATCAGCTGCCAGCAATACAACTCACTAGCTCCAGAAATTTAGAGGTCTGAGTTCTTGTGGGGGCATAATTGTCATTATCATTACAACAATAAAAAGCACCCTGAGCTGATTTATTGTAGGTTGAACGAATCAGGCTGAAATATCAGGAACTAGGCATTAACAACAAAACTACTTGGGGTTAGCAGCTGCGACAGTCCAAGAGCCCCCTCCTCCCTCAAGCCAGAGCTCCCAGCCTCTCTAATGAACGGGTCTCCCCCTCCTACACGCTCCGCCCTCTGCCTATTTACAGCTGAAGCAGCAACCTAGGCGGCTGCTCCTGTCTCCAGACTCCCAGATCCTCATCTTATCTTCTGTGGCAGGGAACACTCTGGCCTCTGTGAACAAGACCTAGTGGGTATGTGTCTGGAGAAAGGGGGGAAGAGGAAAGGGGGAATGGGTGTAAAAAGATAAGAGATGGGAGGTTGTGTTTGCGGCGATGTGGTTGAAGAGACTAGGCAAGGTGAAGGGATTTGTAATCAGATGAGGTTAGAGTTATCTGGAATATTCAAGGGGGATAAAGTAGAAATTGGGTACAATCTTTGGAAGGGTGAAAGGGACCTGTATACATTTTATGTTAAAAGGTCAATGTGAAAAATAATCCGTAACTTGTCGTGTTATAACCAATAGCTTGGTCCCTTAAGAGAGACAGCCAAATTCGAGCTTTGGGGCAAAGTTTCACAAATTCGCGAAACATTTTATGTGAACTTTTTATTTGATAGTAACCGCGCTACTGTGCAAAGGCCAATGATTTTGCAATGATAGGTGACCAGCAAGAGCCATGCAGTTTAATACATACTGGGAAAGGGGTTCCAGGCCAGTTACCCTGCCAAATGTGAGATTTCAAAATAATCAATCATGAGATTTGGAAGTTAAAAGGGAATTTAGACATCCTTTAATCTAGAGGGAACAAAACTGACCCACTTGCCTGAACATGTTTTGCATGTGAAGGGGTTCAGGCAGGCACGCTGTCTCCATTGGCCTAGTCCTCACTGCTCCCTAACACTCACCTCACATGAGCCAGCTTCAGGAATTGTGGTACTTGGCTGGGCCCTGGAGGATTTGAGGTTGTGACACTGGTCAACTAAGAAAACTCATGTTACTAGGGAGGAAGGGAGAAGTCTCCAGTAATATGTCAGTGAAACAATTAGCTATCTGTGAACAATGGATAATATGGGGGTGAATGACCTAAGGGTTAATTTTAAGGTAAGAGGCTTGAGGAGAATTTGTTCAGACCAATTGGAATAGGAAAAAATTATACAGTTTTAAATCGGTGCTAGTCTTGCTTTCCTAAAGCAGTTTAACAGAAACTCTCTCTTCAGTCCCAACTCTTTTGTGAGGTAGATTTTACAAATATAACTATAGCCACTTTACAGATTAAAAAATGGAGGCAGGGCTTCCCTGGTGGTGCAGTGGTTGAGAGTCCGCCTGCCGATGCTGGGGACACGGGTTCACGCCCCGGTCTGGGAGGATCCCACATGCCGTGGAGCGGCTGGGCCCGTGAGCCGTGGCCGCTGAGCCTGCGCGTCCGGAGCCTGTGCTCCGCAATGGGAGAGGCCGCAACAGTGAGAGGCCCGCGTACCGCAAAAAAAAAAAAAAAAATGGAGGCAAAGTGCCTTAATTTAATACTCACATCTTGATTCAGAAAATCCTCCAAAACCTGAGATCTGTTATGAAGTCAGTCTGATAAGCTAGCTTCGTAAATCGTGCAAGCAGGAAAGTTAGTGTCCTGCAGTTTAATAGCAATGACCCCGTCAAGTGTTTTGGTCCTGAGAATCCCAGGATTAACTTTCCAGCAAATTATAAAGGTAGTAAAGATCTCTCTTCTCCTGTTTCTTCCCTCTCTTTACATGTCAGGAATTTCTTTCTTTCTTTTTCTTTTTCTCAATGCCTCTCTTTTCCAAAACAAGAAAATCTCTTCCTAGTTTTTTCTTAGTCCTTTAGAGTTGTGGATTGTACTGATTCATGAACTGATTATACAGTAACATGAATGCATTTCCATGTTTGTGTTACTCTGGCCAATTATTTGCATTTGAACACTTTATTTCAAAGAGAAGATTTGTTCTCTACTTAAAGGGTTAAGACTCAGGTGAGAAGTTTATTTTGGGTGAGGAATAGGAATCAGGAAGCGGCCTTTACTCTCAAGTCTATCTGAAAATGTACTTGATTCACTTTTCGGAACCTGAAAGAAAGTCCCCTTCCTCCCTTCCCTCCCTTTTCTGTTGAGAAGAGGCCGGTTAGGACATGTAAGTGAGAGGAGAAGTTTCCGGAAGGGGTATGCTGTTCTGGTTGAAGAGTCATAGTACCCCGAGCTGCTGAACAGGACTGAGAGGCATTAGCCTTCCCTTCCTTTTGTTCATTTTTCATTTTCTCCTATTTAACATTTCTCCTAAATTAACATTCACTAGAATTTCCCGAGGGTAGCTACACTCCTTTTTTTTTTTTAAATTTTTTTTTGAAGTATAGTTGATTTACAATGTTGAGTTAATTTCTGCTGTACAGCAAAGTGATTCAGATATATATACATATACATTCTTTTGTAATATTCTTTTCCATTATGGTTTATCATAGGATATTGAATACAGTTCTTTGTGTTATACGGTAGGACCTTGTTGTTTATCCATTCTATATGTAATAGCTTACATTTGCTAACCCCAAACTCCCACTCTACCCCTCCCTCAACCCCTTTTCCCTTGGCAACCACAAGTCTGTCCTCTATGTCCGTGAGTCTGTTTCAGTTTCATAGTTACGTTCATTTGTATCATATATTAGATTCCATAGATAGATAGATAGATTCCATATCTGTGATATCTATGGTATTTGTCTTTCTCTTTCTGACCCCTTTCTTGAAGTCCCAGAAAACATCCCTAGGCCTCCTGTGGTTCCACCCCCTGTTGACAAGGTTTCTATGACATAGAGCTAGTGTAGAGATGGGACTAGGATTTTCCTGGCTATCCAAAGCAAAACTGCTCTCAGGAGTATATGTCAATTCCAATCTCATATACACACTACTGTATTTAAAATAGATAACTAATAATAACCTACTGTATAGCACAGGAAACTCTACTCAATACTGTAATGACCTTTATGGGAATAGAATCTAAAAAAGAGTGGATATATGTATATGTATAACTGATTCACTTTGCTATACAGAAGAAACTAACACAACATTGTAAATCAACTATACTCCAATAAAACTGCTCTCGGGCTCACATATGAAAGGCAAATGAATTTAACAATATTAAACAGACTTTTATTTAACTTTTTTTTTTTTTTTACTGAAACGTTGTAAGAATAGTACAGAGAACTTCTGTGTACTCTGTACCCAAATTTACCAGGGTTTCAACATTTGTTTTATCATTCTCTCTCTCTCTTCTCTCCTTCCCTCACAAAGCCCCACCACTATTTTGCAATTTTTTTTTCACCCATTGGAGAGCAAGTGGCAAATATCATGGGCCTTCAGTGTTTATTTCCTAAGAACAAGGATATTCTTTTACATAACTACAATATAATTAACAAATTCCAGAAAGTTAATATTGATAAAATAATCTAATCTATAGTCTATATTCCAGTTTTGTCAATTGTCCAAATAATACTTCCTTCACCATATAAGATCATACCATGTCTGTAGTCTCCTTTAATCTGGAATAGTTCTTCAGTCTGTCTTTGTCTTTCATGACACTGACCTTTTTGAAGAATGTAGGCCAATTATGTTATACATTCTTCAATTGCTTTATCTAGTGTTTCCTCACTAGAATTCAAATTATGTATCCCCAGCTAGATCATTACTTGGTGATTTTGTGGTCTCCCCAGACTATCACATCTGGAGACACATGATATCTGTCAGCATTTATTGGGTGATGTTAATTTCAACCACCCAGTCATTGTTTATTTCTTCACTATATATTCATTGCTTGTACCCCTGCAGCCAATCAACAAGCTTTGGAGACAATGAGACCATACAAATACCCTGCTCCTCATCAAATTTTCCCACTAGATTTAGCATCCACTCTTTTCCATGATGGTTGCAAAATAGTAATTTCCCAGTTATACCACCACTGACTCTACATTTATTAAATGACATTTGTTGTAAGAAAGAGCTTTCCCTTCTATGACACTCTTTGTTTACAGCTTTAGTGATATAATTCACCCTTTTGAAGTATACAATTCAGTGGTTTTTCTCCTTTTTTAAAATTATGGTAAAATATACATAATATAAAATTTACCATCTTAACCATTTTTAAATTATAGTTCAGCGGTATTAAATACATTCACGTTGTTGTGCAACCATCACCATCATCCGTCTCCATAACTCTTTCATCTTATAAAACTGAAACCCTATACCCATTAAACAATAACACCCTTCTCCCCTCCCCTGAGCACTTGGCAACCAACACTAATACTCTCTGACTTTATGACTTCGTCTACTGTAAGTACTCTCAGTGGAATCATATGGTATTTATCTTTTTGTGACTGGCTTATTTAACTTAGCATAACGTCCTCAAGGATCATCCATGTTGTCTCATATTGCAGAATTTCTTTCCTTTTTAAGGCTGAATAATATTCCTCTGTGTGTGTGTGTGTGTATTTACAACTTATACATACCACATTTTCCTTATCTATTCACCCATTGATGGACACTGGGTTGCCTTCAAGTTTTAGCTATTGTGAACAATGCTGCCGTGAACATGAGTATACAAATATATTTTCCAAACCCTGCTTTCAATTCTCTTGACTATACACCCAGAAGTGGAATTCCTGAATCATATGATAATTCTATTTTTAATTGTTTGAGGAACTGCCTTACTGTTTTTCACAGTGACTATGCCATTTTACATTCCCACCAACAGTGCACAAGGTTTCAATTTCTCCACATCCTCACAAACACGTGTTGTTTTCTCTTTCTTTGGTAGCAGCCATCCTAATGCGTGTGAGGTGGTATCTCATCATAGTTTTGATTTGCATTTCCCTAATTATTTGTGATGTTGAGCATCTTTTCATGTGCGTATTGGCCATTTGCATATCTTCTTTGGAGAACTGTCTACTCAGATCTTTACCCATTATTGAACTGGGTTGTTTGGTTTTTTTCTTGTTGAGTTTTAGGGGCTTTCTATATATTTGGGATATTAATCCCTTATCACATATGTGATTTACAAATATTTTCTCCTACTCTGTGGGTCACCTTTTTCTTCTGTGGGTAGTGTCTTTTGATACACAAAATTTTTTTAATTCTCATGAAGTCTAATTTGTCTGTTTTTTCTTTTGTAACCTGTGCCTCTGGTGTCAAAATCTTGCAAGTTCTGAATCTGGCTGGTGGGTAACTGAGTGTACATTGTACCATTTTCTCTATGTGCATGGGATTTTTCTCCTGTTTCACCCTCCTGGGCTCCCCAATCCTGCTCTGCCCACCCTGGCTCAATCTTTCTGGGGATAAGGTCTGTCTCCCCGCTGGAAGATGAACCCCATGAGGGAAAGGCCTGGGCTGTCTCTGTTACCACCTTGTCCTCAGCATCAACCGGCACAGTGTGACAAATTAGATGAACCAGTGAATGAGTACCTTCATTGTGTAGAGAAGTCATCATGTCAATTGAAAAGAAAATACTAAATATTGTGTATCAGATTTCTACTTTGGACCAGACTTATGCTAACTGCATTATATTATTAATAGTTGTGATTAGTAGTAACGACACCAAATAATAGTTAATCATGACAAGCCATGAAATTACTTGCTTTTCTCTAAATGCTCCACCCCCTTCAGTCATACTCCCGCCCCCCATGCTCACCCTCCGGTCATATTCCTTCCACCTCTCCTCCATTTCCAATTCTTCATCCATTACCCTTTCCTCTCCCCCTTAAGAAGTAGAGGATTTAAACAACACAATAAACCAACTTGATCTAACAGACTTACACAGAACACTACCCCAAAACAGTAGAACACACATTCTTCTCAAGTGTACATGGACATCTTCCAGGGTAGACCACATGTTAGGCCACAACTCAAGTCTCAATAGATTTAAAATTAAGATATCATACAAAGTATCTTCTTTGACTACAAATGAGATGAAGTTAGGAATAAATAACAAAAGGAAAGCTGTTTATCTATTCACATGATAATGGGCATTGGGTTTTTCCAGTTTAGAATTACCACAATTAAAGTTGCTATGAACATTTGCACAGAAACTAAGACCCAACGCAACCAAAAATAAAAATTAATTAATTAATTAAAAGAAGGTTCAACATAAAAAAAAACAAACAACTTCTATTTTCATTCTCCCTTTTACTCATCCAAGAATAACTTTCTTATTTTTTCCACTGGGTCAACCAGCAGTTTGTTTTGGACTATATTAAAACCATTTTCCAAATGGCTTTGCCATGGTTTGAGTTTCCCTAAACACTACCACTTCTGCAGATATGACCAACTTTATTTTACTTAGTGAGTGATAACGTACATGCAGCAAAGTGCATAAAGTACACAATCTTAATCATATAGTTTGAGTTTTTACATACGTATACATCTGAATAACCACCATTGAGGTAAAACTGTAGAATACTTCCTGCACCCTATGAGATTCTTTTGTGTACTTTTCATTCTTTTCCTTGAAGGGTTAATCACTATTCTGACTTCTAAAAACATCTATTAGTTTAGCTTGCTCTTAAACTGTATGTAAATTGAATGACATACTAGAATTTTTTGTGTGTCTGGCTTCTTTCATGCAACACAGTATCTATGAGATTTTTCCATCTTGTGTTGGAGACTTTCATTTTTAATTGATGGGTAGTATTCCGTTACATAAATTATCATAATTTATTTATCTGTGTGATGAATATTTGCATTGTTTCATATTTTGGATATTATAAATAAAGCTGCTTTGAATATAATGTACAAATTAGAGGGCATAGGCATTTCTTTGGGGGATAAAAAATGGAATTGCTAGGGCTTCCCTGGTGGCACAGTGGTTGAGAGTCCGCCTGCCGATGCAAGGGACACGGGTTCGTGCCCCGGTCCGGGAGGATCCCGCATGCCGCGGAGCGGCTGGGCTTGTGAGCCATGGCCGCTGAGCCTGTGAGCCATGGCCGCTGAGCCTGCGCGTCAGGAGCCTGTGCTCCGCAACGAGAGAGGCCACAACAGTGAGAGGCCCGCGTACTGCAAAAAAGAAAAAAAAAAAAAAAGGAATTGCTATATCCTAAACCAAATGCATATTTAACTCTAGTAGAAACTAACAAATGGTTTTCCAAAGAGATTGCATCATTTTGCAGCTCCCACCGACAGTATATGAGATTTACATCCTTGAAAACCCTTGATATTGTCAGTCTTCTAAATCTTAGCCTTTCTGGGGAGGGAATAGTGGTCTCTCACTGTGGTTTTTTATTTTTATTTTTTATATTGGAATATAGTTGATTAACTATGTTGTGTTAGTTTCAGGTGTACAACAAAGTGATTCAGTTATATATACATATATGTGCGTCTATTCTTTTTCAAATTCTTTTCCCATTTAGGTTATTAGAGAATACTGAGCAGAGTTCCCTGTGCTATACAGTAGGTCCTTGTTGCCTATCTATTTAAAATATAACAGTGTGTACATGTTGATCTCAAACTCCCAACCTATCCCTCCCCACCACCCTTCCCCCCTGGTAATCTTGTTGTGGTTTTAATCTGCATTTCCCTGATGAGGCATATAAATTCCTGTTGAGCTTTACTTATGTTTATTGCCCACATAGATATCCTTGTTTTCCAAATTCCTGTTCAAGTCTTTTGCCCATTTTTTTTTTAATTGAGTTGGTTGCCTTTTTTCTTATTGCTTTATAGGAGTCTTTTTTTTTTTTTTAAGGTGGTCTGAATCCTTTGCCAGATGTATGTATTGCAAATATCTTCTACTCTGTGACTTGCAAGCAAATTTATTTATAAGCAAATGGATTTATGATATGATTAGAACAATAGGTTTAATCTTTTTAATCTTTTCTGGCCTTGAATGCTTTTGGAAGTCTGCCTATGAAGCCTATGAATTCCTAAGAATAAATTCCTAATAATAATAATTTAAAATGTATAAATGAAACTACATAAGAATTCAAAGGAATCCAATAATCTTGAAATACAAAATATTTCTAAATTATGGCATTTGTTCCATTTATTTATTTATTTATTTATGGCTGCGTTGGGTCTCCGTTGCTGTGCGCGGGCTTCTCATTGAGGTAGCTTCTCTTGTTGTGGAGCATGGGCTCTAGGCACGTGGACTTCAGTAGCTGTGGCACAAAGGCTCTAGAGCTCAGGCTCAGTAGTGTGGCACACGGGCTTAGTCGCTCTGCGGCATGTGGGATCTTCCCAGACTAGGGCTCGAACCCATGTCCCTTGCATTGGCAGGTGGATTCTTAACTGCTGCGCCACCAGTGAAGCCCCATTTGTTCCATTATTGGCATGTAAAAAGATCTAGTGGTAGATCTAATAATTATCATAATTTCAAAGTAGGTATGGCTATAAATGATGTCTTGAGATATATGTTTCAGCTTTAATGTGATACGAAAATGTCTATAATTTCTGTTGACAATAGTCATGGGTTCTACCATTACTATGGTTTGTTGCTTACATTCATAACTGAAAGAAATACTAAATTTCAGTTAGATGTTAGTAAAAATTAAAATGTTCTTTTCTCACCAAGCTCACAGACCCAGTGAGTTCTATGTGTGCATCTCAGATGAAGATTCTTTGTGATCAGAAGGATACCATTGCTGATAGGATAGACTAGAAGAAGGGATAAGCTAGAGGCAGGGAGACCATTTCAATGGTCCAGACTAGTTTGAATGGAGGCCATTGTAGTGGGGTTAAAGGCAGTGTCTACTATTCGGAAATAGAATTGAGGTGTGTGTGTGTTGGGAGTAGGTGGGGCGATGACTGGGAAAGCAGGAGACAGCCCTGACTAGAGGAGTTCACTGAGGTTCGGAGACTGGGTAAGAGGGCTGTTGGCAGTCCAAGCCACTCTAACTCTTACCTAGATTGCAGTAATAGCCTACTAACTGGTTAGTAGTGTCTGTCTTTATCCCCCCCAGTCTGATTTCAACAGAACAGTCAAAGTGGACTTTTAAAATGTAAGTAGGATTACATAACGTCTCTGCTCAAAGCCCTGCAATGACCAAAGTCCTTACAATAGTCCTTAGGGCCCCACATGGTCTGACTTCATCTCCTACTGTCTCCACTTCCTCTCCTCTCCCTCCCTCCTCATTCATTGTTTCAGATACAGCTCCTCTTCTCAAACAAACAAGGGAATGTTCCTGCCTTGGGCTATTGCACTGACTCTTTTTCAGTCTGGGACAGTCTTCTTTAACCACATGCTAATTCCCTTAACTCCTTCAAGTCTTTGCTCAAACCTCTTCAAGTCCTTTCTTCCTTAACCTCCTTCAAATCACACTAGTGAGGCCTACCTTGACAACCCTATTTGAAATAGCATCTCTGTAACCAAGAAGGACCCTATGGGGCCTTTCTGGGACAGACCCCTCCCCCATATCCTCTGCTTTAGCTCCTCTCCGAAATTCCTAGATAATAGTATCTAATACAAATTTCCTGAGTTTTTCAGATGTTAAAACCACTACCTCATGGAAGAAATTAACTACTTGATGATCATAAGAATGTAGCCCCCAGGCCTACTGGCACCTAAGAATTGATAATGTTAACCCCTGTGAAACCACTTTGTTACCTCACCATCAACCAATCAGAGAATTGTGCACAAGCTGATCACATACACTGGGACACCCCTCCCTCACCTTGCCTTTAAAAACGCTTTCTTGAAACCCTTTGGAGAGTTCGAGGGTTTTGAGCATGAGCCACCTGTTCTCTTTGTTTGGCACCATTACAATAAACGCTGCACTTTCCTTCACCATAACCCAGTGTCAGTAGATAGGCTTTACTCCACGTGCGTGAGTGGACCCAAGTTTGGTTTAGTAACATTTCCTCAAATCCCACTTACTCTGATTTATTTTTTTCCTGCCTTTTACATACTGTATCACTTATTCAATTTCTTGTCTATCTTCTCTCACTAGAATGTAAGCTCCATGAGAACAGAGATCTTTGTTTTGGTCACTGTGGTCCCAAATATCAAGAATAGTGGTTGAGAGTCTGCCTGCCGATGCAGGGGACAAGGGTTCGTGCCCCGGTCCGGGAAGATCCCACATGCCGCGGAGCGGCTGTGCCCGTGAGCCATGGCCGCTGAGCCTGCGCGTCCGGAGCCTGTTGCTCCGCAACGGGAGAGGCCACAGCAGTGAGAGGCCCGCGTACCGCAAAAGAAAAAAAAAAAAAAAAAAAAAAGAATAGTGGTTGGTACACAGCAGATGCTCAATAGATACTGTATGAATGAATAGGGGATGGTGATGCAGCTCTAAAAAAGGAAAGGCAGGAGAGAAGTAGAAGCTTTCAGGAAACAAAGAGAATGTTATTGATTTAATATTTTAAGGAAGGATCCGTGGGTCATCCTGGTGGATACCTGGGTGGTCTGGAGTTCGAGGGAAAGGACTATTGGTACAGAATTTTAGATTTGGAAGTTGATCAGCATGTGGGAGATAGCTGAAACTTGGGCTTGTTCATAGAGTACCTGTTGACTAATGACAGAAGGAATTTGGGAGGAAAAGTAACACTTAAAAAGTAGTCAGAAAAAATGTGACCGCAAAACAAAGAACACTAGAAAGAACTATCAGAAAATGTACAGTAATTATTAAATTTAGCAGTGGAAAAGTATGGTAGTCCAGGGAAATAGGACAAAATATATTTCAAAATTAGATTTTAAAAACGTGTAATGGGTTTTTCTCATTCTGTGAAACAGTGGGGTTTTGTGTATGTTACAAATGTTTTGTTTCAGTATTGTTTGTATTTTGTACCTGACCTAACACAAAGGTGCCATATCAAATTTCTATGAATTCTTGAGTCTCAGAGGAGAAATGTTAATTATATGCTTTAATTCTAAGCAATCACATATTTAAATTGTACTCAGTTGGAGGTTTAAGTGTAAAATGCAAAGAGACTGATGTGAAACGTTGCAAAATTCTAGGTAGTATTTCTTTAGAAAATGTATCAAAGTGACGAGTAGTCACATTATATAGTGCACTTAATTTAGAGAACTCACCTAGAGTCTTTGAATAAGAGAAAGGAGAGTTAGGTATGAGAGAGAAGAGTGCAGGCACTGCTATCTGCCATCCCCCTCAACTAATATCTTTTTCTATGTGAGCATGAGAAGTAAGGCTTGAAGAGGTGATTCCATTAGCTGGTATTAGTTTTCACATGCTCTTAGTGTAAGCATTTCACTGTATTAAGTGTAATTCTAGGGTTTCATGTAAACTTTTGTAATCAACTTGTCAAATTCCATTTAAAAATCTTGTAGAGATTTTGATTGAGGTTGTATTTAACTTATAGATTGAGAAATCTTTGTGCGTGTGTGTGTATGTGTTTGTTTTCATGTTTATTTTACAGGTAATTTGTAACAATTATAGAAAAATCAGAAAATACATACTATAAACATAAAGAAGATAAAAATCACTTAGATTGATTGAGGTATTTTATCTTTAAACATTGAGTCTTCCTATCCAGGAACATGGTCTGTCTTTCCAGCTATTTAAATATTTTATGTCATTTTGGTTTTGCTGTTGTTGTTTTCCCATGTAAATCTTCAACATTTTTCATTGGGTTTATTTCTAAGTGATGTAATGGTTTTGTTGCTGAAATGAATGGCTTTTTCTAATAGATTTTTTTCTAATAGATTTAAATAAATAAATAAAATAGACATTTTCTAATAGATTATTGTTGGAGTGTTAGAAGCTATTAATTTTTCAAATGTTGATCACATATTTGAACATGGTACTAAATTCCCTTATTTGTTCTACTAGTTTAACCATAACCTCTGAAATAGTTTTGTTTCAACCTTTCCATTTACTTGTATCTTATGTCTTTCTTCCTGTTTTAGTGCGTTGACTAAAGCCTCAAATACAATAATGAATAGTAATGGTGGAAGTAGATATTCTTATCTTGTTCTTTCAAGGGGATGCTTGCTTTGAATGTCTCACTATTAGGATGATGCTTGCCATAAGGTTGTGGTAAATTCTTTATAAGGAAGTTTTCCCGTCTTGTTAGCTCTCTCAGGCATTTTGATAGGAAAGGTATTAAATTTTATCAAGTTCTTTTTTCAGCATAAGATGATCATTTGGTTTCTATTTCTTTAATCAGATAGTATGGTGATTTGTATTAATAGACTTCATAATGTTGAAGCAGTTCTGTATTTCCAGAATAAACTCTCTTGTCTTGATGTGTTAGTCCTTTAATATACTGCCATATTCTGTGCTAATACTGTATTTGGGATACTTGCTTCTGTGTTCATAAATGACATTTGTTTCTTGTGGGGTTTTGGGGGGGAAACAGTACTTTCCATTTTGGGTTGTTATCAGGGTTATGTTGGTCTCAGAATGAAATAGGAAGCTTTTTATCCTTTTCTTTGCCCTGGACAGTTTGTATAACAAAAGAATTACCTGTTCTTCAGTGGTTTGGCAGAACTCTCCCAAACTCTTCTGGGCCTGTTATCTTTTTTGAAGAAGTAGATATTTGACTAACTTTTCTATTTCTTAGATGATGATTAGTCTAGTCAGGTTCTCTACCTCTTCTTGATTCCATATTATAAGTTTATATTTTCGGTAAGATTATCCACTTCATATTAATTTTATAATTAATTATATAAATTATGTAAATAAAATTTTGTGCTAATTAAATTATCTTCTGTAGCTGTGGTTATGTCATCTCTTTAATTTCCATTGTTGTCTGTGTTCTCTGCTTAGAGCTGCAGACCTTTAAACTGCAACCTATTGAATTGAAGACAACAAGAGATAATTTCCATAGCATTACTATAGCAACCAGACTAACTCTCATACAGCAATTAGAAGTTCAGGGGCTTAGGGATTTGAGTATCTTGGAAGGTAAACATGAAAAAGTTTTAATGGTAAAATATAACTAAGAGTATTTCAGTCCCTTGATGCTCCAAGTAAAATAATAGAGTGCGAGAAACTCTGAAGAACTTAACAGTGTTCCCCCAACTCTCTACTCTCACTGGACCATCTTATCTCCACTGAGAAAGACATTCACTCTTAATTTAGTCAGCCTAAGAAATATAGCATTAAAATTTTTTGCTTGACTATTGAGTTACCAACAGGATGCATCAATGTCAACTCCTTGAGATTTCAGTTTCACCAAGCACCAGATTCCATCTTCTCCATTTTTCTTCAGTCTAGTTTAATGAATCACCTATACCTTTATTTTCAGCCGTGTTATCTTGGGCAATCCATGCCATTAATTTTCAGTTTATCTTTTATTTAAGGCAAAGAAAAATGTTCAGCCTTTCTACTTCAGGACTCACTCTCATTTATAGGTGGCACGTTACCACTGTTGCAAAATACTGGCATACAAATGTCATCACTTTATTCTCTTTGGTTGATTTCTATATACAAGCCTCATCTTGTTACTATACTTCTGGCTCTACTTAGGGGCCAGGTTCTAGTTAATAGTTTATAGTTTTGTTAACCCTGATTTCTGTTGTTTGCTCTGTTTCTAATATGGTAAATCTTAGAAAGCTCTGAACTGTTATTCAGATATAAATGTAAGTATCCTTAGACCAAAGTATTAACACAAGTATTAATGCTATACCCTTATCAACGTCATATACTTGGAAAACCATAAATATTTAAAACAAGAAAAACAACTGTAGATCACAAGCTTGTGAGACATATTAAGTTTAGGTTTGTCCATATAGTACATATTAAGACCCAAGTAGTCTACGTATTCCAGGCTAGACCATAGCACCATACAAGAAGGAGTCATGTCAATCTTGTTTACTACTAAATTCCTAATGCTAGTACACATCTGGCACATAGTAGGTAATCAGTACATATTGTTGATTGAATAATTAATTGATGTGTGTAGGGACCCTAATTCAATAATGTATCTCAACATTGTTACTCACGATAAAAAGCAATGTAAAATTATGTTAGATGCTTTCAAATTTCAAGTATCAGAGATCTTCAGATTGCCTTTGTTATAGGAGTTTATTGGAAGGATTCATGGAGCCATAAAAGGAAGATTAAAAAAAATCCCAACAGGTATACAGCCGACTGACCATCATTTCCATCATTTGGGACTGGCAACACCCCTAGCAGCCTAATTGCAGCTCTTGGGTTAAGAGCAGTTAATGCTCTTTCAGAATTGGGTGTCTGTTGCCCCCTTTCCCATTGTTCACCATTAAGGAGGCCTCTGTGTTTGCTCAGCTGCCACTAACTCTGCATGTCTGAAGTACATCACTACCCTCCCACCACCACCATCATAATGAATATGATTAGCCAGTCATTAACCAATATAATGGTACTCCTGCTGGGCTTAGTTCTCTAGCACTGAGCCACTTCACAGGTCATTTGCCAACCTATATAGTGTTGCCTTCAGCTCAGGTAATGATCCTTGGTTCAGTCACCTGTGGCAAAGGGGGTAAGGTCACATGGCAAAAGGGGGGCCACAAATGAGGCAGGTACCCTGAGGCAGTTTGCACGGCCTGGCCTAGTACTACCTTACTGTTAAAAGCAATAACCAGGGCCTGTCCCATATCAATATCTAACAATCCAGACCGCCACACGAGTTGTAGTTTAATTCACATTGCCACATCTTTGCTGTGTGGATTTCATTTACTAGACAAGCCATCAATACCCAATCACGTTTCCTAGAATCACCATGGTGTATTCTGATGAAGAGACAGAAATGAACCATGATTTACTGAGAGAAAAATGTCATGTATATAGCACACTGAAGAGAAATTCAATATATGGGCACTTATGAATAAGAGCTGGGGAGGGTTTTTTCTGGTTTTTCATATGTGACACTCCTATAAATCAGAAAACATTTCTGAAGTACATTACTCTCAGAAAAACAATTTCTGTGAAATCTCTGCATGTTGGATTTTGCTGGTGCACTTCATGAAATCAAGGGTAATGGTGTTTCTGGGATATAGCACAAATGATTTTAAATTCCCAAAGCATGTGCTCATAGTCAAATATCAACTGTTCTCAGAATTATGCCACACTGACTGACCTGGTGTAAAGTAGTGATCTGATTCAAAGCACTGGTGCTGTGCATTTCCCAACTATGGGTTGTTTTCTGAATAGACAATGAGTTTAATTGGACCCAGGCTACTGCTACTGCTGTCCATCTGTTAAAACAGTTTCAAAATTGTTTCTTCTCTTAAGGGTGACGTGATTGCTAAATCAAAAGAATATTTCCCTTACCTATTTGACTTCTCCGCAGCAGCCACCATTTCTGAGCACCTTCCTTCTTCCATCCCATGATAGCACCTTCTTCTATCCCATGGAGTACCCACCATTCGTTATGGTGATGGTTTCTGAGCACTACGCATTCAGATGAGACCTCATCCCCAAGCTTCGGAGCAGAATTTTCCTCTGCTTTCATACTGTCTGTCTAGATGATTACAGGTTTTTCAAACTTAGTGTATCTAAATTAAATACATTATCCCCTGTTGCCCACCCCTACCCCAGCCTTCAGTGGCCATCTGATTTTTCCTGTCTAAAAGTACATGGTGATTCATCAGCTATTCTGAGCCAGGGTAGGATGGCGTGGTAAGCGTGGGAATGCTGCCCTCTCTCTCTGCCTACAACCAGTCACCACCCAAATTCTATCAGTTCTATCACCTAAACCTCTCTCCAGTCTGTCTTCTCTACTTTATTCCCACTGCCAGTGCCTTAGTTCAGGTCTGCATACTCTCGGGGTCGGGCAACTGTAGTAGCTTTTTTTTTTTTTTTTTTTTTTTTTGCGGTACGCGAGACTCTCACTGTTGTGGCCTCTCCCGTTGTGGAGCACAGGCTCCGGACGCGCAGGCTCAGCGGCCATGGCTCACAGGCCCAGCCGCTCCACGGCACGTGGGATCTTCCCGGACTGGGGCATGAACCCGCGTCCCCTGCATCACAGGCGGACTCTCAACCACTGCGCCACCAGGGAAGCCCTGTAGTAGCTTTTTTGCCACCATCTCTTTCCGTCTCCATCTTCCACTTTGTTGCTGAAGCCATCTTTCTGAAACAATCTAACTATTCATTTAAAAATCCTTTATAGTTTTCTGTCATGCACAAGGTAAGACGCAAATTCATTGCTACGGCTGTATTGGTTTTTTAATGCCTCAAAAATGCTGTGTAACAAACCACTCCAAACCTTAGTGGCTTAAAACAACGATTCATATTCTTGGGTGTATGGGTTGGCTATGGTGGTACTGCTAATCAAAGCTGGAATGATCTGTGGGTCATGTGAGGTGGCTAAAGTTCCTTCCATTTGTCTCTCATCTTCCAGGGACCTGCAGGTTAGCCCTGGTATCTGTTTTTCATGGAAATGGTAGAGGCACAAGAGAGCAAACAGCTAAGGCCTCTTAAGGTCTAGCTCAAAACTATCATGTTAGCCTCATTCTATTTGTCAGGGTAAGTAGTGTGGCTGAACCAGGATCTGGGCAATGTATTCTGACCTATTACTGGGAGAGACTGCAAGTTACAAGGGAAAAGCATGGATACCTGGAGGGATGAAGAACTGCGGCCAATGGCAAAAGGGGTGGGGCTGTCTGATATTGTACCTATCACTTTCATTTAACTTTCTTGAATCTGACCTAATATGGCATCTTGAACAAAATATATTCTATCCTGCCTCAGTAACATGCTGGAGTGACATGCTAGGAACAACTTCCCCCATCTGCATCCCACCCCATTTTGCTTGTCTGATGATGACTCCTTCATGCTCCAAAGCATAGCTAATATGTTCCTTTTCCTTCCTAAGCAACTCCTTCTCCTAGAGAGAAGCAACTTTCCTTCTTTGTGACAGCTGTTTTCTTTATGCATGAATTTTTTGCTGCTATCAAATAAATTGCAGTTATTTATTTACATTGCCACCTCCTTTTTAGATTAATAAAGCTTTTGGAGTGTAAGTACTTGCTTTTCTGGCCTCTTTTTCTCTAGAGCCCGGCAAAGTATTTGGCATTCAAAATTCAATGAATGCCAAATTGAATTAAACTTATGTTAGACAGAAATGACGTTTTGGAAATAAAGACCAATTACACTGAGTTGCAAGTACAGAATTTTGCCTGTGAAATTTGGAATAAGAAGGCAGCTAATGTTCTCTTCTCTCTGAAGCATGGCAGAATGAAATTATTAAGATATACACAGCAGGCAAATAAAGGAATCACTTCTAGAATTCTTTTTATGCTGCATTGAGCTTTTTGGTTCTGGCAGAAGCAGCAGAAATTTGATTTGAAAAATTATATTACAAATTGTTCTATCATGCTCTATCAATTGCACGTGAAGAATTTAGTTTCAGTTATGAGTTTTCCCATTTGTAAAAAGGAGTTGGAGATTTTCTGCATTATTTTTGTACAGTCTTACACTCTTTTTTCTTTCTTAAAAACCTAATAGCATAATAACCTAAGATTGCTTCTTTAAAAACTTTTGGAAGAATAAGACTCTGCTCAAAATACTTTTTCTGAAATATCTAATCATTTAGTTTATCACATACATTTTTAAAAATTGGAGTATAGTTGCTTTACACTGCTGTGTCTTATCATACACATTTTGAAACAGAGGTCACTGTTGTTGTTTATATCTACATTCAAGTCAAATGGTCTGGATTTTTTTTTTTTTTACAGTGAAAAACACTGTCATAGAATTCGCATTAGGATGCAATGAACTGATATATTCTGATGAAAAGATTTAAAGGACCAGTAACTTGATTTATATTAGACTTAATGTCTCTACCAGCTCATGGAGAGTTTAACTGAAATCCACCCATCACTGCTTCTGAAAATAGCTCACACTGTTTGGGGGCAAGATAGTTCTGTGTGTGATCCTTTAACAGGCACAAAAGGGAAAATAATTTCTATGAAAACACTACTGAATTTAACATGTGTGTTTGGAAGGGTCATTCACTACTGTGTCTACTATATCTAAGGTATGCTCTCACCATTTTGTGGTGCGTTCAAGTCTCATTATGATGCATAGAAATTTTGTGTGTGTGTGTGGCCTCACCGCTATGCTTGCAGGATCTTATTTCCCTGACCAGGGATTGAACCCATGCCCTCTGCAGTGAAAGCACCAAGCCCTAACCACTGGACCACCAGGGAATTCCCATAGGATGCATAGAACTCTCTTTTTTTTTTAAATTTTCATTGGAGTATAGTTGCTTTAAAATGTGTTAGTTTCTACTGTACAGCAAAGTGAATCAGCTATATGTATACATATATCCTCTCTTTTTTCGATTTCCTTCCCATTTAGGTTACTGAAGGGCATTGAGTAGAGTTCCCTGTGCTTTACAGTATGTTCCCATCAGTTGCCTATTTTATACATAGTATCAATAGTGTATATATGTCAATCCCCATCTCCCAATTCACCTCCCCTTCCCCCTTGGTATCCATACGTTTGTTCTCTACATCTGTGTCTCTATTTCTGCTTAGGTTGCATAGAACTCTTGATAGGACTAGAGCAAGCAGTAAGTTCCCTTAGCCCTAAATCTGAACTGCTAGAAGGCATCACTTGGTTGGGGAGCATAGCTGATTTTCAAATGTCTTTTGTGTTGCTGCTACTAAGCTACCAAGTCCTAGAGCAGTGTTGTCTAATAGAAGTATTATGTGAATTACATATGTAACTTTACATTTCCCAGTAGCCACATTAAAAATTTTTTTAAAAGAAACCAAATCTATCTAAAATAGGATCACTTCAACACATAATCAACATTTTTAGAGTATTAATATTTTATATTCCTTTTTTTATACTTTTCCTAAGTCTTTGAAATCTGGTGTATATTTCAGACTTTCAGCACATTTCAATTTGGTTGCTAAATTTTCATTAGAAATAATTGATATAGTGCCTTGGTCACACTCTCCCTGTCCTACTCCAGCTCCCTCTTTTCTACACCACCCTCCTGCCCAGCCCTCATTGGTCTAGCAAACTTCTGCCCCCATGCCCAAATTCAAATCTTACTTCTTGCAGCATCCCTTATCTCCCTCATCTGTTTTCTCACAATGTTCATATTTTGATTACAATAATGGTCACATCACATTCTACTATGATTTTTTTAAATGTTTCATCCCAGTTGAAAGTGATCTCATTAAGAGCAGATTGTCATATTTATCTTCATACCCTTGGTGCCTAGCAGGTGCTGAGCCTGAAAAATGTTGGTTGATCTATTTATGTGAAATGTGCAACAGAGGCAAATCCATAGACAGGAAGCAGAGTTGTGGGTACCAGGGACTTGGGGGAGGGAGGATGAAGAGTGACTGCTGAATGGTGGGTACAAGGGTTTTTTTAGGGCGTTGGAAATGTTCTGGAACTGATAGTGGCGATGGTTGCATAACATTGTGAATGTTCTAATTGCCACTAAACTGTACACTTTAAAATGGTTAAAATGGTGAATTTTATGTTATGTGAATTTTGCTACAATAAAAAATTTCGTTGAAAAAAAAGAAATAATTGATCTATATTTATATTTCCTACAATTTGCAGTTGGAGAAAGTAGATTCATATACCTAAGTTGTTCCAAACATACTTACTTTTCTAATCATGGAATCAAGAACCAGTCATTCAGTTTATATTTAAATTAAAATGGAAAACGCAGTTTCTCAGTTTCACTAGTCACATTCCAAGTGCTCAGTAGCCACATGTGACCAGTGGCTACTGTATTGGCTGGAGTAGTTCTAGAGAATAGTGATGGCCTCAGGTCTTCAGTAATTACTTCAGGCTTTGTGCCCAGTTTGGTGTCAGTCAACACAAGAAATAAAAAGGAACCCGAGGTCACAGTTCATCTCTGCCCATAAAAAGATAAAAAAATATATAGTATGTGGTTTTAACATAATAAATAAAACATGAGTTCATAGAAAAGACAGATGGGTGTGCGTGAGTGTGGGTGTTAGAAGGCATTGTGAAGTAAGATTTTGGGCCCTGAAAGTCCACAAGGGTTTAGATAGGAACTGGGGAGGAACATTTTGTGGGGGAAATGGCAAAAGTCCAGTGGCAGGAAGATACAAGGTTTAGGAGGAAAACCAAACTATATGGGACCAGTACTAGGTGGTAGTTAAGGACATAAGCTCCACAGTCATGCTCCTTGGGTGTGAATCCTGGCTCTGACACTTCCTAATTGCTTGACTTTTGGCATGTTATTTAACTTCCCTTTTCCTGTTTATCTGATTATAAAATAGGGATAATAATACTTCATGGGGATATTGTGAGGATTAAATGAACTAATACCTATAAAGCACTCAGTATAGTGCTTACTACTTAAAAGCTCAAGAAATATTAGCTGCTGTTATTAACTAAGTGTGACTATTTGCTCTTTGGAGTTTACATATAACAAACCAACCACAGCCATTCTATTTAGAACTTATATCTCAAAGCACTGAGCTTAAGTTTACATAAACCAATTTACATTCCAAATGTGCAACCATTCTCAAATGTTTCTGAGTATTAGTTTCCCCATTTGAAAAATTTGGAATAATTTAACCTACTTTATCATGTTGTAATGGAAATTAAATGAGCCCACTTAGGAAGCAGGCTGCTTCTACTTATTAACTGCAGCCTTGGGAAACTTACTCATCTCAGAGCCCCAGTTTCCTAATCTACAAGATAATATCACCCTCTCAGGATCAAATGTATAATATATGTGAAGTGCTGAGCACAATTACTGTCACAAAAATGAACAATTATTTTTAACTTTTGAAAAGATCTTAAGTCTTGATGGCTCAGAGACCTCTAGCAGCTCAGCAAACCTTCAGATGAAAGGTTCCCATGGCTTGAAGTTTAGAAGCTTTCATATTTCTGAGTACTACAGTCACTTTCTGCAAGCAGGAACCAGAAAGAATCATTTTTCACTTCCTTATACCCGTGGTTAAAGAAGGTGGACAAACAGGAGTCTCAAAAAAGAACAGATCAGCCAACCGATTTAAAAGAAGGTGGAGGGTTGCTTACATGAGAACAATACCTTAGCAACGACTCCATGACCTTTCTCCCTTAGGAAGAAATGAACTGTAATAAATATGACTGAACAATCAGAAACAATTTTGGTACAGAAAAGATAGCGTGACTTTCCTCTTGTTGCTTCAGGAACTAAAAGTACACAGTTTGATATTTTTTTACTTACCTTAGAAGATTTATCTATACATTCCAGTTAATTCTACTAGTCTTTCTTTCCACAATATGGTGAAAACAGATCTACCAATCTCCATATCTAAAACAGTGTATTTTCATGTGATGATTCTCAACCACTTATTATTCATGATCATAAAGTTGTTCTTTTGTGACACTAGAGAGATTTTCTTCACATTTCCAACTATTTACTGTAATTTTTATAGAATTAAAGATCTCCATGATTTGGTGACCATTCAGAATCTGGAAACTTTAGAAAACTTGCAATATCAGCAATGCAACTTACAGGCCAAGAAAAAATTATGGCAATATTCTTTGCTGGAGTTTTATATTAGTTTCCTAGGGCTACGGTAACAAAATACAACAAACTTGAGTGGCTTAAGACAACAGAAATTTATTCCCTCACAGTTCTGAAGATGCAAAGGACAAAAGCAAGATACTGGCAGGGACATGCTCCCTCTGAAATTTCTGGAGAAGAATCCTTCCTTGCCTCTTACTAGACTCTGGTGGCTCGTGGTAACCTTCTGCATTCTTTGGCTTGCAGCTGCATCATTCCAATCTCTGTTGCCCGGTCGCATGGCCATCTTCCTTGTCTCTCCTCTGTCGTCAAATCTCTCTCACTTTATAAGGACACTTGTAATTGGATTTAGGGCCCACCCCACTCCAGCATGACTACATCTTAACTTGATTACATCTGCAAAGACCCTAACTCCAAATAAGGTCACATTCACAGGTATCAGGGTTAGAACATCAATATAGCATTTTGGAAGGCACAATTCAACCCACAACGAGCTCCTACTATTATAAGACAATACCAAAAGTATAATGAAAACTTATCCTTCATGTATGAAGTTTGTGCCACCCACTGATTTCCCAGCTCTCTATCTAGCTTTATCCCACTAGGGAGTAAATGCCGACTGGTATTAGAGGTACAGTTTGTGGGCATGTACAAGAATATTTTATTGGTGAATACAAAGGTTGACATGTATTGAGCTCCTACTCTGTACCAGGTCCTATGCTTGGTGTTAGAGATACAAGAAGAAAAATGCACCAGTCCCTGCTTTGGTGGAGCTCATTCTGGTAGCCTGGACTGGTTCCATGACCTTGGTAACAGTAACAGCCTTGTACTAATAAAGTGAGCAAACCAGTAATCCTCATCACCTTAGTTAGTAAAACACCTCCATTAAACACACAGTTTTGTTATACACTGCCCATGTCAGCAAAACATATCAAAATTGAGGGGATTACCTCCTAGCTGAAGATGAGCTAACTTTTTTGAAGTTAATTACTCAAGTCTTTGCAACACTAGGGGAAAGCAAAATGGAGAGCAAATCAGATGCAAAAGGGGAAAGGTTCCTACCAGCTGTTTTTTAAAAAATAGTTATTTATTTATTTAATTTTTGGCTGCGTTGGGTCTTCGTTGCTGCGCGCGGGCTTTCTCTAGTTGCGGCGAGAGGGGGTTACTCTTTGTTGCGGTGCATAGGCTTCGCATTTCAGTGGCTTCTCTTGTTGCGGAGCATGGGTTTTAGGCATGCGCGCTTCAGTACTTGTGGCTCACGGGCTCTAGAGCGCAGGCTCAGTAGTTGTGGCACACAGGCTTAGTTGCTCCCCGGTATGCGGGATCTTCCTGGACCAGGGACCGAGACCAGGTCCCCTGCATTGGCAGGCAGATTCTTAACCACTGCGCCACCAGGGAAGCCCCCTGCCAGCTGTTTTGACTTGCTTTCTTCACCCACTTTCACACCTCACCAAGCAGGAACCAGAGATGTTTGTTTTGCTTGAGTGCTCCAAGGTGCAAACACACTTTACCACCAACACTTAGAGTTGCCATGGTAGGTAGGTCCTTATTTCCAACCATTCTACAAATGCTTTATACAATTACAGGATTGTTTTAGAATTAGAAAGGAAAGAGATTATTTACTGCCTGAGTCCAAACCCCTCATTTTTATAGGTTAAAAGAGGCTGTAGAATGTGACTTGACCTAGGCTATGCAACTGTAGTAATCAATACTGTAAGCTCCATGAGAGTAATGACCCTGTTTTTGGTGACTTTTGTGCTCTCAGAAACTAGCATATGCCTAGCAGACAGTGAGTGCTCCATAAATGTAGGCTGAGTGAAAAAATAATTTGAAAAATGAATGAATGAGTCAAAAATACACCTCTTTTAAAATATTTTTCCACTACCATAATGATCTCCAATTTTTCAACAAATTTAAGATTCTCAATAAAAAGCTTCAAGGTAGTCTAACAAATGTTCAGACAGCATCATTTATCCATGTGCTGTTAAAACCTAATTGTTTAGGGCTTCCCTGGTGGCACAGTGGTTGGGAATCTGCCTGCCGATGAGGGGGACACAGGTTCGTGCCCCGGTCTGGGAAGATCCCACATGCCGCAGAGCGGCTGGGCCCGTGGGCCATGGCCGCTAAGCCTGCGCGTCGGGAGCCTGTGCTCCACGACGGGAGATGCCGCAGCGGTGAGAGGTCCGTGTACCGCAAAAAAAACAAACAACAAACTTAATTGTTTAAAAGAGAATTGTTTTCCAGATTATCCAATATTCTCAGCTTCTACTCTCAACATTTTTCTGGTCTTTATACCTCTTGCAAATTCGGCAGAGGAAGAGGAGCTAAATCACAAATCTTGCTGCCTGTTCACCCAGTAAGCCTTTACAATAGCTGTTATCTGGTCCCAGCTGTTGTGCTAAATTTAGGATTTTGGATTATCTTTAACTGCTCTTTCTGTCTCCCATTACCAAGGTTAATTGAGAAGTGATGTTAGAACAAGTAAAGCTTCAGTTCATAAAAGAAACTACATATTACAGTATTCTGTAATATCAAAGTCAAATCCACTGGGAGTTAACATTTGCAGCTATTACATAAAGGAACTGTTGCCATTTGTCAGAAGTTTCATCTTCAGGATGCCAGAACATTTCCCATGAAGATGAATGTTACCTTCCTAAATGTTCTGTCCTGTTTTGATTAGTTGCAATCTTAGAGTTAAGGTTTTTAATTGCAGGTGCATATGTAATTTTACTGTGCATATGAAAACATCCAGAAAATATTGTTTTCTTCATAATAAAAATTTCATGTATTTAATAGATCTGAGGCAAAAAAAATGCAATCCCAATCTTGTAATTTACAAAAACTTTTCTGATGTAGAAGTAAACATACTTCCTGTAAAACTTTGGAAACCTCAGAAGAGTACAAAGACTAAAGTAAATCACCTTTAAACCTAACCTAGTACTTGCCTGTTGTGATTCTTGTATGCAAAATTATTTCTTAAAAAAAAAAGGCTTTTTCTAAATGAAACCAAAGAGGATTGCAAATTTTGTACTTCTCTTTGTCTCTGTTTTGAGCTCACAACCCCATGTGTACTTTGTCTATAAACTGAGTAGCTAATAGCTTCAGCCCTTGTTAGGATTGCTTGTTTTAATTACAGTAGATCCTTGTCATCTGTTTGTGTTGAAATGATGATACAACATCGCAACACGAAATGTCATCATGTCACATTGTTATAGCACAACAACAAAATTACAGCTCCCTAACAATAACACGGTGTCAAAAGTGTCCTCCTGCCATGAGTCAGTGTTTTAGAGGTTATAAAAGTTATTTTTAGCACAGTGAAGGCCTCTAGAGCTTGGGTTCCGAATCCTACTAAAATCCCTGGTGATTTGAAAAAAATCTGGTTGGGGAGGGTTTTTGCTCTTAAACTCCCCAATCCCTGCAGCGTATGGCTGCCCACTCTCCTGTCTTGGCCACATTAATTAGACCCGACTTCCACCGTGCACTGCAAGCCCCTTGGGGCTGGGTCACAACTCTGCGCCAGCATCCAGTGTGGAGGAGGAGGAGGAGACTATAATTATCCTCCACGTCTGGGGCAGGCCCTCGGATGACATCTCCCCAGTTACCCTGTGCTCTAATAGCGCAGCTCCGGTTCCTGGTCCCAGAAGCGCCGCAGCCAGCTCGGAGCGCAGGCAGGAAGCGAGCGCGGCCAAAGCGCCGGGCGCCTCTCGGGCCTCCCGGGCTCCGCCGGCCCTTCGCAGCCGGCAGCACCAGCAAGGGAACCCAGGCCCCCAGGCTAGCGCCCCGGGGCGCGGGGAGCGTTGCCATAACAACCGGGCGCCCGCCGCGGAGGCCGCCGGGGAGGAAGTGACGAGCGGTGGGTTGGCTGTTGTTGGGACACGTGACCCGGGCAGTGTTTTGACAGGGCAAACTGAAGAGAAAGAACTGGGCGAGCGAGGGGGACCGGGAGCTGGGGCTCCAGAGCTAGAGGCAGCGGGCGGGCGAAGAGCTGGCAGAGGCGCGGGGCGAGCGGGCCGGCCGGGGCGACGGGCAGGCGAAGCCCGGGGGCAGCGGGGCTCGGGTGCGAGTCGGGCAGGCAGGGCGAGGGGCTGAGCGCCGGGAGCGGAGCGAGGCGGCGGCCGAGGCGGGGGTGGATGGCCACAGGGGCGCCGGGGAGCCGCGTCGGGCTTGTTGTCTCGGGCCCCCATGGTCCTCTAACGCAGCCCCGGGGGCCGCTGCGCGCCACATTCCGCTCTCGCCGGCCCTGCGCCTCTCGGAGCCTCACGTCTGAGGTGGGAGTGTGATGTGAGCCGCTGGGCGAGCGGCGGAGAGAAGTGCCAAGAGGAGGAGGGATTGGGACGGGAGAGGAGAGCGAGTTAGTCAGCAGAGGTCGGCCGAGGGAGCCATGAAAACAACTCTCCGGCGGGGAAAAGGGCTGGCGCGGCGCTCCGGACGGCGTGGCTGAAGGAAATCAGGGCCGCGGCGGGACGGAAGGGGGCCGCACGGGCAGGCTGCGCCGAGCAGGGGCGAGCGCCCGGCCGTAAACACCTTCCCGGGAAGACCTCGCAGGGCCGGGGGGTGGCAGGGGCGCCCCGGGACAGCCCAGTAGAGTTCGTTTGGGACTGGGGGCTGGGCACGAGGAGATGACTCGCGTTTCTTTCTGACCCTCTCATTGTGTCAACTTGGCCGCGGTTGAGGCAGGAAGACTAGCCAGAGGGTAACTACACAGGTGAGGCCCGGCGGGGCGGGCGGAGCTGTAGGCGAGGCGCTTGGGGTCTTGAAGAGTTTCCTGCGCCCAAGTCACCAGGTCGGAGCATTTCTATACCAGCCACTGCGGAGGTGCCACTGTTCCCAGCGGTATTTTTCTTACAAAGGGGTTAGTTAGCTTGTGTTGTTTGAATCCTTTTTTTTTTTTCCCTGCCTGTACCTTCAGGTTATAAATAGGTCTTCCTTTTGGTTCCGAAACACTGTGTCAAAGAAGGACACGTTGGCCTGGAGAGCACAGGGGCGGGGAAGAGGGGTGCTTGGTCCGGAGGAGATGGGGGAGGGCGGTGCAGAGTTTTGCTTTTTTCAGACCTGCGGATGGTGCTGTCACCGCGCTTAGTGCCAGGGAGAGGCCTGTTAGCAGTAGTTTTCTTGCAAGATCGAGTGTTGAGGGCAAGACCAGATTAATTTTATTTTGATGTCTTTTAGCATTTTAAAAACGGAGCAGTAGCCACAGAATCGGCGGCGAGCCTGTTGAAAGAACCCACACGTGTATTTCACAGCACCTTGGGTGGAAATTGGCGTGAAGATGAAGCCAGACCGAGGTAAATAATTGATTTAAGTAGGATTTTTTTTTCTGTGCCCCATTTTAGAAAAGTTAACCTAGTTCTGCGGCAAGATCAACTCTCTGTGAATTACATATGATTATTTGTTTCTGTTACAGATTCCAGCTGGTAAGGTAGAGAAGGGCGCATGGAAGAGTTAGGAACTAGATGGGAGAATACATTCTTCAAAAGTGTCTTCAAAGTATTAGTTTCAAGAGATATTAAAAATGAAATTGCCAAGAACAGCACGTGTATCTGTTGCCACAATACTTGGTATCATTTTAGAGTTACATTACTCATTTTTAGGTTCAATCTAACTTCGATTTTAAAGAAGTTTAAAAGTTTTTTCAACTTGAGAATTTGATCTTGATAAACTGAGAAAATTTAAAATTGAGTTCACAAATATTATTTGTCATTGCTGATTTTTGTGCTTTAGGCAAACTCTAAAAGTTTGCAGAGTACTCCAGGGCTTTGTCCAGTATATCAGTATATACACAGGGCTACTGAAATCCCTATAATAAGTAACTGTAAATGTGCCATTTCCTTAATAAACCTGTATTTTCAGGACTTATGGGAATAATGCATACACTGTGTTTCTCAAGGATTTCAAAGGAATTGAAAACTCATTTATCAATCTGCTTTTGATTGGCCATTGCAAGGACCAACTTTAGAAGGTTTTAATATAGTGGTAGTAGGAGTTTGTCATATGGGAATTTGAGTCCAAGGAACATTGTAGGAAGAGGATTAATGTATTTGGTAGGGAGTTGGACTAGATGACAGAGTTCCTTCCAAATCTGAGACTTTCAGATTGGAAATGTTAATTTATCTTTATGAATTAGATGCTTATTTAAAAAAAGATATGGGAGGGCTTCCCTGGTGGCGCAGTGGTTGAGAGTCCGCCTGCCGATGCAGGGGACACAGGTTCGTGCCCAGGTCCAGGAAGATCCCACATGCCGCGGAGTGGCTGGGCCCGTGAGCCATGGCCGCTGAGCCTGCGCGTCCGGAGCCTGTGCTCCGCAACGGGAGAGGCCACAACAGTGAGAGGCCTGCATACCGCAAAAAAAAAAAAAAAAAAAGGGAAATTCCGTGGCGGTCCAGTGGCTAGGACTCCGTGCTTCTTCTGCAGGGGGCACAGGTTTGATCCTTGGTGGGGGAACTAAGATCCCGCAGGCCTCGACATGGCAGTCAATCGATCAATCAATAAATGATAATTTAAAAGAATAAAATAAAATAATTTTAAAAGATATATATTAAACTGGTTATTTTTTCCATATAGTTTTTCAAACTGGATTAGAAAGTCAAATTTTCTTTTCTATTAAAATACATCTTTGGCAATACTGTCTTAAAATGCACTAGAAAGAAGTGGAGAAAGCCATACTTAATTTAGTGGATTAGTTTAAGTGTTTGGTTGTTTCTTAAAATCAGCTTTGTATGAATTAAGTATTAGCAAGAATATTGTTACTAAGCAGGTTGCTTGTGTAGAATGCCAAGTTTAGACTTTTAGATTTCATCTGTGACTTTGGAAAGATGGCACCAAGGTCGGTAATTGCATCTCAAAATAAACAAGCAAAGAAAATCAGAGTTGCTCTTTGTTTTTTGTTTTTGTGTTGGTGGTTGTTGCAAAAGTCGCTTTAAGGTCCTACACAGGTTTGTTTGTTTGTTTGTTTATTTTAAAAATTTTGGCTGTACCAGGTCTTTGTTGAGGCACGCGGGATCTTTTAGTTGCCTCATGCACGCGGGATTTAGTTTCCTGACCAGGGATGGAACCTGAACCCCCTGCATTGGGAGGGCAGAGACTTACCCACTGGACCGCCAGGGAAGTCCCCTAAGCAGTTAAAAAAATAGTATTTGCACACAATCTCTATTTAGCCAAAACTAGTACTAAACACAATAAAATGTTATATATTAATGTAGATTACTAGGAAAAGTAAATACATTTATGCATCAAGACTCCTAAAAAGGAGACTTTTTTCTCGTTAAAATTGTAGCTATCTTTAGCATTATGATGTAAAAATGAGGTGATTGAAAGTTTAGTATTGTGACTATATTTTATAATATGAGTCTTTAGGCCCATGGCTTTCTTTTGACCAGGACCTAGAGTAAGAAGTATCTTTTACTTTGCAAAGTAGTATAGAAATACTGAAATAAACTTCACAAAACATACTTACTCGTACTATGTGCAGTGTGGTCTTGTACTTTCTGTTCTATTTCTGTTGTTAAAAATTGCTTGCATAATCCATTGAATTGATTTCTTGACCTGTGGTTGACAAGGCACAATTATGGGAGAGCTTGACAACAGTAATACTTCACTTTTTCTACATTGGTAACTAAGAAGCTATTCTATATGAGTTAATTTTCTGGCTAACTGAAACTTTACTCTTCAAATGCCAAAAATATTTTCAGTTGTAATCATGATATGTGGACACAGATTTTTTTTTTCCTCTAGCTTAAACCACTTCAGCCTATTTTTTTTAAGATCTGATTTTTGAATTCCCATGCTGTCAACAGTCTTTGTTGTCAATATGCTTATTCTTGTCTCCTTTTAATTTTACTGCTTTTAGTCTCTGGGATAAAGAACTAGATAACCATGCTTAGCACTGAGTTCTCTAAAAAATGAGAATAAATAGGAAAACCTTCAGATATTCACTCAGAAGCTAAGAAAGTATACGAACTCTAGTGTAGAAACTGTGAGATATTTGCTTAGTGGTATACAGCTGTGCTTCAGAAAGTTTCTAAGTGCAAAAGGACCCTCTTATCCTACATGGTTGCATGTGGTAGTTGGTTGGCTAATTTAAAAAGTTTAAATGAGGAATCAGAAAAAATAACAGCCTTAATTATTTCATTTGTCTTTTGGTGTAGGCTCAAGGCCCTTTTTTGGGGGGTGAAATGGGGTCTGTTTTTCAGAGTTAGATATGATCTTCCCTATGTAAACCACACCAAAAATGTACACCTAAGATTTCTACTTTCAATTTCTTTAAAGTGGAATAAGACTGCAAAAAAATCCAAGGGTGGAATATTTTACATTTAAAAAGTGTTAAATTCTTTTTTAATGTTTCACACAACTTTATAGGTGTCTGTGTACACCAGGAATTACAAGGATATTTGTGTAGTCAACAGAAATTTGTTTTGGGAGGAGAGGGAATATATATTCATCAAAATTATGTTCATCAAAATATGTGCTTTCCAAAGCATTCAACGTAGTTTTCACAGAAATAACCTTTTTGTGCATTCATTTCATTGATTTATATAGTTTTAAAATAAATTCACATAAGCAGATTTGGGAAGAAACACCAGATACTACTTAAGCATACAACTCAACTAGTAGGAGTAGAAGTGTGCAGGCAACTGGAAAGTAACTTATTAGCTGCTCATGTCTGTCAGTTTGCTTCTATGGAAGATATGGAAAGCATTGGACAATCTTGCTAGTTGATTAAGTGAAAATTAAAAGACCTTCTACTGTACTTCCAGATAATTAAGATGTTACTGTACAATGGCCATGTTTCACAGTAGTCAATAGAATTTTACTATAGTCTGAGGTAAATCTTTTTTTTCCTCTTTTTTCTTTTTCTAAATTTTTCAGCAGTTATATAACATTACTTGTGCAATGCTGCCAAAGATGAGTCTTTGATGTTATCATTAGCACAGGTTTTGGAATCAGACCTGTATTTGTATCCTTGTTCCATTACTTGCTAGCTGTGTAATCTTCATTAATTTCCTTTATCTTTGAGAGTCTCAGGTTCTTTGTCTGTAAAATGGGGATAATTCCAACTTCTCATAGTTGTTAGAATGAAATACGACACTGGTTGGCACATAGTAGGTTTTAAATAAATGATCATTACCATGTTAAACAAGATATTACAGGTGGTTATATGTTGGTCGGTTATAAAATATGTTCAACAGAGGTAAAGAAATAGTCAAATGTGCAATAACCTAATAGTATCTTGTTTCGTTTTGCATTCATAACCTGTAACCTGCTAAGGCTCAAGCAGATTTAGTAGACTTTTAATGTATAGTTATCTGAGAAGATACAAAAGCTATGAAAGGATGTTTGATGTATGTGTAATTTATTTCTGTGTCATTTGTTATTACAGTTACATCTTAACCTCTATATGTAGGGGGTGGCATGGGTGGACCAAGCTTCCTGGAAATATATTTTTAAATTCTGACTAGAGCTGGGCAGCTGGAGAGGTTAAACAATGTTACTTCACCTTGTACTCAAGGATGTAAAGTTTGGATCTGATCCTAGTTAGATATTGAATGCCCAGTGTTTCAAGAGATTTCTGAAGTATGGTCTTTGCATAGAAGCAATTAAAGCATTTTATGTTTTTAACATTTAATATTTATTTATGGTATAAATGTATGGTATTTATAATCTTGTTTGTTTTTGAATGCATATTTTTTCTATAAAAATATTTTTCAAAATAATAGAATATAAGCTTATGTTTTGATTTCAGAAGTCCCAAGGCGGGCTTCCGTGGTGGCGCAGTGGTTGGGAGTCCGCCTGCTGATGCGGGGGGGCGCGGGTTCGTGCTCTGGTCCGGGAGGATCCCACGTGCAGCGGAGTGGCTGGGCCTGTGAGCCATGGCCGCTGAGCCTGCGCGTCCGGCGCCTGTGTTCCGCGGCGCCAGAGGCCGCGGGGGTGAGAGGCCCAAGTACCGCAAAAAAAAAAAAAAAAAGTCCCAAGGTTTCAGAAGTCCCAAGTTCATGGTATTGTTCAACAATTTAAGTAGAATCAACATCTTTTCAATTTAAAAGATAAATGTCAATTTTGCTATGCTTTATGCTTTGGTTAGAAACAGTTAATTCATCAGACATTTCTAAGAATGTTGTCTGAGCTTATCAACTGTTATGAAAGGTTAAGGCCTATAACATCTAGGAAATCATCAAGGCATTAATAATTTAAACATACTTTGTTTCAATTCATATTTGAACACATTGTAAGTCATTTATAATTCTTAAGAAAAAACTATTAGTGCAAAACCTGTTCCACGAATAAAATACCAATCAATTTGATTTTTTGAGGTTAAAACTGAGAGGAATGCTTAGTTTTTTCCCTCTGCTGTAGATTGAATACTTGTGTGCCCCCAAAATCCATGTGTTGAAATCCTAAGCCCTAAAATGATAGTAGTAGGAGGTAGGGGCCTTTGGTAGGTGATGCGGTCATGAGGGTGAATGGCATTAGTGCCCTTATGAAAGAGACCCAAGAAAGTGCCCTTATCCCTTCCACCATCTGAGGTTATAATGAAAAGACAACTGCCTAATGAGAAAGCTGGTCCTCACCAGACACCCAGATCTGTTAGTGTCTTGATCTTGGACTTTCCAGCCTTCATAACTGTGAGAAATAAATTTCTGTTGTTTATAAGCCACCTAGTTTATGGTATTTTGTTATAGCAGGCTGAATAGACTAAGAAACCCCCTTTTTGATTGTATTACAAATTTAGGCTTTAGCTTTAGTATTGCGATGGCTTATGAACTTGCCTAGAGTATAATGCAAACCATTTTAATCTCAAACAGTTCTTCCTGGGCAACTGAAATAGGAGGAAAGAAGTGGTAAGGACTAGAAAAAAATAGCATGGGAGTTAGATGTGTTGCTTACTTGCTAAGAATAGTTCATTGTTAGCCAGTGTAAGTCAGACAATACGAATGACAGATGTTAGAGGAAAAGAAGTGTTGACTAGATTAAATAGATCAGGCTTTTGCTAAATTCCCGGGGTGGAAGTGGTGTGGTACTATTACTAATAACAGCTAACTCTTCTACATACTATGTGCCAGGCACTATTCCAAGTAGTTTATATAGGTAACTCATTTATTTATTTATTTATTTATGTGGTACGCGGGCCTCTCACTGTTGTGTCCTCTCCCGTTGCGGAGCACAGGCTCCGGAAGCGCAGGCTCAGCGGCCATGGCTCACTGGGCCCAGCCGCTCTTAGACCGGGGCACGAATCCATGTCCCCTACATTGGCAGGCGGACTCTCAACCACTGCGCCACCAGGGAAGCCCTATATGTAACTCATTTAAACATCACAATTGTTCAAGGAATTAGATGCTATTGTCATCTCCATTTTATAGATAAATGAAATTGAGTCAGAGAGAGAGGTTTGGTAACTTACCCAAGGTTACGCAGCTAATAAGAGGGCTAGCCCAGATTTGAAATAAGCTTGGGTACATGCTCTTAACCCTCTGACTTGTAGGAGTATGTTATATTAAAGTATTATAAGATATTGGGACCAAATTTGTTTTAAAATAGGCCTGAGGAAAATGAAAAACAGATTTACTAATTATTGTGATCTTGGAAAACTGTATATCTTATTTGTGCCTCACCTTCTTCATCTTTACAATGGAGGAAGTAATAGTACCTTGCCTTAGGGTTACTTTGAGTAAATAAGTTAGTGCATGTAATGTGCTTAGAACTATGGCTGGGATATAGTAGACATTCAAATGTGAACTGCTCTTGCTACAATTGGACATATTCTAATTAAGAAGTCAATCATTTAGGGAAAGCTGGGGAGGACAAAAGAAAGGGGCTAATTAAGCTGTATATGTTTTGTATACTCCCTGTGAGCTCAAGTCCAAAAATGACTACTGTTGATCTTTCATCCATTTACATTGATGGGTCTTGACACATCAGTAGCTGTCAAATAATTGCTGGCTTGATACAACTTCTGAGATTCAGTACTAAAGGGCTTGACATAGAGGTTCCCTATGTTTTTGCCTGTCATTCAGTAAGAAGGAAGTGATTCAGTGGGTGGAACACTGTCATTTCTTTGAAGGATGAGAAAAAAGATAATTGGAAGGTAGAATTGAGAGGCTAATGTGTACATAGGGAGAGTGACTCAAAAGCTGATTTCCTTTTCAAAAAGTGAAGAAACCCATGGGGCCTAAGCATTCTGTATTATGAACAAGTATAGAAAAAAATTAGTTGTTAAATGAAGAATATTTATATTCATTTATTCTTTTGTCCTTCTCAACTTTGCACCTAATTATGGTAGTATTTTTCCCCCATTTAAAGCTGAAGTTTTTAAAAACTGAGGGAATGTTAAACTTAGAAATTCTAACTTAATACTGACTTTTTTTAAAATGAAAAAGCAAAATTGTAGTACTAGGAAACAGTATTTCTTTCTTAGTAGGTAAACCAAAGTCAATTTGTTAATACTTAATTCTGTCTTTGCTCAAATGGGTGAAAAATCTGACGTTGATTGTGTCAGACTTTCTTTTTAAACTGAAACAGGATGGACTGGCTAAAAATGCCAGTAGCTAGTCAAAATATTAGACATTAATCCATGTGTAATACCAAAGACAGACCTAGCAATAACCTGAGTTGAGATTTCTCATATATTCCTTTTCATATAAAAGAAACTCATCCAGTAAAATTATGATAAGGCTTTTTGCATCTCTTCCCGTTGTTCAGCATGCCCAGTGCCATTGGCCAGCTTTTAGGTTTTTGATGACCATTCACAGCCCTGTGTGCACTATTTCCTCTGCCTAAAAAGCCTTTCTCCCTAGTTATCACATGGGTAGCTCTTTGTCATTCTTCTGACCTTGGTTTAAATATCACTTTTCAGAGAGATGTTCTCTGACTACTCTATTTAAAGTGCTCAATTAATGCTAGCTGTTATTATTATTTATTAAATTAGTGTCCTATGTTGTTCTGTGTCTCCGCAGTCTGTTTCCTTCATAGCATTTACCACATTTTTTTTTTTTTTTTAATCTTTGGCTGTGTTGGGTCTTCGTTGCTGCGTGCAGGCTTTCTCTAGTTGTGGCGAAAAGGGGATACTCTTTGTTGTGGTGTGCGGGCTTCTCGTTGCGGTGGCTTCTGTTGTTGCGGAACATGGGCTCTAGGCGCACAGGCTTCAGTAGTGTGGCTTGCGGGCTCTAGAGCACAGGCTCAGTAGTTGTGGCGCACGGGCTTAGTTGCTCCGCGGCATGTGGGATCTTCCCAGACCAGGGCTCGAACCTGTGTCCCCTGCATTGGCAAGTGGATTCTTAACCACTGTGCCACCAGGGAAGTCCCGCATTTACCACATTTTGTGATTTTTTTCTTTGCTTATTGTCTGTCTCCACAGCTTGATTTTAAGTTCCATGAGGACAAGAACCTTATCTCTTGTTTGCAACTATATTTCCATCACCTAGCAGATAGCCTTATACATGGTAGGTGCATAGGAGGTGCTTAATATATATTTGCTGAAAGAATGAATCACTAGTATATCCCAATATTTGTGGAGCAAATAGGAGTAGAAGCAGATGATTAGCAATCATTGATTGTTTTAGTGTCACCACCTGAAATTCTCTCACTTTAGGAATTTGTTTGCATTATTGACTGTTAGTCTATTTTCACAACTTTATACCTAATTAAAAAAAATAGATTTAAGATATATTTGCCTGTAACTTACCTTAAAAGAAGGTTATATTTAACCAACAAGGACCTACTGTATAGCACAGGGAACTCTGCTCAATATTATGTAACAACCTAAATGGGAAAAGAAGTTGAAAAAGAATAGATACCTGTATATGTATAACTGAATCACTTTGTTGTACACCTGAAACTATCACAACATTGTTAATAAATTATAATGTAAAATAAAAAGTTAAAAAAGGTTATATTTTTAAATTGATTAAATTGAAATAAAATGCTGTAAAATAAGAAGTAGGCAAAAGCTGTTTGGTATAGGTGGTCCCCAGTTTATATACATCTACTTAACAAATGATCCACACACAGACATCTTCTGGTAGCTCTCTGCTCTCCAACCACCATGCTGAATTTGTTCCTGTTACTATTTCTTTGAAAGAAAGAGAGATTAAATTTGTTGGATAACTTCAGATTTATGAGTATAAGTAGGATAAAGACTCAAAGGATTTAGAGTTTAGATTTGGGGCTCATTCTGTCACTTATAGGTTCTGTGACTTGGGTCAACTTCCAAGCCTGTTTTCTCATCTGTAAATTGTACTGGGCTCAAAGTGTTGCTTCTGAGTTTCAGGTAAGATAATGTGTCAAAGAACTTTATAAGGTGTGAAATGCTATATATGTTGACTGGTTTGCCCTATGGACAGGATCATCTGTACAGATGAGCAAAGGGCCAGGTGCTCCCAAGTGTATCTTAGGTGGGTTCATTCTGTCTAAAATTATCCATTCACACAGTGCCTGGTTTTTACTGTTTTTAAAGTTTCCCCTTGTTATTCTGATTGAAATTACACCAACAAGAGATCCATTTAGATTAATAAATGTATATTTAATTATACATTTTTCTGGATTATTGAAATAATGGGCATATTTTGTTATAAAATTAGTTCAAATTACAGCATGCTAAAAAGGAAGAGTTAAGACCCTAAGGCTTTAGGGTCAAACTTAGAAATTCTAACTTCAGCACTTATCAGCCAAATGACCTTGAGCAAATTACATAACCTGTCAGAACTTCAGTTCATTTTGTTCTAATAACATCAACCTTAAGGATTGTGGGAAAGACGAACTGAGAACCTATGGTTCGGCACCTAGCTTGTGCCTGGCACAGGATAGAGATTGGTGAGTGTTTTATTTCCAAGGATACACAACTTGGATCAGCTGCACTGAGGAAATGAATGTTTCAGTACTCTGTTGTGAAAGTTAATCATAAAAGGCATAAGAGATCGATAGGCCCTTATTGTTTGTCACTCTGAACCTTGTATTCTGGAATATACAACTAGAGGAACTCGAAACAAGTACTGAACTACACATCTGTAACGTGCATGCAAGGGGAGAGGGAAAGTAGGTAATTGGAGCACACCAACTATTTCTGGGTGATCATACACCATTAAGAGCATTTAGAGCAGCGTTAAGGCAAAGAGATTCGGGTGGGGGTGGACACTAGAAGGAGGTTGATGGAAATTATTAGAATGGTCAGATGGTGCCCCAAATTGCTTTTTTCTTTATTTTAGAATATAAGCTAGGATTGATTTCAGTGCTTGGAGCATGGCCCTTCTGCATCTGTGACCCAGAATTTACACTTGTTCCATGATGCTGTAAGAAATGGGCTAATATTATAGGTTAAGAAACCTTTGGTAGGCTAGCCTGGGAATCTAGTCATAACTTTTTATAATTGTTATTTATTTATTTATTATTTATAAATAATATTTATTCAAAGTATGACTTTTATTTGGACTTTAAAACATCCTTTTTGAGAGCACAACTAGTTTATAGTTAGGAATTAACATTTTAAATTAATATGAAGTTCCCATTTGTTATTTTCCCACTTATTAAACTTATATATTCTGAATGGAATTAAAATTTGATAACAGTAGCTGAAATCGGGCCATTTATATTGATAAAACTTTACTCTGACATCTAGAGAATTCTTTTACATTTTTTAACCAAATCAGCCATTTTCTTTTGTGAAGACATATCATGGTTTGTTGCATTATCCAGTGGGTCACTTCTACTTAAATTCATAATAGTAGGAGAATGTATAACTTTAGCATTCAGTATTGGCAAATTGCTTTTTTTTAAAAACGTTTTGATTTTTTTTTTTTGGCTGCGCTGTGCGGCTTGCGGGATCTTAGCTCCCTGATCAGGGATTGAACCTGAGCCCTCAGCAGTGAAAATGTGGAATCCTAACCACTGGACCGCTAGGGAATTCCAAGGTTTTGATCTTAAAAATAACTTTAAGTTAAAGCTCTATATCATATTCGGTATACTTCCCCAAATTTTTTTGACATACAAAAAAAATTTTGATATACAAACAAATTTTTTGGTATACAATAGAGTTGGCCATAGGATTTCTTTAAACTTCCGTACATTGCTTGCTCTACTTCAAACCCACAAGAAAAGTTGGAATCATACAGTTAACATCCAAATACTTTTCATGGATTGTAAACATCTTACCACTTTTGTTTTATCTCTCTTGAGTGGGAGGTCAGTAGATAGGTAAGTGGTTAGACAGACAGACATAGGGGCTTTTTTGTTTTGTTTTGTTTTTTGTTTCTATAAATTGAGAGTAAGTGGCAGACATCATGACACTTCAACCCTGTGTACTTCAGTGTGGAACTGGCTGGTAACAGCATGTGAAAGCTGATTGTGTACATTTCTTCCCAGCTCTGCATCAAGTTGGTTGCTTGAAATCAGCAATGGTACCAGCATTTACACCATGGAAATTGGCAGTGCTACAAACCAGGGCTTTTTTTTTTCCTTTGCAGAGCCAGTCGTTAAACATTTACCATCATACCACTGTGTGTCTCCTTAAAATAAAAACATTCTCCTACATACCTGCAATACAGTTATCCCACCCAAGAAATCTATTGGCACAATGCTAATATCTAATATACTGTTTATATTCATATTTCTCTAGTTGTCCTGGTATTGTCTATAGTCATACTGCCTTTTAAGGAAGTAAGTTGCTTTCTGTTACAGAAAAGGAGTTAGACCCTGATGTTTGAACAACATTTAGAAAGCTCTTGGAGTACACCATAAGAATATGTAAAGGTACAAGTAAATAAAATGATTGGCTTCTGGAAAAAAAAATTAGGTCATGTAAATAGGACAGTTAATTAAGATTTTAGCAGATTTTTCCTTATTTTATTTAGCTTTAAAAAAAATTACCTGGACTAAGTAGATGTAAGAGGAAAATGAGTATTGGTGAAATTCTAAGACTTTTTCAATTGAAAAAGAATTATATTTTAAATTATTTTTGCATTGGGAAGAATTCCATTTTTAATCCTGAAGCTTCATGCTACCTATCTGACCTCATTTTTTGGTACTCTCTAAGGTTCCCTGTACTCTAGGCACATCGATCTTGCTGTTCAGTCACCACAAGCACATTGGCACCATGGAGACTTGGCATTTGCTGTTCCCTTTTGGAATATAAGTCTCATGACTGTCTTTTACTTCATTTGACTTTCTGCTCAGTTGTCAGCTCCTCAAAGAAGCCTTCCTAGATCATCCTATCAAAAGAGTACAGTTCTTTTATTGTCTGTTGACTCTGCATTACTCTTCATAGTCCTTACCACTGCTTGACCTGCTGTTCTATGTTTATTTATTTGCTGTTTTTGTTTTTCTCCCAATAGGAACGTAAACTTCAAGAGGGCAGGGACTTAGTGGTGTTTGTCCACTGCTGTGTTTCCCCATGCATGGACTGGTGCCTGGCATTTAGTAGCTGCTCAATAAATATTTGTCATTGAATGAATGCTTGCATGCATTTTAATATCTTTGTGGTGCAGCATAAAACTTATTACTGGAAAACTTTTTGCATTATTTTTCTGTGATTTGTTAGTTGTATAACTAAGAATTAATTCTACAGTGTCCATTTTTGTTTCTAAATGAGAATATTTATTCCCACTTCTCAAGGTTATTGGAAGGATCAAATGAGATAACTACAAACAAACAAACAAACAAACATAATACAAGATATTCGTAACTGAGTACAGTAAATGGTAAAAGTAATGTCTACTATCAGAGTTTGTAGGGAATGATTAATTTCAGCTGGGATGATTAATTTCAGGGCAAAGCCTGTCTTTTGGCAGAGACAGCAGCTGTATTGAGCCTTAAAAGTTTGATTTGGATAGATGGAAATTTTACAGAGATTAAGAGGGGAAAGATTGGAAGAGAGGACATGAGCAATAAAGATGTTTGAGGGCTAGCAGGTATACTAATGTGAATTGGAAGGGTTACTTAGGAATGAGGGGATTCGGGTTTTGAATGTCAAGCTAAGGACTTTGAGCTTCATTCATTCGATAGTGGGGCACCATTAATTACTGTTTTGTATGATTAAGAGAACTTTTTGGAAGAATAATTTGGCAGTACATTTATATAATTTCATTATAAACCAGAACAGAGATTATTGAATGTCCGACAGTCTTAAATTCAGTTTTTTAGCCCTCAAAATTACATTATTACCTGGTATTATAAAAATTACCTGACACTCATGTCTACTGTTGGCTGTTTTCTTCTCTATATGTTTTTCCCTTCACCACCATTTGTTGTAATATATGAGGGATTAGTGTGTATTGCCTTTTATGAAAATTCTTGGGAATATTAAGATGGCACACAATACCATGGCTATTGTTTTATGATATTCTTTGGTCAGAGTAGTAAACTGCACAGTTTATTTTAAAGTAGCTGTGTGTTAGAACAAATAAAGGGGAAAAGAACAGGATGAAGTTGGAGATTCCTTCTCTCATTCCAGACAATTGCTGGGAGAAACTTAATGAACTCTGTAGGATTAGAAGCCCTTGTACCTCCCAACTGCATGTGAGCATTAAGAGTAAGGAAATTCCCCACAATACTGATAAGCTTTTCTAGCTGTGTTAAGGAGAGAATGAACATATATCTTCTCCACTACCCAACCAAATAAACACTTATCACACCAAAGCTTCAAGAAAAAAATTTTGGTTATAAGAGGGGTTTGTTCAGCAGTGTATTGTGGTAGAAAGAGCACAGCAGGAAATCTTATTTTCCATCATTCATAACTCCTTTCTTAAAAATTGTTTCTCTGGGCATGTATGTTCTTAAGTTGGTATACTTGCTCTTCAGAAGTTGGAATAAGGAACATACCTGTGCCTTTGAGGAAGTATACTCAAATCTTGGTAGTTATTCTGTTGGTTGAATGATAGTCCTGGAGACATGTTTCTGTAGTCCAGCATATAACAACCCTGGCCTGTGCTGTTTCTTGTAGCTTATGTTGCAGAGTTCAGGGATCTGCCAGGGGACTCTGAATGACTAACAATGAAAAAAAAATCATCGGGTTACATCGTGGTACAGATTAAATTCCATTATGAAGAGCTCAGGACATGAAAATGCTTTTGTTATTCTGAAATTACTCTAAAAGTTATGCTATTGCTAGACAACAGATTTGGAAAGGTCCTTAGAGAGTGTGAATCTCTTTCATTTTTACAGTTGAGAAAACATAAGGCCCCCCAAAAAAGAAGTAACCTCTCTAACTACAAAAGTAAAACTTAAATTACCTGCTAGCCAGTTGAGTATTTTTCTGTACTCTGTTACCTCTAGCAAGATCACAGTTGCCTCTAGGTTCTGGCATCAGAAATGACATCATGATCATCCAGCCTTCCTCAAGGAACTTGAAAGAAACAAAGGCTAGGTGATTATATTTTAACATTCTTCTCAAGTAATGTATACATACTTTTAAAAGAAAGTCAAATCGTAATACATAGACTCAAAGTGAAAGAAATATTTAATCCTTGAAACTGGGTTGCTAAAAAGAGAAAGGAATATAAAGAAATTAGACATAACGCCTAAAATTTAAAAGTCAAGAAATAGTGTAAGCTGCTTATTAAGAATTATAGAGGAAATCCATCTTTAGTTTTGTCACGTGAAAAGCAGGGCTAGTAATAGTGCCTAAATAAAGGACTGTCATAGTGGTTAAATGAAGTAATCCATGTAAAGTGCTTAGAATAGTATTTGATTCTGAAGAAATATTCAATAAATGTTACCTATTATTGTTAATACATTAACATTTCTTCAACAAGTAAGGTAAGTACATGTTCTAAGTGCTCTGAAGGAAATATACAAAGGTTAAAGGGTGACAACTTAGGGCAGGGAGAAGACCCCTTTGGTTGGGATGATTAGCTAAGGCCTCTCTGAGAAAGTGAGGTGAGAACAGGAGCTAGCTGTGTAACGAGTGAGGAGAAGAACATTGCAGGCCAAGGGAGTAGTATGTACAAAGGTCCTGAATTTAGAAAGAGACTGGCATGCTTTAGGAAATGAAAGAAGACTAGGACACATACCACAATTTGGGCTTCCTTCACTAGAGTATTTGTTCTCCAAGGGCAGCACAGCATCTGACTTCTTCCCTCACACCTGTTATGGTGCTGGGCTCAGAGCTGGCATTTATTAGATGTTTGAGAAAACATTTAAGTGCCTATTGTGTACTTAATCACTGTCAGTGCTTTGTGGGTGAAGACCTGATCTTTCTTTCCCTTCCCTTCAGACAAGAAAGCTAGGACTAGTGAGCTGCATATGGTAACTTTTTTTTTTTTAAGGACATTTGAAAAACCTAATGCACAGTTGTAAAGTATTTCAGATATCATAGAATATCATAAATTTTATATTTTGACTCAGATCAGTGAGTTTCATGGAATAAAAAATTTACATTAAAAAATTAAGTTAACCATTTTATATATCTTTTTTTAAACCATTTTATATATCTATTTTAACCATGAAATTCACATTTTCTTGGGGGATGGGATGGATTAAATGCTACCTGGGATGGTCCTGGTTTTATGCCTGTTGCGCTTGTGTTCAATCCTATTTCACAGTTGTCTCCTTTCACTCTAAATGTGTCATTGTTTGGACAAAGAACTTTATGTTCACCCTAGTTATTAGCCATTTTATTGTCCTGCTAGTGCACTCAAATCTTGTCTTCCATTAACTTGTATTTTATTCTGTATTTAGCTAGCTTAAATATAGCTCAAGGCAGACAATTTGCCTCAGCTGTGTTCTGTAGGATATTGCATCTAGTATTTTATAATTTATGTGGACTCTTGTACTAAATCAAGGGATTGACAACATGGAATGTTGATTTGGTACAAAACACCTGGACTTTGTTTTCAGAAATTCTTGATTTCTAAAATGTTTCTACCAAAATGCACATATTATAGCAAAAAAAATATTTATTCAAAGTCATCTGAATTCTTATGAACAGTGCCTTCTGTAATAAACTTTAAATTAGTGATTACATAGTATATGGATAAAATGACTTATCATTTTTAGAATTTACTGTTAAATATGATAAAACTTTGGACAGTTAGATTCCTTTCCCTCTCTTCTCCTGAAACAAATATTCATTGAGCACCTCCTATGTGCCTGGCACATATGTGGTAGAAATATAATCATGAGCAAGAACTAACATGATCTTTGCCCTGTGGAACCTGTTGTCAAATGTAGTCTTTCCTGACTTTTTTTTCCCTGAGTCAACAGACAAATCAGGACTGGAGTGGTTACCCTGTACTGTTTTGGAAGAGGCGCAGGTGGGGAGTAGGGGAACTGGCCCAGAGGAAGAGAGTATCAGATGGCCTGCACAGACTTGTAGAACTTTGACGTTCCACTACCCTTTTCTATTTGTGGTTGTCTCAAATATTTTTGGTTTGAATATAGGGGGTATGTATGTATGTGTTGGTTGTTCTGTTTTATTTCGTTTTTGAGAATAAGGAATGGAAATTTATTCTCAGTAAGTGCAGGTTTCAATTGAGGTGCTTAGTTCATGAGGTCTTGTTGATTTTCCCCTCTAGGCGATGCAACTAAAACCTTCCTGGTCTAAAAGGTTAGAAACTATTAAGGTATGCAAAGTATAAGTACTTTGCACTGGCTTGCTGGGTAAAATAATTGTGTAAACTGAAATTGTATTGAAAGTGGAAAGCTTTGAGAGGTTGACTAGCATTTGTGTGAAGAAAAGGCTCTCCCTCTACACAAAAAAGTGTATTTAGTAGTTACAGAATTCATGCATTCTGGTGGTAAATCTCTAGCAACTACTTCTTTCTCAAACTAGGTAAAACTTAATATCAGCCTTTAATATATGCTTCCAAAGTCCATGTTGGTTGAATGTGATAAGGTAGAACCAAACACCTATTTGGGAAAATTAAGGGGGTGGTGGTAACTGAGAGGCAGTATCAAACGGAGCAGTAGGTTAAACATTTTTTTGACTGCCCACAAAGACAGCTGAAGTTCCTGCCCTATAACAACATTCCCTCCTCCTAAGCAAAACTCATTACTCAATCTTGCGCACGCAATGGTGGCTCATCTTTTCTTTTTCCTGTTTCATTTAAAAAGAAAATGATAGTCCCAGTCCCTTAAATTAATTTCACATTTAATCCTGCAGATTGTTTTAGCATTTAGAAGAACTAGAAAGACCTGGGTTAAAATTCTGGTTTTGTCACCTGCTCTATGTAAGCTTGATCAAATTACCTAACTTCTCTGAGCTTCAGTTTCTTCATTGGTTAAAATTGAGATAATAATGGTATTCATTTTATAGGTTTGTTGTAATGACATAACTTGAGTAAAGTCGTTGTATCAGGCACTTAATAAACACAGAATCAGTGGCTATTTTTATTCTCTCCGAAGTTTGTTAGCTTAGGAAACTGGGAGTGATAATAATGGTGAATCCTAATCAGAGGAAAAGTAATTCAGTTTTAGATACATTAGAGTTTGCAGTGATACAGGTAGCCAGAAGAGTTGTTATATCATTTGGAAACAAGACTATATGAAATAGTCTGAAATTAGCAAAATTTTTAAAAATGCAAGCAAATTATTAAAACTTTGAGGGCTTAGCAGTTGAGTCTTAAAGCTACATGAGGTTGTCTTAATTCCACATAACTAATTTACTTTACTAGATTTTTGTTAACATTCTCCAAAATTTTAAATGCAGAATCTGTCATTTGTATGACTATTGGCATAATTAGTAGAGGTAATGACATTACCAGTGATGGCTAGTTGTGGGGAAAAAAAACAACAACAAAACAAACCAGGACTTGGAATTAAACCTGGGTTAGGTGATTCTGTTTCTTCATTCTTATTTCACAAAGTTGTGATCATCTAAGGGACAAGTAAATGTAAGATACATTATCTGTATGGAAATACTTTTACTAAAATATCATTTTATCAGAATAAAAAACCCTTGATTGGTTCTAGGTTGATGGTATGAATCAAACATACCATTCTTTATAATAGCAGAAGGTTAACAACGTCCTAGATCATATCTTTAAAGAAATATGGGTATAGGTAAAGGGGAACCCATGTGCATCCTGGCACATATTTAATAATGATGATAGGGGACTTCCCTGGTGGTGCAGTGGTTAAGAATCTGCCTGCCAATGCAGGGGACACAGGTTCGAGCCCTGGCCCGGGAAGATCCCACATGCTGTGGAGCAATTAAGCCCGTGCACCATAACTACTGAGCCTGCGCTCTAGAGCCCGCGAGCCACAACTACTGAACGCACGTGCCACAACTACTGAAGCCCACCACCTAGAGCCTGTGCTCTGCAACAGGAGAGAAGCCACTGCAATGAGAAGCCTGCACACCGCAACCAAGAGTAGCCCCTGCTTGCCACAACTAGAGAAAGCTCGGGTGTAGCAATGAAGATCCAATGCAGCCAAAAATTAATTAATTAATTTTTAAAAAAAGAAAATAAATAATGATATTTTTATTAAGACCAAGTACTATAGGATATTAAAAATGGATTCTTATACCTGATCTTGATACTTATTAAATCTGACTAGTGTGTGGATATTATTAGAGTGTTTGTCCACTAGCTTAGATTATAAATAATCCCTGTTCTAGCTCATTTTAAACAATGTAGTATGAGTGATGCCAAAAAACAGGCTAGAACATTTTCTTCTCTCCAAGATCTTAGATTTTGTAAACAAGGCTCTGCTCCTGGAACTAATGTAGGTCATCATAACCCCAAATCTTTTGAAAGATGAGAATCCCAATTAAGTCTCTTAGGTACATTTTAATATTTTAAATTTAAGAAGTGTTTTAGCTCTTAAAAACACAGTATGTTTGGATTGTTGTTTGGCCACTTGGCTTATTGGTACCCTGTCATAATAAATACAAATCACTGGATAATCATTTCAGCAATAATGATCACTAGGAATCTCCGTGTGAGTGGAAATTAATATAGCTTTTTGTGGCTTAATTTATCCCAGTAGTGACCTGACAGCATAATTTTTGAATAAAAACTCTGATTTAATTAGAAAAACCATAAATTTCCCTAATTCCCCAAACTGTAAAATTTAGTTTTGTTTAGTCTTTCTTGCAAATAAGTTAGTGAGCTGTGAAACGTGTCGTCAAAGTGACATCATTTAACGAACTTAAAAAATATCAGTGTCGGGCTTCCCTGGTGGCGCAGTGGTTGAGAGTCCGCCTGCCGATGCAGGGGACATGGGTTCGTGCCCCGGTCCGGGAAGATCCCACATGCCGCGGAGCGGCTGGGCCCGTGAGCCATGGCCGCTGGGCCTGCACGTCCGGAGCCTGTGCTCCGCAGCGGGAGAGGCCACAACAGTGAGAGGCCCGCGTACGGCAAAAAAAAAAAAAAAAAAAAAAAATCAGTGTCATAAAAATCTTTCTTTGGTAGTCAAGATTTAAATTTTATCCCCACTGTTATTAATATGGGATACTACTGATGTATTGCCCTTTATTTGTTGGTATGTGTATGTGTGTATGCATGTACATTTGCTCTTTAGTAACATCTTATGGAACTGATGTTTGCAAAAGAAAAGAGGACACTTAAATTGCTTGAGAGCAAGTATTGGACTACATGGTTCATAACTCTTAGAGAAATTATTACTCCCACTTTACAGATGAAGAAAGAGCTGAGGTAGGTTAAATAATTTGATAGCACAGCTTGTTAAGTGGAAAGAACTTGAACCCTAGACTGTCTGGCTCTTCTCCATTATGTCTTGCTGCTTTAAGGGATCTTTTCAGTAATTACACTGGATTTTGTGCAAACATGTTTACTGTGCCAACCCGTAGAAGACTGACCACCAGGGATGACAATATCCTATTTGTGTAGCATTTTGCTGTTTTCAAAATAATTGTTTCTTGTCCTATTTGATCCTTGCAACATACCAATATTGCAGGCAAAAAAAAAAAAAGAAAAGAAAAGGAAAAAAAAAAGATTCCTGACTTAGACGTGAGCAATTTCAGAGAAGTGCTTAAGATCACAAAGCTCATTAGTGGTAGAGTTCAGACTAGAGCTCAGATCTGTGGTTCCTGGTTCAATGTTCATTTGTATAATACTCCCTTTATACTTTCTCTGAATCAGGTATGTGTTCTGTGACCATAAAGTAGTGAAGTTTTACAGATTGAATCTTTTATTGTGCCTTCACTATTGCTACAGCCTGGCTCCCTGTTTAGTAGTCAAATCCTGTTTTTCTGTATTATAAGTAGTGTATCAATGACAGTTCTGAGGTGTAATGGGGCTGTAGTGGTGGTTATTGAATGAGTAATAAGTGGAAAATGTTAACTTGAGATTTCTGTATTTAAACGTTATTCTTACGTGATGCCATATTTATCTTATGGAAATGTAATTATGAAAGGAATTGTTAGGAGCACACATGTTAGATTTAGGAAGACCTACTTCCTGGCTTTGCCCACTTAGTTCTGCTTACTTGGGTAGGTTACAAGCCGGTTTCCTTATCTCTCAGGATAGTTAACTACCATAGAGTCAGAAGAGATGGGCATGTAAAGAAATTAGCCCCATGCCTGGCCCGTGGGCCTACATATATAGCAGCTATATAATCATTACCTTTGAAGGGTTATTTTTTCCTTCTAGAAGGATATCTTTTTGTTTAAAAACTGTCCAAGCTAGCATGGTTATATCTAAGGTATTTTAAAAGTAGATAGTTTCCAATTATTTCTGCTAACAGAGGACACAAATGATCTGAAACAGTTGATAATTCAAATTTTTCCATTTTATATTTGGAATATGTACCTTAGAAAACTCTTATGGAAGATCTGCTTTCCTATTTATTTCCTACATTAGTATAATATAAATAATTTATATTTCTTGAACTGGTCTATGGAGAGTACAGTTATGACCACGCTGGGCAAAAAGGGGCTTTTTCATGGTTAAGTGTTGAGAATTGACAACCTGAGACTAGCACTTAGTATAGCATTTTATATTATTCAGATTCTTTTTTTTTTTTTTTTTTTTTGGCTGTGCTAGGTCTTTGTTGCTGCGTGCAGGCTTTCTCTAGTTGTGGCGAGCAGGGGCTACTCTTTATTGCGGTGGCTTCTCGTTGTGGAGCACAGGATCTAGGCGCGCAGGCCTCAGCAGTTGTGGCTTGCAGGCTCTAGAGTGCAGGCTCCGTAGTTGTCGCGCACGGGCTTTGTTGCTCCGCGACATGTGGGATCCTCCCGGAGCAGGGCTTGAACCCGTGTACCCTGCCTTGGCAGGCAAATTCTTAACCACTGCGCCTCCAGGGAAGTCCTATTCAGATTCTTAACTTGTAGACTGTTGAAATTATTTATAGCTTTGTGTACCAAGATGACCCAGGAAAAAAAGCAAGCATTCTTCAAAGTTATATAAAGTGCCATTTTGAAATTTATTTACCATTTAGAAAACTGGTAGCAGAGGAAGCATTTCACTAAATAAATCTCTTGGTTGGATTTTACTTTTTAAGGTGGCATGTCTCTTGGAGTTCATTTTATTCACTTATAATTACATATTTCTGATTAAAGTTAATATTTTTTCAATAAGTTCTCTTTGTAAATGTTAATCAGTAGTTTTAGATTATAGAAACAGGCTATCATTAGACTTTAATTAAAAAGTTTAAGAATTCTAACTGAAAGGAAGTATTCTAAAACAGTTTAGAGATTATATGTTCTTTTTTTCAAAGATATAGGAAGAAGTTAATTCTGTTTTTGTTTTTGTTTTTTTGTTTTTGCGGTATGTGGGGCTCTCACTGTTGTGGCCTCTCCCGTTGCGGAGCACAGGCTACGGACGCGCAGGCTCAGCGGCCATGGCTCACGGGCCCAGCCGCTCCGCGGCATGTGGTATCTTCCCGGACCGGGGCACGAACCCGTGTCCCCTGCATCGGCAGGCGGACTCTCAACCACTGCGCCACCAGGGAAGCCCAGAAGTTAATTTTGAATTATAAAGTTATTCATCCAAAAATTTTAAAAAATGTATTTCCTTTGACTTCTAGTTGTATGACTTGAGTAAATAAACATTTAGAGCTGATTTTCTTATTTGAACAATGCCGATAATGATACTTGTATTTACCTCCCAAGGTTATGAAATCAAATAAAATAGTATGTGGAATATAAATCAGGCATGGTGTTAGGTAAGCAATAATGTAGACAGATGTAGTACCTCCCTTTAAAGCACTTACAGTGTAGTGGAGGAGAATGTCCAACCAGTCTTTTTGCAAATAATTATTTAACGTTCTGTGAGCTAAGTACTAAGAAAAAAGTACAGGGAGCCTGAGACTAGTCTTGGCTCACAGAAAGCTGCCCTGGGGAAGAGAAATTTAATGGAGACTTATCAATGGAAGGGGTTGTGGGAGACAAGTCCTAGCAAAAGAAGAATAGTATTTGCAAAGACCCTAAGTTTTGAAGAGACTTAGTAACCAAAAAAGCAGTCTGGCTGGCAAAGAGCACCTTTTAACCTTCACAATAATCCTGTGAGTTAACTCCATTTTATAGATTAAAAAACTGAAGCTCAGAGTGGTTAAGTAATTTGTATAGTGTCTTACTGTTTGTAAATGGCAGATTAATATTTTGAACCCAGGTTGGTCAGCCTGACTCCAGCGTCCTTGTTCTCTCTACTATGCCATTCTTTCTCCGAGTCACTTAGCTCAGCGGTTATTGTGCTCCTAAACACATCTTCTCTCTTGTTATTTCTCAGAGGGCTTAGCAGCTCTCCCTCTGGCTAATTGTGGAGGCAAGGATCAGGTTCTTTCCTTACACTAAGGTAATAATAAGATTTAACTCTTATAGGTTATATCTCTTGTTTGTATACTGTAGAACTCCAGAGATCCTAAAAGCTTTTTCAAGGGTAGGAACTTTGTAGATTCTGGGGCTGATATGAAACTGCAGTGTTGTTTGTAGCCTCTCATTTAAAAATAGCCTCATGGTGCTCATGGGGTGCTTTAGTAGTGCCAGCATTTCCATCAGCCTCTCTGCCCTACCCACAAGACACTCCACATAAACAAAGATCTGAGTAATAAACAGCATGCTTCTGCTGTTGCCTCTGCCTACTCCCACAAACCCCTCCTGTATAGAAATCCTAATGCCACCACTAATAATGCATTTTATTGGAAGAATGCAAATTAAAAGGGTTCCATTGCTTTAAAAATTTGAAAAACACTATCCTAGCTTGTGTGAAGTTCAAGGGAAATATTTCCTAAATGAGGAATTTTTCCGATTCTTCATATCTGTTTATGTCCTACTACACTTGCATTGACTCCCCCAAACATCTTCGTAAATTGGGGATGGATTTTTGTTTTTGTTGTTAAAGCTTGTGGAGATAGTGTAAATTGGTACATTGAAGCCCAGTATTTGAAACCTAGGGGTAAAAAAATTCCTATGCCTTCCTGTCTCCAGATACTTTTATGATAGAGAAAATAAATTAATCCAGGCTCAGTGTCGTTGTTTTATATTTTATGTCATTGTCGTTTATGTAAGAAGAGATATTATTAATGCCGATACCTAGTTAAATCTTTTATTGTTGTCAGAGTTTATTAAGCAATTATTTTTTCCTTTTAAAATCTTTTTCTAAGCAATCTGTTAACCTCAATTTTTCTTGCCCTCTTAAAAGGCACTGCATAAATTTGAGGGAGGACTATTTTTAGGCCCTGTCTCATTTTAACTATCTAACTGGTCCTGCGTGATTTTCTTGGAATTTGTGAACTTTGTTGTAAAGTAATTCATAGTTCTAGGTAGATGGAGGTTGATGCTTTATCCTAATTGTCGAAAATTTTTGTATTCTTTGTTTTCAGAGGGTTTCACTTGGTAGAGCCTGATTTACTTGAAATGCGAAGTAATAAATTGATTCCCTCCACTACCCCTCTTTGTCCTCAGTTTTATGTGAAACACTGAAGTAAATGTTTGCCCTATGAATTTCTCTCCTTTTTAAAAGCACCCAGAGATGCACATTTTAGGGACTCATGCTAGAATACTTTGTCATTATCGTTCTCCTGATCTGTCCTTTCACGTTGCCTAAACACAGCTGAGTTGGTAAGAGGAGCAAAGACAACAAGATACCGCTGCCAAGCAGACAGGAAGCTGTAGTGGACCTAGCGAGCAGGGGCGGCAGAGCGTATCCTCCATCCAATCAGCTGTGAGTGCTGTTGCTATGTGAGCTCTTACTCTGCTGCCTTTGTGAAAAACCTTACACAGAGGGAAGCGGAATCAGCACCCACTGCTGAACATTTGTTTTAACCACTGCAGACATCTGGATCCCTCAGTTACTGACTGTATAGCTATTGACAGCCAGAAGGCAACTTATTTTACACAAGGATTCCAGTATGGTTTTCAGTGGAAACAAAGGGCTTCACAGAGAAGGTGTGTAATGAAGTGTTTTCAACGGCTTTATTTTTAAGCTTCCAATTTTCTGTAGCTGTTTACAGTTGTAGTGTTTGATTTGCGTGGATTTTTAATAAATAGGTCCAGGAAAATGATCTCAGGTTGAAAAACATTGAACTTAGGGAATTTTCTTTAGCTTCATATAGCCTGTTTTCTTTGAACAGCATTGCTTAAAAGATTTTTAAAATGCTGATCTGAACAATGAGTAGGGAGAAAAGAAACCAAAATACAATATGCTTACTTTAATGGGGAAAAAAATATGATAAAAATGAGAAAACTGGGACGAGAATGAGGTTTAGACAGAAGTATTAACTGTACTTGGGGGTAGGAGGTGTTTTTAAAATAAAAGCTGTTAAGGAGAATGTATTTAATATAAGTTACGTATTTTTAACTGAAATTCATTGTTTCTGAATTTGACAGAGATTGTCAGAATTTAGCTTAGTGAGAATTTTGACATACTTTTGACATGGTGTCTTTCTATAAAGGATTTGTGAAGATGCTACCTCAAATTGTATAACCTCTTAATTATTTGATCTGTTGGCTAGTACTTTCTCAGTTCAGATAAAGGATAGTAGTAAAATCCAACTGCAAAGGTAGTGGCATGTTCTATTAAATGTCCATATAGAAAACTGAAAAAATAAAGAATTTTGAAGACAAACCAGAAATGTTTAAGATAATATTTTAAAATTAAAGTAAACCTTAATTAAATATAATAATTCCATATCTGACTTAGTTAATACTGCAAATATAGTACAGTCTTATTAAATTGAACCTAATTCAATTTTGTAATAATTGAACAGAATATGGGTTACAGTTTATGAGATCTGGAAAAACCAGTTTATCCAACTAATTATAGGCAAGTTTTAAAATATCTTAGATATAAAGAAAAGTTTTACATAATTTCAAATACTGTGAAATTATATTTTATATAGTTGATTTAGCTAATGATTCTTTTAAATTAATTAAAGCAGAACAGAATACTAATTAGTATATTACCCATTTATGAACAATTTTCTTTTGCTTATCCAGTTTCACCCAGTTGTGTAAGTGGCTCCTTTTTAATTCACTAGGTAACTTATGTCTGAATAAAATTAATATAATATAAATTCCAAGTTAATATTCAAGCTTTATTTTTTATCTCTACAAATGATATATTTTGGAATAGGATTGGTTTTGATATTGTTGTTCTCTTCAAGAAGTGCTTGTCATTAGGAAGGGGTAGCATTATTTTATAAGAGAGGAGAGATATATCTTTTCTTGAAAAGAACTCAAAATACATTTCATGCTTTTGCGCCCATTACTGATCATTTTTAAAGATACATATATATTTATAGTAAGTTAAGGATTTCAAATAGGAGGTGAAAATTTACAAAATAAATTGGCCTTAAACGTTAAAAAAGTGTTTTATGTGAGCCTACATGTTGCTAAACTTTAAAAGACTGGCATTTCTTAGTTTTTTCAGTTCGTTACGTGTACCCCCAAACTTGAACTTGGTAGGAGTTACAAAAATTATGGCAAAATAAGGAAAGCTATTATAGTTTTTGGACTTGGTGGCCTTTGCAATATAAAGCACTCATTTGCAGAAGAGGAGCTATGAGAAGGGCAGGGATGGGAGGCAGAGGTATGCTGAGTAGACCCAAGATCATCAAATGTAGCTCTAACCACATGGAAGTCAATCTAGTTTCCATTTTTTTTTAGCTATCACTCTCATCAACTACTATTTTATTTTTTAATATACAACCACAAAAACCAAAATGTTGCTTGAACTGGTTTACTACTCCCTTTTCCTTGGTTTATTTCTTAAGAATTAACAGACTTTCCAAGAGCAGGGTGATTTCATTCATATGCTGCAAAAATAAAGGTACATGATATTGGCAAGAAATTTGGATCTACTGTTGTGTCACACAAAAGCTTTGCCTTGTGTTGCAGGAGGAATAGTCTTGGCAGAATCCCAGATTTTATTCCTGGGCTCAGCCCCTAAAGATGGTTCTTACACGTCTTAACACATCTGAAAGTTCCTCTGGTCAAGGCTAGTGACACTGCTAGCATATTTCAACTCTTTGAATTTATCTGTTATTTGACGATAGAATTTTAATTGTCTTATTCTGTGCCAAATCTTTAAATTAACTATACTTCTTTGTACTTGAAAATAGAAAAATACTTCAGTTCTCAAAAATAGTGATTTCTTTTTTCTCTTAGCCACTTGATACAGTAGCAAATAGAAGTTCTTATATTTATCAGATGCAGTGTGATTGCTGTAACAGATTTTATTTTAAATAAAATAATTTTTTTTGTTTATTCTTAAATAACCAGGCAATAATATGAAAATAGTATTTCATTTATAGTTCTTCAAAAAAAATTCTGTAATTTAAAATTTCAGGCTGGGAAGGGGTAACAATCTGAGTATTTCTTTCTCTTTTGGTCTTTTGTGAAAAATCATTCCTACAGCAAGTATTATCCCAAACGTTTGATTCCTACAGGTATGCTCTAAGTGCTCTATGATACAATGTTTCTTTGACTCCTTCTTGCAGAAATTCCATCACTTGTTCATGTTCTGAATCCAAAAAAGATTTGATTATTATAGTCAGCTAGGCAGGGAAGTTTTGTCTTAACAGCACTTTCTTTTTTAATGATTTTTTTTTTTTTTACAAAAGTTTATTCTTAAATGTACAATAGGTTTCAAGACAACACTTCATTCTAGCTATAGGTGGCAACAGATGTTATGGCAGGGAATCCAGATGTTTAATCCAGATGTTTAAACAGGAACGGAATTAAGGATCATCATTGCCTCAGGCACAAGGAACAGCTTACTTTTTTTTTTTGATAAGTAGACATATTTGATAATATATGGTAGCAAATCTAGATTCTCATTTCTTACCCCTGCCCCCCACCCCATAGATTGTTGTTGCTGCTGCTGTGTGCACATGTGTATGTGTGTGTGTGTTGTTCATTAACTTGCCTGGACACAATACGTGGAGTCTAGAAACAGCTTACTTTTTACCAGATTTCTTAATTCCACCTGTGCCCAGGGGGCCTTTCCTCGCGGCCTTTACTTTTAGCTCCTCCAGTTTCTTTTGCTCCTCCTTCAGTTTCTGCTTGAATGCCTTATCTTCCTCATCCATCTCCTTGGTTTGCATCTTGGGCTGCTTCAGGGGCTTCTTCTTGCCACTTTCGTGGCCCGACGTGGCGCCTGCCGCCCCTTCCCCAGACCCTGCCACCAGATGCCTCTTAACAGCATTTTATCAAGCATTTTCATGTTGCAACAGTGTTATTGCATAAACTATATTGCTTTTGCAAGAGCATAGTAAATCTTTTTTTTTTAAATCTTCAGATGCCGTTGTATCTAAAATCAAAGACCCAAGTTTTAAAAAACATAGTCGTTTACTGTACTGCTTGAATCTGATTATATAATCCTTTGTGGTGAGGCTGAGTTATAAGTGGTAGTATGATGACTGTTACTTGAGAAACTGGAAATGTTGCCTTGTTGCTCACTGGTCTCTATTTTACTCATTTAAAGACTTCTGAACATCAAAGGATTTGAATTATAAGGTTTATGATAAGCACAGGGACATTAAAATTATAAATTACAGGAAGTAGTCAAGATAGGGTAGAAAAAATAGCCGGGCCCTAAGGGTCATACATAGTTGGGCCTCAGATTTTGCTCTAGGCATCTTGTCATCCAGAGTATGAAAGGGGAACTCCGCCAGTTATTTACAATCATTGTTATTTATATAATTTTTTTTGCTAAATATTAACCATTCTCTTTTCTTTAAAATTATTCTACATTTTTAAATTCTGAGAATTTTAAGTATAGTTTTTTATATTTTTCCCTCTAAATTTCACATATGCAGATATACTTTTATGCAGATGTCTCAATTTACTTTATGACCCAGAAAGTTGTGGAAGTTTGGGGATTTGGGCAGAAGAAAGGGCAAGGCTGATAGGGAAGTATGCAACTAAACCTCTGAAGAAAGATAATAGTCAATAATGGCAAGGAAATAATGAGTAAATGGGAAGATAAATGAAGAAGAGAAGGCAGAAAAAAATTTGTTTGATGTAGTGTTATTTTTGGTGTGCGTGTGTGTGTGTGTGCACACCTGTGTGTGCATACAAGTGCCCACAAGTGCTGGGCTGACTGACTAGAGTTGGTAAATCCACTGGGGATTTGTTTACCGGGAAGTAACTCATTTCTAACTTTTCTTTTGAATTCCTCAACTAGGATTGGGCTAAGGGTGACCTTGTATTTACCACTCATTGATGACAAGGGACAAGCCAGCTGTCTGGAAGCCAGAAATTAAATATTGTCACATACGTGATGAATGTAACAGTTTTGAAATATAAGAACTTACAGAATAAAAATCTGGTGGTGTAGGGCTAAAATTTGAAAACTCAAACTTCTAAGCCAAAATGTTCAGAAAGTGCTCTTTTGTCATTTTAATAAGTACACAAAATTTCAGATTCTTTTCAGCTGAGCACAGTATTTTCATTGCTTTGGGTGGTGATAATTTTAAGTTATTTTGGGAGAGAGGGTTAATCTGGGTTCCCATCCTGGTTTTCATATTTTCATCAAATGCTAAGATTTTGTGATTCTTATGTAAACTATTGTTTTTTTATAAATTTATTTATTTTATTTATTTATTTTTGGCTCTGTTGGGTTTTTGTTGCTGCACACGGGCTTTCTCTAGTTGCAGCGAGCGGGGGCTACTCTTTGTTGCGGTGCGCAAGCTTCTCATTGCGGTGGCTTCTCTTGTTGCGGAGAAACGGCTGTAGGTGCGTAACACAGGCTCTTAGTTGCTCCGCGGCATGTGGGATCTTCCCGGACCAGGGCTCGAACCCATGTCCCCTGCATTAGCAGGCGGATTCTTAACCACTGCGCCACCAGGGAAGCCAACACAAACATATTTAGTCTGCCAATTTGCTGAAGATAAAGTTTAGCTTACTGAGGATTAGAGAACAAGCAAATGTAAAGAAAAGACAGTCTCTTGCAAGTGTACTCCATTTTTTCACTGTCAATGCATTCAGTGGTACTGCCCAAGTGGCTTCTGCATTGGGTCCAGAGACTATTTCACATCTAACAAAAAGGGTAGGAGAACCTTTTTAGAAATAAGTATCCTGATTTTACCTGATTGCATTGCATTGGTATATTTGTTTACCTTAAATCATTTTTTTCTGAAAAATGTCCACACAGAAAAAGAAAAAAAAGATTGCTCTATGTCATTGTTTCTCATTTAGGGTACTAACCCTTTTGAGAATCTGCTGAAAAGTATCAACCCTCTTGCTAGGAAAAAAAATGCATCTGTGTATATACATACATAATTTTGTGGAAAATATCCAGAGGTTCATAAATTCTCTTAAGTTAAGAAATCTTGTTAAACATAATTTGCCTTTAGTCAGAGAATAAAGGCATTAATTTTAGAGAACTGAGATTTAAAACAAACTGGATAAGAACTTCAGGATATGTATACGAGCAAAGTGTTAAGTAGTGAACATGGGATGCTGTTTTGTAACTTCTGAGGAGGGGGAAAATGTTCTATCATGTACTCTGTACATTAATACTCTTGCAAATGGATTTGTCCTAGGGAGTACCCCATATTCCTGCGCTGACTCCTATATTCTGGATGGGCTTCTGGTAAAGAACCTAGTACAAAAGGACCAGGCCTGGAATGTAATATCTAGGTCCCCAGCACCTACATATCATCTCTGAGTTGCAGACTGAGATAAGAGGAGACCTAGAAGACACCTCCTATGGCCTTAGGCTTTTACCTGGATGCTCTTCCAGAAATAGCTCTGCCCTAGAGATGACAGGTCCACTGCAACAGATGTTACCTAATTCCATCTTTGTTCAAGAGAACTGAGCAGAACTGATCTTAGTGTGTATGTGCAAGTTTTCAACTCTTAACTAAAAACAACTCTCTATCCACTTTTTATTTGTGCTGGAGTTTTAGGGTTCACACATACCAACACACAGTCAGTGGAAAATATGAATGTTAAGAGTACTTAAAAGTAGGAATCATGCATGTGGTAGAGGGAAGGAGATTGAAAGGACAGGATGTATTTTTGGGGACTAGCCTATGTTGTAACCATATTCCCACGAGATAAAAATGTAAGAAAGACTAAATTAGGTTAAGCTTGAGAGTAATTTTGGAAAGTTATGTGCCAGTTATCTGGGATTAGGAAAGCTGGAACAAAACAAAACAGAACTAGAATAGTGGATTGTTGCTTTTTTAGCACAGGGTCATCTTTTGAGTGTATAGCTAAATCTAGAACTTGTGGTTTTGAGAGACAGGACTTTGTTTCCTTTTTTTTTAAAAAAATAAATTTATTTATTTTATTTTTGGCTGCGTTGGGTCTTCGTTGCTGCGTGTGGGCTTTTCTCTGGTTGCAGCGAGCAGGGGCTACTCTTCGTTGCAGTGTGCAGGCTTCTCATTGCGGTGGCTTCTGTAGTTGTGCAGCACGGGCTCTAGGCACACGGGCTTCATAGTTGTGGCACACAGGCTCAGTAGTTGTGGCACACTAGCTTAGTTGCTCAGTGGCATGTGGGATCTTCCTGGATCAGGTCTCGAACCCATGACCCCCTGCCTTGGCAGGCAGATTCCTAACCACTGCGCCACCAGGGAAGCCCAGGATTTTGTTTCCTTTTGTGGCAGTATTTTCTCAGCTTTTTTGTCCCATGGTTCTTTCTGCATGTGGTATGGAGTGATAACACCCTATATGGGAATATAGGAATATTCCTACAAAAGTGGAAAGGACAATATTTTCTACTTGAGGATTTTCAGGCCCTGAAAAAGTGGTGAATTAGGCTTAATGGTTTACACAGAGCACAGAGAAATTAAAAAATAGGGTCAGTGCAAGTAAAAAGGAAATGAATAAAATCTGTGTAGCTCTAAGTTTGTGCCTGTGCATCTATGATACGTGGCTAAAAGCACAGTTCTGGCAGCCTGAACTTAAGGAGGCAAAACAAAAGAACACCTCAGTAACACTGACTAGGTCTAATTCTTTCTTTCTTTTTTTATTTTTTGGCCGTGCCACACAGCATGCGGGATCTTAGTTCCCCCACCAGGGATCGAACCTGTGCCCCCTGCAATAGAAGCGCCGAGCCCTAACCACTGGAACACCAAGGAATTCCCTAATTCTTTCATTTTAAATATCAGGCCTTCTGGGCGCTTTTTCTGATATCTGAGATTGAGTTCCCACCTAAGCATTCTAGTAACACCTTTATTATCTATCAGGCATCACCCTGAATTAGACTATCTGAATGTGCTCCATAAGACTGTCTACTTGAAGGCATTCTCCCATTGCCTTCTGGAGAAGAGCTGGATTTCACTTGAATTTTTTGACATGCAGATACCTCTTTTTTCCACTCTTACCTTATAGCCAGTCTTTAAATTACTTAAAATACAGTTTTCTTTCTAGAGCTTAAGTTGCCCCCAACTCATCACATAAGCAATCAATAGGTTGGTATGATGAATTCTCTGTTATCCCTTAAAAGACTGTTGAGGCCTAGAAATTCCAATAACCAATATGGAAATTAGAACTCAGAAAGTACTCTCTCTTTTTTATTTTATTTTATTATTATTATTTTTTGTGTGTGGTACGTGGGCCCGTCACTGCTGTGGCCTCTCCCGTCGTGGAGCACAGGCTCCGGACACGCAAGCTCAGCGGCCATGGCTTACGGGCCCAGCCTCTCCACGGCACGCGGGTTCCTCCCAGATCGGGGCACGAACCTGCATCCCCCACATCGGCAGGTGGACTCCCAACCACTGTGCCACCAGGGAAGCCCCTCTCTTTTTTATTTTTTAAAATGAAAATGTATTTGTCCTGGGCTAGAGATGTGGTGATTACCTAATGCAATTTCTTTATTTTAAAAACAAATATTTCCTTGTCCCGTTTAAGAAAATTATATAGATAAGGGCATTAAAAAAAAAACTCACAAAAACTATTTCAGTGCAAAATGTCAAATCCAAGAGAAGAATAAAATGATAATTATCTGGAAAGGGTAACAGCAAGCCTTTATCACTTTAACCAGAAATAAGCTGAAATAGGCAGAAAACAAAATATGATGGAACATTAACCATTCAGTATTTCAACAAGTGTTTGAGAGCTTCTTCATGCTAAGTGCTGTGCTGGGTAACTGTAAGAGAGTTGGTCCTTGTTCTCATGTAGCTTAGTGGGTTAGAGAAGAGAGGCAAATAGTGATTTATTTTTATCTGTGCTAAGTTTTAGGAAGGAAAAGCATAAGGTACAATGAGCTCTTCTCCTAAAAACAATAAAACATCATGGGAAGGTATAATAGGACCAGATGAGCTGAGATAAGACCTAGGGAAGAATTGTGTATTTAAGCTGAACTAGAGCTCATTGCATTATTTCATACCCTGTTCTTTTTTTTTTTTTAAACATCTTTACTGGAGTATAATTGCTTTGCAGTAGTGTGTTAGTTTCTGCTTTATAACAAAGTGAATCAGCCATACATATACATATATCCTCATATCTCCTCTCTCTTGCGTCTCCCTCCCACCCTTCCTATCCCACCCCTCTAGGTGGTCAAAAAGCACCGAGCTGATCTTGCTGTGCTATTCGGCTGCTTCCCACTAGCTATCTGTTTTACATTTGGTAGTATTTATAAGTCCATGCCACTCTTTCACTTTGTCCCAGCTTACCCTTCCCCCTCTGCATGTCCTCAAGTCCATTCTCTCCATCTGCATCTTTATTGCTGTCCTGCCCCTACGTTCTTCAGAACCATTTTTTTTTTTTAGATTCCATCTATATGAGTTAGCATATGGTATTTGTTTTCCTCTTTCTGACTTACTTCACTCTGTATGACAGACTCTGGGTCCATCCACCTCAGTACAAATAACTCAATTTCGTTTCTTTTTATGGCTGAGTAATATTCTATTGTATATATGTGCCACATCTTCTTTAGCCATTCATCTCTCGATGGACACTTAGGTTGCTTCCGTGTCCTGGCTATTGTAAATAGAGCTGCAATGAACATTGTGGTACATGACTCTTTTTGAATTATGGTTTTCTCAGGGTATATGCTCAGTAGTGGGATTGCCGGATCATATCATACCCTGTTCTTTTAATCTGTAGAACTTTGATCAAGTGGTAAAGTTAAATTTTTAACTTCATGAGAGTAGAGATTGTTAGAAAATGTAATTTTAAAAACCCATGCACAAGTGTAACAAACAAATCTAATTTTGAATGAACTTAATAGCAAATTCTTTATGAAGAAAATTTTTAAATTCTTCCAAAGAATATTTTAGAAGGCTTGTATAAATGGTGAGATTTGAACCTTTAAAATGCAGTTTTAAAAAAGTTAGTTGAGGTCTTCCCTGGTGGCACAGTGGTTGAGGGTCCGCCTGCTGATGCAGGGGACGCGGGTTCGTGCCCCGGTCTGGGAAGATCCCACATGCTGCAGAGCAGCTGGGCCCATGAGCCATGGCTACTGAGCCTGTGTGTCTGGAGCCTGTGCTCCGCAAAAAAAAAAAAGTTAGTTGAAGTGATTTTTGAGTCACTAGCTGTAATTTTTGGGACTCATTGGTAAATTAGTGGGGTATCAAGAATGGAAAAGCAGTAAGAGTATTAGGAGAGTTGGAGCACAAAGGATGAATCACCTCCCTACCACAAAGTTTTTCCATGGTGTGGCTTTAAGAATACTGGAATAGTTGGAGAGAATGATTAAAACAACCGAGGTGGGGCTATGAGGCTTGCCAGGAGGGGAGTGCTGGAAACAAGAAAATTATAGTGATTCAGTGGAATACGGAGGGGTGGGATATCTTGAGGTGGCTCTGGGAGAGAATAAGATCAGGTGAGCCAGACCATTGGATGCATAAAGGGCATTAATGACAGATAGCGTCCTTATTTTACCTCGTCTCTCATTGCTTCTCTTTATGCAACCAACGCTTTGGCCAAACTGGGAATGGTGAGGGATCAGATATGGGAGATTGTTAATAGAAGCAGTCAGACTTTACTTATTGGAGGCGGGAGAAAGGGAGGAGGCATAGATAATTCTAAGATTTTGAGTCACAGAAAGCAAAAACAGCTGTAGTTGGGACAAGTTTTGTACTCTGACCAGCACCCCCATGATTATTTTTAGTTTGTGGTAGGCTAGATGTACCAGGATTAGTCTGTGCTTGTGGACAAAGTGGTACTGACAGTAAATGGGATGATAGTATTTTATAACTCCAAAAATTGGCACATGTAGAATCAGATATTATTTAAATTGGAAGGGGCCATCTAGTTTCACATTCCTTCATTTTACAAGTGAGTTTGTGTTTAACTGACCTTTCCCAAAGTCTTGGAACCAGTTCATGACAAAGCTGAAATTAGAATCCAGATCTTCTGACTTCTAGTATAGCATTTTCATACTTTTTGCAAGTTATTATAAAATTTTTTTCATTTGTCCTCTGTTTTATTGAGAGATCTGTCAATTTCAAGATCTGTTACAAGTATAAATGTTAGTGTTAAGATTTATTTAGCTATCAAAATTTAGGTAAAAGATCTAAGTTAAATATGGAATTAAAGCATGTTGGCAAGTTTATCTTCTAAACAGAGGATTTTAAAATAATATAACAATAAATAATTGCTTGATGATAATAGCTATGCTCGACTGATGATAGTTCTAATTGTGTGTATACTGGCTGAACTAAAACCAGTTTAATCTGGTTCTAGGAAATATCCTGTACTTGGCTGATTGAAGTTGACAATAATGACCACAGAGTTATCCAATAAAACGTTAATTAAAAGCATTACATTAGCATTAAATCCCCCTGCTTGATCATTATCTTTATCAAAGGATACTGTCTTTGGCAGAGTTACCCATTTTAAAGGGGAAATAGAGCAATATGAAACTGCCTTTGAGGAAAAAAATTAGAGAGAAAAAAGTATTGTTTCTTTTCTTACCAACCTTGTATATAGCAAGGTGATATCTTTACAATAGCCATTTACAGCTAAACTGCAACTTCCATTCAAAATAATTGATCTCCCCACATTTGCACAGAGGTTAATGAATGAATCCACTTGAACAAACAAATGGTTAAAAGGGTGGCATTGTCTCCCTGCTTCAACCAGTTGGATCACTGAAGGAACCAGTGGGTATTCTTTCTTGGTGCTATTACATCATCTCATTTTCTTTTTGGCAAGCTATCTTTCTCATTGACTTCTGGTCCATTGCCCCCTTTTTTTTAGAATTGGCAGTTTTCCACTTTTGTGGAACATGGTCTCTACCCTCCCTATCATTGCTCCTTCAAATGATAGACAAGCTTCTCAGGCTGATTGAAGTGGGAGCAGTAGAGAGAGAAAGAGGAAGAACCCCCAGAGAACTGTAGTTGGGCTCTTGGTTATTATTCACACAGGGCCTAAAGTCCAGTAGTTTTCAGGGTAGTAGTAGTTGGTTCCCAAAGACTGGTCCTCAGACCTGTGCTAGTCTAACATAAGCTTTTCATTTGTCCATGGCAAAGATGGCAGCCTTTCTCAAGAGAGACTCCTTTTTCTGGATCATGACTGTTAAATTTTTGTTATTTCTTTTATGAAATGATGGTGAAAGTAAAAAGATAGATAGATAGTACTGTTTTTCTTTCTAATTTTGCTTTTAAGAAGTAAAGTATTTAAAAATCTTCAGAAGCTTTAGAGAGCTTATTTTAGCAAACTTTAGCAAACTTATTATAGTTTTTTATATTGTCATTGTTTCAGATCATCTTTATATCAGTTTATACATTATTGAAAAAAGTCTTAAATATAATATTGTATGTATTGCTGTTTAACTTAATGGATTTTGAGTGCATTTTTCTAAATAATATAATTATTTTAATGGCTGTTGGATATTCCATCATGTTGACATAACATCACTCAAACCATTTTTCATAGATAATTAAAAAAATTATTTTTAACTTTACTATTATAGTAGATAAAACATGGATTTTCAACATGGTTTTAATTGGTATTTCTTTGCTAGAGAGAGTAAACATTCCTCTCTATGTGTTTACTCTTTTTATTTCACCTTATGTGAATTCTTTCTCTTTTCAACTTTTGAAATAGTAAGTTTAATTAAAATAGCATATAGAATAATATAATATAAATAGGAACACTTTGTCAACCATATAGTATAGAAATATTTTCCCTTTTTTATAAATTTATTTTATTTATTAATTTTTGGCTGCATTGGGTCTTCGTTGCTATGCACGGGCTTTCTCTGGTTGCGGCGAGTGGGGGCTACTCTTTGTTGCAGTGCGCAGGCTTCTCATTGCGGTGGCTTCTCTTGTTGCAGAGCACGCACTCTAGGTGCATGGGCTTCAGTAGTTGTGGCACGCAGGCTCAGTAGTTGTGGCACGCAGGCTCAGTAGTTGTGACTTGCGGGCTTAGTTGCTCCATGGCATGTGGGATCTTCCCGGACCAGGGCTCGAACCCGTGTCCCCTGCGTTGGCAGGTGGATTTTTAACCACTGCACCACCAGGGAAGTCCCCTTCTACCTTTTACCTTTAAGAAATATAAAAAGAAATATATAAAATTTAGATTTAAAACATTTTAATCTGCCAATATTTTCCTTTGTGTGTATTTTTCTCTTGCCAAGCTGAGAAAGGTCTCATTATTCCACAGGTCAAATAAATACATATTGAATATTCTGCTAGTTTTCCCCGTTAAAATTTAGATGTGATTCTTTTTACTTGTGAGGTATTTATTTTGATGTATGATCTAAAGTGCTATTTCTCAAAGTATGATTCAGAGATCACCTGCATCAGAGGCATAGAGCTTTCTTATTAAACATGCAGACCCCCTGAGTCAGAATCTCTGGGAGTAGGACCTGGGAATATACATTTTCTGCAAGCTCCTAAGATGATACTTGTATTAGGATCCTATTTCTGCTGTAAGAAATTGCCACAACTTTATGGCTTAAAACAACATACATTCATGGTCTCACAGTTCTGGGGTCAGAAGTTTACAATGGGTCCAGAGGGCTGTCTTCCTCCTTCTGGAGGCTTTAGGGGAAAGTCTGTCTCTTTGACTTTTATAGCTTTCTAGAGGCCTCCTATTTTCCTTGGCTCATGGCCCCTTCACCAGTCTTCAGAGGTAGCAATGTAGCATCATCTTTCACCTCTACCTCCTGCCTCTTTTTTATAAGGATTTGTGATTATGTTGGGCGTACCAGGATAATCCAGGGACCCCTCCCCCACCATCTCAAGATTAACTTAATCACATCCTCAAAGTTCCTTTTCAATGTAAAGTTACATATACACAGGTTCCAGAGATTGGGACATGGACATTTTTTGGGGGGTCATTACTCTGTCTACCATAATATTTAGAAAAATTAAAATTTGAGAAACACTGGTATATGGTAGATACTCAATATTTTTCCCTTAATCACTGTATATATATTTGAACTGTTATTAAATAATATTGTTGTGTCTTGGAAAGTTTATATAAGATAGAGGTCTTAAAGTTTTATATATAATTAGTCATCTTAGGAGTTCTCTATTTCAGTAGTCTTTTAAAAAATATCTAGCAAAGTAAAAAGTTGGTAATGCTCTAGTTTTTATGGTAGGTATTTCTTATCTGTGATTTTAAAATCCTTTAAAGGCATGTATCTTTATTTGATTCTCACTGCCCCGTCCCCCAGTTTTGAAAAATTTGATTAAAAATTACAGTAATAGTACATGGTGTTTGAAAAAAAATTCAAACAAACAAAAAGTGTATAAGCAAATAGGGAAAACTCCTTACCTCTTCCTATGCCTACTTTCCCAGGGATAAACAGTATCTATAGTTTTGTGCTTGTATCTTTACTCTTTCTCCTGTCCTCATGTAAGTATATATAATATTAGATGTCTTAAAACTCTCGCAGGCTCAGCGGCCATGGCTCACGGGCCCAATCGCTCCACAGCACGTGGGATCTTCCCAGACCAGGGCACGAACCCATGTCCCCTGCATCGGCAGGCGGACTCTCAACCACTGCGCCACCAGGGAAGCCCTTAAAACTCTTTTTAAACAAAAATAGGATCATACTCTCCCTATATAATTGACACACAGCACTGTATAAGTTTAAGGTGTACAGCATAATAATTTGACTTACCTGCATCATGAAATGATTATCACAATAACTTTAGTGAACATCCATCATCTCAAAATTAAAGAACAGGGAAAAAAACCTTTTTTTGTGTGATGAGAACTCTTAGGATCTACTGTCTTAACAACTTTCATATGTAACATACAGCAGTGTTCATTATATTTATCATGTTGTACATTACATCCCTAGTACTTATTTATCTTATAACTGGAAGTTTGTACCTTTTGACCACCTTCTTCCAATTCCCCCTTCACCCACCCCTTGTCTCTGGTAACCACAATGATCTCTTTTTCTATGAGTGCATTAGTTTTTTGTTTTTGAAGTACAGTTGACATCCAACACTATATTAGTTCCTGTTGCACCAGCATAGTGATTTGGTATTTATACATTTCAAAATAATCACCATGATAAGTGTAGCTATGATATGTCACCATACCAAAGATACTACATAGTTACTGGCTATATTCCCCACACTGTACATTTCATACCCATGACCTATTTCTTTTCTCCCCCCACCCCCTTCCACTTTGGCAACCAACCCCCTTCCACTCTGGCAATTTGTTCTCTATATCTATGACCCTGTTTTGTTACGTTCGCTCATTTGTTTTGTATTTTAGATTCCATATGTAACAGAGATCATACAGTATTTGTCTTTCTCTGTCTGATTTATTTCATTTAGCATGATACCCTCTAGGTCCATCCATGTTGTTGCAATGGCAACATTTCATTCTTTTTTGTGAGTAATATTGCATTGTATATATAAATCATAGCTTCTTTATCCATTCATCTGGGCACTTGGGTTGCTTCCATATCTAGCCTATTGTAAATAATGCTGCAGTGAACATAGGGGTGCGTATATCTTTTCCAATTAGTGTGTTTGTTTTCTTTGGATAAATACTCAGGAGTGGAGTTGTTGGATCCTATGGTAGTTCTATTTTTAGTTTTCTGAGGAACCTCCATACTGTTTTTCATAGTGGCTGCAGCAATTTACATTCCCACCAACAGTGCCCGAGGGTCCCCTTTTCTCCATATCCTCACCAACACTTGTTATTTGTTGTCTTTTTGATAATAGCCATTCTGACAGGTGTGCGAAGTATGACTTTTTGCCAACTTCAGAATAATACCTGAGAGAGAGAAAGAGATCTTAAAGATTTTATGAAAAGTTGAAAGCCTCCTCCTTATATAATGGAACTGAGATTTGAATCCATTCAGTCTTTCTTCCAGGACTCCCCACAACTATTTAAGGGAAAAAAAATTTTTGAACCAGCTGACATAAGTTATTTTTTAATTACATTGTAGAAAACTGAACTCAGTATAATTTTCTTATAGACCTCGTACAACTATAAAACCAAAATGATTTTTAAAACCTAAATGCAGGCCATCATCAAAGAGTCTACAAACAATAAATGCTGGAGAGGATGTGGAGAAAAGGGAATCTCCCTACACTGTTGTTGGGAATGTAGATTGGTACAACCACTATGGAGAACAGTATGGAGGTTCCTTAAAAAACTTAAAATAGCTACCACGTGATCCAGCAATCCCACTCCTGGGCATATATCCGGAGAAAACCATAATCCGAAAGGATACATGCACCCCGATGTTCATTGCAGCACTTTTTACAATAGCCAAGACATGGAAGCAACCTAAATGTCCATCAACAGAGGAATGGATAAAAAAGGTGTGGTACATATATATAATGGAATATTACTTAGCCATAAAAAAGAAGGAAATAATGCCATTTGCAGCAACATAGAGATTATCATACTAAGTGTAGTGAGTCAGAGAAAGACAAATATCATACAATATCGCTCATATATGGAATTTAATTTTAAAAAGATACAAATGAACTTATTTACAAAACAGAAGCTGACTTATAGATATCGAAAACAACTTATGGTTACCAGAGGGGAAACATGGGGGAGAGGGTTAAATCAGGAGCTTGGGATGAACACACGCACACTACTATATATAAGATAGATAACCAACAAGGACTTACTGTAGAGCACAGGGAACTCTATCCAATATTCTGTGATAACCTATATGAGAAAAGAATCTAAAAAACAATGAATATATGTATCTGTATAACAGAATCACTTTGCTGTACACCTGAAACTAACACAACATTGTAAATCAACTCCAATAAAATTAAAATATTTAAAAAGTTTTTAAAAATTAAAAACTAAGTGCAAATAAAACTGTAGAACCAGTAAACTTTAAATCATTATGATGTGTTACAAAGTTACTGGTCAAAATGTGACTATCATGATTGGTATTATGGGCCAAGTCCTTCTGAGATGAACGTGCCTACCGTACAATGGCTTGATATTTGCTTGTCCCATTTGACTCATTGTCAACTTTTGTTGGTACCCCAGGCCACCATTTTGCACACAATATAAAAACATCATCTGTGTTAAGTCCACCTCTCTCACTAGCCTAGAGCTGTTAAAGTCGTGTTATTTAAACACCAGCAAAACTGTAAATGTAAATCATAATAGTACATATGAATATAGCACTGACATTATAAGGCAATCCTTGATTATCATTGTCCAGGATGTTCCAGGCTAGGTTTTTGCTCATTTTTTGAGATTTTCATTGAAAATAAATCACGTGTTAAATTTGGAGAAAGAGCTGTCAGATCCCCAGAATGTCCACAGACCCCAGTCTGAGAACCACTTCTACCTCAGTTATATATTATAAATGGATATTTGAAAATTCACAGCTATAACTGAAAATGTAACTCCAGTGTACATATGTTAAAGCGGGTCTCTTGCTTTTTGAATGTCACCACTATTTTCTCCATGTACCACCTTGCCTAATATCCTCATTTTCTCCCCTTGCTTAGCCTCAAGCTTCCAATTAGAGCAGTGGTTCTCAATCCTTGTTGCATTAAAATTACATTAGAATTACCTAGGGAGCTTTTATAAGAATATAATATCCAGTCTTGGATGTGTCCCTGGGTTTTGTTTGTTTTTTGTTTTGTCTTATACTTTGTTTTTAAAGCTCTCCAGTTTGTTCAATGTGCAGCTGGGATTCCAAACCACAAGATTCTAGAACTATTGAAAATTTCTCTCCAGATACTTTGGCTTATTAAGGAACAGTAAGACTATGTATTATATAAAACTGCTTACTGTATGCCATGTTGTCCAATACAACATACTGTTACCTCATGAAATCATTGATGGTATGAAATAGGTATTACCTCCATTTTTCAGGAAAGTAAAGTTTAGAGAGACTAAATAAGTTCCTTTGGGCTACATCGTTATTAGCAGCAGAACCAGGATTCAGATTGTCTGTTAATCATGATCTTAACCACGAAACTATAAATATCCAGTCTTATTTCACCCTTTTATTACAATATAGATTAACCAGTCACTGTTAAACACACACTTTGATGAAGGTGTTTTTACTTTGAATAATGAATGTACATAGTTAGACTAAAAATATATAAGCGTAAAGTATGAATGCAGTTCATATGAACACCTGCAGCTGTAGCTCTCTCTCTTTTTTCCCATTCAGTTAAGAAGTTTGTTGGCGAAATGATTTCATTCTCCAAGGTTGGATTTCTTCTCAAAAGAGGCTGAAAAACATTCAGTTAGTTAGCTCACTTTGTTTTCAGGTCTATTGAGAAATACTGCATTTAAATCAGATTCTGATTAAACTTATAATTTTAGGATTACCATATTTGGTTGATTTTAGCATGCACATTTTCTATATTTTAAATCTTTGAAATCAGAAGGAAATTTGTTTCTTACACTTTGATGCACACTGTAGTTAAATTGGCAGATTTTTCTTTCTTAATGAAAGATAAAATAGTCATGTATCTTAAAATTAATGACATCTTAGATTTGATGAATTAACAATAGTGGTTATATATGAATGACCATTCCATATATAATCAGGCTATTTTTGGAGGTAAAACAGTGTGATGTATTCTCAGTATCGTTGTGAAGATTAAATAAGATAAAATAATCATCATAGTATCTGGCACATAGTAAGAGCTTAGGAAGTGTCAGCTGTTATTATAGCATTGTAAATACTAGTGTTATAATTGCATGATGGATCCACAACCACAGACCAGAGAAAGGTGTCCAAGCAGTCTTCAGTTTGTAAGTGAAACTTATGTAAGTTATTTCCTGTAGGTGGGTTCTTTTATAAACAAATCTGACTGGCATTAAATTGATATTTCCAAGACTGCTGTATTTATAGAATGCTGAAAGCCATCATTATACAATATACTGCACTGTACTGCTCGTTAAGGACTCTTACTCTGGCATATTCTCAAAATACAGAATTTAACATAGGTATTCAATAGTCTAGTCTAAGGGAATTTTGTCCAAGAAGCTCAGCACCAGAGGTTATATGAGAAACAATATTATTGTCAGTAGACTTTGAGAATATCAGTTATAATAAGAACTGTGCTTCCCTCAGTCACTTAACTTCTTACCTGTAATACAAATTAAATAGCAAATAATGTTGCAGAACATTATTTCAGTTCTTTCAGTAACTTACACATTTTTTTCAGACCCTGAAGACTTTTAAGTATATTCATACTTATCAGGCATTAAAATGCTTTAATATAAAACATGAACTATGTTAATTTAAGTTTGTACAGAACGTCTTTTTTTTTTTTGATCCTGGGACAGTGATAGCTCATCTGAGATTTGATAATTTTCTTTTGTGCTTCTTTTGTTGCTTTCTACTATAATTATTATTATTATTATTATTTTTTGTGGTATGCGGGCCTCTCACTGTTGTGGCCTCTCCCATTGCGGAGCACAAGCTCCGGACGCGCAGGCTCAGTGGCCATGGCTCACGGGCCCAGCCTCTCCGCGGCATGTGGGATCTTCCCGGACAGGGGCACGAACCCACGTCCCCTGCGTCAGCAGGTGGACTCTCAACCACTGCGCCACCAGGGAAGCCCCTGTAATCTTTGTTTTTGTCTTCATAATTCATGCTTCCTGAGGGAAACTTCTTAAGTACAATTTTGGGATAAGTGAATAGATTATTTTCAGTATTGATTTTTATTTTTTTAAATCTGCAGAAAGTAAAAAAAAAACACCAAGAATATTTTTCTGGCATTTTATAGAAGGGAAATATTTTTTAATTAATAAACTTTTTTTTAGAGAGAAGTTTTATTTTTTTTTAATATTTATTTATTTATTTTGGCTGCCCTGGGTCTTAGTTGCGGCATGTGGGATCTTTTTTAGTTGCAGCATGTGGACTTCTTAGTGGCGGCATGCAGACTTCTTAGTTGTGGCATGCAGACTTCTTAGTTGCAGCATGCATGTGGGATCTAGTTCCCAGACCAGGGATCGAACCCAGGACCCCTGAATCGGGAGCTCGGAGTCTTACCCACTGGACCACCAGGGAAGTCCCTAGAGAGAAGTTTTAGATTCACAGCAAGACTGAGCACAAAGTACAGAGTGCCATATACACCCTGTTCCCCACACATGCACAACTTCCCCCACTATCAATACCCCATGACACAGTGGTACATTTGTTACAGTCGATGAATCTATATCGACACATCATCACCAAAAGTCTATAGTTTACATTAGGGTTCACTCTTGGTGAAATACATATATATTTTTTTATAGCATTTTACAGGAGGTATTTTTTAACATATGGCTATTTTTTAAAATTTTTTATTGAAGTATAGTTTACAATATCATATAAGTTTCAGGTGTACAGCACAGTGATTCAGTTATACGTATATATATATATGTATAGTCTTTTTCAGATTCTTTTCCCTTATAGGTTATTACATAATATTGGGTATAGTTCCCTGTGCTGTACAGTAGGTCCTTGTTGGTTATCTATTTTATACACACTAGTGTGTAACATATGGACATTTTTTAAAGTATGTATTTTTTAACGGTTTCTTTATTTTATTTTTTTATTTATTAATTTTTTGGGGCACGCCATGCAGCATGCAGGATCTTAGTTCCCTGACCAGGGTTCTAACCCATGCTCCTTGCAATGGAAACGCAGAGTCTTAACCACTGGACCACCAGGGAAGTCCCCATATGGCCATTGGTAGTATAGGTAGGGGCCATAGAGTGAGGAAGAAAAGTGGCTAGAGCTGTTTAGGTGGTGCCGTTTATAGGACTCCATTGCCAAGTTTTTGGCTTGGGCAGTTAAGCATCGATAATGTTAGACTATATAGGGAACTCAAGAGAAAGAGCAGATTTGGGTTTGGAGATGTATAGGTAGTAGGGGGGAGTAGAATATGATGTTGTACTTAGTGAATTCTTCATGTATTTATCATTACTTTTGTTTTTCTTTTCCCCTTATTCCTCACTCTTTTCTCAGTTTTCTCCTCTTGCCCCCACCTTGACTTCATTAAGTAGCCATGCCCTCGAACAGAAGGGGTTTTTTTTCCTTTGAGTAAGATTAATTTAATGAATCAGTGTTTGGCATACCTCACTTCTGATCATCATGACAATTATGTAAGATGGTTGGATAGTTATAATTGCTAGGGATTCATAGTACTAACTACCATTTCTCCTTTCCAACTGCAAGTATATACACACATGATTGATGGTATCAATAGAATGAGAAATAGAGTATCACTTTATTAAACCAGGCATGCACCCTGTGGTTCTCCAAGTGCAAGGATTCTGGAAACCCATTTATGCCTGGTATTTTTACTCCCTCTTTTATTAATTGAGAACATGTAGGCTTTAGGCACTGGCTCCAGCATGCCTTATCTAGAAGTCTGGAACAAGGTGCAGGACTACACCCTCTGAGTTTCAGCAAAGAACAGGAAATATAGAGGCAGATTCCTGGCTTTTATCCTTGATGTATTAGTCAGGTTGGGCTGCCATAACAATATACCATAGACTGAGTGGCTTAATCAACAGAATTTCATTTTCACACAGTTAAGGAGGCTGGGAAGTATTAAGATCAAGGTGCCAGCTGATTTGGTTTCGGTAAGTGTTCTCTTCCTGGCTTGTAGATGGATGCCTTCTTGATGTGTGGTCATATGGTCTCCCCTTTTTTTAAAATTAATTAATTTATTTATTTTTGGCTGCATTGGGTCTTTGTTGTTGCACGCAGGCTTTCTCTAGTTGCAGAGAGTGGGGGCTACCCTTCGTTGTGGTGCACGGGCTTCTCATTGTGGTGGCTTCTCTTGTTGAAGAGCATAGGCTTTAGGCGCACAGGCTTCAGTAGTTCTGGCTCTTGGGCTCTGGAGTGCAGGCTCAGTAGTTGTGCAGTGCAGGCTTAGTTGCTCCACAGCATATGGGATCTTCCTGGACCAGGGCTTGAACCCGTGTCCCCTGCATTGGCAGACGGATTCTTAACCACTGCGCCACCAGGGAAGCCCTTATGGTCTTTCCTTGGTGCATGTGCTTGGAAAGGGGGGAGGTGGGAGGGGAAGGAAGAGAGGTAGAGAGATTTCTCTTTTCCGCTTCCTGTAAGGCCACCAATCCTATTGGTTTACGGCCCCACCCTGATGACTTCATTTAACATTAATTGCCTTCTAAAAGCCGTGTCTCTTAATACAGTCACATTGGAGGTTAGGGCTTCAACATATGAGTTTGGGGGTCGGGGGAGGTGTGGTGGGACACATTTCAGTCCATAAACTTGGAAACCTCACTTCAGAGTAAAGAGGTGGTCCAGTGACTATTGAAATCACACCAGTTATTTACTTCCAAAATATTTAGAGATTTTCCAGCTATCTTTCTCTTACTGACTTCTAATTTAATTCCATTATGGTTGGAGAACACACTTTGGATGATTTAAAACTATTTAAATTTATTGAGACTTGTTTTGTGGCCCAGAATATGGTCTGTCTTGGTAAATGTTGTATGTGTACCTAGTAAAGATGTGTATTCTTCTTTTGTTGAGTGGAGTGTAATGTAAATGCCAATTAGGTCAAATTGATGGTACTGTTCAAGATTTTTATGTTCTTACTGATTTTCTGTTACTTGTTCTATTGATTATTGAAAAAGCGGGTGTTGAAATCTCAAATATAATTGTGGATGTGTCTGTTTCTTCTTACAGTTCTATCATTTTTACTTTATGCTTGTTGAAGCTATTTTCTTAGGTACGTAAATGTTTAGGGCTGTTATGCTTTCTTGATGGATTGGCCTCATTATCATTATGAAATGGCCACCATTATCACTTGCAAGTTCATTTGCTCTGGAATCTGTTTCATCTGATTACTGTAGCCACTCCAGCTTTCTTTTGGCTAGTGTTAGCACTCACTTTTAGCTTATTTGTGTCTTTATATTCAAAATGGATTTCTTATAGGTAGTATGCAGTTGTGTCTTGCTTTTTTAACCAATCTGATAATCCTTGCTTTTTTTTTTTTTTTTTTTTTTTTTTTTTTTTTTGCGGTACGTGGGCCTTTCACTGCTGTGGCTTCTCCTGCTGTGGAGCACAGACTCCGGACGCGCAGGCTCAGCAGCCATGGCTCACGGGCCCAGCCACTCTGTGGCATGTGGGATCCTCTCGGACCAGGGCACGAACCCGTGTCCCCTGTATCGGCAGGCGGACTCTCAACCACTGCGCCACCAGGGAAGCCCAATCCTTGCTTTTTAATTAGACCGTTCACATTTTAGGTTATTGTTGATATGGATGGGATTAAATCTGTCATCTTATTATTTGCTTTCTATTTGTCCCATCTGGTCTTTGTTCCTTTATCCTTCTTTTTCTGTCTTCTTTTGGATTGACAGTTTGGGGGGTTTTTTTGAATAATTTCATTTTATCTCCTTTGTTAACTTATTAATTATAATTAGTTTTATGGGGGTATGTTTTGTTTGTTTTTTCAGTAGTTACTTTAAAGTATGCAATAATTAACTTGTCACAGTTTACCTTCAAATACTTTGAAGTATTTACCTTCAAATACTTCAACATTTCCTTTAAATAGTTCTATTTAAAAGCGATTTAAAAACAAATAATAAATTATTTTTTATTTACCTACATATTTATGATTTCCAGTTCTCTTTGTGTAGATCCAGATTTCCAAATGGTTTAATTTTCTTTCTGACAGAAGGATTTCCTTTACCATTTTTGGTAGTGAGGGTCTGTTGGTGATAAACTTGTTTCAGCTTTTCTGGGTCTAAGGTTTTTGTTTGTTTGTTTGTTTTTCAGGAATTCCAGGTTGACAGTTTTCTTCTTTCACTCCTTCTCTATTTCTCCTGAGCTCACCTTCTTTGTGCTACTCTCCCTTGTCTGGTACTCTGCCCTGTGACTCTAGCCACCTAACTTCCCTTTCCCTTAGTTCTTTTGTGCTTGATTCAGGGAGACTGCTGGATTCCATCTGCCTTCTCCTTCCCTGTCCTTCGGCCTAGAAACGTTCTCCAGGCATTAAAGTTGGGCAGTTTAGAGCTCACCTGTTTATTTTTCTCTCAGAGATCACTGTCTTACACTGTCTGTTGTCCAGTGTCTGGAAACAGTTGTTTGTATTTTGTTGTGGTTTAGGTGTGTGGGTAAATCAAGTCCCTGATACTCCATTTTGACTGGAAATAGCACAGTGACTACCAAAATCAAACCAGTCATGTCAGCCATCCTACTGGCCTTGTGGAAGAATTCATAAAATGGATGAATATAGAAATCATGCGTTTCTCCCCAGTATGTTCCTTGGTGGAAGATAAGAGTTGTGGCAAAGTCCTGCTCTCCCTGTGTACAGAGACCCAACCCAGGTAAAGGGAAGAAGTTCCTTTCTCCCCTGACACTTACCATTATCATTGTATAAATGAAGAAATTAAGTGACATGCCTGAACTTGCCCAGGACTGTCCTCACTGGATCCTACTGTCTTTGTGAAAACAGTAAAATCAAATTCTGCAGTGAATGTTTTACGTATTGCAGTTACGAAATAGTTATTAAAGGTTAATTTTATTTTTAGATCTTTACATGAATTTTAATTTTCACTTTGACCATCAGTTATGTTGTATATAACCTCATTTCATTTCTGGAGATGGGAAGGTTTTATGCTTCATAGCATTCCTTGGATCAAATACATTATGAAGGAAATACAGCCTGAAATCAATAATTAATTTATATTCTGGCCCTTTGTATGAAAACTTTACTAAGAATGTCTTCTGACCATAAAGAGCAGTGAATTTATAGTGGGTTTTTAAATATTTGTCAATAAATAAATAAATATTTGTCAACTACATGAGGTTTGCTGTTTAAGGTTAAATAATAACTGAAATTTAATTTGATAATTCCTACCATAGCGGTGTATGCCAGAGATCAAAGGGCAGAGTCTTTTTTTTCTCAGAAATTTCTCAAAGAATTATTTTAATTTGCCTAGATTCACTCAGTATTTGAATTTACATCTACTTGATCATAAAGCCAATTTTTTCCTCGAAGTTAGGCCACAGTTTAGAACCATCACAGTTCTATAGAAGAACATAAAATTTTAATATTTCAGGTTTAAAATTCACAGTTATAATTTTGGCTTATTATGTGTCCTTTAGAAAAATTAATCTTTAAGATCATTTATCTAAAACCAACAGAAAAATTATTATAAGCAATATGGTTATATCAAACAATAAATCATCTCTTAGTTACCAGAGAAATAATTAAGAGAGCAACTTGCCTAGGTTACAGTTAATATTTTATGCTCACTAAATTGAAGCTCTGTACCTTTTGAACACTATTGTGAACTGAAATCCAGATTGAATTGGCCTTTTCTACTTTAAAATGTTTTTAATCAATGGGTATACAACTACCTAACAAATTTGGGGCTCCTTTTAGGGGTGCTAGTAGAACATGTGTGAGAAGACAGGGAAGCCTACTTTGCAATGTTTGAAAGATGGGAGTTTAGGAAAAGAGTCTAAGGAACAATTAGAACAGAAAGTGATGGCTCCCCTGAAAAGTTTTTCCCTCCCTCATCTGTTCAGCTTCCTCTAACTCTACTCTTACTCTGTATACTTTATTTTTCCCTTTATATTCCCCCCCCCCCCGCCCCATCTTATTTTCTTGTTTATTCTTTCTTCTTTGTCTATTTTGTTTCTCCCTGTCCCTTTCCTCCTTTTTTTCTCTTTATTTTGATCACAATTCTTAGTTACTTATCCTTCTATTCTTTTCTGATTGTTTTCTTTAAAACTTTCCTTATCTCCAACCAAATTACTGTGGTTGAATTGGTAAGGAGCCAGGAGGGGAATGTGGATGGCACTTACATATTAGAGGCTTTGTGTAGTTGGGAATTCGGATTGTAGAGGAAAAGATGTCTGTTACGGCAGCCAATTACAGTCCTCTGGGAAGAGAGTCGCCTTGCAGAATTGTGTGAAGTACAAGCTTTACCTTCCTTGGCTTCTGGTGAACTCTATTTACTCTTCTGTGCCTAGACAATATCTATCTGCTAACAACTGGGTGAAAAATTCAGTAGTAAGTATTGCATAAATTAGATTGAATTTTTTTTAATGAACTCACCAATTGTTTTACTACTATAAAGAGTTGTTTCTTTTGTGTTATGCCTATGTAGCACTTTTAGTTAAAAATTATTTTGATGGAAGATATGTAAATACTAATCATAAATGCCATATTTCTTTGTTATGCAAGCTTTTAACCTATAATATAATCATCTGAGCAGTTTAAATGGCATAAAATATATGCCTTTTTTAAAGTTTTAATATAGTCTACGATAGTGTTTTAAAAAACTACATAGCATTGTATTTTTTGTTACTGTAATTTATTTAATAGTTGTGGTAAACAAATTCAAATTGGTAGGTGATTGCTGTTTTTTATTATGCAATATTTGCAAAGGTGGGAAAAGGGTTAGTACTTATTACTTGACTGTAAGTAATTTAGGGAACATAGGAACTCAGTATGGGCTGAGTTCTGAGTACACAGGCTTGTCATAGCTCATATCAAAGGAGCACCTTCTATGCTTCCAGAATTCTCTTATGTTCTTTTTTAGTTTTAGAACTAGAACTGTTTGTCTTTTAATGTTATTTAGATCCTTGTTTCAAGAAGTTCAAAGTGCTTTAGAAAATACTATTAATCTTAAAATATCTAAGAATGATGGAATGAATATTTTGTATTGATTTTGTTCACAATAATTAAATTTTTGTGTATATATATGAAAATTTCAAAACACCAGTTCTGAGCCTGTTAGAATGTCTACAAACATGAGCAGTTTTAGAAAAATTTAAGAAACATTTTGGAGCATTGAAAATAATTGAAAGTCCTAATTCTCACCCGTCAGATCACTAAGCCTGCCTTCCTTTAGTCCATTTCCATTGGTTATACTAGTTGTGCTAATTGTTAACGATAGAGAATTAGTGATTAGAGAATTAGCCAAGGCTTTTCCTTTGGTTTCTCTGAGATTTAGTGTGAAGATATCTGTAAGATCTGACCCTCAAAAATTACCTGCTTTCAACATTTTAGAGAATACACTATCAGATGGCAGAACTGGCTGTCAAATTGGAATGTAGGAAACAAATTCTCTTGAGATACTGATGATTGAGGCCCAGGAACACACATGAATATAATCATTTTAGTGGTGTGTGTGTGTGTGTGTGTGTGTGTGTGTGTGTGTGTGTGTTTTAACAACTCTTTATTAAAATGTCAGTGTGAATAAGTTAAATTCTGTTTTTAAAAAAACGTAGTAAAATAAAAGCTAAAAGAACTTCTTGTGCATTGCCTGATGTCCTGGCACCTTCAATCTGCCATTTGTTAGAGGGCTAATAATCTGAGGTCACTTGTCCTATAATACCTGAATTCTTCAGAGTTGGTCATACTTTAACATAGATCTCAAGTTGATCTGCAACTGAGATCTTATTAATTAGTTAAATAACTACACTTTAACCACTCTTTCATTTTGCTTATGTATTCATTGAGCATCTCCTATACGCCAGGCACTGTCCTAGGCACTGGTAATAGAATGATGGATGTGTTAGACCTGGCTCCTGCATGCCTAGAGTTTATAATCTAATTAGAGACAATCGGCCATTAGAGTAGATTAAGAATTGCAGTAGGAACACATGAAGCTTATGAGAGGATTTCCCTCTGTGTCTGCTTCCCGCCTGAGTTGAAATTTAACTGAAATCAGGGACTAGAAAAAAGTTGGCAGATTTTCAGTTTCTCCATTGGAAAATACACAGTTTGTAACAGTGTACTCCTTAGTTAAGGTTTTTAACCCATTTCCCTTCCCCCTTTGGTTTTCCAACTCATTCACAACTCTTCTTTTGCAGCTTTCAAAGTGTCAGGTTTAGTTTGGGTAGCCATGGCATATAGGAATCCCTATCAGATATAATAGATATTGAGGAAACAGTCCTGAGATAGGTAAGCACCTCATGTCTCAGTGGTGAAAGACAGGGTTCAGAGTGGTTGCATGAGCAGAGAAACAAAGAAAATTCTGTCAAGATTGCAGAATAGTAACCGTGTAAACTGGAAAGTCCAGTTAGAATTCAAAGGAAAACAGAGATTGGGAATTAAACATCAAGATGTTTTACAGTAAGGACCAGAATCAGCATTCACAGGCTGGATAACCAATACAGAATGAGCTGTAAGAATGATCTTGATGCTAAGCCAACAAATACCTGAGGCTGAGTCTCCATCCATTATTCTTTCCTGAGCCAGAATTGGAATTGGACTAATTGGGGAGTAGAGTTTAGGTAGGCACCCTGGATGAGACTTGGAAATAAGTCCTCAGATTTTTAGCATTTTATATACATAGGAGATCTTGATTTAAGGCCTCACGTTACCATTATATTGCTCTGTGTGTCTGAGCTGTCACTTTACTCTCTGAAGTCCAATTTCTTCATCTATAGATTAATGAAAATACATACTCTTGAAGGTTCCTTTGAGTTCTTACTCCTGAATTCTATACAAAAGCCAAGACTCCCCCCACCTCACCCCACTTTTTAACTTATCCCCTGTAGTTTTGCCCACAGAAGCTGCTTATTTTTCTTTGATGACAGAGGGACCAAGTTTGGTTTTAATTAACTCTAAGTGGTTTTGAATGCACAAAACAGAACATTGAAACATTTTATTTATAAGCAGATGTAATTGTACAGTTTTGCCAAGCATTATAAGGATAATGTTTTTAAGTGGGATATCCTCTTGCTCTTTCTGGAACTGCATGATCCAGACCTTTTCCATGATATCTAAATTGAGAAACCTTTAAACTTGGGAGACATAAGGAGAGAAAGGAATAGCTGTCCAAATTCTTTTAATACCAGGAATCCTTGAAGATATGTCTATCTGAGGAGATTTCTAGAATCTATGCCCTGAGTTGGTAGGGTAACCTCTACCCTAAAAATGAGTCTTTTTTGTGTGAAATGAAAAATAAGAATGAACTTTCATAATTGAGAATTATTAAGAACTATTGGTAGTGGAAAGTGGGCTCCTACAGATGGTTCTCTACTTACTGATACTGTTTGTGACCTTGGGCAAATGATTTTACAAATTTAGTTTTTTCATCTGTAAAATGAGAGAAAAACCTGTGCCTTCGCATTTATTTTTGTTTTATTTCATTTTGTAAAATAAATTTATTTATTTATTTATTTATTTATTTATTTATTTATGGCTGTGTTGGGTCTTCCTTGCAGTGTGCAGGCTTTTCATTGTGGTGGCTTCTCTTGTTGTGGAGCGTGGCCTCTAGGCGTGTGGGCTTCAGTAGTTGTGGCTTGCAGGCTCAGTTGATCCGCAGCAAGTGGGGTCTTCCTGGACCAGGGCTCGAACCCGTGTCCCCTGCATTGGCAGGAGGATTCTTAACCACTGCACCACCAGGGAAGTCCCTATTTTATTTTAAATTTAAGAAACGTTAGATGGAAAATAAAAGAAAAAAGAAACAGTATGGTGCTCACTATGTGCCAGGCAATATTCTAAATATTTTACAAATAACAACCTACTAACTACCCTCTGAAGGTCAATACTACTATTATTGCCATTTAATAGATTTTTTAAAAACTAAGGCAAAGAGAGGTTGTATCGCTATAACTTGTACAAAGCCAAACAACTAGCAAGTAACAGAACTGTTTGCCTGACCTCAGAGTTCATGTTCTTAACTATTACTTTATGCTAATTAATGAGAATTAAGATGAGGAAGCACTTGATAAAACACTCCACAACTCAAGATGATAATGATCATCTTTGTTTAACTGAATGTTTGTATTACGTGACAATTAAAATTTATAGCCAATTTTCAAAGAGCTAGATTATTATAAAAACATACACATGACTTTGTTTTTCAGATAGAACCTCAGAATATTCATTGTTTTAATCATAATTTTGAATTTTGGTGGTTACCGTAGATGTACAGCAGAAATACTTGGTTGAATTTAAACCACACACGTCTAGAAAGCTTTTAAAGTCAGTCCATGATAAGTTTGTTTACAGATCACTTGCCTTTTTCATAATAGAGTGCTGAGGATTTTTTTAAATTCAGTTTAAGCTTTGTTGTTGGCTAACAAAAACAGAGAATATTTTTGTGTTTGAAGGTACTCTTCTGACAGTGGAAATATTTATGTGTCACTAGTATTAATAAAATAATAGTACAGATATAAAGTTGCTTTCATTTATAGCCACAGCCACTATTTTTTGCACTTGTCATTAAAGTCAGCTTTGTCTTTTATTCTCTGCTTAAAGACTTCTCATGGTGTATAAGTCAAGTTGCACTAGGAATGAAGAAACCTGGATTTCTCCAGTATGCATACTGCATACAACTTTAAGCAAGAAAGTTAATGTCTTTTTACCTTACTCTCTTCATCTGGAAGTAAGGTAGATTAGGCCACATGATTTCTAAGGTCCTTTACAATTCTCACTTAAAACAGAAACACTCAACACATACCTATGAGATTGGAACATATAAATGAGAAACCAAAAATATTTCAATGTATGTAGAACTTAACCCATTAGGAGATAAACATCTATGAAATATTAAGAATATTTCTATAAAGAAATGGATGGGTTAGTGTAACTCTGGAAGTGCCTGCAGTTGGGAGAGGGTTGGCTAAAGTTAGCAGTACAGAAAGAAAAAGCAGTGGTACAGGGTGAGAAATGAGTAGAGCGTGGTATAGACAGCAGTTTGGGTAGAACACAGAGAGCAGTAAAAGATGAGATTAAGAACCAGAGGTGGGTGGAGTCTTAAGCAGGGTCACCTCAGTGTATAACTTCAAGAGGCAGTGTTCACATCAGAATCTGGCAATGCCCAGCCAGAGTAGCTACCTCTGTACAGTGGCGCTGGCCCTAATGTCAGGCTTAAGAGTTCACACTGGGTTTAATAGGAAGTTAGGGAGCCAGTAAAACAAACAAACAACAAACAGAAAAACTTTGAGGAATGTGATGGAATGGCTTTCGGGAAGATTAATCTGCATCAGGGTGCAAGATGAATAAAAAAGGGCCTAGAGTCCTAGACCATAGCTAGGAGACTGGTGTAGTAATTTATGTGTAAAGTAATAGGAATCTAACTTGGTAACTGTTTTGAGGTTAAAAAGGAAGGTTTAATTTCAAGAGAAATTTGAAGGACAAGTTAGTGACTTGTTCAGTCACTGGATTTTAGGACCATAAAGAGGGAGAATCTCCTGCCCCTGTACCATAGACTTAGAAGGGAACTTCTCTTATTCCCTTTTGGGATTTGGCGACAATTTTGTATGAGTGATGATTTTGCATGTGTAATACTTATATTATTGTGATACATGAATTGCCATTGTGTTAAGAGAGGACTAGGAAAGTAGGCTTTTGTATTTATCATCTGTACCCTTCAGAATAATTGACAATGTATGTCACATCTAATCTTCCATCATCACCACCTACTGAGATCGCTATTGTCAAAGTCACCAATGACTTCCTTATTGTCAAATACAGTGGTCATTTCTTTGTTTATATTTTATTAAACCTCACTAGTGTTTAAGACCATTGGCCATGCCCTCCATGAAACATTTTTTTTCTCGCAGCTTCCATGATACCATACTTGACATATACCAGCTCCTTTTGCTGGTTCATCATCTTCTAACAGATCTCTACTTCTTAGAGTGCCTCTGGCCTTTGTCATGAATACCCTCTACATGCTTCTAGGTAACTCTTCACTCTAAATACTATCCAAATGCCAATGATTCCCAAAACTATATCCCCAACCCTGGAAAACAACAACCTCCTAACTAGTATACCTACTCTGATTCTTTTTCCCCTATTCTGTTATCAACATAGCAGTCAGAGCGATCATTTAAAAAAGTAAATCAGATCGTGTCACTTCTCTAGTTAAAACCCTCCAGTGACTTCCCATTGCATTTAGGATAAAATCTGAACTCCTTGCCCTAGTTTCAAAATCCTGTGTGATGTAGTCCCTGCCCACCATTCTAAACTATAGTTCTTACCACTTTCCCTCTCTGCTACTGCCATTCCAGCCTTACTCACCTTTTAGTTCCTGGGACATTACTCCTTTATTGTCACCTTAGACCCTCTGCTCAGAATGCTCTTTCCTCTGATTTTTGAATTGCTTGTTCCTTGTTCAGACCTTGGCTTAATTAAATGTTATCTGCTCAGAAAAGCCATCCCTCAACAGTTAGTATAAAGCATTTACATAATTATTCTCAATTTTTGCAATTATAGCATGGCACTTAGCACCATCTTCATACCTACATACTGGTAATATCAACTGAGAGTCCAATTCTCTGAGCATAACCTCTTCTACTAATTCTTAACACCCTTTCTCAGATTCATCCATATGTTTCTCATATTATCAGTTTGAGGTGCTAGTTCTTACCTAATTATTTTTAAAAGATTATTTATAAAGAGAAAAAAAGAAAGCAAAGCAAAGCAGAAAAGTGTTTCAAACTGCTAAGTTCTAATTTTTCAACACCAGAACCAGTATGCTGTTACTTACATGTGTCTTCACAAATTCCTCTACTGAGTAACCAGACTATGATCTCCTTAGCAGGGGTTTTACAAAACAATAACTCTAATTAAAATATATGACACTATGTAATTCTTTTATTTACATATTATTTTTCAGTTAATAGGCTTTATCATTTATCTAATGCCAGTCAGAGAATAGTAATTTATTTAAAATTTAGTTTATGTGTTTGTGTGTTTGCTTTATAGGACTGATAATATTTTGTTGCATGTATATCTTTCTATGCATGTGTAATTCCACAAACACATGATCATAACATTCTTTTGAGAGTTGTGTTTCACTTATGATGTAGATAATCTTTCCTTGTCAAAAGTAGATCTATATCATTATTTTAGATAAAACTGTACCACAGTATATTTAACCAGTCCCTTTTTGTTGGACATTTAGATTGATTACAATTATTTTTGACTGGTATAAACATTTTAATAAATATCCTTCAACATTCATCTCTGTGTACTTGTTCTATTATTTCATTGGAATAAATTCATGGAATAATTTTTAGTCGTATTATTAGATTGTCCATCATAAGTTTGAAAGGACGTTATTTTTAGAGAAACTTTCTTTTTGGCAATCCCCCAGGGGTTCTCATGCTTCTCTTGCCATTTTATTCCATATATGAGGGGGGTGCAATCTACTACCTTGGCAGGCTTTAGAAGTACATTGAACAGTATATACAGCAGCCCAATGGTAGGAAGGACCTTCTTCTGTTTCCTTGAGACAGAGCTTTGAAGTATCCTAGGTTTTTGTTTTAAATCAAGGATCCAGAGGCACCACCATTAAGTGTTTATGATGAGTTCTGATTGAGAGGGGCTCCTGGTTAGGGCCTCCCAAGAAGGAAGTGGTGGTTCTGGTCTCTCCCCTAGGTTTTTTATGAAGTACTTCTGAAGAACAGAGATTCATAGACTCTCAAGGTTGAAAGAACCACTGCAAGTCTAATTCAGTTTCCACTTGACAGCTAAATCCCTTCAACCACACCCCTGGCAATTGTTTATCAGTCTGTTTGTGCCTTGGTGATGAAGAATTTACTTCCCACGTTAGTCTGTTTCACCTATGGGTCATTCTGATTATTTAAGGTTTTCCCAGTGGCCAAATTATTAACCTCTTTTGTTGGAGAGAACAGATGAAGAACTTTAAGATGGCTGAACTCCGGAGCCAGAAGAGTGTGCCACAAAAAAGGAGCTAGTCTGGTCATGGCTTCTAGTCCGACTGTGGTGTAAACACTATCCTCATTGAGGTTTTGGGGGCAGAGGGACTATGATTTGATTGATTAATTCCCACTGTCAATTGTCATTGATAGCCTGTGACAATTTATAACATCCTTTCTGTTCTTTTCAAAGTTATATTTTACATCAAATAATTTATCTCTTTTAAACTGTATAGCTAGTAGGTAAGCCTTAGCAGCCCGTATTTGTCTAGATTTGCAGCACTTTTTGTTTTCGTAAAGAGTAAATTGTTTTCAGAGACCCAAAAATTATACCTTATTTCCTGAGTAAGCTATGTCCTCAAAGTATCGTCGGATCTAATGAATTTTCTTTAGTATGACATAAAATTTCCCAGTTCCTTAGTCATATTCTTTATTACAGTAAACTCTGCACTATGGCAGAGGTTTTAGAGATTGAAATTATCAAAATTTTAATAATGCAACTTTTCTAATGACTACTGTGATTTAGTATTCTCATTTATTAAAATTCAGACACTCATAAATTTTTCCTGACAAGTTCCTAAAGGTTGTCATCACGTAACAGTTCTTTAAAATTTTTATTGGAGTATAGTTGCTTTACAGTGTATAACAGTTTAATTTTTATCACTTTAAACTTGGTAATTTCTAGTATATGAGTAAGCCATTTCCTGATAGGGTTGTTTTTTATTTTTTTACAGTAGCTCCTTGTTAATTATCTATTTTAAATATAACAGTGTGTACATGTCAATTCCAAACTCCCAATCTATCCCCCTCCCCACCCTTCCCCCCAGTAACCATAAATTCATTCCCCCTTCCCACCCTTCCCCCAGGTAACCATAAATTCATTCTCTAAGTCTGTTTCTGTTTTGTAAGTAAGTTCATTTGTATCATTTTTTTTCTTAGATTCCGCATATAAGTGATATCATATGATATTTGTCTTTCTCTCTCTGACTTAACTTCACTTAGTATGATATCTCCAGGTCCATCCATGTTGCTGCAGGTGGCATTATTTCTTTCTTTTTAATGGCTCAGTAATATTCCATGGTATTATATATGTACCACGTCTTCTTTATCCATTCATCTGTCAATGGATATCCTGCTAGGGTTTTGGAGATAAATTATAATTTAAAAAAAATACTGCCAAATATATATGAGACATTACTTAGGCTGTGAACCATCCTTGGTACTCACATGGAGTAACTGACATCTTGACATCATTCAGCTTTCCATAGTGTAAGAGCCACTGCTCTGCCACAATTCTTAGCTCTGCAGGATTACCCCACAGTCCGAGAGAGGGAAAAGGATGAGCCCAGAGAAATCTCCCGGGAGCTAAAATCATCCCATGTAGCCAGCCCATGGCAAGCCTGAGCTAGCCTTGAAAACCCACAGAACCATCAGAGAAAGGTCTGAATGGATTTGTTTTTATGTCTTTTGCTTCCCTCTGAAGGACACCATGGTTTAACTCAGTGAGTCCCAGGAGACCACCGGAGACCCTTGGCTTATGACCTAATTGGTTCCTGGAGGAAAGTTGAAAGTTGAGACCTCTTTTTTTCCCCCAGTTTGGCACATTATTATAAATTATGGTCCTTTTCCTGGAAACAAATCCTGTACCACAATATTCCAAAATATATTGTTAAAATATATGTTGAATACATATTATTTATATTTTTACAAATGTCTATTAAAGTATATAAAGGCAAAATTTGTAGCCACAGTGAAAGGAAGCATGTGTGGGGTAGTTAGGGACTCAGATTCTAGAACCAGACTTGTGTAGGTTCAAATTTCAACTTTGCAACTTCCTAGCTGGGTGATCTTGGGCGAGTTATTTAACCTCTCTATGCTTCGGTTATCTATAAAAATGGTGGTAATAGTCCCTTCTAGAGGTGCTTTGAGGAGTAAATGAGTTAATGTATAGAAAGTAGTGAGAACTGGCAATGCCTAACAACATTACTAAGTGCTGGCTGTTATTTTATATATTGCAAATGGTCATTTTAGGGACTGAATGGTCTTAAAATACCAGCTCAATCAAGTTGGCTCTCAAGACTCCTTCTTTTCCTGGTAAGGCCTTCCTGAGGCTAGAAATAGGCACTCGTCGTCATACTCTTCAAGGCTATTCACAATCAGGCTCCAGTCCTGCCTTTTCTACACTGTTTTTGTACAAATGCTCCGCTCAAGTTGCACTTTCTCTCTCATGGTTCAGCTTAACATCTACCTCTTTGGCAAAATTTTACCACTGTTATCTGAACTTCTTTGGAATTTATTATATGCTTCAGTGTTCTATTGTTTTAAAAAATCGTCCCTGAATCAAATCCTCTGAAACTATTAGCTATGTGCAGTACAACTTTGTGTCCCCTTGTCACCTACTACAGTGTGCTAGGCACTTAAAATATGTGTTGCTTAGCTGGCAGAGATAAGAGAAAGCAACCTTTTCAAGTTTGCACTATAAATTGAATTTCGTGTGTGCATGTACACATGCATGCATGTTCAACCTGCATAGCAGGTTAACAGTTTTAAAGACTAACCGTGCTTTTAAAATTGGAGGACTTGTGAAAAAAATTTAATTTAATATATCTAAGTGAAACATCTGCAGGTTAGATTGTTTGGAACTGCCTAGTAACCAAAAAATATCACACTTCATATATTGCAATACAGGCCTGCATCTCCTGTTGGATAATTATAAAATTTCTTCCTCTGAAACTACTACCACTGCATAGCAAGGAAAGAGAAGGACCCTGTGGCTGTGAGTGTCCACATCACAGAATTAGGGCTCTAAGAACAAGGAACTAGTTAAGGAAGGGAGAGGGAGAGAAAGGGAGAAACATACATTTGTATCTGCCTCTTTTTCTAATATTTAATAACAGTAATAAAACGTCTTAGCTGAAAATATTTATATGACCTAATAAGACATTTTGACCTTTTGGCTATTGGCGAAGTTTTGTGTGTGAAAACTATTGTATTTGATGTCCAAAAATATCATTATCTAAAAGATTATAAATGTACTCCTAAATCTTAAACATTTTAATTGAAGTTTACATAAAAACAATTTTATGCCGTAATTTTAACCGGCTTTGTCTTAAATGAAATTTTGAATTATCCATCATCATCTGACTTCTGTACCTTGTGAATTAAGAGTTTATTGGGTTTTTTAAATAAGTTTGTTTATTTATTTATTTTGGCTGCGTTAGGTCTTCGTTTCTGCGTACGGGCTTTCTCTAGTTGCGGTGAGGGGGGCTACTCTTCATTGCGGTGCTCGGGCTTCTCATTGCAGTGGCTTCTCTTATTGCAGAGCACGGGCTCTAGGAGCGTGGGCTTCAGTACTTGTGGCTCACGGTAGTTGTGGCACATGGGCTCTAGAGCACAGGCTCAGTAGTTGTGGCGCACGGGCTTCGTTGCTCCGTGGCATGTGGGATCTTCCCGCACCAAGGCTCGAACCCATGTCCCCTGCACTGACAGGCGGATTCTTAACCACTGCGCCACCAGGGAAGTACCAAGAGTTTATTGTATTTTAATTGCCTCACTTTTATTCTCTTTTCACTCTTTGTTAGTGAATATACTTGAATTTGGGCTATGGTATTAGTTATTTTAGACATAAAAAAGTGAGTTCTTGTAAAGCAGTTATACTCCAATACAGATGTTAAAAAAAAAAGAGTTCTTGTCAAGAATACCTTAAAGCAAGGACCCATCTTTCTTTCTTTCTTTTTTTTGATACCAGATAGTCTGGATGAATATTTTGAATATGATGCAGAGGAGTTCTTGGTCTCTCTGGCCTTGTTAATAACAGAAGGACGAACACCTGAATGTTCTGTTAAAGGTCGGACGGAAAGTTTCCATTGCCCTCCAGCACAGTCCTGTTACCCAGTAACTAGCAAACATGAATGTAGTGATAAGCTGGCCCAGGTGAGAACTGTGTTTTGAATGTTTTTTATCTTTTATATAAACCTGTTTAAATTCTGTCATTGACTTTGTTAAATCACAATTATAATGTTCACATTTAAGTATAAAATTGGTCACAACATAAAGAAAAGGTACTAATCCTGAACTGCAGCTAATAATTTTGGCTGTGAACAAGGCTCTAAAAGGCTTTTCCATCAGCAGGCAGGTGGGCAGCCAGTTTCATACCTGCCTCCACACACACCAGATTTAAGATTATCTTTGTTACTATGAATTAGCTTTTCTTTAGTTTTAGTCTCAGCCCCGGTTCATCAACTTTGTGTTCTTGTTTATTTAATAGATTGATGTTCATAATTATTTTCCCCACATTAATCACTTTCCCTCTTATATCCCTCCCCTTTTTAATGGGAGGATACTTTTTGCTATCATTAATGTTTTTGTAGAATACTGTTAAAAATATTTATTTTGATATGTAGCGTATAATTTGCTGTAAGGATTTTCCTCCCAGTTAGTCTCTTAACTGTAGTCCAAAATTTTAAACTTCTAAAAATGTTGTCTACTTTGAGTGTTTAATGAAAATGAGTTTTTAATATTTTGATCTTAGAATGAATCTTTCCTCTAATTAATGATGATGTAATTAACAAATGAGGCGAGGCTGGGCCATCTTGCGGCCTGTCAGACATTGGGCATGGCAGTTCTTTTTCCGCAAAATAGAGCAAAGATATCCTCCCCGGAGAAAATTTGCATCATAATTGTTGTTTGCTACTAATCCCCACACTCTAGAGCTCCTAGTGCTGATGCATTGTTTAATGAGGAAACCTAAATAGGCAGACAAGCCTGAGCTGAGCCCTGCAATAGGCAACTCATTTTCATACAGATGTCTGCTTTACAATTATATTTTTCAAATTTAAATATAAAATTGGGTGGGCTCTTGAGCCATTTTGCTTATCTCCATCTTCTTCAAGTGTCGCCAAGCCCGACGAACTAGGTCTGAGGTCGCATTATTGTGGAAGAATAACCTTCCAATCATGGTGGAAGTGATGCTACTACCAGATTGCTGCTACAGTGACGATGGGCCCACCACAGAAGGGATTGATCTAAATGATCCTGCAATTAAGCAAGATGCGTTATTATTAGAAAGATGGATATTGGAGCCAGTTCCTCGACAGTAAGTTGAACTGAGTTTGAAGTTGTCCTTTGTAAATCAGGTTTTCCATTACTTTCTATAAATTATTTTAATAATATATCATATCTTTGAGTCCCTCTATTTATGTAGTAAAATTTACATATTTAGTACTTATGTGACTTCAAATGACACTGGTAAATGCACTCTTATACTCTTGAAAGCACATGTCCTGAGTGATATGTTTATTTCAGCTTTTATCTTTCTAAAATTTAGCCATTTTGTACTTGTTGACATTTAGATGATGCTTTTTTACTTCCCTTAGGAGTGGCGATCGATTTATTGAAGAGAAGACTCTCCTATTGGCTGTCCGCTCATTTGTGTTTTTTTCTCAATTAAGTGCTTGGCTGAGTGTTTCTCATGGTGCTATTCCACGAAATATTATTTACAGGTATGTCTAGGGCAGAAAAAGGACAATGTGTATTCAGCTACAGTGGTTAGCTACTGAATGACATTTTACCTTTTAGGCAGTTTATATCCTTCATTTCTAAATATAAGTGGACAAAATTTACTGAAATTAAAAATTAAAAACTTTACTTGTTTTTCAAAACAAGTTGGAGAAATTTAGATATGACTCAATATGCATTTTGCTTCTTGGGTTAAATCTGGTGTAGAATAGTTTTCAGAGAACTTTTTAGCTTACTTTACAGAACTAACAATGAGAATGTACCACCATTATAAATAAAGTGGAAAAACTTTCTGGGTTGCTGAATTTCCATAATGGTAGACTTAATTTTTAGATCCTGAAAATTATAAACACACAGGCTGCTGAACAACTGTCTTAACTGTCTCTTTAGGCAGGTGGCCGTGAGATAGAGAGTATCTCTTAATCACCATGCGCAACAGAATTAGCTGAATCCATTTATTTAGTAGTAAATGGAAAGTCCTTTTTTCTGTTTTGACAACAAATTTTAAATTATAGTATTTTTGAGCTTTAATGCTTTAATAGAATGGTGTTCTTAAAAAGAAGATGGTCTCTATTCCAGGTATAATCTATTTATGTTGGTTTTGTTAGAATGACATGCATGGTAAAGTAGGTTAAAATAAAATCTCAATAGTAATTAATGCAAACAAAGGTAAGTATATGACTGTTTAACATTTTTTAAATAACATATAATAATGATATGTTTTATAATCCACTGATTCCATTTTTTTCTGTGTGATTCTAGAATCAGTGCTGCTGATGTAGACCTACAGTGGAATTTTTCACAAACTCCAATTGAACATGTGTTTCCTGTTCCCAATGTGTCTCACAATGTGGCCTTGAAAGTCAGTGTTCAGTCCTTGCCCAGACAATCTAATTATCCAGTTTTGACCTGTAGTATTCACACTAATATTGGCCTTTTTGAGAAAAGAGTTCAAGACCATGAACTTAAAACCCATCAGCACCGAAATTCTACTGAAGCAGAGCAATGTAGTACAAACAGTTCACAGCGTCTGTGTAGCAAACAAACTTGGACCATGGCACCCGAAAGCATAATATTACATGCAAAAAATGGCACAACTCCAGAATATACTGCAACTGTCAAAAATGTCAAACTATATCCGGGCACTAGTGGTAAATCTGACTATGGAACATCTCAAGGCAATATTCTGGGCTTCAGTGGTATAGGAGATAAAAAGTCACATGAAACATCAGTGAGAACTTTAAAATCATTTTCAGTGATTGATTCTAGTGAATCTAGCCGCCAGAGTTCCTGGCAGTCAGTTGGTGAGACTAATCCTTTAATAGGCTCTTTAATTCAGGAGCGACAAGAAGTTATTGCAAGAATAGCTCAGCATTTGATTCATTGTGATCCAAGCACTTCACATGTTTCTGGACATCCACTTAATACACAAGAATCTAGTTCACTTAATTCAAAGCTTTTCCGGGTTTCACAAGAAAATGAAAATGTGAGAAAATGTAAAGAAACGTTCTCCATTTCTTTTGGTAATCCAGCGCTCACCTCCTCAGAAGACACCAATGAAGGGAAAATTCGAGTAAAACCAGAAACTCCTCGAAGTGACACTTGCATTTCTAATGGTCTTCATTCTGATCAGTCTGTTGGTGAGATTAATCCTTTGATAAGCTCTTTACTCCAGGAGCGGCAAGATGTCATTGCAAGGATTGCTCAGCACTTGGAGCACATTGATCCAACAGCACCTCACATGCCCCGGCAATCATTCAACATTCAGGACTCCAGTTCAGTTCCTTCTAAAGTGTTTAGGAGTTCCTATGAAGACAGAAATTTGTTGAAGAAGAACAAGGATGACACCTCTGTTTCCATTTCTGATACAAAATTTTCCTTGTTAGATAACATCAGTGAAGGGAAACACTTAACACCTAATAAACGTTTTAGTTCTTTTAAATGCAATAGTAATGTCAAGCCTTCTTTGAAACCTCAAACAAGAAGAAATCTGCATCAGAACAATCCTAGTGAAATCCAAAGTACATTTCAAGAGACACAGAACAAAGCCACTGGTTTAATGAATCCTTCAAATATGTCTCTTTGCAAAGAAGATAACTTAGATTTCACAATCAGATTGGAAAACACACTTTCTGAGTGTCAATTTAAGGAAAAAGAAATTGACAATGAAATCAATAAACAGTATTCAAAATGTAACGGTATTGACAAACAGATTTGCAAAATTAAGTATAAGGACAAAATAATAATAAATGAAAATTATAATCCAGAATCTTTTAACAATCACCAGTTTGATCATTCAAAAAAAAATGACTCGAAAATAAATGTTACTGTGTTGGAAATGTCTGGATATTTGAACAAACATGCAAATGAGTGCTCAGATAAAGACTCAAAAAAGCCTAAGTCATGCGAACAAAATACTCAACTTAATAGTATAGAAAATTACCTCAATAAAGATAGTGAAGGTTTCAAATGCAAAAAGCCAAACCAATTAAACAATGAACAGGATAAGAAAGAAGATCCAGTTGATGAAAAATCTCAAAACTGTTCTCAGAGGAAGAATATAAAAGACTGTTTGTTTACGTGTGAACGCCTGAAAGATAAAGAGGTATTGGTAGGTAATATCTAACATTTCAAATGTAATCCTCAAACATTTGTTATGGTTTGAACTTTGTTTACAGGAGATCTAGTTAGGCCCAAGATGCCCATTATCTATAGAACTCACTGTCTGATATAATAAACATCCTTGTAAATAACCTGCCCACTTCAGAGCAAATGCTAGGTAAATTCTTCCTGTTGCCTTTTTTTGTTTATTTTAATACTGTGAACAGTTGCTGGAGAGTAAATAAGAGTCAGAAATGAAACTTGTATCATTAGCTTAAGGTATTGTTTGACAGCAGCTCTGGCCTAGTACAAGCAGTGTGCCCATTGTGTTATGCCTAGGAATACCTATAGTGAAATCACTGGGCTGTTGGTCAGAATACCCAAGTGTCAGTCCTGACAATTTGGTCCTTGAGTGAAGCTGAATAAATCACGTAACTTGTAAAACCCTCAGTCTCCTCGATTTTAAAATAAGAACGATGAATATCTTTTGCTTATAGTTGTGGTGATAATCAAATTATAGATCTTTAAACATTTTGTAAGCTTTTAATGCACTACCTAAATCAAAGATATTTAAGTTAGTTCCATTTTATTTGTCTACCAAATCACTTTTTAACTTTAGAAAATCATTACTAGGCTTAAATTTCCTTTATTTTTCCAAGAAGTATCACAAATTTATATCTCAGTTATATGGAAAACTACTTAACTGCCTCGATCCAAATCTGAATGACCTTGATTCATCTTCTTTATCATACAAATTAGTTTTGCCGGACATTAGAGTCTTAAAAGTATGCCATGTTTCCAATTAATATTTTTCAACAGACGATCTCTTTCTAACACATGGGTTTAATCAAATGACAGTTTCCAATTTCCTAAAACTATAATTGTCACAAAAACCTACCCTGGCCTTAAGAATACTAGCTTTTCACGATCCTTTCTGGTACCTAATAGGGAGACTTACTTTGACCATGGTATTTTTCAAGCCACTAAGATTTGTTTTTTCATACACTTACTTTAAATATAATTATATAGCATTTACTGGATGCCCAGGCACTCTTCTGAGTGTTTTATACATGCTGGCTTACTAAATCCTTTCACTACGCTCTGAGGTTAGGCGCTATTACTAACTCCAGTTTACAAATGAGAACTCTAGGCCCAGAGAGGTTAAGTAACTTGCCCAAGGTCATAAAGCTAGTAAATGGTAGAGCCAGGGCCCCAATTATTCTTCTCTGATTTTTATTCATGTGTTTTTATGCATTTTTTGTTTCTGGGTATAAATTTGCCATTTTAAATTCTTAAGAATTAGTCTATTTCTTATATCACTTCAAAAACATGATACTGTGACTGTGTTAAGTATATTTTAAAATTCACATTTAAATTTTTGTATCATGCTGTACCAAATTATATTTTCTGAGAATGGCTCTTGCTACTGACATAGTTTTATATTTTAGAATATTTTACTAATTTTTTTCTGTGAGTTTTTTTTCCCACAGATTAAAAGAATTGAATATTAGCTTACTAGATGATAGACTGAGTTGTTTTTTTTTAAAACAAACTTATTTATTTATTTGTTTTTATTTTTGGCTGTATTGGGTCTTCATTGCTGTGCGTGAGCTTTCCCTAGCTGTGGTGAGCGGGAGCTACTCTTGGTTGAGATGCAAGGGCTTCTTATTGCGGTGGCTTCTCTTGTTGCAGAGCACGGGCTCTAGGCGCACGGGCTTCAGTAGTTGTGGCTCGTGGGCTCTATAGCACAGGCTCAGTAGTTGTGCATGGGCTTAGTTGCTCCACAGCATGTGGGATCTTCCCGGGCCAGGGATTGAACCCCTTGTCCTCTGCATTGGCAGGCGGATTCTTAACCACTGCACCACCAGGGAAGCCCAGACTGAGTTTTGATAAATATGTTGATAAGGCAATTGTGTTTGGACATACTTTTTTTAGAATATTTGAGTTTATTCATCAACTTAGAAAAAACTCTTAAACACTGTTTTTTGATTAAAGTGTATATATATGTGTGTATAGATAGTTATATAGGTTGTTAGCTTTACCACCAAGGATGTAATATCTCAGTAGATGTTAAGAATAAATCTAGAAACAAAAAAATTTTAAATATTGCCATTAAAATCTAAATCTTTTCCTAGCAGAGAACTATACCACTTAAACACTCAAGTGTCTGGCGGAAACATAATTTTCATTCCTTGGATGGAACCTCAACCAGAGCCTTTCATCCTCGAACTGGATTGCCTCTTCTTTCCAGTCCTGTAAGTGTTTTTCTCTTATTTTATGTTTAGACTTGCAAAACATGTAAAATGTTTGCAAATCACTTTATCCAAATTTTAATTGAAAAAATTTAAATACCTTCAAAATAAATTTCTAGTGGGAAAACATTTTATTTTTTGATACATTTAATAGCTAAATGTTAATATGGAAAAAGGCAGAAAAAATGAATAAAAATGAATTTATTGTATTAGGATTATAAAATTTCTCTGAAATTCTTTTGTCCAGCGTATTAATTCTCACTAATGTAAAGAAAATACTTAGTGTAAAGTGGATTTTCTCTAAATAGATTTGTATCATAGTACTGTGGCTGGTTGACACCACCAGCTGAATCATCTGGGAATCAAATTTGTGGCTGTCTTTGACTTGCAACCTGTACAGTTAATCGTCTTATTTTGAGACGTTTCCCCACTCTACATTTACTAATAAATTTATAGATCTGAGTGTGATGGTTAAGAACCTCGCTTTGGCATCACGCTGACTTCACCCTAGCTGTGTGACATTAGGTGAGGAATATTGTCTCTCTGAGCCTCAGTTTCCTCATCTGAAAAATGGGTGATAATGTCTACCTTAGTGTTGGGAAGATGATTAGTATCATTCCTGGTAAGCATTTGATAGTCGCTAAAGCTGCCATTTCGGTTAAACCAGAGGTAAGCAGTCAATATCCTAGTAAACTAAAAACATGTTTATTTTTGCTATTGACATAATTTTTGTTTTTATGTGAGTTTTTTTAAGTAAACTCAAAGCATACAATATCTAGCATATTTTCAAAAATTAATTCTTGAATAAGAGATTTAGTTTTAAATTTGTAACTTGGACCTTAGGTGTTTATTTTAGGGAAGTTGAATTCTAAACAATTTAAAATAACCCCAAATGTTTGACCTATGTATGAGGTGCTTTCAAAATGCCCAAGTGATGAGGAAAAAACTTACAGCATCATGCTGGTGTAAAAAGCACTACAGACTTCTGTTCAATGTGGTGGACTGAGTTAATACAAGAAGATCCTTCCTCCTTCCCAAACACAAAAATCCTGGACAAAATATAACACAACTTTTAAATACATAATATAGTGTAAGTGCAAGAAAGGTAAATCTCCGAAACTAACTTGGGGCAAATTATGACCTTCTAGGATATCTAAATCTAATATAGTGCTAGGGTTTAATGCTCCTGCTGGATCAGGAGTCAGGTCTATACCGGTCGTAGCTGGGACCTAAAACCAAACTCCATAAAGCCAGAAGCAGGTGAGGACTGCCATTCTAGAAATGGGAGAAGAGAAAAGTAATCACCTATTTACTTAAGGGGTGCAATAGGAGGGATAGAGTAGATGGGAAAAGAAGCCTCCAAAAGAATTTGGACCTAAGCCTAAGTCACCCATGGTTAGGGGGTTCTGAATTTGTGCTGTCTATGAGAAAACATGAAACTATCCCACATCTATCACCCATGGCACCAAGGATTTATTTTCATGGAAGATAACTCTTACTGAGGATGATCTCAGGGGAATTAAAATTACAAAGCACCTTAAAAGAATCAGCAAGAAGAAGTGGGAAAATTCATATTTAGGAATCCTGTTATCAGAGCAACTTGAAAGAGAATCAGAAATAATTCTTTTTAAAATGTTTCAAGACAGGGAGATCATCTTGGTGCTTTGTGTCCATCTAGAGGGGTGGGATAGGGAGGGTGGGAGAGAGGGAGATACAAGATGGAGGAGATACGGGGTTATATGTTTATGTATAGCTGATTCACTTTGTTATACAGCAAAAACTAACACAGCATTGTAAAGCAATTACTCCAATAAAGATTTTAACATAAATAAATGAATGAATGAGTGAATGTATGTTCCAAGAGATAAATGAAGATAAAGACAGGGAACTGAGATAAGAGAACATGTGGGATTGGAAAAATAGAAATCAAAAATATGAAAAATATAATTGAAGTGTACACACACGTGCGCATACACATACACATGGATTAAATGGTGGACTGGAATCAGCTGAATAGAGATTTAGTCAATGGATAGACACGTATTAAGAAAGCACCTAGAATAAAGTGCAGAAGGGAAGAGAAATGGTAAAATATGAAAGAGCCCTGGAGGATAAAATGAGATGTTCAGTATAAGCCTAGTAGAAATTCCAAAAGGAAGGCTAGATGGAATGAGGAAAATGCAGTATTGGAAGAAATGAAAGTAGAAAACTTTCCTGAATTGAAGACATGAGAATTTGGATTGAAGATTTCACATTAAGTTCTAACTCCAAAATATAGAATGGTGCGCTTGTACAACTCTCAAAAATATTGAGGTTTTTTAGACTTTCAGTATCATCTGTTTCTTAGTCACAAATTAGACCAATCACTCAGATACTTTATACATATTTAACATTAATTCTAGAGACAAATCCGTCTAACTTGTATGTTGTATGTGATTTTACCTTTAATTTACACTTGGGTCTTTCATTTTTAGATCATTTTTAGCTAGTTGGTGGTTTGTCTTAAATGTAATTTGTTATACAATAGTGGTTAAAAATCCACAGTAGTATTTTTCAAACCTATTCTCTGTGAAGCCCCAGCCAGGGTTCTGGGAAATGTGCAGTCGGGTAGGGATGGTTAAAAGAACAGTAGAGTTGTCAGGACCCCAGACTCCCATCGCCATTTAATTCTTTTTTTCCCCCTTTTATTGTAAAGCTATTAATCATTTATTCCTACCCCCTCAATACAGAAGTATATAAAGTAAAAAAGTAGAAGTCTTATTATATTATATGTTGGGATTACATGTAAGATTTGGTTTTAGAAAAAACTGGTTCTGGTTCTTAAAAAATCAAAACCGAGGGAATTCCATGGCGGTCCAGTGATTTAGACTCAGCGCTTTCACTGCTGTGGCCAGGGTTCAATCCCTGGTTGGGGAACTAAGATTCCGAAGTGCGGTTGGCCAAAAAAAGAAAAAAATAAAAACCTAGTAAAAGTGCTTTTATTAATCATCTTTTTTTCCAAACTAGTTAATAAAATGAGGACATAGGGACAATATGTAATAAAGAGCATGATTTTAATAAGCTGTTAGGAGAGAAGTTTTATTATTTTTTAAGATATGCTTAGCTTTCATTTGAAAATTGTTCTGTCAATTCAAGAAAAAAATTAGTCTTCTGAAATTCTTTTGAAACCTAACAAGTGATTATTTTAACCTTAGGTTCCTCAAAGAAAGGCACAATCAGGTTGCTTTAATCTGGATTCTTCATTACTGCATCTGAAAAGCTTATCATCTAGAAGGTATTTATCTTAAAATTCATTAGTGTATATGAAATAATCTTGCACAAAATTCTAGCCTTTCACAGTAAATAATGTTGACTCTGAAAATCAAACTTTGAACAGGAATCCCATTTTTCAGTTTATCATTTTCAAGATGATTTCACACATACAGTTATTAAGGATGAGTGAGGGAGAAATTAAGATGATGAGTAACTAACTATACAGTGGTCATTATGATAAACAAAACACTTACATTGGTTTTAACATTTAAGTGGGTTTGTCTGTTTCTGGTCATTCACCTCCTCCTTTGTCTTATACTCCTTTGCAAAAAAGCCTTGGCAGTTTGTTCCATGTTGACAAATAATACTCTCATTATATTCCTTAGTCACATAAGTTTGCCTTTGTATTCTAATTTTTAACTTAAAATGAAGATTGATATAGAAGACTGCATTACAATATTATATATTTCCAGTAGATGCTGCTATGTGATATGTTATAAATTCCACCTTGAAACCTAGGATGTTATTTATATTCTTTATCAAATATTATAACAAAGATTATAAAATCTAATCAGGAATTTAAAATGAGATATTTCATATCTTAAAATTTGGTTACATTTATTTTTTATTATGGTAGTTTAAGTAAAATTGATCAGATCCTCCTAATTTAATTTGTACAAAAGTGAATTAGAAAATACTGTTGTTAATATGTCCATTTGCTGATTTGTTCTTTTTTTAAATAGTCCTCGACCATGTTTAAACATTGAAGATGATCCAGATATTCATGAAAAACCATTTCTGAGTTCTAGTGCTCCACCCATAACAAGTCTTAGTCTCTTAGGAAATTTTGAGGTAATGTTTTTTGAAACTATTTTAAAAGTTGAAGTTTCCTAACCTAGACCCATGGTGTCATTTATGTCATTTGTTCTTAAAAAGGAAATAAGTGGATTATATTTTTCTAAAGCCTTGAAATCACCTCCTTTCCTTTCCCTTTTTCTTTTTTCCTTATCCCTTTTTCCTTTTTTGATTTCCCTTTTTCCTTTCCTTTTCATGAGAAGTAAAGTTGGGAGAATTGTTGGCAGTGACATTTTAGAATTGGGTAGCTGGTGGAGGAGATGCAGGACTTAGGTGAAATCAGGTTGGATGGAGGTATCCGTTACTCGAGCTGGAAAGTAGACTTGACTGCACCTTCTTACCTGGTAAAACTGGCTCTGGGACCCAGGAAGGATGATGGTGGGCTGATAGCAGCTGATTCATGATCAAGGAGGCTGATTTTCAAAATCAAATAGTGCTTTGTACTATATTTGCAACTCCTCTGTAAATCTAAATTTATTATAAAATAAGATTATTTTTTAAAAATCAAATGGTTAAAGGTCTCTGATACATGTGCTGCTTTATTTAATGACTCTTCTACTTGGGATCAAGTATATCAGGGGTTTAGTTTTCTTCAATTAGAAAACAATCTTAAACATGAACCTGTAAATGACATTTTAAAAAAAATTTTATTGGAGTATAGTTGACTTACAATGTTGTGTTAGTTGCAGGTGTACAGCAAAATGAATCAGTTATATATATACATATATGCACTCTTTTTTAGATACTTTTCCCATATAGGCCATTACAGAGTATTGAGTAGAATTCCCTCTGTTACACAGTAGGTCCTAATTAGTTATCTGTTTTATCTCTTTTATATATAGTAGTGTGTATATGTCAATCCCAGCCTCCCAATTTATCCCTCCCCCCCTTTACCCCCCAGTAACCATAAGTTTGTTTTCTACATCTGTAACTCTACTTCTGTTTTGTAGATAAGTTCATTTGTACCCTTTTTTTAGAATCCACACATAAGCGATATTACATGATATTTATCTTTCTCTGTCTGACTTACTTCACTCAGTGTGACAATCTCTAGGTCCATCCATGTCACTGCAAATGGCATTATTTCATTCTTTTTAATGGCTGAGTAATAGTCCATTGTACATATGTACCACATCTTTTTTATCCATTCCCCTGTCAGTGGACATTTAGGTTGCTTCCATGTCCTGGCTATTGTAAATGGTGCTGCAATGAACATTGGGGTGCACTTATCTTTTTGAATTACGGTTTTCTCTGGGTGTATGCCTAGGAGTAGGATTGCTGGGGCATATGGTACTTCTAATTTTTGTTTTTTAAGGAACCTCCATACTGTTCTCCATAGCGGTTGTACCAATTTACATTCCCAACAGTGATTTTAGGGAATTCCGTGGCAGCCCAGTGGTTAGGACTCCATGCTTCCACTGTAGGGGGCATGGGTTGGATCCCTGGTTGGGGAACTAAGATCTTGCATGCTGAGAGTTGGGGCTAAAAATATATATATATATATATATATATATATATATATATATATATAAGTGTTTTTATTTGTATGTGTGTGTGTGTGTATATATATATATATATATGTATGTATGTATGTGTGTATAAACATATAATCACCTATGACTTTGCTCAACTTGCTTATTAATTTTACTGATTTGGAGGGGGCGGATTTTTGTATGTAGATTCCCACATCATCTACAAATAGGGACAGTTTTATTTCTTACTTTGTAATTTGTATGCCTTTTATTTCCTTTTCTTGTAGTTTTGCACTCAGTAGGGCCTAACATGCATGCTAGTACAATATATTCGTTTAAAGTCACAAAAATCTGAATAAAGTCGTAGACTACATTGGATCATTGGCCTTATCCATTAGCATTTTTGTGCTCTTTTTCTGAAATTTTCATACATCCTTAGAACATGTTTCTTATTTAAGAAACATTTATTGAGTACCTACTATGTGTCATGTTATATGCTAGGAATATAAAGCTAAATAATAAACTGCCTGCCTTAGAGAAGTTTACAGTCTGCTGGAGAAGTTGGACATATAAATAATCTATAAACCGAAGTAATTAGCACTGTAATAGAAATTTTCTCAGTCTCCATATATTTGTTCTCTCTGCTAAGGGACTGGGAAAGTTTTACTAAGGAGCTGTCATTTGAGCTTAGTTACAAAAGTTGAGTAGGAATTTGCCAAGTAAATTGTGTGAGAAGTGTCAAGGGATTCTACACAAAGGGAGCTACATGTGCAAAGGCATATGTGTAAAAGTAGTAAAAGAGCATGGTGATATTGAAAAGCATCATCCAGAACTGGAGTATAAGACTGCGTGCAAGTGAGGAGAGCTGTGGTAAGAGATGTAGGGTGGGCCTTACGTACCATGCTGTGAGTATTTGACTTCATCCTGTGGACATCAAGAAACACAAAGTTTTTAACCTGGTGGGTAACGTAAGACTTTTTTTTTTTTTTTAAAGAAAAACTCTGGCAGTAATACAGATGATACACTAAAGATGGAATAACTAATTAGAGGGTATTGCATTTGTTCAGAGGAGAGGTTATGAGGGTCTGAGCTAGGTTACTGGTGTTGAGAGAGCTGAGGCTGTGAGACTGAGAGGTCCCATCAGCAGGGTATGGATTGGATTGATTGCAGGGCAGGAGGGAGATATAGAAGGCTCGTTGTAACATAGGTCTCTTGGTCTGGTCTTTTTGACACGGGACTTGAGAATTGCTGATGCCACTTTCAAATTTAGACTCATGAGGGCTTGGAGTGTTTCTTTTCAAAGAATTACTGAATCAAAGAAATGTTACTCACATTTCTTGATGTATGCATATATATGTTGATATATGTATAGGAAGGAGAGCTTGTGAAAGGTTTAACATGTTTCTCATACCTGGAAAGATAAACACTAAATTGTTAAAAGTGGTTTCCTCAGCAAATGAGCTTGGGAGAGATGGATAAGGAGCTTCTCTGTTGTTTGTATTTATGTACTTTTAAATTTTTCCCAATGTGTATTTACTGTTTTTTAAATTAAACTAAACAATAAAACATATGTCACATCCAACAACAATTTTTAAGAGGCAGTTGTTTTTCAGTTAAAGTTATGAGTACTTGGCTTTCTGTTTTGATGGAACTTCTGTATATGACCTGTTAACAAGTTTTCAAGTGCTTCTCTGTGGCTAACAGTAGAAATATACTCTGAGGAATAAGAAAATTTCTGATATTATACCTGCTCTGGTAGAGCATACTTTCTTTACAGAGATAAGAATAACTCATTAAACGATTATATCAAAATAATGGTGGAAAAAAAATAATGGTGAAGTTCAAAGATAGTTCAGTGTGGGGTTGGAATAGTAAGGAGGCCAAACTTTGTAAGGTGGTAGAAGATTGATTTGGGAGGGGGTTGATTTCAGGTCAGATGAACATTTGAAATGAGGGCATGGCAATGGCAGTGACCACTTTCCTAGTGCCAGAAAGCATACTAACATATTTCTTTAAATAGAAAGAAGGAATGAATGTGTTAACTTTTAAATTTTATTTCTTAAAAATTCTTTTATTTTGCCTTCCAGGAGTCTGTCTTGAACTATCGTTTAGATCCTCTCGGCATTGTTGATGGCTTTACTGCCGAGGTAGGGGCAAGTGGTGTTTTCTGCCCCACTCATTTGACTCTTCCAGTTGAAGTGTCATTCTACAGTGTTTCTGATGATAATGCTCCCTCTCCTTATATGGCAAGTATTTTTAATTGTCTTCTTCTGCTAAAATCAACCATCTTAATGACAAATACCTTTAAGTTTAAAGAGATTTAGTACTACTTTGGTGCCATGCTTGAAAATATAAAGCATTTCCTAAGAGGGGATTGAAGGCTGCATAGAGATGAATATGCCAAAATAACACCTCACAACTTCTTTCTGAGCAAGCTCTAATAACAGATATCCTCTATTACATTTGAGGATTGTGCTGAAAATTTACTTGTTTCTATGTAATATGAAAAAATGATAAAATTTTGATTAGTGACACTGTGATTCCATATCTTGCTGAGTTCACGCAGATTCTCAAGTGCTTACTGGGCACTCTAGTCCTAACAGTGTTGCCTTCACTATGATCCTCATCTCAGTAGAGTTTAGGTAAAGATTTGGTGACATACGGCTTTTGTGATGCCCTTTCACCCCCTTTCTCCTGTTTGGTTTATCTTTGGACCATTCGTTTTCCAATCCTAGGGTTCTTTAGAATACTAGCTATTTCTGACTCCATGCCAATGTTTTAGTGGAGAGTAAAATAGCTAAGAGGAATAAGAGCACTGTCTTGAGCCTTAGGATCCTATAATTTTATCTTTCCCATCTTTTATTCCAGTGGATTTGAGGATGAAATAAGCCCTCAACTGCAAAAATGATACCAAGTCCTGGTGTGTGATTACTATCAGCCCTTTTCCAAAAGACAAGTTAGTGGCTAGCAGTGCAAGTCTGTAAGAAGTTTACATTGATGGTATAAAATATGGAGTCAGATCTGGGTTTTTATGTTAGGTCTTACTTTGAGAAATACAAATTGCAGTAGGCATAGAAATATACAGCTCTGGTCTTGCTACTTGAATTTCCTAACTTACCTCCTGACCCAATTGCTTCCTTTCTAATATCCCTCTCCCCCACCTTCTAGGTTCCTCAAGGACATTAGCAGCAATGTCTTTTGTTATTAATAAAAACTATGAAAAGCAAATTCTGCATAATTGAGAAACAACAGAGGAAGGGAAGTTACAGTTTTTTAGGGACCTAAATGCAGTCTACTCATTATTGATGTAGTTTGTTCACGGAAGGTTGTTAAGCCTTATTCCATTCTAAGGGTGAAATTTTAATCAAGAGTCTGATTGGTGTTTCATACTTTGATCTAAAAAGCACAGTGGTGTCATTTATTCAAAGTTTTCTTTTTTCAATAATAATAACACTTGTGGGTCATAATTGTAAAGATGCATAACAGTGGTTGTTATAAAAAACAGAGGCCCAGTTCTTCACAAGCCTACCCAGTTATCACATATACCACTTGTTACTCATTTACCATAGTAAGATGTATCCACTTTCCAGTATAATTTTGAAAAAATAACTGTTAATTTTAGATAATTAATAAAATGGAAAATATCATTGAGATAAGCTCAATACCAGAAAAAATGTGTATCTTACTGGAATGCTTACAATATTAGAATATAGCTATAGGGCTTCCCTGGTGGCGCAGTGGTTGAGAGTCCGCCTGCCGATGCAGGGGACATGGGTTCGCACCCCGGTCCGGGAAGATCCCACATGCCACGGAGCGGCTGGGCCCGTGAGCCATGGCCGCTGAGCCTGCGCGTCCAGAGCCTGCGCTCCGCAACGGGAGAGGCCACAACAGTGAGAGGCCCGTGTACCGCAAAAAAAAAAAAAAAGAATATAGCTATAAAGATGGCCATTCTGCTTTACTGGGACATCAAGAAGTCTCATTAGTTTCAGGTATTCTATTGGCACATGGTAATAAAGAATGGAAAGATAAGATCTGAGGTCATTAGTGTACAGAGTCCCTGATGACCATTAGGATGAGTTAGAAACAAGTAAAAGAGTGAATTGGCTGAAAGTCAGCTCAAAAAACTATCTTTGAGTGAAATTCATGAGCAAGAGGTAATTTGAACTATGCTTTAAAAAAGCAAAATAACATTAATTCTTGACCTTGGTTGACATCTAAAAAAATAAGGATTAAGAGATAAAGGATTTAGGGGGAAAGTGGGGGTCGGGGGTGGGATGAACTAGGAGATTGGGATTGACATATATACACTAATATATACAAAATAGATAACTAATAAGAACCTGCTGTATAAAAAATAAATTAATTAAATTAAATTTTAAAAAGAGAGAGATAAAGGATTTTATCACTCTGTCTCCAGAAAGCACACACAAATGATCACAGATTTTGAATAAATATTGAAAAGAGTCTAAATTAGGTTAAGTTAGTCTATCCTTTAAGAATCTTTTTCTTACTTTTCTCTGATAATATTCTTTAATAAATTTTCCAATATGTAATTGTTTTTACTCATTAGGAATGGGTTCCCTTTACAAATGACCCAGTCCAAATTTTAGACCACGGATCTTTCCTACTGTAAATTAATCAAATTAATCTTATTCGGTAGGGAGTGTTATTTGTATTTTGGTAGTTTAGTCTGTTTTCAAAGGTCTGATCATGTTTTGATAAGATAGTACATATCACAGACCAGTGGAGCTGAGACACCAAACCCCTATTTGTTACTCTAATAATAACCTTGGGACCTCTCATGACAAATTATACAAATGACTTGCAAGGGTGAAATTTTAGCACAGAGAATTCTGTCTTTGTGGAGTAGAGATAGTACAGGGCTTTTCATTAAATAATTCCTTTTAGACTAGCTCAAAGCCATACAAATGTCTCTCTCCAATCCTATGTCAGTAGTAAAAATGTTCTCCAAGTGTTACGTAATATGGCAACATTTCACTGTTTAGAAACTATTGCAGGGTGGAACCAGGCAGAAAGGTCTAAAGCAGTTTTGCCCGTGGCAAATTCATGGTATGACTTGCTTTATGATCATATTAACAGCACTATATATTTTATATATTTTCTTCTATTTATAATTAACGAAATTAAGATATACCTCCTTCAGTTTTACTTAGCTTTGCATATTCTCTATTCCCCAGTCACTTGAGAATTTTTTGTGTAAGATTTTGACCAAATTTAGTTCATCTTAATCTACCTATTCCATCCTAAAATGCCAGAAGAAAATGTATTTTTCTTCTTTATGTTAAATACAGTAACTTTCTAGGTGGAAATATTAATATGCCAACCAATTAAAATAATGAAATTTTAAAAAAATAATAAATTTAATAATAATACAAATAAAATTCCAAATACTTTCCCAATCCCTTCAAAATTCCTAACTTGCCATTGCCAATACTAGTCTTATATTGCTTAGAAATCATTGTTGTAAAGTGTTGCCTTAAACTTTGAGGGGTTTTATCCATATTCTTTCTTTATAAATTGATTTAGTTACTGTTATTATGTTCTAAAATCTATTAGAGTTGTATTGTGTTAAAGGAAGTAAGTGTAGGCTTGGTAGTAGATTTTCCCTCACCAGTTTTCTTATATATATTTAGCGGAGGATGGCAAGGAAAAACAGTAATATATTGCCTGGAGCAATGTGATTAGAAAGGTAGCTATTATTTAGATATATTCTGCTTTTTCTTTCTGGAACTAGGAAGAAGAGGAGCATTATATACCATAGCATTTTTTCATGTAGAGAAGATTGTAAGAGAAAAATTATTAAAACTTCATTACTGTGTTGGTTAGGGATGCAGTTTGTTGATATGCTGTTTTCATGCTTTAAATGACCATGTAATCATATTTGTTAAGAACCACATATGTCTTTTCAGTGCCCATTTCCATGAACATTTCCCATTATTAACGTATTAATTTAATATTCTGATTGTCAATTGCTGTTCACTTGGAGATTAGGTATTCACATATTAGAGTCTGGCCTTCCCTTTTACCTTTGTCCACTGCTTTCTACCCCCCACCGCCTCCCCTGGTCTGTCTTTCAAACCCAACAAATGTTGCCTGATGGGACAGTCCTGTTTTATATTTACTTTTACATCAGGTTGACACATTTTGGCAGGTACAGTGTAAAATGATGGGATATGAGTTGTAGAGCATGCAATTATTCTACTTAACTACTCAAAAGAAAACTATTCACCCAGTTAAATGAATCAGCATTTGTTTCTTAAAGCCACCTAAGAATTAAGTATCACAGTCACCACCTGTAGTAATTTGGTCATCCTGGTTATCTAGAAACTTTCACACATTCAGTCTTAGCTTCCCGTGTTTTAATTTATACTGTTCGTCATTGTTTCAACTTCTGCAGTGATTACAGCATCTTTCTCAGAAAACTATTTTATATAATATGGCAGTGCCTCTCAAACTTTAATGTACATATGATATCATCTGGGGAATCTTGTTAAAATGCAGATTTGATTTGGTAGGTCTGGGGAGAAGCCAGAAATTATGCATTTCTAACAAGTTCACAGGTGATGCTGATGATACTGGTCTGTCTCTAGTCAGAAGTCCATATGTGTATATAACAACTCAACTTTCTGACTGAAGAATTGACTTCATTTTTGGGAAAGACTTAGGATCAGTCCTCATTCCTGAGTTTCTGTATGTCCAAAGACCAATAAATTGTTTTGCTTCATTTCCCTGCTCCCACATGGTACAAGAGAATAATCCTGTCATCTCCCTTTATTTCCTTTTTAGTTAAAGAACTTCTCACTTCTATATCTTATATCTTAATATTAATTTCAAGCAGTATGGTCATTGATGTTATGTATTGTTTATTGAAGCATCTCTTGGAAGAACAGTAAATTGTTTCCTAGTGAGGTGGGATCCTCACTATTTCATATTCATAGAATGTATCTCTATTAATTCAATGTGAATGTTTTTCCATACAAATACAATTCTGAAATGTTAGTAATTACATGATTTATTATTCTTATTTTAGTCTTTTATGTATATATATGCATCAGTTTGTACTCAGTTTGTCTTCTTTTATTTCAAGGGTGTGATTACTTTAGAGTCCCTTGGTAAAAGGGGTTATCGAGTACCTCCTTCAGGAACAATACAAGTGGTATGTGTTTTATAGCCTACAATTGCAATAATCATTCTCTCACATACATATAGAACTTAGCCCTTTCTCCTGCTACTGCTGCTGCAACAACTTTGGTAAGTAACAGTGGGGCTGCAGCTTTGTTTGGAGTTTCCCTGCTCTGCCTCAGGAATGACCATTTGGGGACCTCCATAAAAGGAAAGCATTAATAAGCTAATCAAGGTGAATGCTTTAGAAAAATAGTGTATGACAGTTAACATAATTTAAATAGAGCTATTTTCAGTATAATTAGAATTTAGATTACCAGTACCTTCTACTTAATATAATAAGCCGGACTGAGATTGACCTATGTAAAAGGAGACCCCAAATATTAGTATTGCTTTGTCAGGGAAACATGGGAAGCAAAATTATATTATCCCTACTGTAATAATTTCTAAAATTGATTTAATGAGACGGTTACACAAAGCAGAAATGCAGTCCGACAGATGTCAGGGCAAAGAATGCCTCTTTCCTTTTGGTCTAGGTGTAGATCTAGTTTTGGCTTAGGAGAACTCTTCTAGCCCAGAGCAGTAATCCTTCATCATCCTTGATCTAGGGTTCTCAGAAGAGTAATTTTATATCGAGGCCAGTTTGTGATTGAGTTCATCTCCAAGTCAGACCCAGGATAATCCTGTAAGCGCGCAAGTCTATTACAGTGTTGGCTCTTGCAACTCTTGGAAGGAGTCTAGCTGAGATTTGTCAACTGTACCTCAATAAAGCTGAAATTAAAAAAAAAAAAAAAGAGTCTAGTTGAGTTCCTCACACTAAGGATCTGGTCTAATCCAGCAAGCCTTTTGATGACCTTTGGCTTCAGTGTGATCAGTGCTTCGAAGGACCACTTTTACTCATCTTCGTTGTTCCAGTATAGCGAAGAATCTGTACATTTGTTTATTTCGTATCACACAGGAATGAAACATAGTACTAGGCAATATATATGCATGTATGTATTGCAGTATGTACATACGTATAAATTTTACCAAGGAAAAATCACTGCATTTTAAAGTAAGATTTTTATGTTGAATGTATTTCTTGAACTAAAAGAGTGATCATCTTCTGATCTCTTGCCTCTGGCTCTGTAGTGCTTGTGAAAGTGTGGGTCACTGGAAAGCTAGCTATCAGGTGTCATAATAATGAGGCAGAAACCCAGAGGCAGCACATTTACCCCTTGTTTGAAGACTACCAACTCTACTGGCTATTTTAAATCTGAAATTTGGATATGTCTTTCATTCCTTGTATAAATTTAATTATGTATAAACATGGCTTGAACTCCTGGCTTGCTAGTTGTTGTGGTTGTTAAATGTATTATTAGCCTTAATCTTAAGACTCACTAGATTTCAAAAATTGGATCATAATATTGATATATTTCTCATTTTGATTCAGTGAGTGATGTCCAGTGCCACGGATGAGCTTCTGAAAGCATGGGCACCAAGTTACCTATTGATGTGTTGGTAATTTGGTTAAAGTCAAATCAGCAGCTTGGAATTTTGTTTAAAAATTAGTACTTTAAAAAATAATATTCCTTCAGTTATTAATGGCCAAGTAGCAACTGAATTTAATTTCAGTCTATTATGATATTGATGATGATTAAAAAAAAAGTCTAGTGTCACTGCAGTGTTTGAAATGAATCCAACTGTGAGAACATGAAGTATTACTTAGCCTACTTTGTAACTAATAATAATGAACTTTATTTTCTAAACCTGGAAAAATTTCCAAACAAGAAAAATTCTCTTTTTTGAGAATATATTTTAAATTTTATAATAACCATATGTACCTGAAACATCATATCAAAGTCTAGTTTTACCAAGATTTTATTTTTTTATTTAAAAAAATTCTATTTATTCACTATTAAAATGTGAGGAAAACTAAAATTCTATTTTGAGCATTTTTCAGTTGACTTATTTTAATAAAGCTAGTGTTTGAAGTAGTTGAACTGGAATGCTTTAATTCAGTGAAGGTGTATTTTGCTTAATCTAATGGAACCATTTCTTAAAATATGAACAAGAGTAAATGTTATGTATTATCTATTATTAATATGACATTTGTGACTAAAGATTTTGATTTGTTACAGGAGTTTTTATTTCTTTTATTTCTGTAAATAAAAAATCTAATTGAACCATTAAAAAATATTGAATATCATTTCATAAACTTCTGAAATTTTATTAACTTTATTCCCCCAAACTGAATTATATCCACTGGGATTAATTTATTATTGAAAAGCCTATTTTATTATTGGCACAATCATTTTGAATCAAATGAACAAATCACTGTTTTTAAAGAATAATTTCTATATTGTTTCTTCAGACCTTATTTAATCCTAATAAGACTGTGGTGAAGATGTTTGTTGTGATATATGACTTACGAGATATGCCAGCCAATCATCAGACATTCCTACGACAAAGAACTTTTTCTGTACCTGTTAAACAAGAAATGAAGAGAAGTGTTAATAAAGAGAACATCCGACATACAGAAGAACGGTTATTACGCTACCTCATACATCTGAGGTAATGTTTCAAATGAATATGAAAATACGTTACTTTAGAAGAAAACTCTAAAATTTTTAGTTTATTTTTAAAAACTGTCATTCTAACTAGACGAGTACCCCTTGGAATTTGCTTAACTTCGACACTCTTTATGATAGGCCAGGATGCAGAAAACACATGGCATATCTTCCTTCAGTCATTACTACTTGTTGAATTAGGGGAGTTTTCATTTATAGCTGTGTAATGGAAACTATGTTATAGCAAAACAATGCTAATATATCTGGGGGAAATGAAACACAGTTGTCTAAACCCATGCTGTCCAATAGAATTGTAATATGAGCCATATATATAGTTCTATATTTTCTAGTAGCCACATTAAAAAAAGTAATAAGAAGCAGAGGTTTAATATATTTTATTTAACCTAACATATTCAAGTGTTATAATTGGAATATGTAATCTATATAAAAAGTATTAATGAGATATTTACATTCCTTTGCTGTACTCAGTTTGAACTAGCCACATTTCAGGTGCTCAGTAGCCACATGTGGCTTGTGGCTGCTGAGTTGGACAGGGAAATTCTTAACTTTCATTTATTCATTCATTTATTCAACAAACATTGATGTGTCCGGCATGCTTCTAGACTCTTGGAAACAGCAGGGACAAAATCTCTGTTCTTATACAGCTTATATTCTGGTGATTCCATTAGAAATATATTTTCCTCAGACTTTTACTACCCAGCTAATAGCTCTAGGTTGTGAGAAACCATTTGTTTGCTCTTGAGGTCCATGCTTCCAGCATCATAGGGTAAGGTTTTTAGCCCTGAAATCCTAGTGTAGTTCTTAAGATCAATGAGCAAGTGTATTGCTTAGAAGAGAACTCAGTAGCCCTTTGCCTGTAACTCTATTCCTAATAATAATTTTCTGATGTTGTTCATAAGAAGTCCTCAATCACATCAGTGACAGTAATTCATCTTAGCTTAACTGCTTACTCCAAGGAGCCCTATTCATCAGGAGGAGGTAACTTCAATCTGTTACAACAGCCTTAGCCATATATAACCAACATTCGCCAAAAAGTCAACTATCCCAGCTTTTGTCATCTCCACATAATGATTAGATACCTTAAATGCTGTGAAGAAACTGCTTTAGAAGGCATGGCATAATTCCCAAAGCTCACCATGTTCTTCTTCAGATTGAGAAGGTGAAAAACTGCAGAAAGAATCAAAGAGTGAGCCAGTCTGAGGTCTGCTTTAATATATACAACTGACCACCAGATTTTTCAGCTAATTTGGGAATAAAATCCACAAACCCAGATATTTCTGCTATGCAAAGGGAAAACTAGAGAAATTAACACTAAAGGGTATGTTTGACTATCTGCCAGTTAAGTTTATGTGATTAAAGCCTCCAACCCCCTGTATTATGCTGTAAGCTGTTAGCAGAGGATAGAAACAGTTCCATATACAGCTTTGGTAACCATTTTCATTTCACTGCTAACTTTCCTCTTGGTTTCTAATGATGATTAGGTTTTATTTAGCTAGCCACTACTGGTGGTAGCAGTCCTTTCTCATCCTGTGATTGTCTCAAAACTTGATAGTTTTCTGTGGTGACTTTCCAAGTGTGGAATCCATTTTAATGTACTCAAAATTGTAGGAGGGCAAGTTGTGTGAAATGGGTCATTCTTTGTAGCTAGAAGATGCCCAAATGTAGTGTAATTGGCTGACGTGAACTGAAAGTGCATACTACAGGTAAGGAAAGGTGCATGTGCTGTGGTGTCAGGGATGTAGAGTCAGATTGCATGTGAAACCCAGATTTACAAAAAGAAGCACCTCTGTCATTGTAAGAGGGGAAAGGGAGTATGGAATGTTTAGGGATAGTGAGGGAGAGGCACTGAAATAGCAGCAAGTGCTTTGGCAATATAAGACTTTAAATATCTTGTTAAAGAGGCACTGTTAATGTTGTAGCAAGACTAATCCTTCCTGCTTTCAAAATTTAATTACTCAGGTTTGTTTGTTTTAAACACTAATTCCCTGAAATGAAGCATCATTTTGTTGTTTCTTTGTTTAGGTTCCAGAGTTCTAAATCTGGAAAGATCTACCTCCATAGAGATGTACGGCTCCTGTTCTCTAGAAAGTCGATGGAAGTTGATAGCGGTGCTGCATATGAACTCAAATCTTACACTGAATCGCCAACAAACCCTCAGTTTTCACCAAGATGTTGATAAAGAGTGACAATTTAAAGTATTTGCTCAGTACCCAAGTTTGAAAGTAAAAAATAGCGTAGAAGGGAGTGTACCAAATTAACAAGCAGGAGAGTGGGTCCTCTCCTGTTATCCTGGACCAGTTTTTATGAAAGGATTCCTGGGATGAGATCCACATATTCCAAGGAGACTGGAAACACTCATGTCCTAACCCTTTTTGTACTGTCGAAACCACTTCACTGGACTTGTTGCAAGAGCAAACCACCCCCCATCCCCCCACCCCCGCCACAGTTAGATTAGCGTTTACACGTTTCGTTTCTCAGTTATTTAATATTTAATGTTTTCCTTACTACTCAAGTGATGTTTGTCTTTAGTGTTCTAATGTAGCACAAATCCTATGTAAAATCATACTATGTATTTTTGACATTAATGTTGAAATCTGAAATATATGCACAAGTCTTTTAATTTTGTGTGATGTGTTTTAAGTACTATTCATTTAAGTTATTGAAAATGAGAATGAAATGTTGAGCTTCTTTCAAGATTAACGCACTATGCAAGCATGTGTACTTTTTATATCTCCCAGGTTTAGTTTTTACAACACCCCATCCCGGTTGCTGTCTCACACAATAGTCCTTTAACATGCTGTATCGGCAGTGCAACGCGGAGTAAGCTGCTTCACATTCCCTTAGCAAGTTCAGATCATCATGCCCATTCATATTCCTTCTAGAATCCCTTATCCCCAAAACAGTTCTATTTTTTCCTTAATCACTACTACAAAGGCTTTACGTTAAATTGCTGTCCCATTCTAGAAAACTTTTGCAAATTGTTAAAAGAATATGTACTTTGAAAACAAATTAGTATTTATATTGTAAATATATGCAAGAAACAAAGAAATGTGTATTTGGCTTTTATTTTTAGATGAGACATTTATATGATTGAGTGAATTTCTGGTACCGATCAGACAGTTTCTATTCTAGCTTTACAGCTGATAAGAGGGGAGAGATATCTTGAGCCTTGTACCAATTTATCACTTTCTCATTCACAGTCACATGGAAGGCATTTGGCAACTGGGAAAACACTGAGTAAAGGAACATGATTGAGCGCATCAAAAGTCTTCCCATCCATCCCCCTCAGAAAGAGGAGTGGTTTTAGATCTTTGTACAGGGACAGTGGGCAACGGCAGATCAGTTAACAAGGCACAAATACTGGGAATGCTCACACAAAGCTGTGAACGCAGGTTAGAAAATACATACAGTTCAAGTAGGCCAGACCCAGGAGACCTGGGAGTCTAGAACCAAGTGAGCAGTCTGGAATTTGGGAGATGGGAGGGTCTTTACTTTGGCACTCAGCTAATGGATAGACTATACAAGGCATATAAGAGTGTATACCTGCAGGCTGTGGGGTGCTCAGCAAGAAGCCTCTTATAAAGTCCTTTTGAAACACCAGCTTAAAGAGAAAAGTCTATTTACACTCCACGAAAAAAAAGTTTTCAGTGACACAAATTTATAAAGGTTTGTTTTTAATCTTTAGGTGTGTGGTATCAACATGGAATTAGGACCCATAAGGTTTGGATTATAGTCCTAACTCTAATGGTATCTGATGGAACTGACCTTTCTGGCTCTGTGTGATTGAGAAAATGGGGTGAGAGTATCATTAACGTGTCTTCTCTTCTTAAAGTGTCATCTAATTATTGGAATATGTATTTCAATACATGTATCTAGACTTTTAAAAAAAATTTTATTGGCGTACGGTTGATTTACAATGTTCGTTTGAGGTGTACAGCAAAGTGATTCAGTTATACATACACATATATCCACTCTTTTTAGATTCTTTTCCTATACAGGCCATTACAGAGTATGGCAGAGTTCCCTGTGCTATACAGTAAGTCCTTATTAGTTATTTTGTATATAGTAGTGTGTATATGTCAATCCCAATAGACTTTTTATATATATTTGACAAAAGTCAATATTGATAATTTTATATAAAACTCAGAAAATACCAAGTATTTAAAACATCAATATGCCTTTATTTAATTTAAAAAAATGTTATTGCTGCTTTGACCTCTCTAGTACTCCAAAAATTAATGATGTATGTGTATGCAGGTGTCTTTTTATGTGGATATGACACTGCAATCTTTCTAGAATTATTTCTAGTACCTGGTTTTCCACGTTTCTGGGCATTTTAAAGAAAATTTCCAGAAAATGAGTGAAGCAGCTGGATGCATCTTGTGCTTTTCCTAGCAAGTTTGTGCAAGGGAAACAAGTGCTGACATTTTGTCCATCTACTTCTTAAGGCCTTTTTTGTCTGTGTTCTTTTTCCCAGTGAGGTATGGTGACCCAGCATCTGTCTGCTCTCACTTGCCCTGGCACTATCTCTATCATAATGGTTCTTTTTCTACCCTTCTTTTGTCATAGGCCGAGACTTTACCACACTTCCTGTGTGGCTCCTCTTCGTACTCACAGATTATGTCACTACACTGAGAGTTGGCTTGCAGGTAAAGACAACCAACACTGCTACCTGTGACAGATAATAGAGATCTCACTTACTGCAGGCTCACTTGGCAGTTTTGCAGACTAACAAAATGAGTGATAACTTCTTTTTAAAAGGAACCCCAGGACACAAGTAACCTCCGGAAAGTCCTTGGAGATTTTCTTGTCAGAAGAGAATGAAAAATATTAATAAGAAGTGGTGACAATGGGGACTGGCTGCAAGGCACCCAACAGAAGGTTCCCTCTCCTGTCATTTTACCCCACCAGTTCTCTCTCATTCCCAGAGGGTTAGAGAAAGGAAGCAATTTCTCCTTCAAAAACTTCATCCTTGGGATCCCCACTCTCCCTAGTCAGTTCGTGAGTGAAGCAATGATTTGTTTTTAAATTTAATTTTTTTAATTTATGCAATACATGTTTACTATAAAAATTTTTTACAGTACATAGTTATGTAAAGTAAATGTGAAAGTCCCTCCTTCAATCCACCTTTCTAGCTATCACTTTACAGATGTGGTGGCTCTTAAAATTTTAGTATATGACACTCCACATGATCTACTAGACCTGGGAACACAGTATCAGTCTAGATGAGAAGTAGGCTTTTCATCATGGTAGGAATTCACTCTCAATCCCTAAGACTGTCTCTGTGTGACATTGGAATCAGCTCATTGTAGTCCACCATGGATTATCTGTGAGAGATATATGTCTTAAACTTGAACACTGTTGGAAGAGGTGGGGAACATATGAATGCCTACTGTGTGCCAGGCATTGTAAACAATTTATATGTTATTTAATACTTAAAGCCATGATTCAGAGAGAGTATGGATATAGTCTACAATGAAAGAAAAAGGACACTTGAAGTACTTGCCCAAGGTCCCATGGTCAGTAAGTTGAAGAGCCAGGATTCAAATCTAGGTTAGATCTTCTCTTTTCCACTCTACTACACTGGCATTTCACCCCTTTTTCCTTTTTTCTTTTTTCTACTACTAATTGTGGCCTGGCATCAAAATATACTTTTCATCAATATTCTTGGCAAAAAGTTAATTTGCTGTGTAATGAGATTATATAATAAGGCAATGCCTATTAATCATTAGGGGGGAAAATATTTTGATTAAAAAATAAAAGACTTTAGGAAGGAATGTCCTAAAGCAACTCAGAGGCCCTTCAACTTAGTATACTGTCAGGAGGCATGCAAATACAGTTGTGAGAAGTTTTAGAAACATATTGTGGCAAATATTTTATGAGATTTAAATGTTTAAAGTTTTAAATATCTCTTCCAGACCCCACCGTTCATCATTGTTTTTAATTCATTCAAAAATTTCCTATTCCAGCCTTTCCAGTTCGTATAACGTTCTCTTGTCTCACTAAGTCCCTAGAGAAGTGGCATCCTCCACTTCCAACACTCAAGTTATTAAAACTTTTTTTTTGTTTTTTTACAGTTCTCTGACTTACTTATTCAGGTAATGTTCCCTGAGTTTTCTCACAGACATCACCATTTATACTCAGGGTTTTTTGGCACTCTGTTATCTAACTTGGTTTCTCTGCATTGATCTTCCAGTCTCTCCCTTTCATCAAAAATGTATTCTGTTTTTAGAAAGACAAATATCATATGATATCACTTATATGTGGAATCTAAAAAAAAAATGATACAAATGAACTTATTTACAAAACAGAAACAGACTCACAGAATTAGAAAACAAACTTGTTACCAAAGGGGAAAGGGAATAGGGATAAATTAGGAGTTTGGGATTAATAGATACAAGCTACTATATATAAAGTAGATAAACAACAAGGACCTACTGTATACCACAGGGAACTATATTCAATATCTTATAATAACCTATAATGGAAAAGAATCTGAAAAAGAACATATTTATATATATATATATATAAAAGAACATATATAAAAAAAATATATATATATGCATCACTTTGCTGTACACCTGAAACTAACACAACATTGTAACTCAACTATACTTCAATTAAAAAAAGGTATTCAGTTCTTGATATTTGCTACAATATCAGCAATGATGCAGGTAGACTTCCTCACTCAGCTGTTTGAGGAATGGATGGGGTGTGACTTCTCATCTCCTTTACTCACTCCTACAAACCCTTGAGCTAGGGCACCTAAACCTCAAAAAGACCCCTGATCTTTTTAAAACTTTTATATACCTACCTAGTTCCAAGCCTGAAAAATCTTGTGTGTGTGTATGCACCAGAATCACCAGGGGGAGCTTTGGCTAAACATCAGTTCTTTGACTTTGCCCCAGACTTACTGCGAATCTCTGTCACTAGGGTTTCTCAGTGATTCTAATCCTTGTAGCTAATTTAATTTAATTAAATAAAATTGAAAATTCACTTAGTTGTGCCAGTCACATTTCAGATGCTCATTATTCATATATGGCTACTGGCTACTGTATTGGCTAGCACAGATACAGAATATTTCCATCATCACAGAAAGTTCTCTTGGACAGCACTGATCTAGAATATATAAATGGCAGTTGAAACTATGAGGATGGAAATGATTTCTCAGAAAGTATAAAACTGGAAGAGAAGGGGATCCAAGGACAGAATTGTTAAAATCCTCCCATTAAGAGGCAGGTAAAGACTCAGCGAAGCAATGACCAGAGAAGTAAGAGAGAATAAGGGAGTGGTATCCTAAACATCAAGGGAAGAAAGTTTTGAGAAACAGGGAATTGGTGATCGCTGTGTAATTTTAAACATTAAGGTACATGGTTGATGATGCAAAAAGGAATATTACTTGGGGAAGGATGGCTTCTCAGACAGTCCCCACAGTGGGACATTGGCCTTTGTGGATTCTCCATTGACCAAAATCTGCCTCCCAGAAATCCAAACTTTCCCTCATGTGAGTGTCAGTATCTTTCAGGAACAGATTCTCTCTATCTAAGGTTACATATACTGATTTTCTATATATGTGCATCTATCAGATTTTAGCTCACAAATACATTGATGTAGGATATATACCAGAATGTCAACTCAATAAAAATAAAACTGTTAGATGCTTAAGTTAGCCTGACTAGTGCATTCTGCCTTCTCCCTGTAGGTCTGCATAAAAGAAAGGCAAATTTTCAGTAGGTTACTCTGTGAGTATGAAATGAGAACAAATATTTAGTTGATCTTATGAAGTTTCTCAGCTGGCCCAGCTTAAGTCACTCCCAAGGCATATACTTGTCAAAGAAAGAGCTCAGTCTCTTGAACCCTTGTATTTTAAATGCTCCCTTGCCTGACAAACCCCTTCTTTTCTTTCTCCAAAAGGAGTGTACTTTTTGTTTTTCAAGTTGCAATCCCAGTGCAATTTTTCCTGCCTGAGAGTCTACGTAGGACAACCTGGTTGAGTTTTTATGGTTTCCAAATTCCCACAGAACTGCATTCATCATCTGTTGCTTTTTACTAGTTTAACTTTTAGAGGGCAATCTTATTTCCAAGTTTCTGAGAGATGCTTCATTGGAACCACCACATATTGCCTGTATCTATTCAGATGTCAAGTAGAATAAGGATTCAATGTAAAGCCAACGGATTTGGCAATTAAGAAAGTCATTGAGGGACCTCCCCGGTGGCACAGTGGTTAAGAATCCACCTGCCAATGCGGGGACCATGGGTTCGAGCCCTGGTCCAGGAAGATCCCACATGCCACGGAGCAACTAAGCCCGTGTGCCACAACTACGGAGCCTGCACTCTAGAGCCCGTGTGCCACAACTGCTGAAGCTCACGTGCCTAGAGCCTGTGCTCCCCAACAAGAGAAGCCACTGCAATGAGAAGCCTGTGCACCGCAGCAAAGAGTAGCCCCCGCTCACTGCAACTAGAGAAAGCCTGTGTGCAGCAATGAAGACCCAACGCAGCCAAAACTAAAATAAATAAATTTATTTTAAAAAATCATTGGAGGAGTTTGGTGCCAGCAGTTTGAGTAAATTTGTGGGAGTGGACCCCTGGGAGTTGACAAATGAGTAGAAGCTGAATTCCTTCATCAGATATTTATTAACTATCTAGGAATTTCTGGGCTCTGGGAACAAAACATAAGCAAATATGGACGAGGTCCCTGCCCTGATGTGGCTTATCTAAACAGGAAAGGTGACATAAAGTAATCACAACAAATACTGTCTAATGATAAAGCGTGCATTGTCGAACTATGCAGAGATGTGACAGCATTTAAGAGGTGGATCTGACCTAGTAGGGTCTCAGTAAAAGCCCGAGGCGATGACGTAGTATTGAAGATGTGAAAAATAGGGTTAAGAAGGCGAAGCAGAGTGGGGAGAGACTTGTGGAGCACAGAGCTATGGGGCGCCCAAAAGAAAGTATGTATGGCCGCAGCGCGGAGAGCCAGGAGGAGAGCGGAACCAGGCGAGCCTGGGGAAGTGAAAATAGGAACGCTCCTGGAACCGAAGGGACCAGACTAGGTAGGTAAGGGCGGGGAGAAGCGGCTCCACTCATAAACTACAATTCCCAGGAAGCGTTCGGCGGACGGATGTGAGGTGAGGCGCGAGCCGCGACCTTTGAAGGAAAGAAGGAAGTGCTTGGGCGTCGCAGAGCGGGAGAAGCGGGCTAAGGTAGGCGAGGGCGCGGCGGGGAAGGGGTGGCGGGCCGAAGGGGCGGCGGGCCGGCGGCGGGCCGTAGTGGTGGCCGCCCTCCGGGCGCGGCGGGGCTGCGTGTCGTCATAAGGCGGCGGCCATTTTTGCGGGCAGAGACGGCCCGGGCGGGCGCTCGGGGAGTGGGGTGGGCTTGAGGCTGCGCGGCGGGCGGGCGGCCTTGGCCACCCGGTAATTGCTTCTCTTCCCGGCGTTTTGTCCGCAGAGGGAGCAGTATGTCCGCGGAAGTCCCCGAGGCAGCCTCCGCGGAGGAGCAGAAGGTGAGTGTGCCCGTGGAGCGGGCCGGGGAGCCCGCAAGGCCCGGGGCCGTCGCTGCCGAGGGCCGGGCCTGGCGGCGGCCTGGTCCCACCGCGGGCGAAGGGGCGCAGCCGGAGCCAGCCCGGCGCCGGTGCAGAGCCGGTGTGCCGCTCTTCCTCACCTGGCAAGGCCACACACTCCGGAACCGGCCGCCCGCAGGAGCTCGGGTAGTTAGCGCCGGCGTGGTGCGAGTTGGAGGTTCTCAGCGTCCTGGCTGAAACGTTCCTTTAGCGCCTGGGTGTGTCGGGGTTTCCCTTAATACTCAACTGTACACAAGAGCCCGTGACTTGGTCCTTATGCGTGGAGCCTAAGTTTTTCCGTGGGCTACACTTGGCTCATGAACCTTTATTTTTCTCTCGAAGAACTAACTGTCCAACTGCTTGTATTGTCTGCGTGTTCTTAGCTCTAAAGGCGGTATCTCGTGTTGGGGCGGTGACTTAGACCTGGGTTGGAATTTCAGGTCCAGTCATTGTTAGCCGTGTAACTTTGTTCAGTTACTAAACTGTTCAAGCTTCAGTCTTCTCATCTGTAGAATAAGAATAATAGTCCTTGCTGGATACAGTTGTTGTGAAGCTTAAATATGGTGGATAACTTAGCGCTTTGGCGCAGCGTGTGCTCCGAAATGTGTGCCAGTGGGATTCGCCTGTGGTGCTTGACTAAAACTCGAAAGGTTGGAATTTAAATTTTTTTTTTTGCCAGCTGACTTGATCACGTGTTTCGTGGAAACATGGGAACATTTTGTGAACTCACTTGGTAATACCTTGCTGATGTAGGGAAATAGGCCACGGATCGGTGTGATTCAGATTATGGATATAAAGGCTTTATATTTGTCTAGGTTAGTGCTTGCTTCTAAATAACCATAATTATTTAAAGAGTCAGAGGGCATTGTCATAAATGAGATTTGGTCTAATACTTGGATTTTGTAAGGGCTTCTGCTTTAGCTTACAACCATGCTCCTAATCAGGCTGAAAATTTGATTAGTGTTTTAAACCCATTCCATGTGTTGTTTACCATGTTAACTTTCCCTGAATTGGATGGTTCTGTTATGATATTACTTGTAAAGTAACTGGAGAAAAAAGCAATAACAAATAATAGGCCAAGTCACTACCTTATTCGAGAATATTTCGATGTAAACTATGTTGGGTATTTTTCACACTTTGCTAAAAATCGAACTTGGGGGCAAAAAAAAAGTATATATGCTATATATAATTTGAGGATTACAGTCATAATAGTAATATTAAATATTTATTGTAAAATATTTATCGTGATGTTCATTATTGCTTAGGATTTAGGAGCCCAGATAAAACAGCAAACCCATGTCTGTGCTGTCTTGTCCTAAACACTAAAATCAAGCTCAGTTTTGACTTCTGACGCACAATAATGTGCTATGTAATTTTCTTTTATGAGATTTGTTAATATGTTGCCAAAGCGTGGAGTGTTGATTTCTGCATTGTAAATGCTTTCACTTGGGAGAGCCTAATATTTATGTCTCTTAACAAGTTTAAGGCTGTCTTCAATGTGTTCTTTTTGTGTCTACATTAAAATTTTAATTCAGGTCTTTTGGTTTTAGGGCTGCTGTGTGAGGTTAGTAATATAATGTCCCTTCTTGAATTAAGGTTTGGCTGTAGATGTTAAGTGCCCGTAGCATGGATACCATCCCTAAACATGAGGAAAATGTGCAGAGTCACTTCTGTGTTCCTGTGAGCCAAATCACCTGTTTCTTGTATTTGGAAGAATAGTTAGATGACCTAAAAAAATTGGATTATTGTTTTTGTACTCAATTGACCTTTGAATTAAAGCCAAAGTAGTCAACTAAAATACCTTTATAGTTTTATGGTACGTCAGCCTATTGCTTCTGAAAAACTAAGGTAAAGAGATGATGAGCCTGGCATAGAGTAAGAGCTAAGTCACTATTTATCTACCTGAGTAGTATGTGCACCCTTGTTAAGAGAAGAAAACTATAGGCCACTATTTTTTATTGTGATACTAATTAAATATTACAAACGTAAAAATAAGTATAAACTCTTATCTCTCTTACACCACTCTAAATCTAAAACAAACTAAATACAGACAAAAACATTCTAAGTTATTAATTCACTGTCACATGGTGTTTTGCTGAAACTGAATTTCCAGTGTATTGAGACTATGGTAGCAATTGTTAAAGTACAGGAGCCTTTTGAGTTTGGCAAGTTAACACTCCCTTAGACCATATGATCCCTCAGTTCTCCCTTTTCTAAGAGTTAGCTGTATGGTCATTTAACTGTAGTCTTAGGTAGATCATTTACATTTTAAATTCAACTCTGTAGTTTTCTCATTATTTGGACAAATGGAGTAGTAAATGAAAGCTCAGACACCCAAGCACCATAGGACTGCTTAAATATAAGATGACAATTCAGATGCCCTAAGATATGCTTATATTTTTCTTTAGATTATCACCGAAGTGAAAAGTAAACATTATTTTAGCAGAGACCTCGTGGATCCATCATCCACTTTGAATAATACTTAGCTGAGACAGGCATGCAGTCTGATCCTGGGGGTGAAAAGGGACATGTGGAGCCTTAAAACACATAGTTCTGTTTTCATTGTGAGCATCTTAAACTCAGGACTCTCCTTTATTTATCTTTTCTCCCATGGCACCTAGGATAGTGCCTGGCATTGTTCTGAAAATGTTGGTTGAATGAATTTTTCTCCAAACTTTTCAGTTGAAACTATTGCCAAAGCACTATGTCAATACAAATGACGATACTAGTACTGCAGTTAAAAAAAGAGAGGGATAGACCATGGTAATATAAAAAACCTTAGCTTAGACCCACTTAAGAAATCTGAATGAAAGTAGAAGGATGTTTATATGTATTTTTTCATATATATGGCTTTTAACTTTTTCTTAGAGAAGATCTTAATAGCAGGTTCTCTAGAAAACAGGTTTTCTAGAGATTTTATTACAAAATTCATCAAATTAAGTTAGTAAGGTGTCTTGGGAAAGGCTAACTCAAGTAGAGCTTTCAACTTAAATATCTTTGTCAGTTTAAAAGGTATGCTTGGTGCTTTTATGACTGGTGGAGGAGGAAGAGAACTGCTGTTTAAATTACTTCATTATGTCATCAGTAAAGAGTGGATATAAATTGCTGTCCCATTTTCCCAGTTTTTAAAAAATCGTGGTTAATATTGGCCTTTTCTGGGACTGTTTTGACAGTACTTTTGGTAACCAAAAGGCTTAAGATATATTCAGTTTGGACCACAACCTGCTCCTCTGGTTTGTTGTGCAACCATTGATTCTTAACAATCTAGAAGTAAACCTCAGAAAAGTTTTAAAATGTCTTTCAAAAAAAAAAGGCTCTTTCATTTGTTGTATAGTAAATTGCTGAGATAGCAACAGTGTTTAGGCTTGCCTGTTGTTTGTGCAAGACTTCAATACTTAACAACTTCTATTCCTGAACTTATAGTGTCTACTAAACATGAAATATTCCAAAGATAAGCTGTTGGTGAAACTATCACGCGTTTAGAAAGTTTCTTAACTTTTAAAAAACAGTTGGAGTACATTGTATTTGTTCATTCAGTAGACTTTTATTGAACACCAATTAAATGCCGGGGACTGGGCAAGCAGCAAGGACTTAATGGAACTACAGAATTTTTCCACAGAGGTTGATAACAGTATTGGTCCCTTCCTGACACTATACCAAAGGATGTGTTGGCTTTCATTAATCTTATTCATCAATCAGTGCATCAATGAACATATTGCTGAGCAGATTGAGAATTTACTTAGAGCGGTCAGATTTTTATTTGCTGATGTAGTTGTGTAACTTCCCTGCTGAAGAGCAAAAAGTGGTATTAATCATTCAAACTTACTATCAATTCCATGACAGACTACAAAATAATCCTTAATTATTTGAATATATGTATGTTTATATATGTGTATATATATGCTTTTATACCTTATACTCCTCCTACTTACAGAAAGCTTAGCTAGTATATTTCAATAGACTGATTCACAAAAATGCAAGTGCTTAACGTTAATAAATATTAGGCCCTGTGCTAATTGTAGAGTATACAACGAAGATTATTTTGGGGCATATGTTATTGCCAAGAGAATAACTATCACTTAAAATATTGTTTTTAAGTTTTTGTTTTTTGTACATCATAAGCATACATCTCTGTTGCAGTATCCTGGATTTCTGCTTTCCTAGTTTGTAGCCTAGAGTAAAAGTTCCAGAATTCTAATGATGCTTTTCCCCCCTCCTCCCAAAGCTATTATCAGCATAGAAACCACTTAGCTAAATGAAGTCACTCATATTCCAGCATCTATTTCTAAAAACTAGTAAAATTTCAGTGTAACACAAAGGCCTCTTGGAGAGTAAAGATTCAAAACCAGATTTGAATTTTTAAAAATACTTTCTTCTTGGTTAAGCATGTCATTTCCCATCTTTGTTGATCCTTTCTATTGTATCTTTCTTTTTTATTTCATTAATTTCTGCTTTTTGTTTTCTCCTGTTTTCTTTGGGTTCCGTTCTTTGTCTAACTTCTCAAGTTGGATGCATAGCTCATTGAGTTTTAGTTTTCTTTAATATAAGCCCTTAAGGGACACTTGTATCCCACAAATTTGGTATGTGTAGAATTTTTATTATTAGTGAGTTCCAAGTAATTTTTTTTATTCCTATGATTCCTTTTTTAACCATGAATTATTTAGTAATGTACTTTAATTTCCAAATGGCAGGGATATATACAGTTTGAAATAATTGACTTTTAACTTTCTGAATTGCAGTCATAGATTGGGGCCTGGATGGAAATGGTTAAGACTCGCTTTATGGCCTAATATTTAGTCAGTTTTTCCATTTGTCCTTGAGAAGAATATGTATTTCCTAATTGTTGGATGCAGAATTAAAATCAAGTATGTTGACTACTTTGTCTTTTTCACATACCAATATGAGGAAGGTCTGTTGAACTCTCCTATGCTGATAGACCTATCAGTTGCTCCCTATAATTTTGTTGATTTATTTATTTTGAGGCTTTCTTACTAGAGGCATAAACATTAGATCTTCTGCATTCCTAATAAAGCTTTTTGGTCTTTTTTTTTTTTCCATTTCTTGTCCTCCTCCCCCCCTCCCCCCCCCCTTGTTTTTTTCAATTGACTGATTTTCTTCTTCCATTTTACCCCCACTATTAGTTTGGAAGTTATATACTTTATTTTGTTATTAAATTGATTCCCCCTGAAATTTTATCAAGCCTCTTCAACTAAGCAAAGTGTAAAATTAATATCATAAATCTTTTTGTAAATGAGACAGAAACATAGAACACTTAAACTTTAAAAAACTGTTGTATATTTTTGTTCTGTCCTTTTTTAACCTCACATATTAAGACATTAAAATTAGGAAAGTGTGTCAATTATATTTCAATAAAGCTGGGGAAAAAATTAGAAAAGTGACTTGTTCAGTATACATACATACATACCAATTTCTTGTTTGCTTTTTCCTTCTTTATCTCAGACCTTTTGAGGGATGTATTTTCATTCTAGCTGGAATAAATGTTCATCCTTTGAAGGATGTTCAGAAACATGCAATCACACCAAATTTTGTGTGCTGCTTTGCATTTTTTAACATGACCGTAGGGATAAATTGCCTTTTTAAAAAAAAATTTCTATTGCAGCTTTTTATTTTAAATCACTGTGAAATGAAATTCTCACAACATAAGACCTCTTCAAACTCCAAAGTCAGGCATCTGGAGTAGACTCTCAGGTCACTTCTCCCTCTTAGCCCTGTGTCCACCCCAGTCACCCCAAATCCTGCCAGGACCATCCTGGTGATCTCTTTTTATTTGTAATAGTTCTAGCAAAAGTTATACAACAGTTTATTCCTTTAATTTTAATTGGCAGCTTACATATATACATACTGCTATACATATTATCTCCTTTCTTTTAAATTACACAAATACTTTCTAGGAACTATTTCAGTAAATTGCTTATTTTACCTGATTTTGTCAGTTAATGTCCTGCTCTGGAGAATAGAAATCAATTTGGGTATTTCAGACAGAAAGGGATATGATTTAGGGGGTTAGGTTACAAATTATTTGAAAGGATAGAGTAGCAGAAAGGGGAAGATGATGTTTCCAGAGGTGAGGGATTACAAAAAAACCTTTGACACTGCAAGAGTGAGCACTATTCTGAGCCCAGCATCCTCTGCCCTATCTCATGTAGCTGCTACAATAGACCCTAATCATGAGCTTGATGCCCTTCTGCAGGAACACACAGGAGCTACTGCTGTCTGCACATTGTGTGGCATCACCAGGAATAAAATGGATTCTTTTTCCCATGCCTTTTAATTTGTTGTAGGTACCATTGGCAGAACCTTATAGGAATTCAGTCTGAGAAATGTGCTTTCAGGCTTATTCTAACTGTGGTGATTCAGAGGAGTGTTTAGAGAAGGGTGAGTGTGGGCTGAATGCCCATGGACACAGTCCACCACCTGACATGTTATTAATACTCCACAAGCAAACTGTACCTGCGTCAGATCATTGGTGAACATCCAGGCATTTGAACTTGCTTATCAATAAGCCCTAGAACTGTATACATTTGCAGAAGGTTTAAGAATGTTTCTGTATGATCCATTAAAAGTATTGTATGTGTCTTGATGGTACTGACTACATTTAAAAAATGTAGCTTAGGTCATATTTTCCACCCTTTTGGTGTTAAATGTAGCTGAAATCCTGAATCCAACTGCCAAGTTACACCTAGCAGGGACTTGCCATTGTGCTGTGTATTTGGCCAGGAAGTCCAAGAATTGGTTTGTTTTTCTAGGACATATTACAGATTTATTGTAAATCTAAATAATATTTTCAGCTGTAGGTGCTGTTTTGCCCAAAATATTTTTTGATAGTAAACTGTTTCAATTTAATTAAACTGTTTCATTTAATTCAATATTATATGTAAATATATACATAAATGTGTTCCTTATTAAGAAAATAGGGGAGTGCCAGATAAGATGGCATATTGTGCACAACTTTTTTCCCCTCGTATATAAAATGGAGAAATCTCCAGAAACGCTGGAAATTAGGGAAAGTTGCTACCCCATACTAGAAATTTTAAGGAATCTTTCTTAGATACAGAGAACTGATAATTCAAATCAAAGAAGTAGAGTGCTCTCATTTCCCAAGCCTAAGAAAGCTGGATGGTTTTAGTGGAAATGTAGGACTCTGTTAACATCCTTTAATTTGAAGGTGCTGGGACTGAAAGGCTATAATTGGGTTGGAGTCCTTTTCAACCAGTGTCCAAATTTAACGTCAGCCAATTTAAAAAACAATTGTATAGTGGAACCCAAGAGGAGGTCCCTCCCAAGTCCACTTATAAATTAACCACTATGGATACCCTGGGGCTGTAGTAGCGAAGTGAAGCCTCTGTGGTGACCCAGCGCACTGTCTTATACTAAACTGGGAACCTTAAATTTATATTATTTCTCCAGCTTATCTGATTAATACAATGTAGTCATATCTTGTATAGGGGTTAGGTTCTAAAGTTAGTAAGGCAAAAAATCACATATAACTGAAATCACCCTTGAAAAACCCAGTGAAGTCATGATCACATTAGAGACTGCCCCGTCAATTCTCAGTAGGTCAAGTGGTAGTCACTTTTTTGTCTAGCGTTTGAACAGATGGCCGAGCTGGTTCTTCAGTTGATTGCCAGCTGAGGTAGTTGACTCCTGTTACAGGGGCCGAGTTTTTAAACACTGGAATGATAAACAGCATGTTGATACACTTACACTCTGAAAGAGACATACTCTGGGATTGAGACTCTCCTGGGAATGCAGGGTTGCGTCATAAACCTCACACTTGAGCCACCCTTTTTGAATGGAATGACTGGCAGAATCACCGATACTATTTAGAGTCTCTATCTCTGGCTGGGCACACATAGTTGAGTTTTTTGTACATCGAGTGAATGATGCAGCCACTGTAAAAAGAATGAAAATCAAAATATGTAGACGCATGAAACTGCAGCATAAGAAGAGAGTAGAACACTTGAAGCAGAAGGAAGCATACACATAAAAGAAGCCCCATAGAAAGGGTATATTTGACAGCAGCAGCAGCTTTTTTCTCAAAATCCTCTAAGACTAAAAATGAGAAAAGGTAACAACACATGAGGAAGCTTTTGAAGATGGAAAAAAATATTGACAATCTATAGGGTGAATAAAGTTGATTATAAAACATGTATGAAAATACTTTTGAGGAAGATATATGCAAAAATTATATGAAGTTTCTTGAGTTCCTAGATTAATAAATGATTACTTGCTGCTGTGTAAGAACAGTAGGCTTGACATTTATGGATAACATTTCTGCTTTTTGACTATTCATAAATAACCTGGAAGAATCAAGATATGCAGAGGTGTGTAATTTTGCTGAGCTGGTGTGCAGAAGTGAGTCCATTAGCTAAAAAGTATGCCTTGCCATTGCCCAGCCTCCCCTATCAAGGCAGCTCTATTTTTCTTGATTCATTCTTTCTTCTGCACTACTTGCCATGAAGTGGTAATATAAATATATTTTATATATATATTATATATATATATATATATATGGAAGAAAGTAAGCTATATCAAGACTGTGTTAAAAGTGAATAGGCTTAAGATATTGATAGTCCTTGGTCAGAAAACATATTTTTGATGCATTAAAGATGGGATCTTTGGCATGAAAACTGTTTTCCATTAAATATGGGTAGAAATTAGGCAATAAAATATACAGATGTAAAGATTGGCAGAGATGATGTTTCTCTCCTTTAAAAATAACAAGGTCTTCTGCATTATTCAAGGAAAATATGATGGTAAGTAAGCTGCTGTTAATTTCTATTAAAGATTCTCAGAGCTTTCAATTAAATATGATTTTGAATAAACAGGAGGTCAAAAAGCTCTTTTTTATTTTAACAGTATTAAGATGGTTCTCTAAATATGGGCAAAGAGCTGATGAGTTCCATAGAAGGTGACTAACTATAAATGTATTATACATGACTGGAAAGTAATGGCAAGCAAGACTTCAGAGCTGAGCTATCTTGATATTTTTATCCAGTGTGTGGGGTGTTATACATGCATCACAGCTATAATAGAGCTGTCACATGGATCATTTGAAAAACAAGACAGAGATGTTTTAAAAGCCTCTGTGCTTGATTTCTTAGTCTGTTGCTGCATTATTTGGTATTTGACAACTAAAACCAGAATCCAGATATTTAAAAGGTGGAATTATCTAAAATAACTGAATTGTGATAGACAAGTAATTTATTTAAAATTATTTCAGGAAATGGAAGACAAAGTGACTAGTCCAGAGAAAGCTGAAGAAGCAAAATTAAAAGCAAGGTATCCTCATCTGGGACAAAAGCCTGGAGGTTCAGATTTTTTAAGGAAACGATTGCAGAAAGGGGTAAGTTCTCATGTGTAAATCTTCATATGTTTTAAGTCCTGTGGACTCATTGTGCCGAAAGAGATTGTGAAATGGGTGTCTGTGTATATAGCTCTTTACCACCAGATGTGTGTGCATTGATAAGTATATATGTTGGCTATAGTTATATGTGGATTATTTTCTCAAATAAACCAAATTGCAAGGGAATTTTTTTTCAGCTTTATTGAGTTATAACTGATGTAAAATATTATGTAACTTTAAGGTGTACAGTGTGATGATTTGATACATGTACATATTGCTAAATGCTTACCATAATAAGGTTAGCTAACACATCTTTTACCTCACATAATTACCATTTTCTTCTTGTTATGGTGAGAACGTTAAAGCCTGACTCTCATAGCAACTTCCAAATATACAGTCCAATATTGTTAACTGCAGTTAACACCATGTTGTCCATTTATTAGATCCCTGGAACTTACTTATCTTAGAATTGAAAGTTTGCACCCATTCACCAGCATCTCCCCATTTCCCCCCCCACTCAGCCCCTGGCAACCACTGTTCTACTCTGTTTTCTATGAGTTTGATGATTTTAGATTCCACATATAAGTGATGTCATACACTAATTGTCTTTCTACCAAAAGAATATTTTAACATTAATTTTAGTTTAACAGATTACTTTTAAAAGTAGCAAAATATAGAATGGTGTTTTTATACAGCATGAAAGAATGACATTCACAGCTTTGAAATAATAGAATGACAAAGAAGGATTATACCAAAACATAAAAATAAAATCCTTGATCCATGAAAAGTAATATGGTGGGGAAATTATTATAAAAATGTTAGTTAATATTTGTAATACATAAAATGGTTTTTCAAATACACAAGGAAAACATTAAGGTGCCCTAGATAAAGGATTTTAGCAGAGGAAATATTGTTATGAAACACAAAAAAATGTTTATCCAGGATAGAAATCAATGGAGTATGAATTAGAACAATTATTTCTTTGTAGCTTTAACTATAATAAAAAGCAGCATCATTATTCAACAGCAGAGATATAGTAAATAAATTGTGATAAGTCAACAAAGTAGAACATTATGTGGTCATTTGAAAAGCAAAGACCATAATATACAGGATAAATAGAAGAAAGCAGCATTGAGAAACATGTTATGCATTCTGTGTAAAATGTATCTGTACCAAGTCTCATTTTGAAATCATTCCATCAGATGTGGTTTTAGTATGGAATTATGTAATTTTCTTTGATTATCATTATTTGGATTTGGGATTTGACTGTTAGTGTTTAGGAAACTTTTTTTCCTTTGCTAATCTTCAGTATAACTTATGTTAACAGCCTTTCCTCCAACATTTGGGCTGTTGACTTCGTCATTTTTCTAGCTTCAACGATTTATGACTTTAAGTATCTTCAAGTTAGAATTTATATACATTGTATCTTGGCGTTGGTGTTATAGATGTAAATAGTTGTCAATAAGAAAATGCCACTTGAATCAAGAAATTTATATAGAATTTGAGATGGGAGCTCTTGAATGATTCTGTATTTTACCAAAATGTCAGTGAATAAGCACTTTTATATTAGGGAAATGAAATGTTATATTCAACTATATAATTTCTTACTATGTTAAAAGAGTTTTTTTTTAAAAAAAATGTCTGGATCACAGGGTTTTAGTTTTCCTCTGTCGTAATAGCAAACTGACAAGTTATCTTAGTATCTTTAAACAGTTTCTTGTTCATTTGAGAGGGTTGGTTAGATATCATGTATTTTAGGTCCCTTTCTGTTTTATTGTACTTGTTAATGTTATTTATTCAGATACCTATTTTTAGGCTTTTAACAATATGACGTGTGAGGGATATCAAGCAGCAGTCTGGCCCATGTTTTTTCGTATTTGTGGAGTTTGTGAAGTCCCAAGAAAACTGAGGGTCCAGTTTTAAGAAACATGACCTTAAAATTAAGTATTGTCACTTTGGTGATCCATTAGTGTCAGTGCAATTATAAATATGGATGTAAGTGTGGCCCTTAAATTGAAGTGGGAAAAGGCTCTTATAAGAGTGTCATCTAGATGGTACAGAATATGTTAATTTTTAAAATTTTCACTTATACAAAATTTAAAAATTGTTAAAGACAAGTAATATTGCCTTCTTGAACTGTATCTTTTCCAATATGAGAAACATTGATCTAGTTCATTCCTCTACCTAGAGCAGTTATAATTATTAAGCATTGAGTTTAGTTTTTCTCGCACCACACTAAATAAATTTAATTCCTTTTCCTCAAGCAAAGTAGCCTAATCTACAGATAAGTGTGATCCCCTTGTGATGAACCTTTGTTTACTATAAAATAGGTAACATTAGAAACAGACTTTATTACGTTGGGGAAACTCTGCCTAAAATTTGCACTATGTGTTAAAGTTCTCATTTTGTGCTTTTGACTCTAAGAAATTTGGCAGTCTACTTTCTCTTTTAGAGGCTACTAAACTTCAGAAGTAGCTCTCTAATATAATATAGTACATCAGAAGTTCTGAGGTTTTTTTTTTCACTACACTTATTTTAAAACATGCAGAAATGAAGCTGCAGCAAGTCTTAGAAAGGCCTGGTCCAAGTTTCCTACTCTATGTGTAGTGACACATGAAAAGCAATTTCTAACTTTAGACTCTGGCCTAAGGCCAGATGCTTATAAAAGAATAGTCACTGGAGGGAGGCAGCCAGTGAGACCTTTTTTTTCAGGCCATTCAGCAATCTTAAACTAAGCTGTGAGTTCCTAGCTCCTTGATTTACCACTTGAGTTACCCCTGAAGTCTCAAAGAGAATATTTATATTTCCTCCCCTTCATCGTTTGTCCAAGCCCTCATCTCGTATCTGGATTCTTGTCTATGCTATAGGCAAAGGTTAGGTTCCCCTCCTTTGAGTAACCATAGCACCTCATGTATTTAAAACTGTAACAGTGGATTTACTTGACTGTTGTCCATCTTTATATCTCTCTTCATGATTCACACAGTGCCTCATGTAGTATTGCAGGCACTCACTAAAGGTAGGCTAAACATGACAGGTGAAAGTCATAACCCAGGCAAATTCATCTGTTTTTACCTCGGAACAGACTAACTCATTAGGTTATCTATATTAAGGTTGATCTTTAGCTCCACAATTTATATTTCAGTGATAAATGGTGTGGTTGTTACCGCATCCATCTCCAACTAATAAGAGCGATTGTTGTACTTAGTGTCTTAGGTGAAAAATGGTGGTATAGGATAGGGTTGTGTATTTTAAGTGATAATTAATTTCTAATGAGTTCATTTCTTTTATTACCCTAAGCATTTATATTTTAACCTTAATTTTTATGTTAGTGAACTGCTGTAATTCAAATAAATGGTTTAAATCCTTACAGAACAGTTCATCTTAGATGACAGAGTACCAGCAACTATAAATAATAGTTTTAATAATTGTAAGCTTGATTGGAGGTGGGTGACATCCCAAATGCAAGTTGGTGGATTGTGTGTTTTTATTTTCAAAATCATTTAAACAAGAAATTCATGCTGGTTTTTCCATTAGTAAGTGAAAGGCTTGTGTCCCACTCTTTAAGTCCAGGGCTATTAGCTCCCAGATAGATTGATATGGAAGTTGATGTCAATATTGAGGGTTCCATACTGGAACTAGAATGATATATGTAAGCCTGAAGAAAGGGTTCTTGCCTGACTTCTCAGCTGTTGACTTGTGATAGAACTCACTGTAGAGTCATAGCTATTTCGTGTAGTTGATGTTTTTGTTTAAAAACTTTTAGGTTTATTTTATTTTGACAGTACAGGGTCACATCTATATCTTAAACCAGTGTAATTGCATATGAAAGCTTTTTAAACTCTAGTCTGAATTTTTTTTTTCTTGTAGCAAAAATATTTTGATTCTGGGGATTACAACATGGCTAAAGCAAAAATGAAGAACAAGCAACTTCCTACTGCAGCTCCGGATAAGACAGACGTCACTGGTGACCACATTCCCACTCCACAGGACCTTCCTCAACGGAAACCATCTCTTGTTGCTAGCAAGCTGGCTGGCTGATTAAAAGAGCTGAACTGCATGAATCTTCTAATTCCCATTATTTCTCCTTAATATGTTACTTCTCCACTTTTTATTTCCTTTCACTCACTAAGTCGTTTGAGAGTTATGGCTTTGCAGGTAGTGGTAGTGTGTGTGTAAGGGAATATACATGTGTAGAGTTTTGATTAGTTTAACAGTGCACTGATGAAAAGAACATGTTAGAGCAATGTAAAGTAATCTACTTGAAAATAATTGTATATATTACCTAACTCCTAGTGTAGGACTGGTTCCAACAAGTAACAAGCAAGTTTTGCAATTTTAATGTTTTGGCTTTCTTTAATTCATCTTAATTATAGCTTTGTATGTTACTCTTATTTAATGTAACCTTTATTGTATTGATTTCTTCTGTATTTTCCTTTTGAATTTTGTAAAACAGAAGTTTAAGACCACAAGTTAGAAGAAAGGTCACATATTTCAAACATAAATAGATGGGGCTTCAAAAGATTTGTATCCTGTGCTTGAACTTGAATGGCCTTAAATCTGTTTCAGCTTTAACAATAGAATTTTACTTGGGCAATATTTGCCCATTCTGGTGTAACTTATGTGACTCTAGTGCTTAACAGCTGCTGTTGAAGAGTATTCTTATTCAGTTCTGTAGTGTTAGAATACCTTTTGTTGTTGAAGATGTGAATGAAGTGTGCATGTGCATCGACTGTTGAATTCACTTTTGTGCCATTTTTGTAAATACAGTAGTTTTGCACAACCTCTCACAACTGTCTGTATTAATTTCACATATTAAAGAGTAGATGATGTGCCAACCAGAAGCACAAGAGTTCCTACACAAAACCCTGTGTGTCATTAGAGCTTTTGCATAGTAAGAGTAGTTTACAGTCTTGGGGTTATAGAATACCAAACTGAAATCTTTGCTCAGTCTGCCATAGACTTAAGCTTTTTCATTTGTTCCTCATATCCATGACATTCAGTGGCCTTGTGCAAATATGATATGTTGCTTAGGCATATCTTTTGTCCTATGCAGAACATTTCATTTTGACTTTTATGAAAATTACAATTCATGTAATTTATATAAACTTTTTTAATGTAGAAACTTTTTACTTCCATAGTCAATTTTGGGGACACTAGAATAAAATACTTTGCCTCCTGTGGCCCCTCCCTTCTTTTTTTCTTGCTTCTTTGACTCAAATTGTGTTGGGCTGTGCCGTTCAGTCTCTTCAGAAACATAGGTGTCTATATCTTTACTCTTGAAATTTGCTCTATTGAATGCTGTATATTCTAACACAATAATGATATTTTCCTTATAATATTTCTCAGTTGTTAATTAACCACTCTTAATCCTGTATTGTTAAGAATTGACAATTGTTTAAATAAAAGGAAATTTATAATGAAACAAATATTTGAGAAGATTGGCCCAGGAACCTAGTCAGGATGAGCTGAATTTTAAGTAATATAATGAGCTAGGTGAATTAGGCTTGTGACAATTAGAGGAATTTACATGATAGGTGGAACATATTCATAATAAATACTTAGATATTTTGTTTCTATAGATGTCACTTTAATAAAATACAATACTTATGGTTTATCTAGTTAGTAAGAACTTTAATTAACAGACTTAACTGGGACAAATTTGCTGGTCTTTTAGGAGCTCTTCCCATGATGCTGAGGATATGTAGCCTGAGATGACAGTATGTTTTTCTTCATCTTTGACTTGTGCAGGGCCTTCCCCTCTTTTGGATCCAGGCATCTTTTCTGGATCTTGGCTCCATTTGTATACCTGCTTTCCTATGACCGCAAATCACCATAGATGGTGCCTTGAGCATAGTACCTGCACTTAAAGGCTGCCTAGCTCTCTGAGGAAAACTTGCTGATTATCTTCGTGCTTCACCCACCCCAAAAGGCAGAAAACAACAAAATCGATAATGTGTTAATTTGTTATTATAAGGATTAGTTATATATAAATAGATTTCTAACAGGAGTATGTAGGTTATTCCAAAGTATGTATAATCATTGTAGGATTATTTAAGAATTACAAAATAGCCCAAAGTAGAATATCTAGTGGTTTTGTTTTGTTTTTATGACTATTTGCAAGCTATCACCATTAAATTCACACACATCAGAGATTAATCTCAAAGATCAGACCATGTTACTGATTATGGTAGGACTCCTGCTATGGTTTGTGACAAGTGATGTAATCTCTGCCTGAGTTTTCATTTGTAAAATACAATGCTAATATTAACCTACCTCAAAACTTGTTGAGGATCTGTGAAATACTGAGTAAGTGCCCAAAATAAAACATTGTTGATTGTCTTTTTATTAAAAGTAAATTTCCTCATTAAACCAACCTGCCTTCTGTAAAGTCACAGTAATAGAAATCTCAGGATTTTCCATCAGAAAAGACCTGTCATTTAGGACTTGTAGGTATAATTGCTTAGCCTCCATTATTGGTGCTTGGGATAGAGGTTTTACATTTTTCTGTTTTTGTTCTGCTTCAAAGCTCAGTTAATTGAAGACATATTTGCAGGCTGTTTCACCATTGCTTGAATGAAGATTTTTGACCAAGGTGGGCTTAATCAAACATTTCTGTGATTTCAGAATTGTGGTTTGAGAAATGGCCAGTTTTAATCATTGTCCTTCTTATTATAAATGAATGTTGGAGTAAACAAGTTGGAGATAAATACTTCATGAAAACTAGCTAATGTCTGAACTCAGTTATCTGTTTTATGTCCAGTAGCTCCTATTTGATAATACAGTTCTGAGAAACATTTCATTTTTAAAGGCTACATCTGACTAAAACAATTATTGGCATGTTGGGATAGTAAGGACTGTTGGATTGTTTTGAGGAACTGAAAGGAGCATTTTTGCAGTCTATTTACAAGTTATTCAATATTCCTTTGCTGCTCACCTAAAAATAAGTCTTAACTATTCATCAAGCCCTCTACTTGTTGTTACTTCACTTGGAATTTGTTGCTGTTTTTACTTAATGTAACAAAACTATACCTCTGAATGTTTATTGATACTTTTTACTAAATCAGACATATATTCTTTCTCAATCCAAATTAGTGAAGTTTTATCAGTGCTGAAATATGATCTCTACTTGAATTGTGCTCTAAACTTGGTGTTTGGTGATCCAGGGGCAAGTATTCAATAGGAAGAGCATGTCTGAATGGCAACTTAAGCAGTTTCTGTGGTGGCCTTTTTACATTCCCCAACATTCAGACACATTTCTTCCATTTTTCATTTTCCTTTTTCACCTCATTTTACTTCACTTCTCCCCCCTCCCATCCCTGCTTATTTCTTAAGCCGCCTGATGGCATCTGTTAAATGGTATTTAGGACTGATGAATGATCAATCCTTTAATACCCTTCTCAATATAACACAATTAAGGACCCATTTAAAATTTTCTAAAACACTGTCCTCATCTGGATAATGACAAGTTTGAGCCACCGTCCCAACTCTGCAATTCAGCATGCACTGCCAGTCTTCCCCCATATCCCTTCTCCCCCTGACATCACACCACACCTTGTAAAATTGGGATCAAAGAAGTCTCATTCTGGGATTGTTAATCTAAGGATAAAAACACTGATTTTAATACTGTTTTACTAGTTTCTGCCTTTTAAAGCAGGTAGGCCTATAGGTTTTATTCTGGAAATCACTGATGGTCACGACAGCCATTAATTATGTTTGTATTTTGTTATTTATCAACTAAACAGCATTTGAAAGAAAAATCTAATTTCTTTAATATACCCTCAGATCTGTTACTGCATCTTTTATTTGTGATGCAGTAGGACACTTGCCTGTATTAAAAGGGCCAAGAGTAAATGCCTTTTTTGTTGAACATGTCTATAGAGTTGGCAGTTAATGCTGAAATTTGTTAAATAGCCCTTCCAAAATTATACTTGTGAAATACACAAAAATAAATTGATCTACTTAATTTCTATTGATTCGATTTGCAGTTTTTGTCTCATTTAAGTGTTATATTGTTTTTCGGTGTATTTTCTGAAGTTGATCCCTTTAGATTTCAGCTACTACAATATGCAGAAAGAATTTGACTATTGTAGTCTTAAATTTTGTTTTAATTTACAGTGTTTGTTTATGAGGTCTTAGCAGCCTAACTTACATTTGTAAAGGCTTTGTAATTTAGGTAACATGAAATGCTTGCAGATTGTGAGTCTTTTCCATCTCAGGTATAAAACACTCTAGTACAATACTGTCAGAAATAGAAAGATTGGATGAGACATTCTGAGAAATTTTATATACATACAGTTGACCCTTGAACAATATGGGGGGTTAGGGGTGCCAACCCTGGGCGCAGTTGAAATTTTGTGTATAACTTACAGTCTGCCCCCCTTATCCGTGGTTCTGCATCCACGGATTCGGCCAGTCACAGATCGTGTAATACTGTAGTGTGTATTTAGTGAAAAATTCCACCTCTAAGTGGTCCCGCACAATTCAAACCCGTGTTGTTTAAGGGTCAACTGTATGTGTGTGTGTGCATTTAGATAGATGGATAGATAAAACTTAATGCAAGGTGGAAGTATTACATTCCTTAAGAGAAATAGGAATAATAAAGTTCCAGGAAGTCTAGAGGAATGCATTATTAAATTTAGGGGATAAATGGGATGAGTGGTAAATTAGGGAAATTTTAGAGGTAGTTTTGAGAGATGGGTTGCTGTAGGCATTGGTGGAGGGAAAGGGAGAAAGAAGCATTTTAGGTGGAGGGCTGTTATTTTCAAATAGGCAGGGAGTTGGGAAAATGTGGCTCTGTATAAGGAAGTTTGGTTGGAGATCAGGGCATGCGAAGGAACTTGATTTTCCTGCATAACACTGTCCTTTCCTCCAGCCTTCAACTCAGTAAATACACCTCTGTGCACTTGCCCACTTGAGTACTTGAGCCAACGTTAGAAGTTATCCTTTATTCCTCAGAGGCTGTGACCAACACCCACCAAAATACACTGAATTTGTCCATTTCTCTTCCCTGCTGGCACCATACCCAAAGCCACTATTTCTTAACCTGGACAACTGCTATAGTTCTAACACGTAACTTTCTTTCTTTTTCGTTTTTTTGCGGTACGCGGGCCTCTCACTGTTGCGGCCTCTCCCGTTGTGGAGCACAGGCTCCGGACGCACAGGCTCAGCGGCCATGGCTCACGGGCCCAGCCGCTCCGCGGCATGTGGGATCTTCCCGGCCCGGGGCATGAACCCGTGTCCCCTGCATCGGCAGGCGGACTCTCAACCACTGCACCACCAGGGAAGCCCTAACACATAACTTTCTACTCCTGCTCCCTTGTGCGTGCTGCAGTCCCACCCATTCCCACTGCCCCATCCCATTTCCATTCTGAAATCATACATCCAAGATCCTTTTGCCCCTGTTGAACATGTTTCTTTTCCATTAAACACTTCCCCTGTTTCATAGTTTGGCTAGCTCTTTTTCATTCTGAAGTCGGATCAAATTTAACTTCCTTAGATGAAGTCTGATTCGTTATTGCATCCCTAGCACCTAGAAACAGCTTATACATACTACATGCTTGTTGAATGAATAAAGTGAAATGGAATATTGGGTTGGAAATTAAGTGAGAAACCAGATTAAGGTTATGGATGCAGAGAGATGATGATTCTCCATTCAGTCACGTCTAACCTTTCCTTCGTTGCAGTAGGCCTTTATACTCTGTTTCTCTGCATGAGGAGAAATGTCAAGGAGCTTTGCTCTCATAAACCTCACATCACTGAAATTGGTGCGCCTGATTTTCCATGGCAAGGATGTATTAAATGTTCACTGCTTCTCTACTCTTGCTTGTGATCACAACCTTGCAAACATTCTGCATCTGGTTTCTGAGGCTCTTTATTGCCCCATTACCAATAACTTGGGCTGGTTAGTGTCTTGTAGACTCTCACTTTCCTGCAACTATACAAGCTAACATTCCTAATGACTTTGTCTATAGATGTAAGGTGCCAGTTGCTTGAGTTACTGCAAAAATGATCACTATAGGGCAGCCATATTTTTAGGATAAAGATCAGAAGCAGACACACCAGTGCGCAGCTTTCTGTCACACCACACTTAACAAGTTACAGAACACAAACCTTTCACTTCTTCAGTAGAATATCCTGGGTATATTCTGCTACAGTATTGCCAGCTGTTTGCAGTATATTCACATTCCTATGGGAGATTGGTTCTACAGAAGCAAAGGGAGGAAGAACTTCAATAAGAGGATGGTCGTCTACAGAGTAGAGTGCAGCAGAATGAAGAGTGGCACCTGAGAAAAGGCCACTGGAAGTTGGTATCACTGATCATTTGGAGAGAGCAGTTTCAGTAGAGGTGTGCATGGGCCTGGGACAGAGGGACAGAAAAAGAACAATAAGTGATTAAAGGTGAGTTAGTGGAGAGGATGTGATTTTTTGAGAATTTCTGAGGTACATAAAAGAAGATACAGTCTTTGGCTTTGCGTTTAAATGTAGGAAAGATTTGATTTTGGTTACAGATAGGCAAAACAAAAGCATGGGAGAAAAACCAAAGATATAGAAGAGGCAAGAGGGCAAGAGCTGGGGTTGAGAGCATGCGTGAGGAGATTAGCCTTGGCATGTCTTCTAAACAGAGGATGAATGACTAGAGTGCAGGTGGGGGAAAGAGATACTAGAGGAGAGTGGTCACTGAATGACCTTAGTCTTACTTGTAAGAGGGGGGTTGAGGTCATTTTCCTGGAGGGTATGAAGAGAAGAGGGTAGAGCTTTGAAACCCAGGGACTCTTTATAGCTTTGTAAAAGCATGTATGTACTTAACAGATCCAGAAAGGATCTAGAAATTTAGAAGTGGTTTCGTTGGGATCATTGTTTGAATTCACAACGTTTTTTAAAATTTAAATTTTTTTAAGGAGAACTGAATGGAGCAAATGCCTTCTGTGGGGCATCAGTCGTTGGGGTAAAAATGTGGAAAAGAATGGTAGAACCAAAACCTGGTTCTAAATTAAATTATTAGATTTCTTTTCCTGCTCCTCTTCACTTTTTTAAAAGGTAGAAGTATACTTGTAATGATTCTAAAGTCAAGTAGTACAGAAGGACATGGTGAAAAGCTAAGAATCACAAAATATGCCTCTACCACCAAGTTTAGCTCCTCTACCACTGGAGACGTTCAAGCTGTTTTGTGTTTCTTCTGGTAGTTGCCTCCATGCCTCTCAATAGTATGTTTATACCACTGTTGCTTAATTTCTTAATTTTAAACATAAATTAATAGTTTTCAAGACTGATAAATGAGGATTAAGCTTATATTTCCCACCTCCCTTCCCTCCCACCCTCTTTCTAGGATCATATCACTACTTTTGATTCCTCTATAGGCTTCCTTTATAATGTCTAATATATTTTCACCATTATTTCTTATCCCATTGGCTGTCAACAGTATTTCTTGTTTCTCTAGTGTGTAATATGACAATATGAACACCACTGTCCTTCCTTTTGACTCTCCTCCCTTCTCTTGGCCTTTGTCATCTGTGTTCTTACCTTATTAAGGTTGATAACACTTGCATTCTATTTTATAATCATTATTAATAGTCCTCTTAGCTTTATAGGTTGATATAGTTCACTGCAGATCACAGTGTATACTATGATTTCATTTTTTAAATCGCTTTTTGTTTTTCTTGGTGTTTCTGATTATTTTTTCTCTTCATCCTTTTGGCCTCTATCATAACCACAATTATTTTAATGTCTCCCATCACATGAAGTATTCTATAGAGTCATCCTTTTACTCCAGAAAACTCCCCTGTAGGCAGGTCTCCTTGCTTCAGTCCGACCTTGTTGATTTCTTATCCTAATGCATAGTCGTCACCTTGGGACTCAGCTGCTCCTCCTAACTGAATCCATTATTTTCTAGATTGCATATGGCAACCATTGCCTTTTGCCAGTGTCTTATGTCATATTCCCCAGAAGTGGGAACTTCCCTAGAAGTGGAAGTTCTTTATTTTTTAAAAATTTCATGGATAGTTTTATGTGTCATGAACATCTTTCTCCAGTCTGTGGCTTGCTTTGTCTTAGTTCGTGATATCTATTGATACATTCCTAGTTATATTTTAGAACTTAATTCAAACATACCTTTGTGAAAACTGAATATTAATTGTTAATATTATTAATTAACAATTAATAATTGTTAATTATTCCATTTTCTGAGACACAATAACCATTTCCATATAACACTGTTTTAGCACTTAATCACAATACATTCTAATTGAGTTCATTTATCCTTTCTTACAGGAAAATTATCTTATTTTGCTCCAGCACTTAGCCTAGTGCCTGGCCGTTTTAAGTGCCCAATAAATATTTTCTGAAAGAAACTATACCCTTGAGATATAGCCATTCCCATTCACCACATTCATCCCATATACCACTCTATAATGGTCAGGGTTCTTAATCACAAATTCATAACTGGCTCATTTAGGCGAAAATGGATTCACTGAAAGATATCAGGTCACTTACAAAATTGTTAGAAAGGCTGGAGAAACAGTCTTGATGTAAATCTAGGAACAACCCCAGAAACGTGCTACAGCAATGGCCTGATGTGGATGCTGCTGCTGCTACCGCTGCTGCTGCTACCACTCCTGCCACCAACCACTGAAAGCCAGGAGCCCGACTTTGATGTGACCACTGTTGTCCTACAAACTTGGCTACCTCTGCTACTACCTTCATTGGCAAATGGAAGTTCTGGGCAGAGCCTGTTTCTCCATGTTTCTCACTTCTGTAACCTAAGTCTTGTGCAGATGAATCTGATCTTTGTGGCTTAGGTCATATGACTGCATCCAAGCTGCAAAAGAGGAGGGAATTTGCAACTATCAGGAGGCAGGACTAGTGTAGAAAATTCCCCCAAATACAGAAAAGATGACAGACAGGCACAAATATGATAGAGACCATTATACCTTCCCGTGTGCTTCTGCAATACAGCATTGCAATGTTGTCTACTTGAGGGTGCAAGAACTTCATGGAGCTTATGATTTCCTTACTCATTTTGATTTGACATGCCTGGAAGCATTAAAAGAGGATCTTAAACTATACAGCGGTATTATACCCAAGTAAGTCAATAAATTGACACAGTGCTAATCTTTGAACTATTCATCATTTCTGGCTGACCCATCAAAATGCTCTTTTAGAAGTCACTCAGTTTTTATTCAGCTTCCATTGGATCCTGCAACATGGCACAACCAGGCAGTCAAAGGCAGGGAGTGAATATGTGAGGAGAGATAGGACTGAGAATTTGATTAATAATATCTTAAAATTGTAGAGCACTGTCGAGTTTCCAGTACACTTTCTCATTTATCTGATTTGAACCCCTCAACAATACACATATAAGTTGTCTGGTTTTTGCTTGTTTTAAAAAAAAAAAAAGGCTCAGGTTTCTCACACTGGTAGAGTTTACAGGTGAGCTAGGGGACAAGGCAAGAAATCTATGTGGTAATAGATACAGAGTTGGAGACATCAGTATGAACTCTTGTTTGATTTAATATAGAGAGCTACATCAGAAATATTTTTAGATATGTGTACATACACAGGTTAGTGTACACATAATTGCTTGCTCTGTGGTGGAGAGGGCCTAGAAGCAATGATACCCCAGTAGCAACAAGGCCCAGATCATAGCTTCTAATATTGTTCTCCAATGAAATGAACGAGGACTCCCTGGAGAAATGGCTGATTCTAGGACTGTGGCAAGGAATAGACAAGATAGAATCTTGTAGTGCTAAAAAGAAAGTGCTTAAAAAATAAAAAAACAAAACACACAAAATGATGGGGCAGTATGTCAAACGGACACAGGTATCAACTGAAATCTCCCAATGGCCAAAGCTTGAACAATTTGAGCAGCAAAATAAAGCAGTATTAGATTATAATGCAGGGACTTCCCTAGTGGTCCAGTGGTTAAGAATCGCCTTCCAATGCAGGGGACATGAGTTCGATCCCCAGTCGGGAAACTAGGATCCCACGTGCTGCATGGTGCAGCCCCCCAAAAAAAGTCAATTATAATGCAAAGTGTAAAATAAATATCCATGAGTCTATACTGATATAAATGAATGAATGAATAAGTGGGGGAGATGAGACAAATTGCCCATATAGAAGAATTCCAGGTTTATGGAGGTACTCTCCTCAAGGAGTTGGAGAACAACTCTGCACTCCTTAAGTGTGGGCTGCATATGGTGACTGTGTTCAAGTGTATGGAAAGGGGCCCGAATTAGTTTGCTAGGGCTGCCGTGACAAAATACCATAGACTGGGTGGCTTAAACAACAGAAATTTATTTTCTCACAATTCTGGAGGCTAGAAGTCCAAAACCAAGGTGTCATCTATTTTGGTTTCTTCTGAAGTCTCTCTCCTTGGCTGACAGTTGGCTAACTTCTCCCTGTGTCCTCACACAGTCTTCCACTTGTATACATGTCTGTATCCTAATCTGTTTTCCTAAGGAAACCAGTCATATTGAATTAAGGTCCAATTGACCTCATTTTAACTTAACTACCTCTTTAAAGACACTATCTTAAAATACAGTTATGTTCTGAGTTATTGGGGGTTAGAACTTCAACATACGAATTTTGAGGGGACACAATTTAGCCTACGACAGGGGAAAAGAATTGCTGTACAGTGAAAAAAACTTGACACTTCCTCAGCCAGATGATCAAGGTCGATATCAATCATGATGTTACGTCAATGGTGTTGTCATGTTGATACTATGACCCTTGATATAATGTGGTGAAAATAGCATTTTACCTCTGTGGTCTTCCTCACAAAAACCTATAACCCCAGTCTAATCAAGACAAATCCCAACTGAGGGACATTCTACAAAATACATGACTGGTACTACTCAAAATTCATGAAAAATATCCTTGTCATCAAAAACTAGGAAAGGGAGAAACTGTCAGCCAAGAAGATCTGAATGAGACATAATGACTAAATGTAATGTGGCATCCTGGAGGGATCCTGGAACAAAAAAGGACATGAGGTAAAAACTAAAGAAAACTAAGGAAACCTGAATAAACATAGGTTTTAGTTAATGATACTCTATCAACATCAGTTCAGTAATTGTAACAAACCTACCATACAAATGTAAGAAGCCAATAAGGCAAACTGATTTCTGGGTGTTTTAATCTGTTCAGGCTGCTGTAAAAAAATACCATAAACTACCGGGTGGCTTATAAACAATAGAAATGTATTTCTTACAGTTGTGGAGGCTAGGAAGCCCAAGATTAAGGTGCCAACACATTCAGTGTCTGGTGAGAGCTGACTTCCTCATACATGACTGTTTTCTCACTGTATCGTTACATGGCAGAGGGGTGTGAGATCTTTGGGGGGTCTCTTTTATAAAAGGCACTAATCTCATTCATGAGGGCTCCACCCTCATGACTTAATCACCTCCCAAAGGCCCCACCTCCTACTATCATTCCCTTAGGGTTAGGGTTTCAACGTATGAATTTGGGGGTGGCGGCATAAACATTCAGGCCATTGCACAGGGTATATGGAAACTCTGTAATATCTTTGCAGTTTTTCTATAAATCTAAAACTGTCTAAAACAAAATTTATTAAAAGACAAAACAGGGAGTTCCCTGGTGGCCTAAGTTAGGATTCCAGGTTTTCACTGCTGTGGCCCAGATTCAATCCCTGGTCGGGGAACTGAGATCCAACAAGCCCTGTGGCGTGGCCAAAAGAAAAAAAAAACAAAAAGCAAGGCTCATATTGGCTAAGAGGCTTGCCCCAGGTTAGCACTGGGACTAGCATCTAGGTCATTTGATTCTAAGTCATTTTCACTACCGAGGGGCTTCCACCACTACCTCACGGAAGGGAGCTGTGTGTCAGTGGTTGCGGGAGGTACGGGATGAGAGTAGCTAATAAGTACTTACAATCCAGTAATTCTGGAAGATCAAGGCAGTATAAAGCACATGAGTGCTATGGATTCGAGCAGAAAGTATTTCACGATCTAGAACAAACAATCAACTGATAGAAGGAGCTAGGTGCAGAGGCTGCTCCAATAGCAGGTGGTCAGCACACAAGCTAGAAAACTGGGAACAAAGGGCCAGAGATGAGAGATATTTTAGGAAACCCAAGATTAGAATCTAGAATTAGAGTAATAGGTACTGGGAATAAAAATAATTGCACCGTTTGAATTAAGTACTGTCCTTTTTATCCTCCTTGCCTGGGGAGACATAAAGTGTGGCTAGGCCTAAGCTCCCAAGTGAGAGGGAGTGAGGATAACTGGCTGGAGCTAGGGAATTGAAGGGGTGGGGATCCGGGAGTACCTGTCTGCCTTCCAAATTTCAAGTATTTTAGGTCAGTCTTCCTCTCTTCTTCACTCTGCTTTTTCTGCTTCAGAGCCTAGGTCCCTCTGGCTGTTCCTTTATATATCTTGCAATGATAAATGACCCCTCCTCAACTCCATATCATCATTTGGATCTCCTGATGAGCTATTTGGGGTTCCCACCCAAATGTCGCCTATGCCCATGGCTAGTCCTCCGAAACGTTAAATATTGGGATACGCAAATGCCAATGAATGTACTATAACCAGTAACACAGTACTTTGCCTCTGGCCTCTAGAATTACGCCAGTCTTACAGAATTAGAATTACTACTTTATATGACCATGCAGCATGGACTGCCCCTTCTCCTACCCTTGCAGCCACTCCTTGCAGTGAGCTCCCCCAGGCCAAGGACCATATTTCATTCATCTCCATCTTTACTCTCTTCAGTGCTACCACATGATAGACCCTCAATAGATTTTTTCTTCAATTTGAATAAAGCAATGACCACCCTACTAAAAATTGCTTTTTAGTTTTTCTCTCTCTTCCCTATTTAGTTTTTCTCCATTGTACATTGTTATGTGTTGAATTGTGTCCCCCTAAAACATGTTGAAGTCCTAACCTCCACTACCTGTGAATGAGACTTTATTTGGAAATAGGGTCTGTGTAGATGATCAAGTTAAGATCAAGGCACTAGGGTGGACCCTAATCCAATATGACTGTGTCCTTAGAAAAAGGGGAAATTTGGACACAGAAGCACACATGCACACAGGGAGAACACCACGTGAAGATGAAGACAGAGATTGGGGTGATGCAGCCGAAGCCAAGGAACGCCAAAGATTGCTAGCAAACCTTTAGGATGTAGGAGAGAGGCATGGAGCAGATTCCCCCTTCCAGCTCCCAAAAGGAACTAACCCTCCCAACACCTTGTTCTGGGACTTCTAGCCTCCAGATCACCTAGTACATTACTGTCTAAAACACCCAGGTCATGGTACTTTATTGTGGCCCTAGCAAATTAATACACTTATCACCTTCACCTTCTAACTTTATAATTGTCTATCTTCCAGACTAAAATGTAAGCTTCGTGGGGTCAGGGATTTTATCTGTTTTGTTTACTCTCGAATCCTCAACATGTAGAAGAGTTTCTGGTACAATGTAGCTCTCAATATTTGTTGGAAAAAGTAATATCCATGAACACTTTAGAGGAAAGGGATTGTTCACAATAACTTGGACACTGTTTTTATTTGGAAAACAACCTACATGAAAATATTCCCACTTATAAAGCAATAATTGAAAACATTATCAATTTAAAATAATATACAATATACTCTGGCTACTTTTTCAGAGGGGGAAATCTTAAACCCTCAGAAGTTGGTCCTATTGCTGGTTTCCCCAGTTTACCAATGACAGAGTGCTTGGGACTGTGAATATACATGGTTAAGGTAGGGAGGTCAGCCATCAGGGCTTCCTAGTTGTTTCTTCCAGCTTTTTTTTTTTTTGCTGTACACGGGCCTCTCACTGCTGTGGCCTCTCCTGTTGCACAGCACAGGCTCCGGACGCGCAGGCACAGCGGCCATGGCTCACGGGCCCAGCAGCTCTGCGGCATGTGGGATCCTCCCCGACCAGGGCACGAACCCACGTCCCCTGCATCGGCAAGCGGACTCCCAACCACTGCGCCACCAGGGAAGCCCTCTTCCAGCTTTTAAGTCTGCTCTTCTGAAGGAGATAACGTAAGGTCCAGGGCAGAAAACCCTTCTCCCTTTCCTCATCCTTATTACCTTCCTCCTACCATGGGCCAAATATTTGAGTGGTTGAATGCATGTGTTCAGGTATTAGAAGAGAATAATTCTAGTGTCTTTTCTTCCCTCTGTCACTAGGGAAAACAAAACAAAACAAACCAAAAAACTTCACTGACACCTGTAACACAACACCGTTTTAATTTTTTAGTTTTTTCTCAGTTTAGGGGAAGAAAATGTTTTCCTCCACCCTCCTAGGGTCCCTGGTTGGGCCTAAAAATTAAACTGACAAAAATAGATTAATGCAAGAAAAGCATACTAATTCATATTGTTTTACATGATACAGGAGCCTTCATAAGGAAATGAAGACCCAAATAAATGGCAAAACTTATTAGCTTTTATATTGGGTTGAACAAAGAGAAGCAATTGTGGACAAGTGACTTAACAATGTGGGGAGGCTAAAGGAAGATAAGAACTATTTTAACAAGGTCTGTTTGTTTAGAATTCTCTTGGTCTTAACTTCTCCCCTTGATGATAAGAACAGTACTTTCCTTCTGATATTAGGGAGGACATCTTTCATATAGGAATTTCATCTTCTGCTTTTAAGAAAAAGAAGGAAGGTCATTATTTTTCTTGTATTTGATGTTTTGCAAGTGCCCCCAACTCAAGATAGTCAATATACCAAAGCAGCGTCCCCTGGGGTGATACACCCTGCACCGCTTCATCGGCATACTCAGCATTTCTCAACAGTCCTAGGAGGTAGGTACTAGCTGGAGGGTGAGAAAACAGAGTGGTTACCACCTTACACAAGGCACAAAGAAACTCTTAAATCTCAATCCAGTGCCTTTTCTGGTGTACTGCTGATAGCTGCACAGGTTTTCTCTTTTAAAGAAAGGGTGGTATCCAAAAAGATGAAAGAGATTTACTTTCAGAATTGGAAGGTACAGAGCATTATGCAGGACTCTGTAGCTATTACCTCTGGCATGTCTGAGGAGACTGTGGGCAGTGAGCAAGGGGAGGAGAGGCCTGAGTTCCAGGGAGTGAGGACTGGCCTCAAATGTCCCCCTCATCAATGATCTTCCTTCAAATATACACGCAGGATACACACACTACCAAGGGGGCCAGCCTTGAGAGATAGTTTTGATAAAAACCATCCCAGAGTCCCATGACTGGCACTGGGCACCACTTAGAGTTCAAAGAAATAAGGAAAGATGAGCACACTAAAGAGGCTGGGATGAAAAAATGGAGATTAGCTAAACTGGAATGAAAGCGTGGGTGGGGAAGAGGTAGAGGGTGAAGACGGCATCAGGGTGGGGTGGAAAGATCACATTCTTGGGCTTGAAGTGCAAGGATAACAGCGATTAGATAGAGAAAGAGGGCTGGGGCAGAAGGTGAGTGGCACCGTTACGAAGGCGCAGGCCTAGGATAGAAGGAGGCTCTAGGGCCGCCCCCTGGGGGCATCTTGTTACCAGGTGCACTTAAATTTCTGTAGCTTAAAACAGGCCCCTACGCTCTGGCTTCACGAAACGACCCTACGGCAGATGCCGAGGTGTTCAGGGTGACCTTGGTGATTCTTTCAGATTATCCGTCCTCGCTCACTCCCAGACGTGTACTGCTAATCAGGCTCTTCTGGAATTCTAGGTTATTCCATGGCCTTCCAAGAAACTTCTCCCCCTATCCTTTCCCTACCAATGTTTGGAAGCACAGGAAAAGCAGCCTGCAGACTCCCATTTACCTGGACACCCTGAGTGACACCGCTATCGCTGCCCCTCTCGGAGGCTGGGCTATTCTGCACGGTCCAGGGCTCGCTTGGGGCCTGGGGCATCCCGGGGGCGGTGTGCGGCCAGTGGGTGTCCTGGGGCGGGCTTCTGGGTCTCGGCAGCGCGGGAGGAGGCAGCGGCGACGCTGGCTGACAGGCTGATGATGCCCGGTGCCCGCAGCCGATGGGAGGCAGCGTGAGCCCGAGAGAACCCGGAGCAGCCGCGGTGGCAGCGCTGGAGCGCAGCCTCCTCCCGCTCCCACAATGCACAGGGCGAGGGCGGAGGCGGCGGCGGCGGCGGCAGCAGCATCACCGGCTGTAGGGTTGGCAGCGGCGGCGACCCCGAGGACCCCGGGCACGCCGAGCGCGCGACACAGCTCGCGGCGAGCCCGGGAGTGATGGCGAGGCCCCCGCTGGCCGCCCGCGGCTGAGACGCCCCACCCCACCCCACCCCGCCCCGCCCGGAGCGGCCCGCCCTGCCTGGCCCTGCCCTGCTCCCTGCCGGCTGCAGCCCCGGCGTTTCCTAGTCGGCGCGGGCAGCCGCCCAGAAGAGGTGCGGCCTCCGCACAGGCGGGGGGCGTCGGCGCCGCGGGGCCCGCCATGGCCGCGTCGGAGCTCTACACAAAGGTAAGGCGCCCCATGAGCCGCGCCTTGGGGAGGGGGCCGCGCGGCCCGGCGCCGCCAGCTGTCAGGCCGGGGAGGGGCCGGGGCGTGGGGACCCAGTCCGGCCCCTCCGGCACCACCCCCTTTCCGAGCATTTTGAAATCCTCTGCCTTGCCCGCCGGTCGCCCGCAGAGGCACCTTCCTTGTTCGGGCGTTGATGGTTAAGGCGGCGGAGGGAGGCCTGCCTCGGGGTGCCTCTGTGGCCCCTGCCACCCTTCTTGGCCTGGGAGCAGTGCGGGTTTCTAAGTGGAAAGCGGGTCTGTGTGGCTTTAGTAGGGCGAGCCTGGGGCAGGATTGCTCAGCCCTCCGTCTTGCTTTAGGAAAAATCCTGGCTGGTGGGAGATCCTAGATCTGACAGATTAGATGGTCGGTCCCTCCCCTGGGGACACGCGCTTAAAATAACGTCTGGTGTTGGTATGCGGTGCCACTTCTACCGCCACCCAACCTTTCTGTGAGGTATGGAATCTTGCAAAAGGTCGCCAGTCGATTTTCACCTTTAGGTGCCCGGTTTCAGATTGCTACCCTGGGGTGGAGAGCCCCTGGGGAAGATGCAGACGAATAAATGCGAGCTGATTCACTGGGGTGGTCGGTACTCATTTGTCGCTGGGAGTTTGCAATCTGCATGTAATCCCTTAGAGCCTTGTTAGGCTCCATGTCTTCACCATCCTCTGGGGTGAGCCTTTTCCTTCTGGGTTTTGTTTAAGGGAAGTGGCAGCCTTTCCTTCTTATACTGACAGCAGTATTCTCTGGGGCTGGTAATCTCTGAATGGCATATTTTGGAGAACTGTCCCTTCAAGACAGTGTGTGGTGCCCTTTGTGACTGTGTGTAGTCATGGCATTTTATACTATCACTCCTGTGTAGGTAGATGTTTTGCCAGCTATTAATTACCTCTAATTCCAGTTAACAGAATTAACCTTAACTTTTTGAGTTTGCATCTGAGGCCAAGTCTACATTTATGGTCTCAGAATCACTGCTTCCAAATATGACCCAAGTAAGCCCAGGGCTCAAGTTGCAGCATGTTATAGAAGGAAGAGGTCTGGACCCGCCATCAAGAGAACTGGATTCTAGCCCTTGATTCTAGCCGGGGCCTTTTCACTTACTGTGTGACCTTGGGCAAATCACTTAACCTCTCTGTGCTTTAGTTTCCTCATCTGTAAATGGAGTTAATTATACCTGCCCTACATCTCTTACAAGGTTGTTGTTGTGAGGATCAAACAATAATACATGGGAATGCTTTTCGTAACCTGTGAATTTCTCTACAAATATGAGGTATATTTCTTCAACCATGAAATGAGTTTGCATGAAACATTTCCTGGGACCTCTCTCTTTCCAGCTTCAGATTTGAGGACTGCACAATGAAACTTCTCTCTAAACCTGGTAATTCTTTAGGCATTGTAGATTCCTAATGTATGATTGAATGCAATTGGAAATTGATCCAAAGTTACTTTATAAACAAACATTTATATAAAGCTAACTATGTGCCAGGTACAGTTTTAAGTGCTTTACAAATATTAGCTCATTTAATCCTCATAATAAACATATGAGGTGGGTACTAAGAAATATCAGAGTCATTTTCACAAGAAGAGATATGGTCTGTAAATATTCCTTAGTTACTTTGTATAGACCCCATTCTTCACTGCCTGAGGAGTCCATCCTTCAGCTGCCTGACTAATTGTAGGCTGCTTAACTAGACACTGGTTGGATAATACGTTGCTCTTGGGTTTTGGGTCTGCTTTTTTCTCCCAAAATAATTGGCAAGAAAAAATTTAAAAGATCCTGTGATTTTTAAAATTGTAAGGTTTGGGGTGGGCTTTGGTCATAATCACAATCTGTTTTAAAATTCACCTTCTAGTCATTGTAAAGACAAACTGGTTTAGACATCAGTAGGGAAGTTGAGCTTAAGTTGCCTTCTCCTAAATGCATTTATACCTAAGGATAATCTGGTTACTTGGTTTGTTTGTTGGCTCATTCTTTTTGTGAATGGACCTTAGCTTAATGGCGGACAAAAATATTTATTGAGCACCTCCTGGGTGCCAGGTACTCTGCTTAATGTTGAGAGGTTCTAATATAAACAAGACACAGTCCTTTCCCTCGAAGGGTTTACAGCCTGCTTCTTATATTCTTGGCCCACTTTGAATCTTCAAGGGCATAAATAACCTGCTGTTACCTCAGCAGCAGGCAGACAGCTGGTATGGTATTTATTTGTAGAAGTTAGGGAAGAGGTTGGGACATGAGAAGGTTGGAATGATTCTAGAGATAAAAGCTTGGGTAGTGATTTTTAGAGGACGAGGGAAATCATTAGAGGTAATATAAATGGATATTAAACACAAGGATTAGACTTCCCTGGTGGTGCAGTGGTTAAGAATCCGCCTACCAATGTAAGGGACACAGGTTTGAGCCCTGGTCTAGGAAGATCCCACATGGTGGAGCAACTAAGCCCGTGTGCCACAACTACTGAGCCCACGTGCCACAACTACTGAGCCCACGTGCCACAACTACTGAACCCGTGTGCCACAACTACTGAAGCCCGTGCACCTAGAGCCCGTGCTCCGCAACAAGAGAAGCCACCGCAATGAGAAGCCCACGCACTGCAATGAAGAGTAGTCCCCGCTCACCACAACTAGAGAAAGCCCGCATGCAGCAACGAAGACTCAGCGCAGCCAAAAATAAAATAAATAAATAAAATTAAAAAAAATTGTATATAAACACAAGGATTTTCCCCTTGCAGAGGATTATAGGGAAGGAAGTTCTGGGGGTAGACTACAAGGAAAGATATAATAGTGACATGCCATGATTATGGTATTCAACATAGTGGTTAAATTTGAAAAGTGCCCTTTTCAAAATGTCATTCAGAGCTTAAAGGCAGATTTTGATGTGTGATAGAAATCAGCTCCTATTACAGTGAAAGACAAAAGACCATTCAGTTTATTCTTTTTAGCTAAAATGATAATGGTTTTGTCACAGCAGTTTAGCAGGGCTTCTCTTTTGTAAATTTTTCAAGCAGTATAAACATTTTAAAGGCAATAGCTGGGTTACTAGGATATAACATTTCTGGAAACTAACATTTTGGTTAAAACATGTTTGTTGATTGTTAAAATAACAGCTTTATTGAGGTATAATTTACATAATGTACAATTCACCAATTTAAAATGTACAATTCAAAGGTTTTTAGTATAATCACAGAGTTGTGTGTTGATTTATTTTTAGATCCACCTGACTCGTTCCTGAAAGAATTGAAGGTGGTTGTGACATCTTATTGTTTCTGGTTTTGAAAATATTTGCTGGTCTTGACTTTCCAGTGGCTGTCTGAATGATGACATCACTTGTAGCTACTTTCAGCACCTTCAAAGGATTCAGCATTTGTGGAGCAGGGTTTATTAATTAGACCTGGATGGATCACCAATAGCAATAAAATGGCATCCTAGTCATCCTCACATGAAGTTCCCAGACACCATGGGTACCACATAAATGCTGTAGAATGGCCAAGATTACCTGAAGTTTAATTAGGAGTCCCATAGTATGTCAGGATGCTGAATTTTCTAACAGTACAGAAACAGTCTAAAACCCTCACTCCAGAAGCCAAGTACACTTTCCTTAGATGAAACAACTATTAGGCCAGTAGATTGTATATCTGTAATCTTCCTTTCCCACCATATTTCCTCATACCTACTGAAGCTGCATGGACTAGATTTTTTCTGAGATAGTCCCAATTTTATATTCTATGCCATTGTCCCTTTAAATCATCAATCCTGGAAATTCTAATATTTTGGTGTTGAAATTGCATTTCTTAGACTGCTTCCAGCCTCTTAAAGCAGAACAGAAATCTCTGATCATGTTCCCTGATTTGGGCTTTGGCAAGTACATTCACTTTTCTTAAATCTCCTGTCATGCTCCTTCTGTCTGTATTTCTTCCTGATGTCCTTTGGCCTGTTAATGGCTCTGCTATTTTCCTAGTCCCTCATGCTGGAAACCTCTGTAGCTTTTTCTTTGTCTCATATTCTACTTCTTCTTTACCAATTCTGATTTTACTTGACATCCAGCTGACAGTTCTCTGTCTTAATGACCTGTACACATTTCTATCTTATTATAGTTATCTGTATATATGTAAGCCACTCCCACAATACTGTAAGCCCCCTGAGATGCTGGTCAGGGTTTGTTTACCTCCTGTAGAGCCTATCACAATGTCTTCCACATAGTAGGTGTTCATTAAATATTTGTTGGATGGATTAAAAAATATTTAAACAGGAGAGAAACAGAAAATAATGGTTTGGGATGATTAGTCCACTTGTAGGAATGAAGCAGGGTGTAATGGAGTGGTTAAACAAGTAAGCACATTTTCAGGCATGATGAACAGGGTGAGTAATAGAGAAGAGAGCTGGGAGCCAGGGAGACCAAGGAAAATGTTGTAGGAAACAAAATGGAAAGTGATGGAAGTCTGGTAGATTGAAGTGCAGGCAGAAAGTGTGAGAGACAGGTCTCTGTGATGGAGTAGATACAGGAAGGGAAGGAGAGGGAATAGTGTAAGTTAACACCAGTGGCTCTAGCTTTGGAAACTGGAAGTTAATTCTCATTATATCATGAATTTTTGCTGACTCTGGAATTTGTAAGTGGCTCAGAAATACTTCTTTAGACTGTTTGAGCAAAGCAGAATGGTTGTGATCTCCTCTTGAAATTTGTTACTGTTTCTTGAAGTGTGACAGTTCGGTATATTGCCCAGTGGCTAAAAGATTACAAAAAAGTTATAATTTTAATGAGAGTTGCTACTGCCACATAAACAGGTTAATTCTTCCTGGTGCTTTTAGCTTTTTGAAGTAAGGGGATACTGGAGGAAGGTCTGAATGGGGTTCCGGGGATTTAACTTAAACCTCCGAAAGGTTGAGGTGGAGTGGGGGGGATAACTTTCCTATAGGAGACTGTGGGAGAGGAGGGTAATTTAGCTTTTGTGTTCTTCACTTTATCATGACTTTTGCCTCCATCAGGAGAATCTAGGGGCACATGGCCCACTAGAGGATGGATTGGATTTATCTGTCTCCACTTTAGGTAATTCCTAGTGAACTATGAGGTATTATCAGAAGTATAAACTCCTGGCTGATCTATGGAATGAGGTCTGGCCCTAGGTGAAATATTGTGTGGGCAACACCACTCCACCCCACCAGGCGTGTCCTGTCCTACAGTAGTTTTCGCAGACTTTCTCCATTTGTCTACCTGGGGAGGTTGTCCTCTCCCTTCCCTCTGGCTCCTGCCTCTGTATCTCTCTAATCAACTTTATTGAGGTATAATTTACATTTAATAAAATTCACTCATTTTGGGACTTCCCTGGTGGTCCAGTGGTTAAGACTCCATGCTCCCAATGCAGGGGGCCTGGGTTCGATCCCTGGTCAGGGAACTAGATCCCGTGTACCACAACCAAAATCCCATATGCCACAACTAAGACCTGGCGCAGCCAAATAAATAAATATTTTTAAAAATCACTAATTTTAAGTGCACAGTTTAATGAATTTTGATAAATATATTCTGTCATGTAATCACCATCACAAACAAGATATAGAACATTTCTATCACCCTCAAAAGTTCGTTGGTGCTTAGCTCCTTCTCTTCCCCAGCTTATTCAGAGAGTTTACTGGAGTTGGCTTGCCCGCTGGGGCAGAGGAAAGAGTTGTTTGTTTTCAAAAGTGTATGTTATGATTCCACCTTAGCTCAACGAATATTGATAACTGAATATAGAGACTTGACCTTGGGTGTGACTCCCATGGAGTTTCACTGACAGTGGGAAGTGAGAATAGTTGGAAAGGAGTTTAAGTGATTTATTTAATCTTTTCTTCACATACTTACCACCTTACCTTTACTAATGGTGTCTGCTTTTGATGCCTTGTTTCCTCAGGTCCTTAGTGTGCTAAAATGCCCTTTAGTCAATTCTGCCCTTTAACAGTTCTCCTGCCTCATCTACCTTGGTAGTAATGTCCATCTGGGTTCGTGCTGATAGAGATTTTAAAACTTTGCAGAAACTTATCCCCGGCTTCTTCATGCCTCAGACAGTCTCCACTTCGCTTCAAAGCCCTCCTCAGTTGAAAGTCTCCTTAACCAGCTGCCATTTGCCTTAAACATCTCCATGTACCACAGAGGCTTTTTGCCAATTATAGAACTTAGGGATGATATAATTATGCTTTAGTTTCAAAATAATGGCTGCAAACTTGGTTGAAATCAAGGAAAAAGTGCGTTATCCACTTCTAAGTGTTCATGGAAATCGTTTATCTACCTCCTTTGGCCCGATGTCATGCCGTGTTCAAAAATGTGAGCACAGGGACTTCCCTGGCGGTCCAGTGATTATGATTAAGACTCTGCCCTTCCACTGCAGGGAGCGGGGGTTCGATCCCTGGTCGGGGAACTAAGATCCCACATGCCACACGGCATGGCCAAAAAGTTAAAAAAAAAAAAAAGTGAGCACAGTGCTGGACTGGAGGGAGATGGGACATAAAAAAAAGACAAGTTTTGTCTCTCTTTAGTCACTCACACAAAAACATGCATTGTCCTGGCCAGGAATCCTGTGTATGTGGTTGGAGTTTCCTCTTTTTTTTTTTTTGTATATTTATTTTTGTCTGCTTTGGGTCTTCGTTGCGGCACGTGGGCTTTCTCTAGTTGCGACTAGTGGGGGCTACTCTTCGTTGTGGTGCGTGGGCTTCTCACTCTGGTGGCTTCTCTTGTTGTGGAGCACGGGCTCTAGCCACACGGGTAGTAGTTGTGGCACATGAGCTCAGTAGTTGTGGCACATGGGCTCAGTAGTTGTGGCTCGCGGGCTCTAGAGCGCAGGCTCAGTAGTTGTGGCGCACGGGCTTAGTTGCTCCACGGCATGTGGGATCTTCCCGGACCAGGGCTCGAACTCGTGTCCCCTGCATTGGCAGGCAGATTCTTAACCACTGCGCCACCAGAGAAGTCCTGGGTTTCCTCTTGATAAATACATTCTGAAGGAATTTCAGAATGGGAGAAATAAAATGATCAGGGCAGTGAAGAGGCTAGACAGATTAAAAGGACAGACCCTTCAGAAAGATGAAGGTGAAGTGGGAAAATGGCGAAGTATTTATTTAACACCAAGATTAGAAGTTTATAACATCAAATCCCAGTTTAGTAAGGATACTTGTTCTTTAAATAAATAAATATGTCATTTAAAATGAATTTCTACTCTAGCCGTTGTTTTACACATATGAAACTCATTATCTCAAGTTATGATATCAGCTAAGATGTGGTAGATAAACAGAAAGGGTCTGGCTAATTCATGGATCATAGTTCTGATACACCGACTTTCCGAACCTCTCTTTGACAGTGTTAAACAATTTACCAGCCAGAGCTGTTTTAGTTGGAAGTGATGGAAACCCAACTCAAAGCCAAAAAGCATTTTATTTGCTTAGATGCCCTGAAAGTCCAGGCATGGCTAGATTCAAGACTCTGACATGGTACCTCTGGGGCTCTCTGTCACTGGCTTTCGTGTCAGACTGCTATTTAATATTGCTTTCATCCTCAGGACAGCTCTTTTCAGGGTCAGTGGCACCTGCAGACCACATGGTCTAGCTCTGGGCCTGGAGGAAGAGAGCCTGGTAGAGGAATTCTGGTTGTCCTTGCTTGTGGTTGTGTGCCGAGTAGGTGGTGGGAGGGAGACCGTGAGCAGTCCAGTCTTGCTCATCTAAGAGGCCAGAGGGAGGATGGGGCATCCTGACTGATAGTCCTACTCAGACCTGGTAGGGTGGCTGAAAGCTGTTCCCCATCAGAAGGAATAGTGCTAGAGAGACAGAACAAAACAGCTACCCTCAAACAATGTCCACTATGAATCAGTCACCAAAAGTGACAAAGTGACTGAGTTCTGCCTCTCCTTTGCTGATTTTTGAGAAGATGAATAGGAGGGTTTTGACTAGGAGGACATTGGATATCTTTCCCCTAGAGAATCATTTTTAATTAAAAAAAAAAAAGGCCATGGAGAATCAAGTGCAAATGTTGATAAAAGCATATGAGGGGCAGATAAATTAGGAGTATGGGATTAACAGATACACACTACTATATATAAAATAGGTAAGCAGCAAGGATTTATTGCATAGCACGGGAATTATATTTATAACAACCTATAATGGAAAATAATCTGGAAAAAAAATAGAACTGAATCACTTTGCTGTACACCTGAAACTAGCACAGTATTGTAAATCAACTGTACTTCAACTGAAACAAAAAAAGCATATCAGAGATAGATGATTTAAAAAGTATTTTTTATTCAGTCTTATTTAGGGGGCTCTGAACCCTATGTAACCTTTCCTTCTGATCTCTTTCTGCCATATTTCCTCAGCATTTTATTTTCCTTTATTTTCTTCACATCCTTGTATGCAAACATTATTCTCTTACCCCATTTTCACCCAAGGATAAGTTGCAAAATTTCTTATTTCCCCCTTTTGACTGTTCAGATCATCCATTATTCATCTACAGTGTTCTAATCTTTTTTTTTGCTCTCTTCCTTTCCACCATGTCATCTACTTCTTGATCCTGTACTACTGGCTGTAGTTCATGTACCCACTCCTAATGCTCTCTTGTGCTTTGTTATAACCAAATTTCGTATGGAGTGAATTATTTAGTAATTTAGACTGAGGAGGGTACTTCATTTCCTCAAAGCTTTGTATTCTTGCTTTGTTACCATTCCCTGAATCTGACATCACCAAATAGAAGTAATTTTGTGTGAGTTTACATAAATCATTTTCTGTGTATGTGAGTGTGTATGTGTTTCAAACAAACACTTTTGTGTTAGACTGGTTTTGACTAGTTAGACTAGACTAGTTAGAACTTAGTTTTTCATCTTATCATACTGGAGTGATTACAATAGATAATCAGCTATTCCCTCAAGGATATGAGCTCACTTTAAAACATTTTTATAGCAGTACTTAAAACACGTTTAAACAGATTTGGTCTCTCTATGCTCAAGCTGAAAAAAATCTTCTAGTTCGATAAGCATCATGCTCAGTTTGGGAGCAGAACTGCTAGAGATATTTTCCATAAAATTAGGAAAAGTATATCTTAATAATAAGAAATTTGGGTCAAAACCTGGACTAAACTTTCATCAATTCAGAATGTGTATTTGTTAAATCTTATTTTAGAAATGGAAAGTTAAACCCACTAGAGTTAATATTGTATTTTAACCCAATCTTCCTGCTTATGCTCATTTTCTTCATTCTAACCAAGATTTCTCAACCTCTGCACTATTCTTTTTTTCTGGGGGCTTGTCCTGCATGTTGTAGGATATTTAGCCTCATCTCTAACCTTTATCTGCTAGATCCAGTAGCATCCCCCACCCCTAGTTGTGACAGCCAATCTGTATTGTCTACAGACTGCCAAATGTTCCCTGGGGAGCAGTCCCCCTTCCCCCTGCCCCTGCTTGAGAACCACTGCCCTAGACCTTAAGACTTAGATTAGGGTAAGAAAAAGTGGGAAAGAGTTAAAAATAAAAATGGAGATTAATTGGAAAAACTTTTTAAAAATTGCCTTTTCAGGGAACTTCCCTGGTGGCGCAGTGGTTAAGGGTCAACCTGACAATGCAGGGGAGAGGGGTTCGATCCCTGGTCCAGGAAGTTCCCACATGCTGCAGAGCGACTGGGCCCGTTTGCCACAACTACTGAGCCCGCGCTGTAGAGCCCATGCTCCACAACAAGAGAGGCCACCACAGTGAGAAGCCTGTGCACCGCAACGAAGGGTAGCCCTGCTCGCCCCAACTAGAGAAAGCCCACGCACAGCAACGAAGACCCAACGCAGCCAAAAAATTTAAAAAAAAATTTTTTTTTAAATTGCCTTTTCAGTAATATCTCTTCTGCTTATAGGAATGATATATTGTAGACAATTTGGAGAATACAGAAACATAAAAAGGGGGCTTCCCTTGTGGCACAGTGGTTAAGAATCGGCCTGCCAATGCAGGGGACACAGGTTTGAGCCCTGGTCCGGGAAGATCCCACATGCCGCAGGGCAACTAAGCCTGTGTGCCACAACTACTGAGCCTGCGCTCTAGAGCCTGTGAGCCACAACTACTGAGCCCACATGCTGCAACTACTAAGCCCACGCACCTAGAGCCTGTGCTCCACAAGAGAAGCCACCGCAATGAGAAGCCTGCATACCACAACAAAGAGTAGCCCCCACTCGCCACAACTAGAGAAAGCCTGCATGCAGCAACAAAGACCCAACACAGCTGAAAATAAATACATAAAATTAAAAAAATAAAAAAGAAACATGTAAAGGAAGAAAATTAAAAAAAAACTGCCATCCAGAGATGATTATTTTCAACAATTAATTTACTTCAAGTCTTTTATCTATATTCATAATGTTAATTTTTATGATTTCAAGCTTAATATGTATTGTGATAATTTTTACGTTATAGAATATTCTTTTTTTTTAAATGAAAAAAATTTTTTTAGGCTGCGCCATGCAGCATGTGGGATTGTAGTTCCCTACCAAGGATTGAACCTGCGCCCCCTGCATTAGGAGTGCGGAGTCTTAACCACTGACCACCAAGGAAGTCCTATAAAATATTCACTGAAAATGTTTTTAGTGGCTGCATAATATTCCATCATCTGGGTGTACCATAATTTATTTACTGTTGGGCATTTTCACTGTAATAAGAAATGTACTATGATGAGCATTTATTGTACATAAATCTTTGCTTGGATTAGTCAGCTTTAGTCAATTATAGAGTCCACATTTCCCTGGCAAGGGTTCGCATTTACAATTATGCAAGGTAGGGTATTCACATTTATTTCATTTTAAAAATAGCACTTTTTATGTACATTGCTTCAGGGCTAGGATGACCAGATGTCCCACTTCTGTGAGATGCTTCCTGCCATCCAGTACCTTTATTCTGCTTTGAAAAATCCTCTAAGAGTAGAACTATATATGTTTATTTCAAAAACTTAACCTTTTGGAAATCTAAACTATTTCCTTTTTCTGACAGTTTTCCTTATTGTTGCTCTTATTCACTGTTTCTCCTTGATCTTGGGTGAATCTGGGCCAGAAAGTATAATTGAATTAGAAAGATTTTAATTTTATTTTTTTAATCATCATCATTATTTGGTTATGTTTATTTTTTAAATTTATTTATTTACTTTTACAGATCTTTATTGGAGTATAATTGCTTCACAATACTGTGTTAGTTTCTGTTGTACAGCAAAGTGAATCAGCCATATGCATACATATATCCCCATATCACCTCCCTCTTGAACCTCCCTCCTACCCTTCCTATCCCACCCCTCTAGGTCATCGCAAAGCACCAAGCTGATCTCCCTGTGCTATGCTGCTGCTTCCCACTAGCTAACTGTTTTACATTTGGTAGTGTATGTATGTCGCTGCTACTCTCACTTTACCCCAGCTTCCCCTTGCCCACCCCATGTCCTCAAGTCCATTCTCTATGTCTACGTCTTTGTTCCTGTGCTGCCACTAGGTTCATCAGTACCATTTTTTTTTTTTTTTAGATTCCATATATATGCGTTAGCATACGGTATTTGTGTTTCTGACTTACTTCACTCTGTATGACAGACTCTAGGTCCATCCATCTCACTACAGATAATTCAGTTTCGTTTCCTTTTATGACTGAGTAATATTCCATTGTATATATGTGCCACATCTTCTTTATCCATTCATCTGTTGATGGACACTTAGGTTGCTTTCATGTCCTGGCAATTGTGAATAGAGCTGCAATGAACATTGTGGTACATGTCTCTCTTTTTTTTTTTTTGCGATGCGCGGGCCTCTCACTGTTGTGGCCTTTCCCGTTGCGGAGCACAGGCTCCAGATGCTCAGGCTCAGCGGCCATGGCTTACGGGCCTAGCTGCTCCGCAGCATGTGGGATCTTCCCGGACCGGGACACGAACCCGTGTCCCCTGCATCGGCAGGCGGACTCTCAACCACTGCGCGATCAGGGAAACCCCCATGTCTGTTTTTGAATTATGGTTTTCTCAGGGTATATGCCCAGTAGTGGGATTGCTGGGTCATATGGTAGTTCTATTTTTAGATTTTTAAGGAACCTCAATAGTGTTCTCCCTAGTGGTTATATCAATTTACATTCCCACCAACAGTGCAGGAGGGTTCCCTTTTCACCACACCCTTTCCAGCATTTATTGTTTCTAGATATTTTGCTAATGGCCATTCTGACCAGTGTGAGGTAATACCTCATTGTAGTTTTGATTTGCATTTCTGTAGTAATTAGTGATGTTGAGCATCTTTTCATGTGCATCTTGGCCATCTGTATGTCTTCCTTGGTGAAATGTCTATTTAGGTCTTCCATGCATTTTTTTTTTTTTTTTTTTTTTTGCGGTACGTGGGCCTCTCACTGTTGTGGCCTCTCTTATTGCAGAGCACAGGCTCTGGACGTCCAGGCTCAGCGGCCATGGCTCACGGGCCTAGCCGCTCCGTGGCATGTGGCATCTTCCCGGACCGGGGCACGAACCCGTGTCCCCTGCATTGGCAGGCGGACTCTCAACCACTGCGCCACCAGGGAAGCCCTTCCACGCATTTTTAAATTGGATTGTTTGTTTTTTTGATATTGAGCTTCATGAGCTGTTTGTATATTTTGGAGATTAATCTTCTGTCCGTTGTTTCATTTGCAAATATTTTTCCCATTCTGAGGGTTGTCTTTTCATCTATTTATGGTTTCCTTTGCTGTGCAAAAGCTCTTAAGTTTCATTAGGTCCCATTTATTTATTTTATTTTTAAATTTTCATTACTTTAGGAGGTGGGTCAAAAAAGATCTTGCTGTGGTTTATGTCATAGAATGCTTTTCATATGTTTTCCTCTAAGAGTTTCATAATGTCTGGTCTTACATTTAGGTCTTTAATCCATTTGGAGTTTATTTTTGTGTATGGTGTTAGGTAGTGTTCAAATTTCATTCTTTTATTTGTAGCTGTCCAGTTTTCCTAGCACCACTTATTGAAGAGGCTGTCTTTTCTCCTTTGTATGTTCTTGCTTCCTTTGTTGTAAATTAGGTGCCCATACGTGCGTGGGTTTATCTCTGGGCTTTCTATCCTGTACCATTGATCTATATTTCTGTTTTTGTGCCAGTACCTTACTGTCTTGATTACTGTAGCTTTGTAGTATAGTTTGAAGTCAGGGAGCCTGATTCTTTCAGCTTCATTTTTCTTTCTCAAGATTGCTTTGGCTATTCGAGGTCTTCTGTGTTTCCGTATGAATTGTAAAATTTTTTGTCCTAATTCTGTGAAAAATGCCATTGATAGTTTGATAGGGATTGCATTGAATCTGTAGATTGCTTTGGGTAGTATAGTCATTTTGACAATATTTATTCTTCCAATCCAAGAAATGATATATCTTTCCATCTCTTTATGTCATCTTTGATTTCTTTCATCAGTGTTTTATAGTTTTCTGAGTACAAGTCTTTTGCCTCCTTAGGTAGGTTTATTCCTAGGTATTTTATTCTTTTTGTTGCAATGATAAATGAGATTGTTTCCTTAATTTCTCTTTCTGATTTTTCGTTGTTAGTGTATAGGAATGCCAGAGGTTTTTGTGCATTAATTTTGTATCCTGCAACCTTACCAAATTCATTGATTAGTTCTAGTAGTTTTCTGGTGGATTTTCTATGTATAGTTTCATGGCATCTGCAAACAGTGACAGTTTTACTTCTTCTTTTCCAATTTGGATTCCTTTTATTTCTTTTTCTTCTCTGATTGATGTGGTTAGGACTTCCAAAACTATGTTGAATAGGAGTGGCGAGAGTGGACATCCTTGTCTTGTTCCTGATCTTAGTGGAAATGCTTTCAGTTTTTCACCATTGAGTATGATGTTTGCTGTGGGTTTGTCATATATGACCTTTATTATATTGAGGTAGGTTCTCTCTATGTCCATTTTCTGGAGAGTTTTTATCATAAATGGGTGTTGAATTTTGTCAAGAACTTTTTCTGCATCTATTGAGATGATCATATGGTTTTTATTCCTTACTTTGTTAATGTGGTTTATCACATTGATTGATTTGCATATATTGAGGAATCCTTGCATCCCTGGGATAAATCCCACTTGATCATGGTGTATGATCCTTTTAATGTGCCATTGGATTCTGTTTGCTAGTATTTTGTTCAGGATTTTTGCACCTATGTTCATCAGTGATATTGGTCTATAATTTTCTTTTTTTGTGATATCTTTTTGTGGTTTTGATATCAGGGTGATGGTGGCTGCGTAGAATGAATTTGGGAGTGTTCCTCCCTCTGCAATTTTTTGGAAGAGTTTGAGAAGGATCGGAGTTAGCTCTTCTCTAAATGTTTGGTAGAATTCATCTGTGAAGCCATCTGGTCCTGGACTTTTGTTTGTTGGAAGATTTCTAATTACAGTTTCAATTTCATTACTGTGATAGGTCTGTTTATATTTTCTAATTCTTCCTGGTTCGGTCTTGGAAAATTGTACCTTTCCAAGAATTTATCCATTTCATCGTGGTTGTCTGTTTTATCGGCATATAGTTGTTTGTAGTAGTCTCTTATAATCCTTTGTATTTCTGCAGTGTCAGTTGTGATTTCACCTTTTACATATCTAATTTTATTGATTTGCATCCTCTTCCTTTTTTTCTTGATGAGTCTGGCTAAGGGTTTGTCAAATTTGTTTATCTTCTTAAAGATCCAGCTTTTAGTTTTATTATCTTTGCTATTGTTTTCTTCATTTCTAGTTCATTTATTTCTGCTCTGATTTTTATGATTTCTTTCCTTCTACTGACTTAGGGTTTTCTTTGTTCTTATTTCTCAAGTTTGCTTTAGGAGTAGGGTTAGATTGTTTATTTGAGATTTTTCTTGTTTCTTGAGGTGAGATTGAATTGCTATAAACTTCCCTCTTAGAACTGCTTTTGCTGTCTGTCATCGGTTTTGGGTTGTCATGTTTTCATTGTCATTTGTTTCTATGAATATTTTAAATTTCTTCTTTGATTTCTTCAGTGATCTCTTGGTTTTTTAGTAGTGCACTGTTTAGCCTCCATGTATTTGTGTGTTTTTCAGGTTTTTTTGCCTGTAATTTATATCCAGTCTCATAGCATTGTGGTCAGAAAAGACTCTTGATACAATTTCAATTTTCTTAAATTTTCCAAAGCTTGATTTGTGACCCAAGGTATGATCTATCCTGGAGAATTTTCAATGTGCACTTGAGAAGAAAGTGTATTCTGCCACTTTCAGGTGGAATGTTCTATAAATATCAATTAAATGTGTCTGGTTTATTGTGTCATTTAAAGCTTGTGTTTCCATATTTATTTTCTGTTTGGATGATCTGTCCAATGGATAAAAGTCTATTTTATCTGATACAAGTATTGCTACTCCAGGTTTTGATTTCCATTTGCCTGGAATATCTTTTTCCATCCCTTCACTTTCAGTCTGTATGTGTCCCTAGGTTTGAAGTGGGTCTCTTGTAGACAGCATATATATGGGTCTTATTTTTGTATCCATTCAGCCAGTTTGTGTCTTTTGGTTGGGACATTTAATCCATTTACATTCAAGGTTATTATTGATATGTATGTTCCTATTAACATTTTCTTAATTGTTTTGGGATTGTTTTTGTGGGTCTTTTTCTTCTCTTGTGTTTCCCTCCTAGAGGAGTTTGTTTAGCGTTTGTTGTAAAGCTGATTTTGTAGTGGCTGAATTCTCTTAGCTTTTGCTTGTCTGAAAAGCTTTTGATTTCTCCATCAAATCTGTATGAGAGGGCTTCCCTGGTGGCGTAGTGGTTGAGAGTCCGCCTGCCGATGCAGGGGACACGGGTTCATGCCCTGGTCCGGGAAGATCCCACATGCCACGGAGTGGCTGGGCCCGTGAGCCATGGCCACTGAGCCTGCGCATCCGGAGCCTGTGCTCCGCAGTGGAAGAGGCCACAACAGTGCGAGACCTGTGTACCGCAAAAAAAAAAAAAAAAAAAAAAAAAAATCTGTATGCGATTCTTGCTTGGTAGAGTAATCTAGATTCTTGCTTGGTAGAGAAATCTTGGTTGTAGATTTTTCTCTTTCATCACTTCAAGTGTATCCTGCTACTCCCTTGTGGCCTGCAGAGTTTCTGCAAAAATCAACTGATAACCTTACTGGGATTCCTTTGTATGTTATTTTTTGTTTTTCCCTTTCTGCTTTTAATATTTTTTCTTTGAATTTAATTTTTGTTAATTTGATTAATATGTGTCTCAGTGTGTTTCTCCTAGGGTATATCCTGTGTCTCAGTGTGTTTCTCCTAGGGTATATCCTGTATAGGGACTCTCTGCTTCCTGCACTTGGGTGACTTTCCTTTCCCATGTTAGGGAAGTTTTCCACTATAATCTATTCAAATATTTTCTCAGACCCTTTCTTTTTCTCTTCTGCTTCTGGAACACTAAAGTGCGTTTAGTGTTGTCCCAGAGGTCTCTGATATTGTCTTCATTCTTTTCATTCTTTTTTCTTTACTCTGCTCCTTGGCAGTTATTTCCACCATTTTGTCTTCCAGCTCACTTTGTTCTTCTGCCTCAGTTATTCTGTTACTCAGTTATTCTGTTATTTGTTTGTTCTTTAGTTCTTCTAGATCTTTGTTAAACATTTCTTGTATTTTCTTAATCCGTGCCTCCATTCTACTTCTGAGATTCTGGATCATCTTTACTATCATTACTCTGAATTCTTTTTCAGGTAGCTTGCCTATTTCCTCTTCATTTATTTGGCCTTGTAGGAAGGATTTTACCTTGCTTCTTCATCTGTGACATATTTTTTTACTGTCTCATTTTTTTTTTTTTTTTTTATGCGTGGGATTGTGTTCCTGTCTTACTGGTTCTTTGGCCTGAGGCTACCAGCACTGGAGTTTGTAGGCTGTTGAGTAGAGCTGGGTCTTGGTGCCGAGATGCTGACCTCTGGGAGACCTCAGTCCAATAAATATTCCCTGCAGTCTGAGGTTCTCTGTTAGTCCAGTGGTTTGGACTTGGAGCTCCCACCACAGAAGCTTCAGCCCAACCCTCAGCTCATGAACCAAGATCCCACAAGTTGCACAGGGTGGCAAAAAAAAAAAGAATGACAACAAAGTAAAAAATAAAATTAGGCTAGGAAACTAACAGATATGTTAGAAAGAATATAAAAGTAAAAATACAGATGAAACAACAACTGGAAGGTAAAACAGAACCACAATAGTAAAAAAGAGGAGGAGAGGAAAAAAAAAAGGTGGAAAAGGCCTTGTCTGTGGAGGTTGGGGCCTAAGCAGGGGTGGGGTTTGTGCAGTGGGCGGGGCATATGCTTAGGACCCACAGGGCTGGAAAAGGCCCTGGGAGGGGTGGGGGGTGGGGCTTAGGCTCAAGGAACAGAAGGGGCCCAGGCGTGCCTCTGCCTCTGGTCTCAGAGGCCAAGGGACCCCACCTGGGAGTACAGCCCTCTCCTGCTCCTCCCGTCCTGGAGGCCCCCTCCTTTCTGCCTCTCCTTTTCTCCCCTGGCCTCCCTCCTACGCCCCCAGGACCAATGCGGCCTGGAGGGGCCTCTGAGTGCATAGGACCTGGCCTGAGAGCTTGGCAGACTTACCCGGCTGATTGCGCAGGGGAAATGCTCCCTGATCTGAGCCCCTGAGGGACCCTCCAGGCGTGGGAACCCCTCCCCACTCTCAGCCACCCTCAGGGGTGCTGGTCCTGTCCAGCCTCCACTTCTCCTCCCTCCTCAGTCCCCCCACGTCCTACCAGTTTGCTTGGGGGTTCCTCTTGTCTCCTTGGGTGTTGAGGTCCCCCACCAGCATCCGGCAGGCACCCTAGTTGTGGGGAGACACATACTCTGTGTCTTCCCACACCGCCATCTTGACTGCCCTAAAAAGGTTTTTAAAAAGAGAAAAAAATCTGTGAAGCTAGTCTTTTTTTTTTTTTAAAGCATTAGTATTTTTATTTTATTTTATTTTATTTTGACTGTCTGCGTTGGGTCTTCGTTGTAGTGCGTGGGCTTCCCCTTGCAGTGGCTTCTCTTTGTTGCGGAGCACCGGCTCTAGATGCACGGGCTTCAGTAGTTGTGGCACATGAGCTCAGTGGTTGTGGCTTGCGGGCTCTAGAGCGCAGGCTCAGTAGTTGTGGTGCATGGGCTTAGTTGCTGTGCAGCATGTGGGATCTTTCTGGACCAGGAGGGTCAAACCCAGTGAAACCAGGGATCGAACCCATGATCCCTGGGTTCGACCCCATTGGCAGGTGGATTCTTAACCATAGCACCTCCAGGGAAGTCCCTAAAACTACTGGCTTAAGCATATAAACAATATAATTTTAACTTGAAAATTACCTGAAAATATGTTATTTCATTATAGACAACATACCCTTCTAATTAGAACAAACTACCATTTGTCTGGAGTGGTCAGAGGATGAGTTTTCCTTCAGTGGGCAGTCAAGAAGCTGAGGGACCTTCAGTATCAACTACCTGCTTTAAAGCAATTAAGATGGAACAAAACACACCAGTGCTAAAGACAGTGCCATAGAATGGAATGTTCATAGCTCCCAGAAGGTGTTTTGAGGTTTGTGAGGCCTGCAGGCATTGCTGTGCACAGCAGCCCTCCTTAAGGCCTGGTAGCCAGAAATGTGATTAAATGTTGATTGTGTGGAAGTTTAGGTATTGAAGACGTAGGAAACTGAGTCGAAGCCTTAGCATCCTTGGTAGTTCTTTGCTTTTCTTCCTCCACTAAAACCTAAGATTTTTTACCTTATTTGGTTTTCATTTGCTTTCTTCTAAAAGCTGTGACTAGCATAAATGCATGATTCCATGGCAGTATAATTAACAAATAATAATGGCTAATATTTACTGAGGCCTTACTGTAGACCAGATACTGTTCAGAGGACTTTGTTACAATTGTTCCTTCTGGAACAGAGAGGCTTCCACCTCTCACAGTACCCGAAAATCAGGCAGTGCATTATAGCTGTCAAGGCATGAACTCTACACTTGAATTCTGGTTCGAATCCTGGCTTCGCTATTCACTTTCTCTGTGACCTTAACAAAGCCACTTACTCTCTCTATGCCTCAATTTCCTCATTTTTATAATGGGGATAATAATATCTACCTCATGTGGTTTTAATAATGACTGAATTGTTTAATATATAAAATATACATAATACTACGCACTTATAAACGTTAGCTGTTAGTATTGTTGCTGTTCAGTTATGGCTATCATTCTCCGTTCTGTCCGGCTGCCATAAACTTAGCTACCTCTTATTGCCTCTTAGAGATTGGTGCTCCTAGGCTGTGTCCTTGACCTACACTTTCTCCCACTGTGGCCTGATCTGCTCCTGATGAGTCAGGACCAACCCTGTGCTGATGATTTCCAAATCTGTTTCTGACCTACTTGCTCTCCTTACAAACTGAGATCCTTACAGACAACTGCCTATGGACACCTTTACAAGCACCTCAAACCTAGTGTAATTAAAATTGTCATTTACTCCCTCTTCATGCTACTTAATTTCTCTGTCTTAGTTTTCTCATCTATATGATGGGATAACAGTAATACCTACTTCATAGGGTTGTTTTGAGGATTAAATGAGATAGTTCATGCAAAGCACTTATAAGAATGCCTGGTACAGGGACTTCCCTAGTGGTCCAGTGGTTAAGATTCTGAGCTCCCAATGCAGAGGGCCCAGGTTTGATCCCTGGTCAGGGAATTAGATCCCACATGCCGCAACTAAAAGATCCCACACGCGGCAATGAAGATTCTGTCTGCTGCAGCTAAGACCTGGTCTAGCCAAATAAATAAATAAACAAATAAATAAATAAATATTTTTTAAAAAAAAGAATGCCTGGTACATATTTAAGAAATGTTCACCATTCTGATTGTTGTTTTTATTTGCTTTCCTTGTCTGGTGAATAGCATCAACATCTAAAGCATTAACCCAAACCAAAACTTAGAAATTTTCTTGATTTACTTCCCCTCCCACATTCCCACCCCTGTACCCTAACTGATCAGTTTCCATTTCCTGGTATTATTTTCACTCTATTTGGACCCTTATTAATTCTTTCCTGGCTCCCCAAACAGCTTCCTAAGCAATTTTTGGTCTTACCTCCTGTGATCTGTTTTTCATTCTGCTACCAGAGTGATCTTTATGTAATGCACATATTTGATCATGTCACTCTCTGGCTTGAAATTCCTCAGTGATTCCCCATTGAATTTTGTCTTGAGAATAAATTTATTAATGTAGTGCTTCCTAAACTTTGGTGTCCATCTGAATCACCTGGGAATCTTGTTAAAGTGGAGATTCTGATGGGGATCTGTGATGGAGCCCCAAGACTGTATTTCTAACAACTTCCCGGTGATGCCAGTGCTGCTGGATTGAGGGCCATGCCTCGAGCAGTGAGGCTGTAATGCGTAGGGCTCTTCCTGACCTACCTTCACCTTGGACCTGCCTCATCTCTTGTGTTTCCCTCCAGGCATTCAGGTCTTCACTTTAAGTCAAGAGCTCTCCAGGGTGCCTTTTTGCCACATTGCAGCATTCCCCTTGCCTGTTTTTCTCGACTCCTGTTCGTGAATTAGTTCCCCCAGGCCCATTCTGCCTAAGATGCCCCTGTGTCCTGACACTTACTACACTGCATTGCAGTTGTTTATCTCCTTGTGCTTCTCTGAGCCCCTTAAGGACAGGGGAAATATCTTGTTTGTTTTGTTTTAGTAACTTTATTTTAGATGTATATTTCACATACAATACAATTCATGCATTTAAAGCATGTAATTTAGTGGTTCTCATCTGTTTTTTTTTAAGAAGATGTTGGGGGTAGGAGTTTATTAATTAATTAATTAATTTATTTTTGCTGTGTTGGGTTTTCGTTTCTGTGTGAGGGCTTTCTCTATTTGTGACAAGCGGGGGGCCACTCGTCATCGCGGTGCACGGGTCTCTCACTATCGCGGCCTCTCTTGTTGCGGAGCACAGGCTCCAGACTTGCAGGCTCAGTAGTTGTGGCTCACAGGCCTAGTTGCTCCGCGGCATGTGGGATCCTCCCAGACCAGGGCTCGAACCCGTGTCCCCTGCATTGGCAGGCAGATTCTCAACCACTGCGCCACTAGGGAAGCCCCTCTCATCTGTTTTTTGAACCAACATCTAGACCAGGGTTTGGTCTAGTAACAAGTCCATGATTGAATGAATGCATTAATTAAATGACATAACGTACCATTGGTAAGTTTTCTCTAAATTTTCCTCTCCGTATCTATATTTTTGGGATTTAACATTTCGGCATTCACATCATCTTATTTATTCATCAATAACTCTTCATGAGCTTCCTCCTCCCACCCCTCTTTTTGGCACCAGAGATGGGAACCATTTCATTCTTCCCTTGGTCAGTTTTGAGGCATTATTATAGATCACTGTCCTGGGTTCTCCAGTGCTTCCAGTTCTCTTTTTCAGCTCATGCTGTAACAAGCAGTACTGACTGAAAGCACAGATCTTTTTTTTTTTTAAACATCTTTATTGCAGTATAATTGCTTTACAATGTTGTGTTAGTTTCTGCTCTATGACGAAGTGAATCAGCTATATGTGTACATATATCCGCCATCCCTTCCCTCTTGCGTCTCCCTCCCACCCTCCCTATCCCACCCCTATGGTGGTCACAAAGCACCGAGCTGATCTCCCTGTGCTATGCGGCTGCTTCCCACTAGCTAGCTATTTTACATTTGGTGGTGTATGTATGTCAGTGCCACTCTATCACTTCGTCCCAGCTTACCCTTCTCCCTTCCCAGGTCCTCAAGTCCATTCTCTACGTCTGTGTCTTTTTTTTTTTTTGGCAGTACGCGGGCCTCTCACTGTTGTGGCCTCTCCCATCGCGGAGCACAGGCTCCGGGCGCACAGGCTCAGTGGCCATGGCTCACGGGCCCAGCCGCTCCGCAGCATGTGGGATCTTCCCAGACCGGGGCACGAACCATGTCCCCTGCATTGGCAGGCGGACTCTCAACCACTGCGCCACCAGGGAAGCCCATGACTCTTTGAATTACGGTTTTCTCAGGGTATATGCCCAGTAGTGGGATTGCTGGGTCATATGGTAGTTCTAGTTTTAGGTTTTTAAGGAACCTCCATAGTGTTCTCCACAGTGGCTGTATCAATTTACATTCCCACCAACAGTGCAAGAGGGTTGCCTTTTCTCCACACCCTCTCCAGCATTTATTGTTTGTAGATTTTTTGATGATGGCCATTCTGACGGGTGTGAGATGATACCTCATTGTAGTTTTGATTTGCATTTCTCTAATGATTAGTGATGTTGAGCATCCTTTCATGTGTTTGTTGGCAATCTGTATGTCTTCTTTGGAGAAATGTCTATTTAGATCTTCTGCCTATTTTTGTATTTGGTTTTTTTGTTTGTTTGTTTTTGATATTGAACTTCATGAGCTGTTTGTATATTTTGGAGGTTAATCCTTTGTCAGTTGCTTCGTTTGCAAATATTTTTTCCCGTTCTGAGGGTTGTCTTTTCAGCTTGTTTATGGTTTCCTTTGCTGTGCAAAAGCTTTTAAGTTTCATTAGGTCCCATTTGTTTATTATTGTTTTTATTTCCATTTGTCTAGGAGGTGGGTCAAAAAGGATCTTGCTGTGATTTATGTCATAGAGTGTTTTTCCTATGTTTTCCTCTAAGAGTTTTACAGTGTGTGGCCTTACATTTAGGTCTTCAATCCATTTTGAGTTTATTTTTGTGTATGGTGTTAGGGAGTGTTCTAAAATCATTCTTTTACATGTAGCTGTCCAGTTTTCCCAGCACCACTTATTGAAGAGACTGTCTTTTCTCCATTGTATATCTTTGCCTCCTTTGTCATGGATTAGTTGACCATAGGTTCGTGGGTTTATCTCTGGGCAAAGCACAGATCTTAACATGCTGCTCTCCAGCTCAAAACCCCTGGCTAGTCTCCACCCCCCCCCTCCCCCGCCACCTCCAAGTGTCTACTATAGAATTAACTTATTCCTTAGCCTGACATTCAAGACTTGTGATCTCTCTAACTGTAATCTCTTGACTTGATCTTTTGCAGCACTGCGAGTTCTCAGACTTTACTATATGTAGCAATCAACTGGAATACTTTTTAAAATGTAAATTCCTGGGTCTTTCCTCCAGAAATTTAGCCAGTGGTTTTGAGAGTCCCACGAATCTGTTTTTAACCAGTGTGCCATAAGGGATTCTGATACAGGTGGTCTGTGGAAGCCCACTCTCAGACGCTGAAGCAACCTTGCTGCTGGAGACTGTGTTCCAGTGTTGCTTGACTCTGGACTTTGTTCACCATGCTTCCCTCTTGCCACCTAGGAAACGCTCAATAAGAGTTAATGGAATTGAACTATTTGTTGAGTGGTGGTGGTGAGTCTTTTTAAAATTGTAAGATGACATTACTGTAGACATATTTTCAGCCACTTTTTTTTTCCTGGCTGTCCTTAATGTGTTACTTTTAATAGAATATGTGAGAAGACCTGGCACATGGTAGTGACCCAGTAAATCTTTTTGCTATTTTTAAAGGCAACTGGAAAAACTGCCTCTCTTATATTAAAACTTAATTGAGAGTCTTCTATGGTGAAAGATATTCCATTACCTTTACTAATAATAGGTGTGAAATAGTATAAGAAATGACTTGCAAAATTACTTTGGGAGCTTTTTTTTTTTAAATAAAGTTTTTAAAAAACGGTAAAAATAGAGACTTCCCTGGTGGTTCAGTGGTTAAGACTCTGTGCTTCCATGCGGGGGGCCCTAGTTCAATCACGGGCTGGGGAAATAAGATACCAGAGGCCACACCGTGCTGCAAAAAAAAAAAAAAAAGTAAAAATAATGTTCAGTGCAGAACCTTTGGAAATTCAGAAATACAAAAGGAAAAAATTGCATGTAATACCTCTATCCTTAGATACTTTTAATATTTGATGTAAGTCTGCTCATTTTCCTGTGTATATTTTCTTTAGCAAAATGATTTATTTTGTGCATACTAGTTTGTAGCAAGATTTTTTCTCTAAGGAGTATATGTGAACATTTTCCTGTACCAATACATACTCTTCTACACTGTGTTTTTAATGCTTCAGAGTATTATATTGCATGAATTAGTCATATGTTATTCAACCAATCCCCTATGATAAGTACGTCCAACTTTTTGACAATTTAACTGAAGAGAACCAAAAGCCTTTGTGTGTTCCTTTGAAAAGAAACGAATTGTAGTTGTTAATGAATCTGACTATAATTACAAAACATCGCATTTTTCTATGATAACAATATTGGTACAGAAACTTGGTGATTATCATATCAATATTAAGAAGATTAATCTAGTTAGAGCTTAGAAGGACTAAAAAGAATACAGGGCTATCAAAGCACTCAGGAATAAGTCCTTAAATGTAACTTCATATTTGGTCTCAGAGTGTGTCAGCCACAACAGCTGTCTAGAAGGAAATTCTCCAGACTAGAGTTAGATAGATCAAGATTATTAATCAGAGTGCCAAGGCAATCAAGCGGTAGGTTAGCTCCAACCTGAGAGGACACTGGATCCCTTCCTTCTCTAGTATTTTGGAAACCATACAGTAGGATAAGTTGTATTATAATGAACACATTTACATACCTGCCTATTCTTGTTAGTCGAGGAGACTATCTCTGACTGGTAAAAGCTATTTGGGATTTGTCAAGCTCCTGCATCCATATTTAATGGCAGGATAGCCTGGTTGCTCAGAAACTGCTGGCTTTAGAAATGAAAAAGTTGACTTAGGCTAGAGGGGAAAGAAATATAGCAGAGGCAGTTATTTAAAAAAAAACACATTTACTAAGTAACTTGGGAAATAATCCATGAGACATGAGATCTTGAAAACCCTGAAAAGGAGTCTTTTTGTTAATGTATTTCAAATAGGCCTCCCTGGTTTACAAATACTGTAAATACATGTTTCTTACAATGAGCTTCCAACTGAAATATGTCTGGAAAACTGGCCAGGGGTTCTTAGGGCCTGGTTCTTCAGAAGATGTTCGGTCCCCTGGGGGCAGAGGTGGCACCTCTTTGGGTCCAAGAGTTTTCTGAGTCTGTGTCAGGAACAGCGCCTTATACTCAGGAAAATTGGAATAATTTGCGGACCGTGCAAAGTTGCCTCCTCGGTCATTGCCTGCTGGAGTCCTCAAGGTCCAGTTTGTCTCTTGGAGCCAGGGCTCCCACTACGGTGTGTTTAACAAGGATCCGGACAAAATGTGTAGCGTGCAGTTTAACTGTTTAGAGTAAGGATTGGGCTGTCTCATTTGAGTTTGTGAAAATCTACGTGGTGGGGTCATTTAAAAGAACGCTAGTACCAATTTAACAAATCTGTAAGAGTCAGTTGTAATCTATGCCATTTTGTACATTAAACCTAGATTCTTAAAATGTTTTTCTTAAGGTTAAACATCTCCTATATTCTTATTTGGGTTGCGTATCTATTGGTTATTTTTCAGGATTTTCTAAGGTAACTATCATAGACTGGTGAAATTTAATAAGTCTGAATGAGTAGAGGCCAAATTAATTATTGTAAAATATATATGGGTAAAATAGTGTCACTACACATGATTCCAGCTTGCAAACTGCTCCTCTTGGGCAGCAGTTAAGGTTTTATAAGAAAGTATATAGGTTGAGTTTATTCAGAATGTAGTCAATACATAGACACAGAGTCTCAGCCAGAGCGCCAGAACTACCTCTGTGCATGCTTTCCACTTTAATTCCATAAGTAGCCAGTTGTCCTTTGGTTTTCATTCTTCACTGTCATAGCATAGTAACATCAGATGCAGCTGGAGCTTAAAGAAGAGGGGTCATGTTAATTAATTCCAGTGAAACAAAAACTGCCTCAAATAATTAATGGAATACAGTCTCATTAAAAGACCTTAGAGCTTTTTTTTTTTTCTGCTCTTCCCCCCCTCCACTCCCCAAGGACTAGAGAAGGAGAATGGCACAGATTGTTCACTTGAGACCATTTTAAGCTATTGATGCATCATCTTACAGTCCTCATTTGGTGGTTCTGATTTCAACATGAATCATTCAGGCCATGTAGTAATTTTCTCTTATTTTCTGTTGAGGCTCTCTTTTTGCCTTCAGTGACAGTTTTCAAGAGAGCAGTTCATGAACTTAGGCTTTGTCAGAATCTAAAAATGGCCTCTATTTTATTGTCTTATTTATATCTGTCATATTTTAGTTTAAATACAGCTGACCTAGCAAGCAAACATTTGTGTGTACAAGTAGGGTGGCAAATACCAGGTCAGGTTGCCTGCTGGGTTATTGGAGGGAAGAAGAGGCTATGTGTGTTCCCATCATTGTTTCTATCAGCTGATCTTGCTATTATAAGGTTCTTTCTTTCTTTTTCTTCCAAATAGTTAAGGAAAGAGGGATTATTGGACTGAGAAAGCCAGAGTTAGGGAAAACCAGGTTGAGAGATAAGTAGGACGATCTTTTCCCATGCGATTGATTATCTTGGTTTTCCAACCCAACATCTTATAATCAGTAGAAGCTTCCATCCTGTGACCTATCCTTTGAGGACACTGCCTTTGAGCAAACTAGAAAGTTCAATCCACTTCTAATTTTAATAGTAGGTAAAAAGAGAATAAGAGGAAATTAACATATAACATGTGGTTTGCAGGTTTTTTTTAACAGATAAAAAGATCTAGATTTTGTTGTGTTGTTGAAAACATGTTCAAGATTTTATGTGTGTTCCAGAGCTTCATTTTTGGTAGTGTAATAACAAAGATGTAAAGAAAAATACATACATACATACATACCATAGAAATGTAAAAAAAAGCTGAGGAAAGGATGGTTTGAGACTGAGAGATTTGGGTATGCTTGCCCAAATATGTGTTACCATGTATGTGCGGGGCAAGCATTATTATGTCTGGGAAAGGAAACAGCCCAGTAACTCAGGGAACCAATGACTCATCTACAAGTAATATTGGCCATTGTGCTATAGAGGTAGCACACTCAAGAGTAGATGAAACGGAGGAGGGGTCAGACAAACAGGGCTAATAGAGATACATAGTTATGTTTCTACTTTTGTTTGTACATTGTGTTGTGATATCTTTTTTTTTTGGTTGGTTGTTTTGTCAGGTTAGTTGTAGTTTTTATCTAAGCTTTCTCAAACTAGCTACAAAGGGTTTGGATTATTTGACTCTACGTTTTGGAAAGATGTGATGTGATTGAAACAGCTTTGCCACTTTAGGATTTGTGTGAATCAGATACATTATGAAAAGGAAGTAGAGAAAAGGCTATTTAAATATATAAACACGAGTTAAGCTTTATGAATCTGAATGAATTAAATAACAAATACATAAAGTGAACGGGAAATACTGAGAACAAATAGTATTTGTTCAGTAACGTGACATGGTTAAAAGTATGGTGTCCAGTGTTATGTTGAGCTTCTTCCTGTGTGACTATAGGCAAATAGTAAATGTACCCACTCACAGGGCAGCTTGGAGGTTTTATATATAAGTATATATGTAAAGCACTTAGCTCAGTACTTGGCACATCATAATGGAGCCCATTAATATTAACTCTTCAGCTGGTATTATTGGCTTGTGTATTTCAAATGATTTGTAAGAATTCATTTTGTTAAAAGAGAAATCATAGCCCTAGGTAGTTCTCTACTTATCGTACTTTTAAAGCTTCTAGAAGGTTTCAGGACCTAAGTTATATACATGAATACAATTCTCCATTCTAGATAGGACTTGGCTAGAAATACTCTTTCAGTTATAATCCATCTACAATTCAGCATTGTCAGCACCATCTGACATAGCTGTAGCTTTCATACCAGGCCCTTTTTAATGTCTCCTTCATCAGCATTCTTAACCTTTTTTTTCCTGCTAGAAAGAGGAACTTATTCTAAACCAGGGATCTTAAAGGTCCTGCACCCAGTTGTAATTAGCCAGCATAACTAGCACTTTATGAATCATATAGACATGTGTCATAAACTACTGGTTAAATCTCAAGAGTTAGTCCCAACCCTGTTTCTCTTACCAGTATAAAGGTTTGCAAGACAGATACTCCTTTTTCTAACTTTCGTTGTAGTTAGAGCTAGCTGTGTGATTCAGCTTTGGTTAATGTGATATAATCAGAAATCTTCTGGAGGGCCTCTCTGGGGGTGGGGAGGTGGGGATTGCTTTTCAGATAAAAGGAACAGAAGCAAGAGAACAGTTTGGTTGCATATCTTCTTTCCTCCATTCATAAGTGTGGAATATGATGTATGGACTTGTGGCAGCAAAATTGCAATCATGAGATAACAAGCCTGAGAATGGAAAGTTAACAAGCGGAGGTGGCAACAGCAGAAAGATGGAGTCTGGGTTCTTAGTGATATTACTGAACTGTCAGAACAACCCTGAGGTAACCTTCTCTGGACTCTTCATACATTATTAAAGTCTATTTAGTCAGACGCTTCTGTTCCTTGTAGTTGAAAGCATTCCTAACTTAAACAAGATGTAGCAGCTTTAATGTGAATAAATTAATATAAATTTGGGAGATTTTTTTCAATTTGTACAAATACAAATTTGTACAAATTTATGCATAAATAACATGGGAATATGACAGAATCCAAGAGGCGAAATGTGAATTCTCATCAAGCTTTTGACATTGCACAATATCAGCAGTAATGTCATATAAACTAGTCTTAGTCGTAATTTATAGGTTCTCTGGCTACCTTGTGAGTCCTTTCCCACATTACCTATGGCTTTTTAAAGTCTTGCTTTCTTCAGGCTTAGCCACCTGAACATGACAGGGGCAAGGACTGAGGTTTCAATAATAAGGGAAAAGCTGGATATGAGAGAAAATGAGTGGGTGGAAGACATCAGTTAAAAGATGAGTGTGTAAAGACCATACCAGTCTTCCAGCCAGGGTTGTCTCTAGGCTGTCCTGTAGTTCCATGTTCTTGAATTCCAGTGGGGGAAGAGGAGAACAAGATATTAAAAAGGCAAAGGAGGGCTTCCCTGGTGGCGCAGTGGTTGAGAGTCCGCCTGCCGATGCAGGGGACACGGATTCGTGCCCCGGTCCGGGAAGATCCCACATGCCGCGGAGCGGCTGGGCCCGTGAGCCATGGCCGCTGAGCCTGCGCATCCGGAGCCTGTGCTCCACAACGGGAGAGGCCACAACAGTGAGAGGCCCGCGTACCAAAAAAAAAAAAAAAAAAATCAAAAACAAAAAGGCAAAGAAGCAGCAGCAGCCGCAGCAGCCGGTGAAGGCCTAGAAGAATTCCTGGCAAGCATTAAAAGCTCCTTCAACTCTGGGGTTCATTTCACTTGGTCTCTCAACTCTTATATGAAGTTTATGGTGAAGCCATACCAAACATACGCTTAGCTCAATGCTTGAAATTTTAGATTATCCAGCGGTGTTAAGATGTTTGGTAAGTCTGTCTGTTTGGTATGAAAATTTAAAGTAGAGGTAGGCAAGGAAGGGAATAGAGGTGAGAAAATAAAGAGAACTCTTGTGGAGAAAAGTAGTTAGAAAATTAAGAAAATTTGACCATATCATAGATGAACATGGTAGTAACATTTTCCACTGAGGAATTGCTCTTACTTAAGTTTTGTCATTTGCTGAGACTTCCAAGGGAATGCCTCTTATGAGCATCTTTTTAAAAGTTAATCATAAAGGAAGACTAATTTTTTGTGTAACTAAAGAAATAAACCAAAATATTTTTTTACCAATGGCACAAAGAATCATACTTTATTTTTTTAATTTAAAAATAAATTTAAAATAATTAATTAATTGATTTTTGGCTGCGTTGGGTCTTCATTGCTGTGTGCGGGCTTTCTCTAGTTGGGGTGAGTGGGGGCTACTCTTCATTGTGGTGCGCGGGCTTCTCATTGCCGTGGCTTCTCTTGTTGTGGAGCTTGGGCTCTAGGTGCGTGGGCTTCAGTAGCTGTGGCACGTGGGCTCAGTGGTTGTGGCTCGCGGGCTCTAGAGCGCAGGCTCAGTGGTTGTGGCGCTTAGTTGCTCCACTGCATGTGGGATCTTCCCAGACCAGGGCTCGAACCCACATCCCCCGCATTGGCAGGTGGATTCTTAACCACTGCACCATGAGGGAAGTCCGAGAATTATAATTTAAATGGAGGCTGGCACATGCAAACTCCTATTCATGTTCATTTGTTGATCATCAAGCTTGACAGTCTCTCTTTTCTCTCACTATACGTTTGGGACATGACTGGCCTTACTGATCACACATTTCTGTAGATGCAGCCTTGTTTCTGGTACAGAGTGAGAAGGCATTTGTAAAAGCACTGTCGGCAGATATGGAGGGGCTGCAACAGCAGCAGTATTAGATTTAGATCTTATGTGTAAGTGATACAGTGTAATCACAGGCTCCACTTTCCATTTCTTCCTCACTCTGTTGTTAATAGACTCTGAAGTGCTTTTCATCTTATTAGAGTCTATTTATCTTGTGAATTTTTTAAAATTCAATTTTAGCTTATGTATATAGATATTTTCATGACTGCTATTAAAAAAGATAATTAACGTTTTGTATTGATATGGATAGATGTCCAGGATATATTGTTAAGTCAAAAAAAAGTGTAGAAGTATATATGTGTGCACATATGTGTGCGTGTGTATGCCTACGTTCTGGAAGAATTTATACTAGACTGTTGAGATTATTGAAAGCAGTTATTTCTAGAGGTGTGATTATGGGAGACCTTCACTTTCTAATTTATCTATATCTATAATATTTGGATTTTTGTAATCAGCATACTTTTTTGTAATCAGAAAAAAACAAGTCTTTTCTTTCTTTAAGTAGTATAAACAAAGATGTTTCAGGGCTTCCTTGGTGGCGCAGTGGTTGAGAGTCCGCCTGCCGATGCAGGGGACGTGGGTTTGTGCCCCGGTCCGGGAAGATCCCACATGCCGCGGAGCGGCTAGGCCCGTTAGCCATGGCCACTGAGCCTGCGCATCCGGAGCCTGTGCTCCACAACGGGAGAGGCCACAACAGTGAGAGGCCCGCGTACCGCCAAAAACAAAAGAAAATGCTTTTTGTTTGGAAACCAAGAATGGTACTGCTCAGTGATGATCACGTTTTCTTCATATAAGACAGGAAAAATGTATGAGTCTTTATTCCTGGTTTGGGCTGGTCCTCCCTGCCTCATTTGTCTCCATCTATTACAGGTTGAGCTATCATATCGTGGGGTGTTAGAGCAAGGGGCCAGGCAGCGAAGCTTGTTATGCTGGTAGTTCATCCTTTGGCTTTTAGTTGTTCTTTCCAACCTTATATAAGACAAGCAAAAACATGGTTTTGTTATATTTTTGTTACAAATAATTTATTATTAAAATAAGATTATTTTAAGCTTCAGAGGAAAAAGTATATACTTTTACTCATATTTCTCCCTACCTCCTGTATACCCAGCTAAGTAAACCAAAATTTAATGGGGTCTATGGAGGCCGTATAGCAGTGAGTCAGAATGCTCAGTATGTCTAGTGTTTGGAACTTCTTGCCAAGGTTGTAGATGCTCTGAGTCTAATGTTTTCCTGAGTACAGTATTGTGTGAGTTGCATGTTTCAGTGCTAAAGAACCCATTTTTAAAATGGAAGCATTCTCCAGTCTTTGTTAATGGGCTTTGGAAAAGAGTGGCTACATATTTATTTTATGGTTCAGCAATTAATGACGCAAAGTATAATAAATCTGATTTGCAAAACACTATAAATTGTTTAAGATCATTTGTCGGTCACTTAATCTGTGGGTACAGTCAAATCACTCTCAAACTGTTGGCTTTGAGATATAGTTTGCCTTGGACAAGAGGCTGCTCTTTCTGTCCCTTTCTTCCAGAGCATGTTAAATGACTCTCGAGTGCCAAGGTTCACAGCCTATTCACACATGGCCTGGGACAACCTCTCGCCCCTCGAACCGTGGTAGCAGCCCAAGGGTTCTACAAGCTTCAGATCTTATCCCCACATGCCCATAGCCCTGTTGATGGTTCTGAGTTTTCTCCTATGATTAAAAACAAACAAAATAGCTTTCCATTGATGGAAAAATCTAAAACATGTACTAAAGTAGAAAAAACAGTACAATAAGTTCCCATGTACCCATCCTCCATCTTTAACAATATCAACTCATGGCCAGTCTTCTACCCCCACCCACTTTTGCTCTTCCATATTATTATTATTATTTTTGGGGCGGTACATGGGCCTCTCACTGTTGTGGCCTCTCCCTTTGCGGAGCATAGGCTCCGGACGCGCAGGCTCAGCGGCCATGGCTCACGGGCCCTTCCCAGACCGGGGCACGAACCTGTGTCCCCTGCATCGGCAGGTGGACTTTCAACCACTGCGCCATCAGGGAAGCCCTCTTCCATATTATTTTGAAGCAAATCCCAGATGTACTGTCATTTTATTCCAAATATTTCAGTATGTGCAGAAAAGAATTACCATATTAGGCCTGACTGTTGTTCTTTGAAAGGCTTGCTTACAGGTTTGGCCCTTGGCTAGCAACTGGGAACTTGGATTTTGGGAGGGTTCTCACTGTCTTAACTGATAGTGGTGCACTGTGCTTAAGCTTTGTGTACAAATAATATCGTTTATGCTGAACACCTGCTTTCCCTCTGGGAAACTGGAATCTTGGAACGTGCTAGACAGAGTGGGCCTCTGTAACCAGCCCCCAATAAAACCTTGGGTACCAAGTCTCTAATGAGCTTCTCTTGTAGACCCTATTGTCACAACTTGTTCCTGGGAGAAATTCAGCGCATCCTGTGTGACTCCACTGGGAGAAAACTCTTGGAAGCTCTCACCTGGTTTCCTGTAGACATCACCCCATGTACCTTTTCCTTTCGCTGATTTTGCTTGGTATCCTTTTGTTGTAATAAATCTTAGCTATGAGTATGGTATAGACTGAGTCCTGTGAACCGTCCTAGGATATCACTGAACCTGGGAGCGGTCTTGGGGATCCCTGACACAGCATCTCTAACACAAGCACTTAAAAAAATAATATATATATATACACACACACACACACACACACACACACACACACACACACACATATACACACACACATTTATATACACACACACATACATACAATCTCCATAATATCATTATTATTCAAAAAAATTAATAAAAATTTTTTAATGTCATCAAATGTGAAATCGGTATTTGCATTTCCAATTGTATCATAAATTGAATCAAGGTTCTGGTACTACAACTGGTTGATATTTCTTTAAGTCTCTCTTAATCTATATGTTCCCTCTCCTTCTCTTTTCTTTTCTTTTTTTTTTTATTTCCTTGAAATTTATTTGTTGAAGAAACTGGGTCATTTGTCCTATAGAATATCCTACAGTCTGGTTTTTGCTGATTATATTGCCATGTAGTTTAACATGTTCCTCTGTAAATTGCTAGTTGAACCTAGAGGCTTTTTGTATGAGTTTTTGAAAGCCCAGTGCCTTCATATGTCTTGAGGCTATGCGTTAATTTCTATTTGATTAATGTTTGCCAAACACTTTGAGGTACTTGGATAAAAGGGGTTCTAACAGTAAATAGCTTTGTTTTCATTAGCATGAGACTACATCTTCTGACACTTGGAGCCTGAGTCATTGCACTTTAGAGAATCCAATAGAAAGTACATGGCTTAGTGTTCACTATCTGTCTTAAGGTACTACCCCTGGCAGAGTTCCCTGAGCTAAAGCTGGCTTTAGTGATTTAGGGTTGGTACAGTGCCATGGGGACCAGATATTATGATGTAAGTGGAAATGTAGTTTTTTCTTAAAATCTATCTTACTGGTTTTGAAGACCCTAAAACTTAAGATAGAAAACATCAGAAACCTACTAAAATCTGTAAACCCATTAAATTAATTTGCTATGCAACAGATCCCTTCAGTATCTCAGTAACTAAGTTCTAATTAATGTTACTAAGTTCCTCTTATTTCAACTCTATAGGAATAGTCTGACAACAAAGATCCAATGTAGGTATCACAGGTCATCTTTGGTGATGTGCTTTTTTGAAATGACTATGTATCTGGGCATTTAATAAACATTTAAAATACAGGTGTACACTTTAATTTTTAAAATTTTTAATAAAATAAAGATTCCCATCTTAACCATTTGTAAGTATACAGTTCAACAGTATTACGTACATTCATATTGTGTAACTAATCTTTGGAACACTTTTCATCTTGCAAAACTAGAACTCTGTACACATTAAACAACAGCTCCCCATTCCCTCCTCCTTCCAGCCCCATGGCAGCCACTCTTCTACTTTCTGTCTATGAATTTGGCTACTCTGGGTATCTCATATAAGGGGAATTACAGTATTTGTCTTTTTTGTGACTGGCTTATTTCATTTAGTATAATGTCCTCAAGGTTCATCCTTGTTGTAGCGTGTCAGGATTTCCTTCCCTTCCAGAGCTGAATAATATTTCGCTAAATGTATATATAGTAGTGCCCCCTTATCTGTAATTTCATTTTCAGCTTCAGTTGCCTGTGGTCAACCACAGTCCAAAAATATTAAATGGAAAATTCCTGATATTAGATTTGGCAGAGATTTCTTGGATATGAAAAGTCTTCATAAGTTTTAAATTGTGCACTGTTCTGAATAATGTGATAAAATCTTGCACCATCCTGCTCCTTCCTGCCCAGGACATGAATCATATTTGATGTCCTTTGTCCAGCATATCCCGCCTGTTAGTTACTTAGTAGCCCTCTTGGTTCAGATCAACTGTCCTGGTATCACAGTGCTTGTGTTTAAGTCACTCTTATTTTACTTAATAATGGCCCAAAGCACAAGAATAGTGATGCTGGCAATTCAGATATTCTCTTACTGTGCCTAAATTATAAGTTACTTTATCATAAGTATGTATGTATAGGAAAAAAAATAGTGTGTATAAGAGTTTGGTACTATTCAGAGTTTCAGGCATCCTCTGGGGGTCTTGGAATGTATCCCCCACGGATAAGGGGGAACTATTCTACTACATTTTGTTTACCCATTCATCTGTTGATGGATACTTGGATTGGTTCTACGTTTTGGATGTTATGTATAATGCTGCTGTGAGTATAGGTGTACATATATCTCTAAACCTGCTTTCAATTCTTTTTGGGTATATACCAAGAAGTGGAATTGCTGGATTGGATGTCAATTCTCTATTGTTTTTTTTAAGAACTGCCATCTTGTTTTCCACAGCAGCTGTACCATTTTACATTCCCAACATCAATTTCTTCACATCCTCTTTAACAGTTGTTATTTTCTGGGTTTTGTTGAGAGGTTAGGCAAGTATCTCATTGTGGTTTTCATTTGCATCTCCCTAATGATTAATGTTGCTGGCCATTTGTATACCTTTTTTGGAGAAAAATCCTTTGCCCATTTTTAATCAGATTGGTTGCTTTTGTTGTTGTTGTTGAATTGTAGGAGTTCCTTATATATTCTGGATATTAGCCCCTTATCAGATACATGATTTGCAAATATTTTCTCCCATTCTCTGGGTTGCCTTTCACTCTTGGCCACACCTCACAGCATGCGGGATCTTAGTTCCCAGACTAGGGATCAAACCCGTGCCCCCTGCAATGGAAGCGTGGAGTCTTAACCACTGGACCACCAGGGAAGTCCCTGCCTTTTCACTCTTGATTGTGTACTTTGATGCACAGATTTTTAATTTTAATGTAGTCCGATTTATCTGTTCTTTTTCTTTTGCTGCCTGTGATTCTGGTGTCAGAGCCAAGAAATCATTGACAAATCCAGTGTCAGGAAGATTTTCCCCTATGCTTTCTTCCAAAAGTTTTATAGTTGTAGCTTTTACATTTAGTTCTTTGATCCATTTTGAGTTAATTTTTATACGCGGTGTAAGGTTAAAGTCTAACTTCATTCTCTGCAGTTACGCTTTTACACTTTGTTTTAATAATGCATGAGCACACCATCTCAAAGGTTGGGGGAGGGCTCTCAAGTCAGTTGCACTGTTGACAACTGCTTGCTGTGGGAAACTTGGGTCAGTGCCTCTCCCCAGGGGCAGTTGTTACCGATCTATCTCATTTTTCCCCAAAGAAAATTTTTTCTAAGTTTTAATAAGGTAAGAGAAATTGTTAAATAAATTTTACTAATTATAAGCAGTAATTAATTTATGACTTTTAGCTTAGATTCTTAAACTTTTTGTTATGAAAAGTTTTTAAACATACACAATGTAAAGAGAATAGTAAAACAAACCCCTAAGCACACGGCATCATCAGATCTTAGCATTTTGCACATATTGCTTCTTCTCTTCCCTCTCCAAACATTTTTTCTTTCTGGAGTATTTTAAGGCAAACCCTAGTCATTTTATCATTTCGCTCATATTTATATGTTTAATGTAAACATACAGATTTCAAATCAAATATGTATTATGTCAGAGTATGCTTTTTCTATGTGCTTTATAGTAGAATATTTGTATAATCAATTTGTATTGTTTTAAAACCTAGGACTCGGACCAGCAGCATAATTTTAATATTTGAAATTGCTTCACAGTTTTATAATTTTGCATATTGCTTTTTGGCATTTCTTGGATCATATCTACGACTAGTATGCTACCTAAGCCTCGGGGACCCAAACCTCAGTTGTAACATTGCTCTTTTAGGAAAATATGAACTGCTTTACAGCTCTCCATGGTAGAATGTGGTTTCCGAGAACTCATTATTTGCAGTTATCAGCTACATATATTTATAAACTGCTATATGAGAATGCACAGGAAAGATTACAAAAATATGCTTCTCTTTTTTTACTTTCTCCCTTGATGTTTTGAGTCCTAGTAGATATCATGTAACAAGTCCAGCCACCTGATCCATTATTCTTTCAACCCCTTACTTTTTTTTAAACTGGAGAATTTAGTAAAGTGGGGGATTTTTTGCTCTAGAAGAAGGGCTACTTGGAAGTTAAGAATTCAGAAACACATGACCATTGAACTGAGAGATATTCAAAGGCCTCATCCAAGGTTAAGAAGTTTTCTTCTTAATTTTCTTATTGCCTGATTATCCAGTGCTACTGGAACCCAAAGATGGACTCCAGATAGGTCATCTCATCAGGCTGTTTGGTAATTGGGAGGTTGGGAGCGAAGTGGATCAGAGGTGTTGAGAGCTCTTGCTGTACAAGTTAATTTCTTTCATCAGAGAGGAATAAACACCTTATACAGGGTCTGGAAACCCAAGAATGATGGTGAAGAGTAATGCAAAATTGAAACCAAGAAAAGTCATAGTGTAAAACCCATTTTAGCACACTGGCCCATACATGGCTCAGATAGATAGTTTTGTGTCGTATAATCTATTTCTCCTCTCTGAGAGCCCCTGCATTTTTAATATCGAGGTAAAAACTATCACAGAGTCTTCTGAATAGATATTTAAGAAGTATTCATACCTAACACAAATACTAATTCATTACTTTCTTAAGAAAGCCCACATTCCCCATGCTGACATTTCAAACTCTGAATATCTGCTTCACCCACATGCCTAAAGGGCTATTTGTGGGGAATCTTCCACAGAGCCTTGATTGTAAGCATCTGATGACTCCAGGGAGCATGATGGTGGTTAGGTGTGCACACTTGGCCTTTGGAATTGGCCCCCACTCCTCTTAGCCTTTCAGTGAATGACAAGGAGAAAGTATAATTCTGTTTCATTTCTTTTTTTTTTTCTCCTGTTTTAGAAGAATTTCACCTAAGTTGCTCTTTGAAAAAATAGCAAAAACCTTTTTTTTTTTCCAGCTGGAAAAGCCTCTCATAATTTATTAATGGAGCCAATCTCTTTAAAAAAATGAAGAAAATAATAAAACTGCTAATATAAAAGGATGACCTCTCTGAGATGGTGACATTTGAGCTGAGGTTTGAATAAGAAAGCTCCTAACAGCACAGTGTAATACAGAGAGAGGTAAAGTTGGGACTAGACAATCTTGGGTCAAATCCTGGCTCCACCATTTAACTAGACATGCCATCTTAGTTACCTTACCTCACCCAACTTCAGTTCAGCGTAAAAGATTTGCTATAGTGTTTTCACAAGGACAACATGCAGAGCAGACAAATAGGTTTTATTGTTGTTATAGGAATGACTTAAGAAATTTGATGATTTAGCATTACCATAATCGTAAAAAAAAAAGCAGGGGGGTAGTTTGAAAATCTTTATTCTTCTCCATTAAAGTTGTGGGGCTTTTTCTACCAAAAGTGTTTTCTTGTTGTTGTTTTAAAAATAGTCCATCCACTTCACTTCCTAGCTGTAGTGTGTAAAATTGTTTGTATAGTAGAAACATGTACAGTTAGTATCCATGGAGGAGGTTACTTAATAAATCTAAAAAAAAAGTGTAAAGATTATGCTAATTTATGTTTTTATTTCATTTCAGTAACATTGATCAGTACAACCCAGGGTAAGAATTTCCAAAAATAGACCTTGTTTTGTGAGAATTCAGTATCTCATGATCTAATCAGAGGTTTCATAGAGAGATCAAGTGACTTCTTTTAAACAGGCTACTTAACTCATGTGATGGATAAATTGACGTCTCCAGGAGTCCCCTTTATTCCAGGAGTATTTGTGAATGTGCTCTACTTTGTTCAAATCTAATATCCAAAACATTTTTTGACAATGAAATGATTCATCATCTGACAATCGTTTTTCACATGACAAACTCTTATATTTTATTCTCTTTTAAAGATTAGTGCACTGTCATGTACAGATCATTAGTAGAGGCAGAGTAATTTAAAGTATTAGGAACTTCTGTGTCCACTGAAGACCTATTAGAAACGAGGATAATTTTTAGTGACAGGTACGTAGGTATGAAAGATCTGTAATTATTCAACTCAGTCTCTTTGCTTATTATGATCACTTAAAAGAATAGTTTATTCAATTTAAAAAAGACAATATTAAATCAGAAAATATTGGGGAGAATAAGAAAATACCTGCAATTTTTGATTCTGTCTACAAAATTGTTTTATTAATTTAGGGACATAAAAATGCACTCTGTATTCTATGTCATCTCATATAATGATCACTTTGAAATATTTACATCTGCAAAAGCCTGTGAAAACTGAAACAATGGTCAGGGTTAAAGTTCATCTCCTGCCCCTTTTTTTTCTGGTAATAAAAAGAATTAGAAGGGTACAGTGTTTTACCCCTAAATATCTACCTCCTCCCTCCCTGGCTGTTGGAACAGGTTTACATTATTATTTTTTTAAAAGGGGCGTGTGTGTTTGTGCACATGTGTTCTATTGTAGCTACCCAAATACCCAGGGCCTCTTGTGTTACACTTCTTTGCATCTAATTCAACTATACTTTTGAGAAAAATGTAATGTGTGAAAGCAAGGCACAGGTATAAAATATAAAATGTTCAACTTTCTACAGTTGTCACAGAATAGTTTTGATTCTGCTTGTACAGTTATTTGTTCGTTTAGTGAATGAATCTAATCAATTTATTTTTCCTTAAAATGGAGCTTCAAAGACTAGCTACCTTCTACCTGACACACTTATTCGTGTGTCGGAGCTCAAAATTCCTGTGTATACTAACAAATCTTTGAGGAGGAATAAAGAAAGTGGTCTCTCTAGTGCCGACTGATTTCTTAGGGAGACTTCCAGAGCTCTGGTTGCTCTGGATGCTTCCCGATTGGGAGAGGGCTGCTTGTAATTACTTTAGGAAGGGATTAGGACCACCAGAAGCAAGGCTTTTGGTCAGAACTACTCACTTCTATAGTGTGACATTAGCCATACAGACCTGACTGTTTTTCCAAATTACTATATTATAACGATAAAAGTTGAAGAACCACAGTTAGGGCTATGTTAAGGGTGTGGACACTGCCATAAACTAAGGAAAAGTTCATCTGGTTTAGGAATGGAACTTCACATCCTTGCCATTGCGTCTTTTAAGGTCATTTGCTCGATTAAAATGCCTTCAGAACCTAGGATACTGGAGAGTGGGGGCAGGTGTTTTTCTAAATTATGGGATTGGAATGGGTGGGGAAGGAGTGCTGAGTGCTAGGAATGGATTTTTCAGAAATGTCTAGGTGTGTCTTGACTGCTAAAGGCCTCACACACAAACTTTTTTATTGCTAAGTCTCTACTACCACCCAGGTGTCACTTTTTCCATCTTCTACGCCTGAGACTTCTGCCAAAGCATTGCCATCATCAGTGTATCATAAATGAATTCACAGTGCTTGCCATATCCACAGTTCCTTCTAAGGGCAACTGTCCTCACCCTCTAGGACTCCTGCTGAGGAAACACATGACCCAGCCTCTCCGGCCAAGCTGACTAGACCAGGGGAGGACCTGACCCAAGGATAGCTCATTCATAGGCCAACTAGGGTCATATGATGTTGCCTAGTCTCAAAAGTTCAGTCTAAACAGAGGCAGTAGGATTTAACTGAGCCCTTCAGATGTTCTGTTTTGGAAATCGCAACTGAAGAGGAGAATAAAAAAGATAAACTAGACAAGAGTGATGTAGACACATGGGCAATAATGACCCCATTAACAGTGGTACATCAGAAAGGCCAACAAATCCCTACCACTGAGCTTCCTGAGTCTGCCTTGGAATCAACACTATGTGTCAGTTTTGGCCTCTGTGAGACTCAGCCCTTCTTTAGTTCCTTATCCTTTTGTTTCCCCTGTATTCTTAATACTGTATGCTCTTCCTGTTCTTCACTTGAATGAGCTTAAGTGAGTCTCAGATTCTCGTAATCATCTGACCCCAATTATAGGCCCTTAGATACCTGGAGGAATAAAAACAGGTAGGTGGTCCAAGGGTGTCAGGGGTCAGAGTCACAATTCAGGGCCAGGGATTAGGAGCCTGGGCCTTAGGCTCCCAGCCTTGAGCTGCTTCAACTTCTATACTAATGCACTGTGTCATGTTTTTGTTTTTTGTTTTTTTAAATTTTAAATTTATTTAATTTTGGCTGCATTGGGTCTTCGTTGCTGCGCACGGGCTTTCTCTAGTTGTGGAGAGCCGGGTCTGCTCTTCATTGCAGTGTGTGGGCTTCTCATTGCGGTGCCTTCTTTTGTTGTGGAGTACAGGCACTAGGCGCGTGGGCTTCAGTAGTTGTGGCTCGCGGTCTCTAGAGCACAGCCTCAGTAGTTGTGGTGCACGGGCTTAGTTGCCCCGTGGCATGTGGGATCTTCCTGGACCAGGGCTTGAACCCATGTCCCCAGCATTGGCAGGCGGATTCTTAACCACTCAGCCACCAGGGAAGTCCTGTCATGTTTTTTTAAAAAACAGATTTTACATTTTAGAGCAGTTTTAGATTCACAGCAAAATTGAGCAGAAAGTAGAGAGTTCTCACATACCCCTCCCCACACACATGCACAGCCCCCTTTTTAAGTAAAAAACAAAAAATAAAAAAAGATATACTGTGAACAGAAGGTCAGTGTTAGAGATATCAAAAGGTTAAATTTCACCTTGTTGAGTTGTTTTTTTCCTCTATTTTATTTTTATTTTTTATTTTATTTTTTGGCCACACCATGCAGCATGTGGGATCTTAGTTCCCCGACCAGGGATCGAACCTGCATCCCCTGCATTGGGAGCACAGAGTCTTAACCACTGGACCACCAGGGAAGTCCTGTTGAGTTGTATTTGATGTAAGTGTGATGAAAGATTTTTAGAACTTATGACCAGTAGTTATGGTGTCTTCTGCCCCTTAACCTCATTGCTTCTGTTTTCTTATAGAGAATCTGTTCTGGCCCAGAGTTCCTATTGTTTTCAATATGGAATTGTTAGAGTATAGGTTGTGTTAACTTCCTTTTCTCCCAGCTCTGGGTATTCTCTTGCCTCTTCAACAGCAGCAAAGGCCTGAAGCCCACTCAAAAAAACCACCAGCAGGGCTTCCCTGGTGGTGCAGTGGTTGAGAGTCCGCCTGCCGATGCAGGGGACACGGGTTCGTGCCCCGGTCCGGGAAGATCCCACATGCCGTGGAGCCCATGCCGTGGAGCCATGGGAAGATCCCATGCCGTGGAGCCATGGGAAGATCCCATGCCGTGGAGCCATGGCCGCTGGGCCTGTGCATCCGGATCCTGTGCTCCGCAACGGGAAAGGCCACAGCAGTGAGAGGCCCGCGTACCGCAAAAACGAAAACAAAAACAAAAAAAAACAACCATCAGGAATAATATGAGTTCTGTTCCTTCCTAGTTCAGGGTTTCCTCCATGTGATGCCATGAGGAAGGACGGGTAGAGTTACAGACACTTGATTTATTTATGTGGGCTGTATCTAGGCCAGTGGGAGAAAAAAGACATGGTTGCCGTATCCAAGAAGCTTTCAAGCTCACAGATCCTGAGCATCCCCCTCTTATCTTTCTCCATATGATCTCAGCCCATATCTTCTGTACAGACACCACCCCAGCTCTTCCCTCTCTTGTGGTCATAAGAATATCACAACTATGCAGCCACTTTCTCTTTATTATGCCTGCAGCTCCAAGTATCATGCTGAGTGAGCCATATTCTTGCTGACTGCCTCATTTTCTTATAATTCTACTGATGCATTATATTCTGTTTCTACTAACAAAATGAATATACAGAATTTGCCCAACATGCATAACTATATAATCATACCTTTTTTGTTTGTTTGTTTTTGTTTTTGTTTTTTTTGCGGTACGGGGGCCTCTCACTGTTGTGGCCTCTCCCGTTGCGGAGCACAGGCTGCGGACGCGCAGGCTCAGCGGCCATGGCTCACGGGCCCAGCCGCTCCGCGGCATGTGGGATCTTCCTGAACCGGGGCACGAACCCGTGTCCCCTGCATCAGCAGGCAGACTTTCAACCACTGCGCCACCAGGGAAGCTCCCCCCCCTTTTTTTTTTTTTTGATGAAAGCTCTTGCCAATTCTTTCATCAACAGGTATTTATTGAACACCTATTATGTGCCAGGCGTGAGCTCTGGGTATCTCTCTGGTGTCCTCTCATTTCTTGTTATAATGATTCTAAACTGCTCATTATTCCTCACACGTATTTCATTCTGCTTCACATCTTCATGCCTTTACTCATGTTCTCTCTGTCTGGAACACGCTTCCCCCATTTGCCTAGGTAATTCCTTTTTGTCCTACTGTCCCCTATTCAGGTGTCCCCTCCTTCAGGAAACCTCTGTGTGCTCCATTCCTTTGCCCAAGATGAGTGAGGTTTGCCTCCACTGGGCTCCTGTGTTGTCACCTTGTGCATACCTCCACCACCACCCTTACCACATCAGTGTGACCATGTCTGTGTCCATCTCATCAGCAGACCCTTGAGGGGAAGGCCAATATCTTACTCATCTTTGTTTCCACAGTTCTTGGAACAGTGCATGGAATAGAATATACACATAATAAACATTTGTGGAACCAAACAGAAAATCTTGTAGAATCGCCAGGTAATCCGTGGTTGCATTCAACATTATTTTTTATTGCTAGAGACCATTTCCCCAAATCTCCAGCAAGGATAACCCTAGCATCCATTGCAACAATATGCGATCATGAATTGTAGGCACACCAGCTTTTTTTTTTTTTACAAGTGAATTTATTTATTTACTTTTCAATTGGGGTATAGTTGTTTTACAGTGTTTTGTGAGTTTCTGCTGTGCAGCGAAGTGAAGTAGAGTTCCCTGTGCTATACAGCAGGTTCTCATTAGTTATCTGTTTTATACATATTAGTGTATATATGTTAATCCCAATCTCCCAATTCATCCCACCCCCCCTTTCCCCCCTTGGTGTCCACACATTTGTTCTCTACATCTGTGTCTCTATTTCTGCCTTGCAAACTGGTTCATCTGTACCATTTTTCAAGATAAATGTTCTTAAATCTAGTGCTGGTCTCGACCTCTGAAGCCAGTCAGTGGGCATGATTATGAAGATTCTTAATTCAATGAGTGTGTACAGTGTGGTCCATAGCACAAATGCCATGGCTCTTGCAGACCCTCCAGTACTCCCAAGTGGATAGGTATAAGGCAACCCAAGCATAAGCCTAGCTACCAGTGCAGATGCTATATCCCAGGACCTAGATCTGTGCCTCGTACAAAGTCTGTACTCAGTAAATACTTGTTGAGTAAACAAATACTATTGGATAAATGGATTTAGTTATATGTGAAGGAAGCTATGATTTGTCACTTTGTAGCTGTGTAGATTTTCATTGTGCTGGAGGGTTGAAGTTAAGGGGAGATGATATGAAGGAAAAAGTTTTCTTGTGGGACTTCTTATACAACAGTCTCCAATAACTGTTTACTAGGGAAAAAGTGTAGGAAACCAGTTGTGCAATAATGAAAGAATTTTAGTTGAGTCTTGATTTTGCTTTCCTCTTGCCATCTGTGCTGCTGTACAATTTCTTACAGATCTGTTAACTCTGACTCAGAGAGGAAGTTGATGGGAGAGAGGCAGAGGGAGCCAGAAAGAGCCTTAGGACTTGGGCTCAAGGCTTCCTGGATCTGGTGCTGGGCCTGGGTTGAGCCAGCTTTGCGGTCTAGATATATTGCCCTTGGAACTTTACATTTCCTTGTGAATGAGATGTTTGGGCCAAATGAGCTTTAACCTCTCTTCTGGTTCTGAAATTTCACACTCTCTATGGGGTTTGAAAGAGGGGATTTCCTAAATTCTGCAGGTGTTTCCTGGGTAGGTTAAAAGCTGAATATAAATAGATCAAATTATAGATGATATAGTGGAGGTTCCTTGAGTTTTAGGTAAAGACTCTGTAGTTGTTTAACAATTAAATTTCCGTGGTGATTAGTATTTAGTTCTCATTTCTTCTCACATGAAAAGTAAAATAAACATGCTGTAGAAAATTAAAGGAACCAATTTCTTTTCCTGTCATAATCCCAATTAATTATTAGAGCCAACACTGTGATTGATATGAAAAGATAGACCTCGTTTATGTAAATGACAAATTTGAACAAAGTGGGTAACCTTTTTTTTAAGACTTTTTTTTTTTTAGAGCAGGTTAGGGTTCATAGCAAAATTGAGTGGGAGGTACAGAGATTTCTCATATACCCCCTACCCTCACACATGCACAGCCTCCCCCATTATCAGCATTTCCCACTAAGGTGGTACATTTGTTATAGTTGAAGAACCTACACTGATACTTTATAATACCCCAAAGTTCACAGTTTACACTGTGGTTCGTTCTCAGTGTTGTACATACTTTGGATTTAGATAAGTAAATAATGACATATAGCTATCATTATGGTATCATTACAGAGTTTGGGTTTTTTGGTTGGTTGGTTGGTTGTTTTTTTCTTAAACTGCCCTTAATATCTTCTATGCTCTGCCTGTTCATCTCTCCCCACCCCCATCCCTGGCAACCACAGATCTTTTTATTGTATGTACCTGGAGTTTTGCCTTTTCCAGAATGTCATCTAGTTGGAATCATACAGTATGTAGTCTTTTCAGATTCCTCATGCCTTATCATGGTTTGATAGCTCATTTCTTTTTAGTGCTGAATAATATTCCATTATCTAGAGATATACCAGTTTATTTACCCATTCACCTACTGAAGGACATCTTGGTTGCTTTCAAGTTTTAGCAATTATGAATAAAGCTGCTATAAACATCTTTGTGTAGGTTTTTATGTGGACATAAGTTTTCAGCTCCTTTGGGTAAATACCACAGAGTGCAATTGCTGGATCATATGGTAAGAGTATATTTAGTTTTGTAAGAAACCACCAGGCTTTCTTCTAAAGTTGCACTACCATTTTGATTCCCACCAGCAGTGAATGAGAGTTCCTGTTGCTCCATATCCTTGCTAACATTTGGTGTTGTCAGTGTTCCAGATTTTGGACATTCTAATAGGTGTGTAGTGATAGCTCATTGATAGCTTTTTTTTTTTTTTTTTTTGCAGTATGCTGGCCTCTCACTGTTGTGGTCTCTCCCATTGTGGAGCACAGGCTCCAGACGCGCAGGCTCAGCGGCCATGGCTCACGGGCCCAGCCGCTCCGCGGCATGTGGGATCTTCCCGGACCGGGGCACAACCCCGTGTCCCCTGCATCGGCAGGCAGACTCTCAACCACTGCACCACCAGGGAAGCCCAGGGGCTACTCTTCGTTGCAGTTCCCAGGTTTCTCATTGTGGTGGCTTTTCTTGTTGTGGAGCACCAGCTCTGGACGTGTGGGCTCAGTAGTTGTGGCTCGCAGGCTCTAGAGCACAGGCTCAGTAGTTGTGGCACACGGACTTAGTTGCTCCGCGGCCTGTGGGATCTTCCTGGACCAGGGCTCAAACCCATGTCCCCTACATTGGCAGGCGGATTCTTAACCACTGCACCACCAGGGAAGTCCCCAGTGCCATTTATTGACAAGACTATTTTTGCTCCATTATACTGTCTTTGTTCCTTTGTCAAAGGTCAGTTGACTACATTTATGTGGATCTATTTCTGGCCTCTCTATTCTGTTCCATTGATCCATTTGTCTTTTCTTCCACCAATACCCCACTCTTTTTTATTACTGTAGCTTTATAGTAATTCTTAAGTCAGATAATGTCAGTCCTCCAACTTTGTTCTTCTTCAGTATTGTGTTGGCTCTTCTGGGTCTTTTGCTTCTCCCTGTAAACTTTAGAATCACTTTGTAGATATCCATAAAATAACTTGCTGGGCTTTTGATTGGGATTTCACTGAATCTATAAGTCAAGTTGGGAAGAGCTGACATCTTGACAATATTGAGTCTTCCTAATCATGAACATGGAATATCTTTCTACTTATTTAGTTCTTCTTTGATTTCATTAATCAGAGTTTTGTGGTTTTCCTCATGTAAGTCTTGTGCATATATTGTTAGGCTTATACATAAGTATTTCATTTTTGGAGGATTCCAGTGTAAATGGTACTTCCAGTGTAAGTGAATTTCAAATTCTACTTGTTCATAGCTGGTGGTAACTTTTTATATGGTGTGTTTAATATATTATCCATAATCATACATTCATATACACATACTGTTCATTCATGTGCCAGGCACTGTTTTGGGTGGTAGACGTGCAACAGTGAGTAAAAATAGACAGGATGGAGCTTAGTGGGAGGAGAGACACAAATAACTGTGCTAAGCACCCAAAAGGGGAGGTTTCACATTGCTGTGAAGACACACAGAGCAACAGGAGGTAATCAGTCAGGGTAGCTTCTCAGAAAGAGTGTAGGCCAAGCTGAGGTTTGAAAGAAACCAAGCTGTTAATGAGGGGAGGGGAGGAGAGTTCCAAGCAGAGGGCACAGATTGTGAGAAGTCTCATGGTAGGGAGAGTCTGGCACTTTTGAGAAACTGAAAAAGACCATTGGAGTTGGAGCACAAAAAAGTGAGGGGAGGTGTGGTCAGAGAGAAAGCTTGAGAGGAGGGCAGGGACCTGTGACTTTGTGGAACAAAGCTGGGCAGGGTTGTGGGGATTGGGATAGAGGAGATAGCATATGGTCAGAACAGTCACTTTTAGAGACCTCTTTACATAAGCTTCACTTCTATCACACGTGCAAACAGGTGGCTTTTTTTTCACAGCTCTCTCCTACAAAGAAACATTTTCTTAAATCTCTTTAGGAGGACACACATAGACTAATGGAGAGGAACAAAGCCACACTGAGATGGAGTCCAAGGCACGGCCAGCCCCACTGCCCAGCTGTGGTCTCCCTTCCCCAGAGAGGTCTCACAGAGGGTGTCACTCATTCATGATTGGGCAGAAGGATGAATGTTCTAATGACAGACTTCAAGCATTGTTCACAAGAGTGTAAACCATAAATGAAAACCTGTTGACTGTCAAGCCACCATATTTTATGGATATATGAATATATATTAAACAAAAATAGAATCATAAAATTATGCTGTTTTGCATCTTACTGTTTCCAATCAACAGTAGCTTTCCACGTCAGTACATATAGACCTACCTTATTATTATTATTTTTTTAATATTCCATTATATAGATATACCATAAATTTTTAACTATATATTACTATAGTTATATTAACCTTTATATTAATGTAGATATATATTAACCATTTTGATTTCTAAGTTTTCACTTTTGCAAACAATGCTACAGAACATTTTTGGAAATAATTATTTGTATTTTTTAGTATTTCGTGGGAAAATTTCCTAAAGACATTATGAGTCAAGGATGTGCATATTTTTAAAACTTTTGGTTTTATTATAAAACTAATACTTATCAAGAAATGTACAATATAGAAATACATAAAATACAAAGTCAGAAGTCTGCCTGCATCCCAGTTTGGTATGCATCCCTGAAGTATACACTTTACATTGTAAAAGAAATTACCAAATTGCTGTCTAAAAAGGTTGTGCCTGCTTATCCTATCACCAATATGTGAAAATGCTTAATTGTCCACTTTCTTCCCCACACATGTTATTATCAACTCTTTAAATCTTTTCAAATCCAGTACACATTATTTTAAATTGTGCATTTGCATTTCTTTAACTATTAGTGAATTGGACATCTTATGTTTAATTTTTTTTAATGATGCTTCTGAGAGTTGCCTGTTTTCGTTTGCCTATTTTGCTACAGGGTTATTTGTCTTTTTCTTATTAATTTGTAAGAGCTCTTTATATGATAAGGGAATTAGTTTGCTACAAAATTTTGGGGGAGCCAATTTGTATTTTGACTTTGTTTATGATGTATTTTGCCACCCACAAGTTTTAAATTTTTCTTAAACATCTTTTGAGCCAGCCTTTTTTTTCCAAATATAAAGCCTAGGGCAACTTTTTCCACTGCTTTCCCCAGCTAAAATTCAGCTAAAAGGACATTTCTTTTAAAAAAGAGGGGCAGATGGGTTAGGGAAATGGCCTGGAGCCCAGGGTTAGTGCTTTCATTCAGAAGCAGGCTAGCAGGGTTCTTTTCCTTAGGTGATTCAACCAGCCTGCAAGGTGTCTTGCTCATTTGCTCTCTCAAAGCTATAGCTCATTTAAGTGTCCCTCCCCTTGCCCCTGCCACTGAACTTACTCCCAAGGCTCTTGCTTCCAGGGTAAGAATTTTTCCTCTAGCTCCCAGCATTCATGAAATAATACAAACTGGACCACCCTCCCAGCCCCTGCTTTTAGGCAAAGATGACTCCCAATCCCTCCATTGCAGACCCCATTTGCCTAATATGAATGACATTTTGGAAGCATTGTGTATATTAGATAAACTTCGTTTGCATTTAAAATGTGAGTGACAGTAGTATACACACAACTTGGGGGAAGAACAACTAATAACAAGCAGAAGTGGTACAAGATATGCTTTTGACTGTGATTAAGGAACTGCTGATTAGAACTAGGCTATTAGAAACATCTGGTCACTGATTACCCTGCTTACAGGCCTTTGATGAATCCCTATCTTCTGCAGTATAAAGGCCAAACTGCTTAACATGTGATGTGAAGTCTTTCACATCCTGGTCCTGACCTATTTTTTCAGCCATATAGACAGTATACTAACCACTTTTATCCACACATATTTATTGATTACTTGCCAGGCGTTGTTCTAGGTTCTAGAATTAGTGGTGATCCCTGCTTTTACAGGGCTTTCAGACTAGTTGGGGAGACAGATAAGTAAACAAATCAATTTATAGGGTGGCCAGGGAGGACCTTTCTGCAAAGGAGACATCTAAAGTGAGACCTGAAGAGTAAGGAGCCAGCTGTAAGAAGAGTTGGGGGTTGAGTGGAGGATGCTCTCAGCAGAGGGCACAGTAACAGCCTTGAAGTCAGAAAGAGTTGGGGTGTTCTAGGAACAAGAGAAGGCTGGCACAGTCAGCTCAGAGGAAGGGAGAAGACCCCAATGAGGTGATGTTAAACCCAAGGGCAGGGACCAGACTGCACAGTACATTGTAGACTCTAGTAAAGGAATTTAGGCTAAGCCAAATGAGGTGCTTAAATCTGGGGTTGGGGTGGAATAGGGATGGTGACGATATAATGTAAAGGTCTTTAAATTTTAGCTCATTTTTCTGAGGACAACTTTTGACGTATTATTAGTAACTAGTTTTATATGGTGAGGTCACTGAGGAAGGAAGTTGGGTAATTTGCTCCAAGTCTTCCAACCTAGTTGAAGTATTGAGCCACTGGATCTGTCTGACTCCAAAGCCGGTGTGCTTAACCTTGACTCTAAATTCTCTATTGTCTAATTGCTTTATTTCGTAAGTGAGAAAATTGAAATTCAGAGAGATTAAAAATAAGCAAGAATAAGGCACTGTTCAAAAAAATTGGACTCTTCAATCTGAAAGGATAAAGAATGAACTTTTTATCTGGTGAAATCTCAGAAAGCTGTGAAACACAAGAAGAGGGCAACGTGGACTTATTCACTGTATACATAAGAACTCGGGGGCATCCTCTGAAGCCTCAAAGAAGTAATTAGGTCAAATAAAAGGAAGTACTTTTTATACTGTGGGTAGTAAATAGAAGAAGCTGATTATCCCAGATACAGATTGAAAATGAAATAAATTTAGAGTAGCTTTTATGAAGGTTGTAGAGTGAGATAGCAAAGCAGAATCTGTTTTGTATGAAGCATGCTAAAATAACTTATGAAATTGTCTGTAATAGAAGCTTAAATAACTAAGAAAACTAGGAAAAATGAGTGAGGGAAAACTAATTCTATGTATAATAATAAAAAAGGAAAGCAATTTTAGGTGTGATAATTTTGCAATATTTAAAAATTTTAGTTTTTTATGTATTAAGAAGAAGTACATAGACTCATAAAATTTTTGTAAGAGTGAGAAGCCACTATAAAAGGATAGAAAGAAGTAATGTCCTCCTCAGTCATCACAGACAGAATAAAATTTTTATTTCCAGGGAAATCCATTTTGATCAGCTAGAAGGGTGTGGTCACATCAGTGCCAGGACCCCAGCTTGACGTCTGAGGAAAAAGCTGAGGCCTCAGTTCTTTTACAGCCTCTGCTTCTTGTGCTGCATTTGTCTTTCAAAATATTCTCTCAGCATATGCAGTTGGAGTAACTCTTGCTTAAGAACCAATGTCCTTTATTTCATAAACCAGGAGATTTTTACATCCTAAAATAGAGCAGCAGTTGAATTTGAGCTTTCTCATATCCCCATTGTCCAGTCAATTTCTGTCAGTCCTGTTGAGAACCCCCAGCCCTTGTCAGTTCAGTGCTACTGGTGCTGATTCGGATGCTCTTGTCAGTTCAGCACTGCTCTTTAGCACCTTAAGGCTGTCACAGTTGAGGGAAGAAGAGTGTACTCTTGGTCTCTAGAAGTTTGGGAATTGCTGAGTTAGAGTTTCATAACCTCAATATCTAATGATTTCTGCTTCTTGGTTTTCTAGTAATTGTCTCACCATGATCAAGGTGCAAGCATGGCCAGCAGCTGGCCTGAGTCCAGCAGCACTTCTTCTGTGGTTCTCTTCCCTTAGGGTATCTCTGGGGGCACCTGCCTCCTTGGTGCTCATCACACACCTAGTTGAACTTTCAGTATATCAAACGAACACCGCAACCTTGTATTATTAGCCTAGCCTGTTGTATATGCAATTAAAAATATTAATGCTACAAAGTAGAAACTGTGAGTTTTGTTCAAACAGTTTTTAAGGGAATTCTGTTGATCAAAAGTCTACCCAAGCTATGGACAGAGAGATAGTTAGCACATAAGATATAAATATGAATATCTTTTACTAACACAGAGGCTCTTCATGTTCTGTTCCTTATCTTTAAAGTAACTTCCTGTTGGGAAATGGTATTTCATTTGGGCAAGCCAGCCTTTTGTATTTTTAAGTGTGAGTGACTCATGCTTGCACTGGTAGCTAATGAAATTATTTTCAGTTCTATGGCTTCTGCCATGACTGGCTTTGTGTTTTAGTGTACCATTTCTCACATTTCAAATCTGTGGAAGTTCTGTGACTCCTAAAGACTCGTCTATTCAGTTATTCATTCATTCAACTGACATCTCCTGGCATCTACTTTGCTAAGCATTGGGCCAGGTATGAGTATGATGCCAATGGGTATATCATAGATCCTGTCCTCAAGGAGGTCACAATCTAGTTAAAAAGACAGGCCTGTGGGAAGATAATTACAGTGGAATGTGAAAAGTGCATAGAGATAAAACCCAGAAATTATGGAAGGTCCAAGCAGGAGCCCCTACCTTAACTTAATGGTCAAGGAAGGCTTTCTAGAGGTCAGAACACTTAAACTGGGTTTTGTTAAGTGGGTTGTTTTATTTTTAAAATTCTGCCTTGGGACTTCCCTGGTGACGCAGTGGTTAAGAATCTGCCTACGAATGCAGGGGACACGGGTTCCATCCCTGGTTCGGGAAGATCTCACATGACATGGAGCAGATAAGCCTATGCCCCACAACTACTGAGCCTGCACTCTAGAGCCCGCGAGTCACAACTACTGAGCCCGTGTGTCACAACTTCTGAAGCCCGCGTTCTTAGAGCCCGTGCTTCACAACAAGAGAAGCCACTGCATTGAGAAGCCCACGCACCACAACTAAGAGTAGCCCCCGCTTGCCGCAACTAGAGAAAGCCCGCATGCAGCAACAAGACCCAACGCAGCCAAAAATAAATAAATTAAAAAATTTTTTTAAATTAAATAAAATTCTACCTCATTCAAGAAAGGGTATAAATTTTTTTTAGACAAATTTGCAAAAGTAGCAGAAAAAGGGAAAAAATGCAGAGATATAGAGTCAGAGATGTGGGTAAGAACAATGTGTACAATAATAACCTGTCATATTTATTGAATTCTAACATTTACAATGGTTTTCACATTAGGAATGTATCTTATTATTGATGGTGTCTTAGATGTGATGAAACAGGCAATTCATTTATTCAGTAGGTACTTATCAGACCTGTTATAGATAAGACAATGTGTTTAGCTCTGGGCATCAGTTTTGAGCAAAATAGACCCAGTCCCTGTCTTCGTGGTCTTTATAGTGAAGAAAAAGTACAGGATTATGTGAGAAAGCATTAGCAACAGGGCTTAATTTAGATGGAGAGGTCAGGGAGCGTCTTTTCAAATAACAGATACTTAAGCTGAGATGTGAAAGATTAAGTAGGAATCAGTCACATAACCAGTGAAGCTAAGGGTTCCAGGCCAAGAGAAAGCATGAGAGAAGGTCTTGAGGCTTGAGGTAGCATGAATTGTTTAAGCGGTTGAAGGAAAACCAGTGCAGATGGCCCTTGGTGGGGTGAAGAAAGGGGATAGAGTAGGGACTGTCGTGAGATGAGGCTGGTTCTCCAAAACCTTCTGGAGGAGGTGCCAAATAATACAAGGCTCTAGAGGTTATGTGAATGTTTTATCCCAAGTCATTAAGGATTTTAATAGTTATGTGAATGTTTTATCCCAATTTATTTAAAATGATTTTTCAAAGTAATTTAATATTTTATTTATTTGTTTTTGGCTGTGTTGGTTCTTTGTTACTGCATGTGGGCTTTCTCTTGTTGCTGTGAACGGGGGCTACTCTTCGTTGTGGTGCGCAGGCTTCTCAATGCAGTGGCTTCTCTTGTTGCAGAGCACAAGCTCTAGGCGTGTGGGCTTCAGTAGTAGTTGCAGCACGCAGGCTCAGTAGTTGTGGCTTGCAGGCTCTAGAGCGCAGGCTCAGTAGTTGTGGCGCATGGGCTTAGTTGCTCCACGGCATGTGGGATCTTCCCGGACCAGGTCCCCTGCATTGGCAGGCAGAATTTTAGCCACTGTGCCACCAGGGAAGTCCCAAGATGAGACAGTCTTAAGTCTTACCTGATGACATGGACCAGTCTAATAGCAGTTTACATTACAACACAAAGGGGAACAATTTTGGAGTGGGAGAGGGCAGTTTCTTCTTTCTGAAATCTACTGTTTTTACTAGGGAAAAGGGAGGTGGAAGGGAAAGAATGTTTGGCTTGTAGTGTAGACATAGATTTGGATCCCAGCTCTACTACCTTTTTTTTTTTTTTTTGTGGTACGCGGGCCTCTCACCGTTGTGGCCTCTCCCGTTGCGGAGCACAGGCTCTGGACGCGCAGGCTCAGCGGCCGTGGCTCACGGGCCCAGCCGCTCCGTGGCATGTGGGATCTTCCTGGACCGGGGCACGAACCCGTGTCCCCTGCATCGGCAGGCGGACTGTCAACCACTGCGCCACCAGGGAAGCCCACCAGTTCTAGTACTTTTAAGGTGTAAGCCTTGGCACAGGCATACCTTGGAGATATTGTGGGTTCAGTTCTGGACCACCACAATAAAATGAATATCGGAATAAAGTGAGTCACAATAATTTTTTGGTTTCCCAGTGCATAATAAAAGTTATGTTTACACTATACTGTAGTCTATTAAGTATGCAATAGCATTATGTCTAAAAAACAATGTATAATACCTAATTAAAAATTACTTTATTGCTAAAAAATGCTAACCATCATCTAAGCCTTCAGTGGGTCATAAGCTTTTTGCTGGTTGAGGGTCTTGCCTCGATGTTGATGGCTGCTTGCTGATCAGGGTAATGGTTATTGAAGGTTGGAATGGCTGTGGCAATTTCATAAGACAACACTGAAATCTGCCACATCGCTTGACTCTTCCTTTCGTGAACTATTTCTCTGTATCATGCAGTACTGGTTTATAGTGCTTTACCCACAGAACTTCTTTCAAAATTGGAGTCAATCCTCTCAAACCCTGCTGCTTTATCAACTAAGTTTAAATCTTTTGTTGTAATTTCAGCCATCTTCACCAGGAGTAGATTTCTCTCTCAAAAAAAATACTTTCTTTGCTTCTCCACAGGAAGCAACTCCTCATCCATTAAAGTTATATCATGAGGTTGCCCTAATTCAGTCACAACTTCAGGCTCCACTTCTAATGCTAGTTCTCTTGCCATTTCTACCACATCTGTAATTACTTCCTCCACTGAAGTCTTGAACTCCTCAAAGACATCCATGAGGGCTGGAATCAACTTCTTTTAAACTCCTGTTAATGTTGGTATTTGACCTATTCTCATGAATCACAAATGTCCTTAATGGCATCTAGAATGGTGACTCCTTTCCATAATGGTTCAATTACTTTGCCCAGTTCCATTAGAGGAATCACTGTCTATGGCAATGAAAAGTATTTCTTAAAGAATAAAAAAAGTATTTCTTGGGACTTTCCTGGTGACTCAGTGGTTAAGAATCCGCCTGCCAATGCAGGGGACATGGGTTCGAGCCCCGGTCCAGGAAGATCCCACATGCCATGGAGCAACTAAGCCCGTGTGCCACAAATACTGAGCCTGCGCGCTAGAGCCCGCAAGCCACAACTACTGAGCCCACGTGCCACAACTACTGAAGCCTGTGCACCTAGAGCCCATGCCCCACAATAAGAGAAGCCACCACAATGAGGTACCCGTGCACCGCAACAAAGAGTAGCCCCTACTTGACACAAGTAGACAAAGCCTGCATGCAGCAACAAAGACCCAACGCAGCCAAAAATAAATAAATAAATAAATTTCTTTTTTAAAAAAAAAGTATTTCTTGGGCTTCCCTGGTGGCGCAGTGGTTGAGAGTCCGCCTGCCGATGCAGGGGACATGGGTTCGTGCCCCGGTCCGGGAGGATCCCACATGCCGCGGAGCAGCTGGGCCCGTGAGTCATGGCCGCTGAGCCTGTGCTTCTGGAGCCTGTGCTCCGCAACGGGAGAGGCCACAATAGTGAGAGGCCCGCATACCTCAAAAAAAAAAAAAAAAGTATTTCTTAAAGAATAAGACTTGAAAGTCAAAATGACTCCTCATCTGTGAGCTGCAGAATGAATGTTGTGTTAATAGTTATGAAAACAATATTAATCTTGTTTTACATCCCCATCAGAGGTCTTGGATAGCCAGGTGCCTTGTCAATGAGCAGTAATATTTTGAAAGGAATCTTTTTTTTTCCTGAGCAATTGGTCTCAACAGTCGGCTTAAAATATTCAGTAAACCATGTTGTCAACAGGTGTGCTGTCATCCAAGCTTTGTTCCATTTATAGAGCATAGGCAGATAGTTTTAGCATAATTCTTGAGGGCCCTAGGTTCTGGGGAATGGTAAGTGAGCACTGGCTTCAGTTTCAAATCACCATCTCCACTGGCCTCTAACAAGAGAGTCAGCCTGTCCTTTGAAGCTTTGAAGCCAAGCGTTGACTTTTCTTTAGCTATGAAAGTCCTAGATGGCATCTTCTTCCAAAGTAAGGCTGTTTTGTCTACACTGAAAATCTGTTGTTTAGTGTAGCCACCTTCATTATCTTAGCTAGATCTTCAGGATAACTTGCTGCAGCTTCTACATCAGCCCTTGCTGCTTCACCTTGCACTCATGTGATGGAGACGGCTTCTTTCCTTCAACCTCATGAGCCAACCTCTGCTAGCTTCACATTTTTCTTCAGCTTCCTCACCTCTCTCAGGCTTCACGTAATTGAAGAGAGTTAGAGCCTTGCTCTGGATTTGGCTTTGGCTTAAGGGAATGTGTCTGGTTTGATCTGCCTTCCAGACACTAAAACTTTCTCCATATCAGCAGTAAGGCTGTTCCTCTTTCTTATCATTTGCGTGTTCATTGGAGTAGCACTTTTAATTTCCTTCAAGAACTTTTTCTTTGCATTCACAACTTGGCCAACTATTTGGTGTAAGTGCTTTCAGCCTATCTCAGCTTTTGATGCACCATCCTCACTAAGCTTAATCATTTCTAGCTTTTGACTTAAAGTGAGAGGCCTGCAACTCTTCCTTTCACTTGAATGCTTAGAGGCCATTATAAGGTTATTAATTGGCCTAATACCAATATTGTTGTGTCTCAGAGAATAGGGAGGCCCAAGGAGAGGAAGAGACAGGCAAAGAGCCAGTAGTTGGTGGATCAGTCAGAACACACACAACATTATCATTTAGGTTCGTCATCTTATGTGGGTGCGGTTCACGGCACCACAAAACAATTACAATAGTAACATCAAAGATCACAGATCACCATAACAAATATAACAATAATGAAAAAGTTTCAAATATTGTGAGAATTATCAAAATGTGACACAGAGATGAAGTCAGCAAATCCTGTAGGAAAATGGCACCAGTAGACTTGCCTGAAACAGGGTTGCCACAAACCTTCAATTTGTAAAAAAGCCATATCTGCAAAGTACAATAAAGCAGAGCACAATAAAATGAGGTATGCTTGTATCTGTTAAAAAGCCGCAGTAGGGGCACAGGACACTTTTGCTCTTTACTTCCAGCCCTACTCAGAATGTATCTTGTGTTCACTCCAGCCGATCTTTTCTCCTTCCGCCATTTTAGTGTGACCCTCTTTCCCTGCTTTAACCTCTTGGCCTACCTTTCTTCCCATCTGTTCTCCCCTTTGCTGCTCCAGGAGATGGCTGGTAGAAGTGGTGGTCACAGCACCTCTTTGCCTTCTAAGTAAAGAATTTGTGGTGGGATTGGAAGTGGGGCTCTCTGTTCTGGAAGTGAGGTATAGCGTCCACTCTAAATACATGAATTATGAAGGGATGGAGGTTTGCGGTGGGGGGAGGAAAGGATGTTTCATTACTTCTGTACTCCTTTCATGTCTGGCTCTTTTTCCTTCTGTCACGCCAAGATTTCCTGTATAACTCAACTCTCCAATGTCACCTTCATCTTTCTCTACTTCTGGAAATTATAGACCCTTTCAGAAGATTCTGGGAGCCTCTGGCCAATACTTCTTTTAATCTACCCTCTTAGAGTATAATGTCTAAGGCCAGGAACATTCATATAACAAAAGTTTATTAAGAAATTATTAGGCAGGCCCTGTGTTAAGTGCTGAAGAGACAGAGATGAATAAGATGCACCCCCCCTCTCAAGGAACCTACAGTCTACCAAGTGAGATAGGCAAGCAAAGTCATCATTTAGTGGGATAAGGATTCTAGAGGAAGATTGTATGAGGTAATGAGGACATTGAGAACAGAGTGCCAAATGATGATGATAAGTCAGGAAAGTCTTCTTAGAGAAGGAGGTACTTTAACACAGATGTGAAGAATGAATAGGAGTCTGCTATCTGAAAGGGGGAGGGGTTGTGTTTCAGAAGGAGGAAATAGGCAAAGCAAATGTAAGGCAGCAGGGCTTATTCAGGATACTGCAAACACATAGATTGGCATGACTGGACAATGGCAGTAGTGATTGAAAATGGAGAGAAAATGAAATGTTTAAGAATATATCCCCCCGAGGAGTAATGTTCTATTTCTGAACCTAAGTGGTGGGTATATGGGAGTTCATTATATCACTCTTTCATTCAACAGATATTTGTGTGTGTGTGTATGTGTGTGTGTGTGTGTGTGTGTGTGTGTGTAATTTCTGGAAGCCCATTATGTGCTTTAGCATAGTAGGAATAGAAAATTCCATAGAATTTTCTACCTCAAAAACATGCCTTAAAGGTTATGTGAATTACTTAGTAACCATATGGAGTGTCAGTGTTAATGTCAGGGTTCAGAGGAAGGGGTGTTGATGATTTGGGATTTTTCTTCTGCTTCAGTTCATAGCCTAGAGGGACACATAGTTTTTATTATAGGCTTGTTTGAATTGTCACATAAAGCATTCATTTTTTGTGAACATTCACAATGGGGTATCAAAAATGAACCAAGCAGATTCCATGTTGCCAAGCTGCTTATGATTTAATAGGGGAGCTAGGAAAGATGTGCACATGTGCTGTATGAAAAGCAAATTATGTGTGTGGGAGTTTGGGGAAGGAGAGAGAATCACATGGGTCAGAGTTTTGGGGATTCAGGGACTGGTCATTTACTGTTAGTGCTGTCAGTCTTGTTCCCAAAGTGTCTGAGGCATCAGAAACAATTACTCTTGGTGCCCACACTTTAGGGTTCCTTGACTGACAAAATGCAAGTTAGCAAAACTTCCAGTGAATCATCTGCATTAATCAAGGACCTCTTGAGTGTTGTCCTTGTGGTAGGATACAGTAAGAAAAATGCCTGCTACCTCCTTACGCACACAGGATGGGTGTAACCCCTGAGAAGCCATGTTAGGCTGAACCAGTGTTGCTTGGTTCCCCTCTCTGCACATACCAGCGCAGGCATGTCCCCTGAACCCACCTTTCCAGTGCTTTCCCATTAGACTCGGTCAGAATTACCTCATCATAAATTGTATTGTAGAAGAACAGATGGTTTTTATTTTCCTTGAAAGCTACTATGCAACTTAAATCTGTGCTAGCAGTCTTTTCTCAGATTTTGACTGTTTCCATAAGATTTAGCCCATCTCCATTTTTGCCCTTACTCTCCTTTCTAATTAGGGGTACCTTTGAATTGTCATAAATCTTTGATGTGTGTTTATATTTTAGTGTATCTAGTTTAAGGCTTTTTCTCTCTTCTTCATCTCCTACAGTTTTTGTGGCTTTAGTTACAGTACCTCAGATCCCAAATCCTTGTTTATCCTTCTCCTACAGTTCCTACATCAGTGTTTACCCTTTCTTTGCCTACTACTCCATGAATCTCTTCCCTGAGTCTCTGACTCCTACCCCATCTCAGCTGTGCTTTGTGGCTTCAGGAAAAATCCTGAGGTGGGTCTGTGATGTTTGCCTTTGCTACCTCTCATCCCCATTCTCCTGACTTTGTTTCCTTCCCTTGTCCTACCTCTGTCTTACATAAAATCAAGACAAATGCCCCATGAACTGTGGGCAAGGAGCTGAGCCAACCTCTAGGGGGCTCAAAGATGGCTTAAGGAGCATGCAGCCTAGTGTAGGAGGTGGACAGATCCATAAATAACTAAAATAAGGTCTGAGGAATCATAAGTGAGATATTTGAGGGACTCACAAGGTAACGAGGGGTAAAACTAGAGCAGCATGAGTAAAAAAGGGAATGGGGAGCATTGCAGGAAAGTCACACCCTCTATTAGCTAGTGGAGACAGCTGGTGACAGAGCTGTTATGTGACACTGGACCCTCCCTTGTCTTGCTGGGAGCTCTGTTGCGGCTGGTTCACTTTGGCTTGGGTTATCTGTCGCTAACTGCTTCTGTTTCACCAGGTACCTGAGCAGACTCAGTGGGTAGGTGTGTCCAGCCCTATTTCTGATTCCTCCCTGACTCTTGCTGCCACATCCGATTTCTAGGTTTCTCATGGGATCTTGGGACCTTGCCTTCTTGTCTTCCTTCCCAGTCTTCACACTGGATGTGGCTGAACAAGCTTAGTCCTCTTCCTCAGGGCTGCCATGTGTATTTTCACTGGGGGTCTAAGGGGAGAGTGCAAAGTAGGGTTGGAGGTGATAGAGGCAATAGGAAGGGGCATTGTCAAGTTGAGCTTGCTCTCTGTCTCAACATCTAAGTTATATATACCTTCCAGACTGACCCAGTTCTGGTATAGTTGTTTCTGCAGAGCTACCGATCTCATTGGTTAAGATGGAAAAGAATCATAAAAAGACAGTGGTAATAATAGACTGACTTCTGACCTGTTTCTCTTTGGATACCTTCCCCAGAGATAGAGATAGGATAAAGGGGAAGTTGGTTGTCAGAGTGATGTTTGCTATTTAAATATCTTGTCTCTGGTGAGTGTAAGGGCCTTAGCCTCTGTCTACTATCTGTAAGTGTTGTTAACACCTAGCTCTTGGAAATCTAACCTTTGGCAAAGTACCTACTCATTACTGTTTCCAAAATACTTGTGGAAATCTGAGCTGGAGCTTGCTGTTGACAAAACACAAAGGTGCTTCTTTCCAGATTTAGTTGAAAATCTCCTCATGTTTAGCGCAGGTCAAGAATGCTTGATTTGCTGGTTTAAAATTTTTTTTTCTTTTTGTCTTCTAGTTTGCCAGGGTTTGGATACCTGATCCCGAGGAAGTTTGGAAGTCAGCAGAGTTGCTCAAAGATTATAAGCCAGGAGATAAAGTCCTCCTGCTTCACCTTGAGGATGGAAAGGTAAGAATTTTGCTTTTATTTGTTGTTATTGGCATAAAGTGAAGGAAATTCAAAAGTGTAAATTTGCTGTGACATGCTTAACTTCACGTGGAAATTAAATTTTGAATTAATATAATATTTTCACTTACTTAATTGATAAAAATAGCAAAATGGCAAACTCAATTTTCTATCTCAATGGCTTAGTGAAAATAGCAGGTACTTTTAAAAATCCATTATTTTGATTTATGAATTTATTATGACCTGGTTTAGATTCACATCTAATCCTCCCAAAGATATTCCTGTTTATCTGTATTTTGTTTAGGATACTATTAAAATTATTCACATTAACTAAGAAAGCAACATTTAAGGAGCCAGTTTGAGATATGATATTTGCTGGAACTAGGTATTAGAAAAATATTTACTTAGAAGCTGTTATATAAAATACTTTGCTAGTGGCCAGAAAAACTTAAAACCAGTTGTATCTCTTTCCCATCTGCATTCACTGCATGAGTGGAGTCTTAGTTCTACCCTTTTTAATCTCTCCACTGCATTTAACAGCAATGTCACACTTTTTTCTTAAAAACCTTTGTGACGTTAATTTCCTCTAAACAAGTTATAATCTAGCCAGGAAAATACAGGATATAAAAAGTAGTTCAACACAGCAATATTAAGATGTCAAAAGATAAGCTTATGATTAACTGCCAAGTGAATAATGCTGTCCTGACTGTTAATATATATTGAGCACTTACTATGTACAGGCATAGTTCTAAGTGCTCTTTATATGCTGTAACTCACTTAATCCTCATAACAGTCCTGTGAGGTTGGGCTATTATCTTTACCACTTTATGGATGAAGAACCTGAGGCTCAGAGAGTTTGGGACTTGCTCCGGGTTATACACGCATTAAGGGATGCAGCTGGGACTTAAAGCCAGGAGATTGCCTTTCTGGTCTGTGCTCATTACCACTCTGCTGTACTGTAAAGACAGTGAGGACTTTAGGATCCCAAAAGAGGGAAGCATCACTGTGGGCTGCTTCAAGGAAGGCTTCAAAGAGAAGGAAGAATTTTGACTAGATAGAATTTGGATTAACAAAGAGAAGGGAGTAGACTTTGTGAGGATTGGAATATATTTTGGAGATAGTGAATATCACAAGTTGACTGGAGCAGAGATTTAGAAAGGTGTGTGTACTAATTCAAGGCTTGTGTGTTAAGGTACCTGCTATAGACCATGTTAAGAGGTGGCAAAAGATATGCTCTCTGACATTAATGTCAGGTAGGAAAAGTACATATACTTATGAATAGTGTGACACATGATATAATAAATATAAACAAGAAACAAAAATAGAACAGAGTGGGTCGTGGCCAGAGGGACTGGTGAAGGTTAAGGGTCAGCGAGGCATTGTCTAAAGAATGAGTAGACAAGGAGGAGTGCATTTCAGGGATCTAGAAAAGCATGGACAAAGGCAGGGAGGCTTGTACAGTGATGTGTGTTTGGGGAACTGCGCAAATTCCATGTTGTTGGGATGTGAAGTGAGGGTACAGGACTGGCAAGAGGATGGAGGTGGGAACCAGATCACAGAGGGCCTGGTGTTCATGCTGAAACTCTTGGACTTCAACTGGTGTGCTATAGGGAGTGATTGTAGTGTTTTTAAACAGAAGAAGGGTGCCAGGTTTGTGTTTTAGAAAGGACTCACTGTTGGCAGCATGGAGGATGAATTTTAGGAGAGCAAAACAGAGACAAGGAGTTTATTCAGAAAGAAGGCAGGGAAGAATTGAGGGCCTTGACTGCTAACTAAGGAATTAATTTACTCAACATTCATTGATCATCCACTCTGTGAGGCACGACGTTAGGTACCTTAGGCTATATTTTCTTCTTTTTTGGCTGTGCATGTGGGATCTTAGTTCCCCAACCAGGGATTGAACCCGTGCCCCCTGCAGTGGAAGGGCAGAGTCTTAACCACTGGACCACCAGGGGAGTCCCTATATTTTCTTATGTTAATTCTCACAGCAATCCTGTGGGTTCATAGGTGGTATTATAACCATTTTCCAAATAAGGAAGCCAAGACATTAAGCAGTCTACCTGAGATCACACAGCCAGAAGTGGCTTTTTTGTATGGCAGGAGCCAATGCAAGGACCAGTCTGCTTTGGAAAAGTTTTATTATTATACCCTAATAAACAGGCAGAGAGAGGTCGAGGGGCAGATTGTAAAAATTTCCTCCCCATTTTGCAGTCATTCCAACCTGATTTGAACATTTGACCTCTATATATCTTAGTATTAACAAAAGTATTAACAAAAGTCTTTTTACAAAATCAGCTTGTCCCTCTCTGCAATTATATTGCCATTTTTTTTTCCTTATCATGTGTCGTGTGTTGTTTGTCCTTAATACGTAGTTGAGTAACAATCTCCATGCTTGGCTTTGCCATAAAGCCATAGTCCCTTGGCTTTAAAGTGAGTAGTACTTCTTAATTTGGGGGCCCAAGCACCTCATTAAAAGTTGAATAAAAACCATAGACTGTGTTTTTTAAAAAATACACATATATGTGTATATTTACACATATGTTCATACACACAAAGTGTTAACACCTAATTTTAGGGATTCTTGGACCTCTCAGGGTTCAGGAGTTCCCAAGTACTTAGCACATACCAGGCACTGTCTCACTTAATTTTTACCACACCCCTATGAGCTATTTCCATGATGCCCATTTTACAAATGAAAGATTTAGGTTAAATAATATACCCAAGACCACAAAAGGAGTAAGTACCAGTTTTAGGATTTGAACCTGGGTTGATCTGGCTCTAGGGCCAAGCTCTTACCACTCTCTTATGCTGTCTGTCACTTATAATAGGTGAAGAGGAAAAATAAAAAGCTTATTTAACTAAAGATTAAAAACTCTGGTCTAGTAACTAGGTAAAAAAAATTCTAGGCTTTGATTTTTCAAAGTGTATTATCAAAAATTGTTAATATGAGTTAATACATCTAGTGAAAACAAAGACTCTCCTTATTTTTTTTGCCATTTCCACCAGTTTCTGTGGTTTTGGAAGGTGCCAGGAAAAGAATGCATTTAATAGCTGAGAAGCAAATCAGGAATAGGAAATAAGCAAAATGTATGTGCCTGTTTTGGGTTTATTGTCATTATTTATCCAGATGCTATATCTTGTGCATTTTCAGGATTTGGAATATCGTCTAGATCCAAAGACAAAGGAGCTGCCTCACTTAAGAAACCCTGACATACTTGTGGGTGAAAATGACCTCACAGCCCTCAGCTATCTTCACGAGCCTGCTGTACTCCACAATCTCAGAGTCCGCTTTATTGATTCCAAACTTATTTATACATATTGTGGTGAGTGTGCGTTGCTGTCTGAGTGAACTGTGAATTCTTTTCTCTAATGGACAGGGCCATGGAAATATTGTGCATGGGGACAATTCTTATTTTCTCCCATGTCCCTACTGACTTCTTATCTGACTTTCTTATCTTTCTTATCTGACTTATCTTTCTCTACTGACTTCTTATCCTTCTTTCACTAATCATTCTCTGCTGAGACCCAGGTCTGGGATTTCCATTCATTTCCTTCTAAGTCTCTGCTTGGTGTACCCAACTCAGCACTCAGCATTTCTTCATTACGCTCCTGTTTTGGAAAGGAACAGGTATATTTTCTTCTTAAAAGAATTTATACCTTTTATATCCTTGATATTTGCTCTTTTTCTTCCCTACCTATTAACTGAATATTTCTTTTTCTCAATTTTCATTTTTCTTCAATTTATTTTTTTCTTGCACATTTGCTACCTTCTCAGTGAAGCCTTTCCGCCCTATCTTTTCTTCTCCTAGTTGTCTATCTTCCTTCTCTGTTTAATTTTCCCCCCTTTTCCTTACTACTGTCTAACCTATGATATATATTTTTCTTACTTATTTTATTGTCTGAATTTCCCTCTAGAATATAAGGTTCATAAGGGCAAAATTTTTTCCTTTTGTTAAAAAATTTTTCATTGAAATATAATTGATGTACAATGTTATATAACTTACAGGTGTACAGTACAGTGATACACTTTTTGTTTTGTTTTGCTTTTTTTTGGCTGCATTGGGTCTTTGTTGCTGACATGGGCTTTCTCCAGTTGTGGCGAACAGGGGCTACTCTTTGTTGTGGTGTGCGGGCTTCTCATTGTGGTGGCTTCTCTTCTTGCAGAACACAGACTTGAGGCACAAGGGCTTCAGTAGTTGTGGCCCATGGGCTCAGTTGTTGTGGCTTACAGGCTGTAGAGCACAGGCTCAGTAGTTGTGGCCCATAGGCTTAGTTGCTCCACGGCATGTGGGATCTTTCCGGACCAGGGATGGAACCCGTGTCCCCGGCATTCGCAGGTGGATTCTTAACCACTGCGCCACCAGGGAAGTCCCCACAATTTTTAAAGGTTATACTCCATTTAGATTTGTCTTTTTGTTTGTTTACTGTTATAAATATAGCACTTAGTAATGACTTGAAAGCTAGCTGTAGTCAAATATTTGTTGAATGAATGACTTTAAGTTAATATATACTTGCTGTAAAATTTAAGGAAATACCAAAAAAGTATAAAAAATGAAAAAGAATTACATGTAATTACCACTGAAAAATAACCAGTATTATGTTGTCTTATATCCTGTGTGTATATGTGAGAGAGTATAAATAGATATAAAATTGGAATCAGTCTATATATAGTTTTGTGTCATGTTTTCCTATGACACAATATTTTTTATAAACATGATTTGTGGTGGTAGCTCAATAGTCTGTTACATGGATATAATAATACGTATTAAACCACTCTCCCTTTTTAAAAAAACTTTTATTGAAGTATAGTTGATTCACAATACTGTGTTTAGTTTTTGCTATACAGTGAAGTGACTCAGTTGTACATATATATATATTTTTTTCATCCTTTTGCATTAAGGTTTATCACAGGATATTGAATATAGTTCCCTGTGCTGTACATAAACCACTCTCCCTTTATTATATACTTTGTTTCCACTTTTCACTGTTATGAATAACATTATGATAAACATCTTTATTTCAAAAAAAAACCTTTATGTGAATCTATGATTATTTCATTTGGATAAATTTCTAGAAGTGGAATTTTTGGTTTAAATATTACAAAAATATTTAAAGTCCTTTCAACATTGCCACCGTTTTTATTATTTTAAATCACCTAGTCTAGTTCATAAATGGTGTTTTAGTTAGGACTAGGTATAATGGGTTCAGAGGCAAAGGCTATGATATATTTTGACCCTTAACAATTTGTTAGTTCAGTATTAACTGAAATTGAGTTAGTATTAACTATGATTCTCACTTTACCAAGTTTGATATGCCCCTGAGGATATTACTGACTTCTTCTTTTGCTTTTTTTTTACCTTTCTCCCAGGTATAGTCCTAGTAGCTATAAATCCTTATGAGCAGCTGCCTATTTATGGAGAAGATATTATCAATGCATACAGCGGTCAGAACATGGGCGATATGGATCCACATATCTTTGCAGTAGCTGAAGAAGCTTACAAGCAAATGGCCAGGTTGGTGGAAGCGCTATTTATTATTTCATGACTTTTATTAGATGTGATAATTTCTTCTTTGCTGAGTCACAGATATTTTAAAATACAGTGAATAACGACTAGTAAATTATTCATTAAACAGCGTTGATTGATTTGTCTCAGATGGCCTGCATTTTTTTTTTTGGGCCGTGCCGTGCGGCATGTGGGATCTTAGTTCCCTGACCAGGGATCTAACCCACACCCCTTGCAGTGGAGGTGCGGAGTCTTAACCACTGGACTGCCAGGGAAGTCCCTGGCCTGCATTATTATTAAAGTAACGTAACATTTGTAAAAGGACATATAGTTTATAAAAACTGCCTTTGGAATCTCATTGTAATTCTGTGACCATGCAAGGATAGATGTTATGTTTTACAGATGAGTGGATCAAGGTTTGTAGGTATTAAGTGACTTGCCCAATGTCATTCAGCTAGTGAGTGGCAGACCAGAACTAAAAGGCCTAAGTGCTGAAAGAAATCTGTCTGTATCTGGTAGAATTAAATCTCAAGGAAAGTGTGAATTTTAAGGTTAGCAGATGCTGGGGCGTCAGGGATCCTGAACAGCATCAGGGAAATGTCTTTGATGTTAATCGGGGAACCCTACTATTTTGAGAGTGGAGAATGGGAGAAAAAAAGCTATTTTCAAGACTAGATTATGCTCTTGATAATATAATGTTATGCAAAACTGTGCATGCATAGAAAAATAGTCTGACAAGTGAGAAATGGTATCCTAGTGTTGTTTTTTTTTCTTTTGCGGTACGCGGGCCTCTCACTGTTGTGGCCTCTCCCGTTGTGGAGCACAGGCTCCGGACACGCAGGCTCAGCGGCCATGGCTCACGGGCCCAGCCGCTCCGTGGCATGTGGGATCTTCCCGGACCGGGGCACGAACCCGTGTCCCCTGCATCGGCAGGTGGACTGTCAACCACTGCGCCACCAGAGAAGCCCCTAATGTTGTTTTAATTTACCTTTCTCTAAGTAGGAAAGACTTTGCACTTTTTTACACACATACGCACATACCTATTTGTATATTTAATATATATATTAAAAACCATGAGTTCACACTGATACCTCCAAATCTAGTTCAACACCACAATTTTTATTCTTGATTTCTTTTTCCTTCTTTTAACTTTTTTTTTGACCTTGAAAACCCTGGCTCTCATTATCCGTAGTTTTTTACTTGTTTGCTCAATCCTGGAATACTCTTTGTATCAGAAATGCTAACCCATATCCCTGTGAAAAGCAAATTTACCACTCAAGTACATTTGCGTCTAATTCATTTTGTCTTTAGCCTTATGTAATATAAAGTGCCAGTTTCCAAAGTTACTTAGGTTGGTTCCTTTCTTCCCCACCACTTTATGAATTTATTCAGCCACTCTCCCATATATGATCACTTAGATTGTTTTCAACATTTTGCAATTGCAAACAGTGCTACAATAAATAACCTTGTGCATATACATTTTTGTATTTGTATTTATTTATTGCTCTTCCGAATTGCTTTTAATGAAGCTATGGCAGTAAAATATACAACGTGACCTAGATACACAGTGGAGCAAAGGCTTAGATAATGAGATGGTTTTGTCCACATCTTGGGGAAAAAGGTGATATGTATGTCTTTATGAATAAAGTATCTAGGAATAAACTTGCCTCACATTCTTGCCAGTCTTTTCTCATGCTGAAACTCACTGCTCTCTGATAACTAAATCACAATATTATATTCCTTAAAACATCAGGGTTTTTTTTTTTCTTTTTGTTTCCTGAAAACCAAGTAATATTGATTGCTTTGATTTGGTATTTTTTTCCTCCCTTGTTAATGGTAGAGCAAATAAATTTGATCGATTAAGTTTCATTTATGAGTTTTCTTGAAATAAATTAGAGAGTTATAGTCATAACCTTAGTGTAATGGAAAAGATATCTATACTAGTCACAGCTCCATCAGTAAATAACAATATAAGCTTAAATCTTCTGGTCTCCCAGGGCCTCAGTTTTATCACCTATAAAATAGAACACTTGCACTAGATGGTCTAGCTTTACATTTAAGGCATTCTGTTGTACACACTTGTTACCTTTCAGTTTCATGGGCACTGATGCATAAGTCTTTTACTCTTTCTAGTGGAGGGCAGGCTATGATAAGGAGGCTTGTAGCAAAGCAGAAGGAACATAGTATAGACTTTTCCTCTGGAAACTAAGAGATGTGGAGTATAACAACCCAACTCTACTCTAAACTTGGATAAGCCATCTGACCTCTGTGTTATTGTTTCCCCCAATGAAGAAAAGATAATATTTATCATGCTTACTTCAGAGGTGAAAATTACATTAGATGATAAACATGAAAAGCACTTTGAGAAACACTGTTTAAATATAAGCTGTTACTGTCATCACGGTCTTCATCATCATGGAGTCTCATGGCTGCATTCTCTTTCTGTTCATTTTAGCCTCTCATCGGGTTTTATTCTTCCTGACTCTCTTGCTAGGCCTTTCCTTAGAGTGGCCCCTTCTTGCATTTGTTTAGGCAGACTGAATGCTTCACACTTCTAAGGTCCATTGGCCAAGTGGATGCTGGCTGTTATAGATTATAAAATCTCTCCTGTTGCCAGTTGTGACTCACCTGCCATGTGGTACCAAGTATTCCTACTTAGGCAAGTAGACATGCTACCTGATAAGGAATTTTATGTATGATATATAAAGGTGAATTAACTTCTATCAGTTAGCAGCTACCATGTTTAGAGGTATACTGTGTGCCAAGCATGATGTCAGGCATGTTACCTCTAATCTTCATTACACCCCTGGGAGCAGACATCATCACCTCTGCTTTACAAATGAGGAGACTGAGGAAAGTAACTTTCAGACTATCATGCTAATAAATAGTATCTGGGAGCTGAGATATGAATCAAGCTCTGAGGCTACAGAGCCTTTCTTCTTTGATGTTTAATTTTCTTACTTCCAACTGTATGACCCTATTCTAACACAGTATTATCACAATATTAATCTATTCCCTCAGATTAACTAACGTTGCATACTTTTATTTCTGTACCTTTTATTCAGCCTAGAATATCCTTCTCCATGCTCTGTTATCTGCCTGGTTTCTATTTATTCTTCATGATCCCACTCAGTTTTTACTTTGAGACCACCTCAGTTCCTGATAAATGATTCCTCTTCAGAATTCTTTACTATATGAATTTGGGACTTACTGAGAACTATCTACCCAGTAAGTTTGTAGTAGGAATAAAGTGCAGTAAGTATATGAGTCTATAAAAGTTACAAACAAATAAAATTGGCTATTTCTGAGAGAAAAACAAATACCATATGATGTCACTTATATGTGGAATCTAAAGTACGACACAAATGAACTTATCTATGAAACAGAAACAGAATCATAGAGAACAGACTGGTGGTTGCCAAGGGGGAGGGGTTGGGGGAGGGAGTGAGTGGGAGGTTGAGGTTAGCAGCTGTAAGCTTTCACATATCGGATAGATAAACAACAGGGTCCTACTGTATAGCACAGGGCACTATATTCAATACTCTATGATAAACCATAATGGAAAAGAATATTAAAAAAATATGTATAACTAGAAACAATTGGCTATTTTTGTTATGGAATCTTTATATTAATTTCATAGGCTCTATACTGATGGAACAGAAAATCAGATTGACATGAGAAGATCTGATAGTCATGTGACAGACTTCTCAGCAGGAATTTGGTGTATCTCCAGGAAACGCTTATTTTCATTTCCTGAATAATCTCTCTACCTCTCTAGCACAGCTTTCATCAGTGTGCCAGCACAGTCTTATGGTAAATATTTATACTTAAAAACTGATACTGCACATTGTCTTGTGAACTCATTGTCTAGTATCCACTTTAGAGTGTAAATCTTTTCTTCTTGGGATTTTGATCAAGAGCAGAAATCTTGGAAAAACAGAGCTGAGCAGCTTGAGGTTTGACAAGTGATAAAAATGTAGAAAAACTTAGCGCCTCTCTAACAAGAGAAATAAGGATTAGAGTCTCAAGTGAAAGCCACATCACAGTAAATACACAATGTTGGAAGAAAGCATTATATTACACTAACTTAATAATTTTCCTTTTTAACAAGGGATCAGATAAAGGAGAAGCAATTAGATTGAGTGCCTGCAAGAAAATAAAACTCTAGATTTTGTTTCATGAGAACATGTTCACTTATAAGCTAAAAATTAGACCTAGGTGCTTGTACACTTAACCAAGGTACATGGTAACACCCAGTGGATGGTTATGAGAGAGTCAACATTGAGGTGTGTGGATATAGTAAAGTGGGTCCTGCATGAGTCAGGTCTGAGGGTGGCATTACTTAGTTTCCTCATTAACAACCTGGATGTGAATGGAAAGTACGCTCATTAAGTTTTCAGAGGACAAGATGATGGTCTTGGAAAATATGAGCACCATAATCTAGAGAGATTACATTTTTAAAGGGTAAAGTTCAGAAGGAAAATGTATAAAATAATATAACTGATACGAAATGAATCTTACTAGATATAATCTAAGGAAAGGCTGGACAAACCAAATACATATATAGGTAGAAGGAATATAGACTCAACTGTAACATCTCTCTCTTTCATCAACCCAGAGTGGATAGTCTATCCTTGAATAATTTATTTCCTGGGGTTTCAGGTACCTCTCCATAGTTTAATTCCTATTGCCGTTTTCCCATACAACCTAGTTTTCTCCTAATTATCGTATAAGGGTCAATTCAGGCATCACCTTCTCTAGAAAGCATTTCCTGACACCTCTTCCTCACATCTTCCACTAGTTCTATACCCCTTCCTCATGCTTTCATAATATCCTGGATAGACCTCTTTTCTTGTAATTACTCCACTGTATTTAAACTGTACTTTTCAGTCTCTCTCAATAGGCTATGACCCTAGAGTCTTTTATCTTCATAAAGTGTTTGGCACATTGTGGCTACTCATTACATATTTGTTGCATGAATGAATGAAGCAGTATTTTTAGGTAGTGGCTTTTCGTTCACATTATAGCCTCTGGAAGCAACGTTGACTGAAACAGGCCACAAGAGTTCACCTCTGCTTCAGGGCACCCAGTACGCAGGCTATTTAGGATCATTGCGGGGGCCCTTGAGAGGACTGGCCAAGCCAGAAATCATAAATTTTCAGTTCCTGCATCCTTAGGATGCTCCAGATAGATCTGTCCTTGAGGAAGAGTGGTGAATCTGTGTCCTTAACTTGGTTTTATCAGGTCCTTGAAGTGATATCTACATCCCAAAAGTAAAAGAAGGTTCTTATAAGGACGAGAAACCTGAAGAATTGTGAACAGTGGCTGACCAGCTAATCAAAATTTCGAAGAATAATGAATTATTATTTACATAGATGTAACAATCTAAAGCTTACAGCTCAAATAAATAGAGTAGGGTAGACTCTGATATTCACGTTAAAACCATAAAATTTTTTATCCCTGGTGTTTTTGTCTATTTTCTCCGCATCTCTATTATACTTTTCTTGTTTTTCCCTTTGCACGTCTTTATTATGTATTACCCTTCTCCCTTTGTGTCTCTAGTTGGCTCCCCACTTCTACCTGTCTCTGCTCTTGTCTCTTTTTGGCATTTCTTCCTGTGGCCACATATGACTGAGAAACGTTTTAAAGACTACTGTACTTACTTTATAAAGATTTCTGTTTCCTGTTCTTAATTTAAAAGCAGGTGGATGGAATTTACATTTTTTCTCTTTGTAGCCCTTTATTGATTTTGGCCATCTCAGATTCAGGGGTCCTATGGAGAAGAAATGTTTGCCCATTTCAAGTCCAGCCCTTCAAGCCCATCTGAGCATCTGTAAGCGTGTCCTATTCCAATTGTACTTGAGTTTACCTGGCTTAGACTGCAGACTATGGCCCATCCAACATCTGAAAAATCAACTCCGGAGTTAGTTTAACTTTTAAGTTATAGTACTTTAGAATTGAGAAAGACTTTAGATGCTATTTAATCTTAAAAATGAGGGAAACTGTGACCCAGAGAGGGCATGCAATTGCTCAGAGTCATGAAATTGGGAAATGACAGATTGAAGACCAGAGCCCAACTCAGAGAAGTTTATGTAATGGAAAAGTTGTACTTATTTATATATTGGAATGCTCTACTAGGCTTCAAGAAGAAGGGAAGCCTCTGCCAAAGTCAGGGAAATGTAATAAATAATAAAGTTCCTTAAAAATTGTTGGTCATATGGATCCAGGATCGTAAATCCTGGAAGAGAAAATGTATCTGGTATGTGCTTGACATCAATGTGTATATGTGTGTATTTGTACAAATCTGTGTGATTCATTTGAATAATCCTCAACCTTATCTCCTTTAACAGTTCTCTTCTTCCCCATGGTATAGGAAAGGGCTACTACATAATGAATGCTTCAGTTTTTTTGACGTAACATTTTGTCATAAAGACTTGGAATGGTATTTCAAAGGCAGTACAGTTTAGGATAGCAGTTCCCACTAATAATTCCTTTTTGTCAGACTAGTGGAAGCCTCTTCACCTTGTTTATTATTGGAAGAAATGCTGGGAGAATTTTGTCAAGGTAGCTATCACACAGGGTGTAGTGACAGAACTGATCATGCAGGAATTAGGAAGAGATCATTTTTCTAGTTATATTTTGGAAGGGAATCCAAAGAATGATGATACTGTCCTTGATTAATGTATCAAAGACATCAATTCTGAGAACATTAAAATATTCTAAATGACGAAAAAAAAGGGACATTGGCCCCACAATGAGAACTGTTTGGGTTTTTTTGTTTTTGATTTTGAGTGATTTATCTTGAAATCAGGCATGTATGAACAGAGGCAGTGGGAATATGCAGTTGAGTCTAGAAGTTCAAATAAAAAGGGAATGAGATAGTATGAGGTTCAAGGATGTTTTATAAAAATGAGGGTTACATGCAAGCCTTTACTATAAGTATTAAACATTCCTTGTGTCCCCTAGGTCCTCCTGATTTTCCCCACAGTATGGGAGTCAGAGTGTCTGAACAGGCTGCTTAGAGGTGCTGGTAGTGTGATGTGAATGTACTTAATCAGGCCTGAGTTGGGTACTCCTATTGTATTTTTCAGTTTGTAAAATAATACAGTGACCACACTTTCTCAATGAAAAACCAACCTTTACCAAATCTTAACCAAATCTTCCTACTTTGGAAACTTATCGCAGGTACTTTTGATTCTATCACTTTGGTGTCTCTTAAACCCATCTGCCTCTCTCAGTCATGGCCACCACAGTCTTTGTTCAGACTTTCATATCTTTTCATCTGGACCTCTGCCACCCATATCCACATTGCTGCCAGAGCATTTTTACTAATTAGATTGTTTATTTTCTGTTTAAAACCCTGCAGTAACACTCCGTGACCTTTAGGTAAACTTCAGATTCCTTAACAGCTCATGTAAGATATTTATCATCCATTTCTCGTTAACCTCTGCAGCCTTATCTGTCATTACTTCATGTTCTAGTCAAATTAAATTATCTGATGTTTCCTAATTTCTCATGCATCTGAGCCTTCATTTATGTTATCTCCTTTCCCTGGAATGTTTCCTTCCTAACTTCCTTTTCCCTTGCTTGCTTTCTCTTACTCATCTTTCTAGACTTTGCTGAGGTATCATCTCCAGGGTGCCTTCCCTGATCACCTCTTCCTTCTCTCAGTACCCCATCCCATGTATTATAATCTTTAATTATTAGTTTGTCTTTCCTCTTAGACCCTCAACCACTTGAGATGCAGATCATGGCTTTTTAAACTTGTATCCCTAGTATTTAGCACAATGTTTGGCACGTAGCAGGTGTTTGCTAAATGTTTGTTGGATAAATAAATTTCTTTTAAAAGATCGTCTTCTATAGTGAAATAACCTTGTAATCTTGTGGCCTAAAAACCTTTGAACTCATCTTGTCTCTCCATAAATTAAGGGCAAAAATGTTACTACCTTTGTGTACTTGTTCAGTTAATTTGATGGATTGAAGCTGACTGCTGGTTTCATCTCAGGAAGCAGAAGTTTACTGCTTCTTTCCCAGTCGAAATCATAGCCAAAGCAGATTTATTCCTAGGCTAGGTTGGTTATTAAAGTTTTATTTACTTATAATCAGTACACATTTACTGAGCGCTTGTGATGTGTCAAACTCTGGACTAGTTGCTGGATATTAACGATATGGTGACATAGGTCCTCATCCTCAAAGAAATAATAGTCTTATGAGTAAGTTCCTCACCTAGAGTTTTGAGTCATTGTATGAATGAATTAAAGATGTAATAGTAGATAGTCTTTGCTTTTTTAATTAATTAATTAATTTGTTTAGCTGCATTGGGTCTTCATTGTTGCACGTAGGCTTTCTCTAGTTGCAGCGAGCGGGGGCTACTCTTCGATGCGCGGGCTTCTCATTGCGGTGGCTTCTCTTGTTGCAGAGCACGGGCTCTAGGCACGTGGTCTTCAGTAGTTGTGGCTCGTGGCCTGAGTAGTTGTGGTTCACTGGCTCTAGAGAGCAGGCTCAGTAGTTGTGATGCATGGGCTTTGTTGCTCTGCAGCATGTGGGATCTTCCCGGACCAGGGCTCGAACCCGTGTCCCCTACATTGGCAGGCGGATCCTTAACCACTGTGCCACCAGGGAAGTCCAGTTGGTAGTCTTTGAGTTCTAACATATTTGAATGAATCAGCCAACAAATGAACCATTTCTTCTCTGGTAATGAGGGTACTTTAGTAAGAGCTGGAATTTGTGGGTGACACTATGGACAGTTAGCTAGTAGATAATTTTTTTTTCAATTAAGTAGTATTTTCTTCTAAATTTATTTGCTGTAACTCCTGTCTCTTCTAAAGGTGGTTGACAACAGTATTCTAATAGACCAAAATAATTCTCTAGGAATAAAGTGTGTTTGAGATATGTACACACAAAAAATTCAGAGACTATTCATCCTTAGATGTGATGCTCTCTAATTTAATGCCTGATATTTCTTCTCCCTCTCTGTTCATTGTTAATTTATAAGTAGTTGTTTTTATTAGGAAATGTCATTCTTAGGTTCCTTCCCACATTTTTGCATGTGTGAACGAGCAGGAACTCTCCATGGCTCATTGATGAGAATACAGAGATAATCATGTTAATCACATTCAAAAGTGAGCAGCACTGTCAGTTACTCTTCTTTGTTTTACAGAGATGAACGAAATCAGTCCATCATCGTAAGTGGAGAGTCTGGGGCAGGAAAAACAGTTTCAGCTAAGTATGCCATGCGATACTTTGCAACTGTAAGTGGTTCCGCCAGTGAAGCCAATGTTGAGGAAAAGGTGTTGGCATCCAACCCCATCATGGAGGTAAGGCCATGGCGTTCTTACTATATTCTCTCATTAAGAAACAGGCTCAAAAAATTGATTGATACAGCACATGTCAGAAAGTCTAGGATCTCTCAACCAGTAATAGTAGGAAAATACTTTCCTGGATGTTAGTGAGAGATCTAGGAAAAGTAAAAATTCAGTAAGGTAGACATTTTGAGTAAAGTCTAGCTATAGAGGAAGCTACTTTATTCCATAAACCTGCATTTTTAACCTACCATTGGATCGTTGCCTCCAAGTAGCTGGCAATGGCACTTCATTTCCTAAAGTTTCTTTTCTCCCAGTTAATTGACTTGTATCTATTGCTCCTTATACTGGAAGTATAAATTACTCCTTTTCCCACAATCCTGAGCTTTTTTAAAGCTCTTTCTAAAATACAGGATTCACTATGCTCAAGCATGAATGAGTTTCATTATTCCTCTGCCCGCATTTCGTTTTCTGTACTTAGTCCAACCTGTTTAGCTGTAAGTTTTTACATTTTTCCAGATATGAACTATAAACTTAAATCATAGTCTTGAAAGCATTTTTCTGCTTGTTTCTGTCAAGCATATCACACAGCTTTAGTTTAGAAAAACAAATTCAATAATATAAATTCTTGGAAAAGGAAGATCTATGAAAGGATATCCTTTCAAAAGTGGACTATGTATACAAAGTAGACATGCTCATGCCAAAGAAAACAGACCTTTTGTGTGAGAATTTGAGTATTTTAGGATTTGTAATTAGAGAATTATTTGTGTATTAGTATGATTTTAGGCAAGTTACATTTTTGTAAGTATTGCCATTAAATGGAGAAAATAAGTCTCAATAAATGGAGAGAAATTACTTTGGACATGCAGAAACAAACCTTTCTTAATAAAAACCCAAGTCAGCATTCTTTATTCCTGTTTTTTTTCCTTTGTCAAGCCTTACATGTCACCCAAACACAGATGGCGTTTAGGACTGGCTTGGTGCACCTGTTGTGCAAGTGGTTTTCGCACTGATCAGTCCAGAGGTAATTGTGCCTGGTGTGCAGTGCTGTGTGTGACACTTCAGAATAGTATGCTGTGACCCCTTGCCCACAGGGCTGCCCTCTAGTGCAGCATGACTTCTGTTCTTGGGATTAAGAAAATAAGAGATGCTGGGGTAGTTAAGAGCCTCCTGGGCTGGGTGACCTATGGAAAGAGAACTGGAAATGTTTTCTGAAATAACACAGACAGGAGAAAACAGATGCTTATGCCAAAAGAGAGTAGTAAAGATTTTAAGCAAATATTAAGATTTTGAAAGAATTTAAGCTACAGATATAGAGGTGAATCCCACTTGTGTTAATATTGCGAAAATATAATCTGTATAGCCAGTTTCTGATTTCGGTTCAGAAAACAACAGGGCTTGGCTTTCTACGATTATTTTGACTGTTTTTGATCATAGCAACAAATTCTTGGTATTTGGCAGTAGTTTAGGCCATTCTTAGTCCCTAATGTTAGAAGATCCCAGAGTCTTGATTATGAACGCATCAGGAAATCCCATTTCTCCTAGGCCTAGACCATATAATAACATAACTCTGGAATACATCAAGTTGAATGAACTATTTTATGACCTTGCTATAGTCTCGTTCAAAAACTAGCTATACTGTTTTTTCTACAACGCAGATTTGAGTTGTGTTAGTAGGAGTGATATTAAAAATTTGGAATGACTACAGATACTACTTTTTAATATGCAGTTATAAGGAATTTACCCTGTTTGCTAGGATGAACAAAAAAAGATAAAGACAGCAGTTATACTTTTTAAAAAAAATTAAGAAAAAAAAATTTTTAAAGACAGTAGTTATACTTAGCTACTTCACGCTATATTACTTAGTTTCTCTGCAGGAATTTGGATTTAGAAAATTTGTTAAAGAGAGAACTAATTTTCAACAGCTACAAATGAGGGCATCCCAACTTGAAAGATTAAAATGGAATGTAGGGCTGAAGAATGGTGAAAAAGGGTTTCCAGTTACAGGAAGAAAATATAGATAAAATATTGAATATGTGGCCTAGAAAATTTGTAGCTTTTAAACCTGCCTCAAGATTATGTCTCTGGAGGCATGGACATATATACACTACCAAACGTAAGGTAGATAGCTAGTGGGAAGCAGCCGCATAGCACAGGGAGATCAGCTCGGTGCTTTGTGACCGCCTGGAGGGGTGGGATAGGGAGGGTGGGAGGGAGGGAGACGCAAGAGGGAAGAGATATGGGAACATATGTATATGTATAACAGATTCACTTTGATATAAAGCAGAAACTAGCACACCATTGTAAAGCAATTATACTCCAATAAAGATGTAAAAAAAAAAAAAGATTATATCTCTATATCAGAGCCCTTTACTGTGATGTCAAGAAAGGAATGTCTGGGTCTCCAGTGATCATGAGCATCCCACACCTTGAACATCACAGCCCAGTGGCTTATGGGATTTGCACATTATCCTTTAGAAAGCAAGCTCCTCATCCTCGTCATAGGCTCCTTTTGCAAAATACGAATAATGTACAGTGAAATAAATGATTCTCTTTTACTCAATTTTATGACATTTTCCTTTTCATCCTTTTTTCCTAGAAATTTTCATCCTAAGATGGGGACAGGGAAGATGTTGGGGGCACACTGGGTCTTTTTTTTTTTTAATTTTAATTAATTAATTTATTTTTGGCTGCGTTGGGTCTTTGTTGCTGTGCGCGGGCTTTCTCTAGTTGCAGTGAGTGGGGGCTACTCTTCGTTGCGGTGCACGGGCTTCTCATTGCGTTGGCTTCTCTCGTTGCAGGGCACGGGTTCTAGGCACACGGGCTTCAGTAGTTGTGGCTCGTGGGCTCAGTAGTTGTGGCTCGCGGGCTCTAGAGCGCAGGCTCAGTAGTTGTGGCGCACGGGCTTAGTTGCTCCGCGGCACGTGGGATCTTCCCAGACCAGGGATCAAACCCATGTCCCCTGCATTGGCAGGCAGATTCTTAACCTCTGCACCACCAGGGAAGGCCCCACACTGGGTCTTAATAGTTCTACTTCCTCTTCAATAACTGTAGTTGAAGATTTTCATCTCCATTTAGTAAAGAAGAATAATTCACTCACCATTTCTCTGAAATCAGTAGTAAAATCAAGACCACAAAACTTCTTTCCTTTAACAGTTTCTTGCTGATTGAAATGCAAATAGCATTAGGGAGGCTGTTATAAATATAGTACTTATAAGGCAGAGGGCGCAATTGGGGGAATGAACAAAATAAATGAATAAACATCATTTATATACAGAACCTTCTTTCCATATTGGGTTAAAGGCTTAGAATCATAGAGTTTTATTTTTGAAAGGGACCCTAGAGCTCATCTATTCCAGTCAGTTTACGCCTGGGTTCACTAATGCTCCTTAGAGGATTAAATGATGGCAAGTTAGTGGTAGGCCCTGGTGTGATACCCAGATCTTCAGACTTCTATTTCATTTACTCCTTCTACCATTCTTTGCTATATGTTTATATACCTTGTACTCAAAGACAAAAGGGTCTGTTTCAACTCTGGCCTACTCACTTCTTCTTCTCACAGAGTCTAGTATTATCTTGGCAGGTTGGCCACTCTGATCCCCACTGTAAGTAGATTGGGGCAGGGGGATGACATGGAGGTTGGGATAAGAGTCTGGGAGGGAGGAGAAGCTGTGGACCACCCTCCCCTAACTCGCTTAGTTGCTGGGGGAAAGTGCTTAGGACAGTGCCTGGTAAACACTCAGTAATTATTACTGCTGCTGCCACTGCTACTACATGTAACCCTTCATCTGCTCTTTGACAGAATATGTTGTGCTGAAAGAAAATTTCACGTTTATTTTCTAAACAAAATAAAAATAATGGGAATATATGGAGACTTTTTGTTGTGCTTTTTGTAATATCAAGTTTTGCTGGGAAAATAGCTTCCAACTATTCTTTCAATCTATAATGTTAATCTGAAAGTTAGCAGTGTTCTGATTGCCAAAACAGAATAGGGTAATACATGTCTTATATTTCAGAGAGTGAAAATACGTTTTCTTTGATTGATCAGAGAATCTAATGTGTTGACTTTTATGGCTCTGTTACTACTGTTTTCATCACTTGTGTTTGTATTGCTTTTTTTTTTTTTTTTTTGTATTGCTTTCTTAATGCTCCAGAGCATTTTCATATCTTTCTCTCTGCTGTGGTTTCAATATACTAATCCTAATAGTCACAGGCTTTGTGCAGTGAAAGATATTAATTGTATGAAATTATCTTATTAAGCATTTAATTTATACAGTATGTTAACACTTGCTTTTCTAACTACAGCATGTTTTTTGCTTTGCTTTGAAAGAAAAATTTATAGATGCATGTTACCTAAATCAGAAAGCAGTGCATATTCAATTTAAATTTTTAGGATTATATGAAAAATTTAGCAGAAAGTTACATTCTCTGCATTCTTTAGCAGATGTCTTACAAGTTAGATACAACTATCAAAATCCAAAGCCAAATTTTACTGTCTCTGGTTTCTGAAAATGGCTTTGAATTAAGTGGGTAATTACCAACACTCCACTAATAAGCAGTCCAGCTGGGCCTACTGGCTAAAGAGACCCTGAACACCAAAGCAATATTTCCAGGAAAATATTAATTTGTCTTAACCAGCTTATTTACATAAAACAGACTAAGTTTTTCAAGAAACCAAACCCTGTTATTTAACTAAGAGGTCATGTGCCTAGGCAGCCCCTGGTCCCATCCGTTCTTTTCCTTTGTTGACATGAATGAGTATGTTCCATACCACAAATGGTGGATGAAGACCTCCCAGGCACTGGGCTCGAGTCTGCTGTTTCTGAAAATAATTTGTGCGAGAATAACAAGGCCGATACGGACTATTAGTGTATACCTGTGTGGTTGTGCAGTGAGCAAAGCATACAGTTGTGCCTGCAGGGGCAAAACTGGTTCTGTTTTTAAAAGAATCAATTTTAAAGGGTTGTGTTCTTTCTCTCCCTGAACAAATCTGTAAATGTCAGGGCATGAATTGCACTTCTAAAACCTTATTGTTTTCCCTTTGTCTCTTAGTCAATCGGAAATGCTAAGACAACCAGGAATGATAATAGCAGCCGTTTTGGGAAGTACATTGAGATTGGTTTTGATAAGAGACATCGAATCATTGGTGCCAATATGAGAACTTACCTTTTAGAGAAATCCAGAGTGGTGTTCCAGGTAAGCCGGGCAGGTATACATATAGATTGCCATAAAATTCCGGAGCTCGTGTTTGTTGGTGTGCATTTTATTCCCAGATGTTCTTGAGCATGTTATGACAATATTACTGCAATATTACTGCAAACCACACTTGGACTGGAACATGTAAAACAGTGCCTATCAGAGGGTACCCCTTAGACTAATAGTTTTTGGGACTGGGCACTGATTTAGGTTTAATGGTTTTGACTGTTTCCTCCAAATGCTTGTAGGAAAAGCTTAGTTAAGAAGAGGCACTATTAGTTTAGTCTCGTCTGTCACATTTCCCAGTTGATAGGGAAGACATTGGTCTATGCTTCAGTGAGTTACAGTTTAAACTCAGTTCAAGAAAAAAATAATTATCCTTGTCTTCTTCCTTCCTTCTTCTCTCAGAATGTGATACTGTTTAGATAGAATAATGAGGGTTAAAAGATCTTCACAACTCAGTTGTGAACTACTGTCAGAGAACACACTCAAGTGTATGGATCAGTGCCAGACTTGCATTTGCACATATGCACTTACTCCTTTTCGGGGGGCGGGGATCTCAGTTCCCCAACGAGGACTAAACCCAGGCCACGGCAGTGAAAGCCCAGAATCCTCACCAGGGAACTTACTCCTTTTTTATTTGTAAATGGGAAGTACTACACATTACAGCACTGGCAGGTGTGCATTTACATGTTTATAGGTATACTCAGGGAATGTGGACTCATCATTGGAAAACTCCCCATATAGGACTCCTGGTGACCCACTGCATGCTGAGATGGGGTTCCTGTAGTCCCTTAACTAGATGCTCACCATACTGAGGTTCAAATAGCCCTGGCACCGCCATGTAGCAGAGTCTACAATTTCCATTGCACAAGTGTCTTAAGGCTTTGAAACTGTCTGGGACATACTGAGAGTCATGAGTTTGGGCAGCCTAGAGCTACCCTGGCTTTGACTTTGGGGGTGTGGCTGATTTGTGGCTACCTAAATGTAATACCTGATTTGTATAGCGAAGGAATAGTCACCCTCCTCCATTGTTCTAATATCTAGATACATGCAGAGCTGTGTTACTGTGCTCACATGTATACTTGAATAGGTCCAAAAAAAAATGTTTAGTAGCCAGAGGAAACAGTGGGGGAAATATATGTAGATCTAAGAGAAGATTGAGTCTAAATAGTACAGATTTGATTGATAGGTAGACGATTAAAGGGAAAATGGGTATGGTGACCAGAGGCTAGTAGTGCTTAAGACAGAATGTTAAGGCCTAATCCTTATTGTCTTGCCTAGAAACATTGAAGCAATTCGAGCTGTTCCCCAACCCACAGGGCTGTATAATATTGTGGGTGTTTGGTTATATCAAAGTGAGTCAAACAGTCAGAAAGCGCATACTTGATATTGTCCTTCGTGTACAAAGATGACCAAAGCACTTCTGCAGATCCCCCTGATTTTCTAGTTGTCTGTGTACTGAAACCCCTGACCTCTTGCCTATTCATGCTTGTGGTCATTGGTATATTGTTAATTTGTTTAGTGTATTCTGTGCACTAAACACAGAAAACTAAGTTTTCTTTACCAGACACCAGCCCCTGTTGGGCATCAAACCTGACCTTGGCCTTACTTGCTCTATTCTTCAGTTAACTGAATACACTGCAGAATTCAAGGATATGACAATAGAGTATAATAATATTGTATAAACAATATGATTACAAACTGTATTTTTAAAGTATATATGTGGAAAAAGACTGTCAGAAAATAGTAAGAAATGATCTTAGCATTGTACATGATTTATTTTCTATTTAAAAAAATTTTAATTTATTTTTAAATATATAAACTGAAATGATATGGATGATGTAGTGCATTTGTGGATTTCTTACAAACAGCTACAGTAGATATGGCAAAAATAGGATTTTTTTTTTTCTAGTCAAAAGTCTTAGGAAGACCATGAATCTAAGAAAATACTGTGAGAAAATATTGAGTGTTGCAGGGAAAAAAATAAAAAGGTTTTAGCTTCCCTCAGAGGCACTGATCTCTTATGACAGTGCCATAGAGCAGCAAGCTGTTCAGTAGTTCAAAAAGCATTACTATCAGGTATATTATTTTGAATGTGACCAACAGATACACACTCACACAGATGCACATAGCTAATAAATCACAAGGTTTAATAATCATAGATATGTATTAGGAAATTTGGGAAAGGACAGTTTATTTCATCAAATGAGATAATTAAATTTTTATTTTTATGATTGAATTTTCTGGGTTTTAAATTAAAATGCTGTAATTGAAAACTCTTCTTTTTTCAAAGGCAGAAGAGGAGAGAAACTATCATATCTTCTATCAGCTTTGTGCCTCAGCAAAGTTACCTGAATTTAAAATGCTGCGATTAGGTATGAATATGGCACTAGATTTATTGTGCTGGTATTGTCTTATGTTAATTTCTGAGTTCACAAATTTACTTCTTAAAAAGGAAATTATCTCATACTGAAATATTTATGGATGAAATGATAAGAGGCCTACAGTTGGCTTCAAGATAACTCATGGGATGAGGAAGTGGTGAGTGGCTGTATAAATGGAACAAGATTGGCCTTGAGTTGATACTTGTTTAAGATGAGTGATGAGTACACAAGGGCTCATTATACTAGTTTCTGTACTTTTGTATATGTTTGAAATTTGCCTTGATTAAAAGGAAAAAAAATGTAAAGGAGTTTACGTGGTGGAAATCTATGAGGTTCCATAGGTGGAACTCTATGAAGAAGGGAGTAAAGTGTTTGAAGAAATTATCCTAGCCTGTAGATTGGAATAAAACCTTTAGGAAAGGACTATTCATTTCACAAATTCTACAAACATTTCACTCCATTATTTAATTTTGAGTCTTGTATTAAAATATAACTAAAAACACAAGAAGTCGAATTTCAGACTCTATACACTTAATTGTGCTACCACTGCCTCTAATTCAGAGTGGACATAAGGGTAGAAGTCAAGGCCTTTTCATAGACTGCACATCTTTCAAAAAATTTTCCTTAATTGCAGGAGACGCAAATAACTTTCATTACACGAAGCAAGGTGGCAGTCCTGTGATTGAAGGAGTAGATGATGCCAAGGAGATGGCACAAACCAGGCAGGCCTGCACTTTGCTAGGTATGTAATTTTATTCTTGAATTTTTAGAAGCAATAGCTTTTTGACTCGAGCAACCTTTGATTGGAATATTGGCTTAGCTTCATATTAAGTAGTGAGAATTGTTGAGAAATTTAACATTCATTTTTGGTGTTTTGTTTTTAATTTATTTTTAGATTCTTTATAAAACACAGTTGGACAGCAAATAAGTAAAGTGTTCTTTTGGAGGTGATGGGGACTGTACTGAAATTAGGTTATGGTGATGGTTGCACAACTCTGTAAATTTACTAAAAACCATTGAATTGCATATTTAAAATGGATAAATTTTATGGTATGCAAATTATTCCTCAGTAAAGCTATTTAAAACATACATTCGGGGGCTTCCCTGGTGGCGCAGTGGTTAAGAATCCGCCTGTCAATGCTGGGGACACAGGTTCGAGCCTTGGGCTGGAAAGATCCCACATGCCACGGAGCAACTAAGCCCATGCGCCACAACTACTGAGCCCGCGTGCTGCAACTACTGAAGCCCACACACCTAGAGCCCGTGCTCCGCAACAAGAGAAGCCACCATAATGAGAAGCCCGCACACCGCAACGAAGAGTAGCCCCCGCTCGCCACAACTAGAGAAAGCCCATGCGCAGCAACAAAGACCCAGTGCAGCCAAAAATAAAATAAATAAAATAAATTTATTAAAAAAACATACACTGAGGGCATCAGGGGATGTGGGACTGTTTACTTAAATTTTTACAAAATCTGAAAGCTAGAGCCAAATGAAGTGGGTTTCTATACAGAAACTCATGTTTTATAGGATTTTTTTGTGTTTGTTTTTTCGATTTGGGTGTCTTTTGTGGCCTGGAAATGTGGTTGAGCTGGCTTGGTGACAAAATACTGTATTACATGTAGTTTATTCTGTTTCTGAAATAGCTCATGTCACTGTCTTGTTTCTGGATTAAAAAAAATATTGGATCTATATATAAATAAATTGACCTTTAGAAATGTACTTATATAACTTTTAGTGTTGAATTATTTATTTAAAAGCTTCAGAATATGAATAATTCTAAAGTCATATATTGGTACTTTGAGGAGTAACCTGAGGTGAGTTAATTTAATTTAAAAGCATTGCTAATCAGAGTATGGTCCAGGACCACTATGGAGCTTGCAGAAATTTAGAATCTCAGACCCTGTCTCAGACCTACTAAACCAGACTCTGCATTTTAACCAGATCCATTGGTGATTCATATGCGTATTATAGTTTGAGAAACACTGCTTTACTTCCGGGGCTAACTCTGTTTGTAAATAGAAAATTGCAAATTTGAAAAAGCCATAATTCAGGAGATGGCAGAAACATTCCTTGTAAGATGAACTGTCAGTTACTCTGTATATAGTTACATATTTGGAAATCATTTTACTATTTTTACTCGAATATAATTTATTATGTAATATTCTGGAAAAACCTTACCTTACTGAAAAATGAAGCCCAAGCTGGTAAAATACCAAGGGCTGTCCGGCTTTCTCATCCTGCCTGAGCCTTCAGGTCCTGCTCTAATGCTGTGTTTAGATACTCGCTCATCAGGCTGGGGTGCAACACCAGCCTGAGCACTTCTAATCTTGGGGTCTCCTTGACTTATAGTTGGTCTGTAGTTAGAAGAAGTAATTAAATAATCTGACTTAAAACAGCCTTATTGGGCTACAACTTGCATTTGGAGTAAAGATACATAGAAAAGGTAATAATGTTTATGAGATACTTAAATTCAGTGTGTGACAATGATGGTGATAGTTTATTTAGCACCTACCATGTGTCACATAGTGTGTTAAGTTTACTATGTGCATTTTCTTATTTAATGTTTACACACTCCCTTTGAGATAGTCCCTATTGTCCCTGTATCTCAAATGAGAAAACAGAAGGATAGAAGGGTGAAGTTACCTGCCAATGTGAGATGGCAGGTCAGGAGCAGAGCCAGGCCTCAAGCTGAGGTCTGTCTCATTCCACAGCCCATGCTCTCAACCATAATGCTAAAGCGCATTATGTGTTAATGTCAACAAAGATGAAAGTGTTGTTAACTATGACACATTATAATGTGTACAACATCTGGCATTATTCAAGGGTTAAAGATGGGCTTAAAATTGTGTGCTATAATTGTTTAGTTCCTGTTCTGAAATTGATCACTTGTTCATTTACTCTGCTGTTTCAGGAATTAGTGAATCTTATCAGATGGGAATTTTCCGAATACTTGCTGGCATCCTTCACTTAGGCAATGTTGGATTTATGTCTCGAGATTCAGACAGCTGCACAATCCCTGTAAGTTCAGAGCAAGCATCCTGTGATGACAGTTGATTTATATTTTAGTTTTGTTGATTCTTTATGGAAACAATGTGTTTGAAGTCTCTCTATTAACTAACATTAGTAACTATCAGAGAGGTAATTATTAGACAGATACACTATGCAGAGTAGAATCTTGAATTGTAAACAAAGAAAAGTGGATTCAGATCTCTGGTGCACAGTGATTGGGGTGGGGGGCGCGGAGGGAGGGGAGGAGAGAACTTGGATATATGTCTGAGCCATATAAACAGCAGTGGGAAATATTAGATGTAAAAGTTGGATTGGTGAGACTAGAGAGAAGGGCTCATTTGGCCCATGGCTCACATAGCAGAATTGGTAGGTTCATTTGTCTCCTCAGCTGTGGAAATGTAATATGGTTTAAAAGTTACTGAAGAAACTGTTAAAAGTGGTTACTCCTGGGAAGAAGAATTAGAAGGCTGGGGAGATAGGGCGTCTTCACTATGATTTATATATTCTTCCGCACATAGTGATAACTACACACTGAGAATTAAAATTCAGTTCATTTGTTTAAACTGTAACAAAACCTGACAGTCTCAGATTGTTCTCATTGGGCATTTGTGATTTGTGGTATTTTCTGATCACCAGCATCAAAGATCACACACATACACACACTCACACTTACACACACGTACATATACAGTATATATTTATTAGGTATTTTTAACTTTATTAAAATGGAGGCAGTTTTAATATAATTCTTTTTCCATCCTGCTTCCTCAAGGAGTATAATAGGAAACAATTTTGAGATTTATGTTTCACTCTTAGGACACCCAAGTTGATATTTGCAAATCTACATGTAGATTAATTCATGTGACTTAAATTTGGGTAAATTAGACTTTAGTTTTGAAATACGTGTTTCAGTGTCTCTGCCTGGGTTCAATCCCAACTTTACTATTTACTCTCTATGTTTTGGGATGCTTAGCTTTTCTGAACTTCAGTTTGCTTATCTGTAAAATGAAAGAGACTTTCTTTTCTAGCAGTTTTGGACTGGTTGCTCTGATTGAGCTTCATGCTGGATAAATTATATTTTAAAATATTTTTGATAAATACATAAGAACTTCTCAGAGGCCATAAACTGAGTGAAAACAGGAACTCAGAGAATGAAGCAGAACTCTGAAACTAAGACTCACTTGGAGGGCGTTTGCTGAACCCAGTGACGTTGAGCTTCGGTTTTCATAACCAAATGGGGTGCAGAAGACAAAAAAAAAAAACAAAGCCTAGGACTCGTATAAACAGGGGAACAGGAAGGAAAACTTCTGGCTAAAGCTGAGACCCTAAATGAGGAATTTGCTCACCACACTCTCCAAGAGTACAAAGAAAAAGCAAGTCTCAAAGCTAAGTGGAGGGGGAAAACATAGTTCCCTAAAAATTTATAACAATAAACTGACCCTCACACATACTTCCCAGTCTGATTTCATAGTTCCTGGATGGTCCTCAAAAGCCACATACACAAAACTTAGTTTAAATTGGGCCTGGATTGGTAGTGCCCTGGATGCCTGACAGAAGCAAATGCAAATCCACCTTCAATCCAGGACTCAACAGAGTCCCAGAAGAAAAGTTACAAGAAATATTGGCTCACAGTCAAAAATCTCAAATCCCATGATAAAACAAAATAGAGCTAGGTGAAACAACAGAGAGCAGCGTCAAACCTACTAATAATGCTGAAAGAAATTAACAGCATATTTGACACAACTGAGTAGGGAAGTGATGAGCTGGAAGACAGAAGTGAAGAAATGGTGCAAAATGCAACATGGGCCCCAAGCTGGAACCCTTAACAATAGTTAAAAGAGATGAAGGATGGAGTAATAAAATCTAATTTTAATATAATGAGAATTCCTAAGGGAGAGAAAGAAGAGAATGAGGCAGACATAATGTTTGAAGAGGTAATTACTAACAAATTTCAGAACTTGTGAAAATGACACTACACCACAGATTTGGAAAGGCCAAAAAATCCCAGTTAGGATAAATAAAAAGAAATCCACACCTAGGCACACCGTAATGCTACCACAGGCGAAGAGAAAAATCTTAAAACAGGAGAGAAATAAGACATACTACTCTTGAAGTAGCAATTAAACTGATAGCTCACTTCCCAACTGCAGTAATAGGAGCCAGAAAACAGGGGGCTATCATCAGTGTTCTAGAGTAAATAACTACTAACTTAGAACTGTATATCCAGTAAAGATACCTTTCTACAATGAGGAAAAAAACAGAGGTGTTTTCAGACAAATAGAAACTTGTGAGAATTTGTCACCAATAGGCCCTCACTAAAGGAAATATTAAAAGACATAGTTTAGGCAGAAGGAAAGGGATCCAGATACAAGATCTAAAATTCCAGAAGAAATGGTGAATCAATAAACTAGTAAAGGGCTTCCCTGGTGGCGCAGTGGTTGGGAATCTGCCTGCCAATGCAGGGGACACAGGTTTGAGCCCTGGTCCGGGAAGATCCCACATGCCACGGAGCAGCTAGGCCCATGAGCCACAACTACTGAAGCCCGTGCACCTAGAGCCCATGCTTTGCAACGGGAGAGGCCACCACAATGAGAGGCCCACGCACTGTGGCAGGGAGTAGCCTCGGCTCGCCACAACTGGATAGGGCCCACACATAGCAGCGAAGACCCAATGCAGCCATAAATAAATAAAATGTTTTTAAAAATAAATAAACTAGTAAAGTATGGGCAAATGTAGATAAAATTTGATTAATTAAAAGAATAATAATAATGACTAGTGTATTGGGCCACAAAATACTTATTCAGTACAGAGGGAAAGGTAGTGGAGAAACCTGGCAGATACTCCCTTAACCAAGCAACCAGTCAGCATCACATGAGTTCTGATGCAGCACCCTGAGGAGGGTGCCACATCACTTCTCTAGCATTCCGGCCAAAAAGGCATGGCCCAAATCCGAGGCAACATAATACAGACCCAAACTGAGAGACATACTATTCTTCTAAAATGTCAAGTTCTCAAAAGACAAAAAAAAAGAGTGAAGAGCTATTCAAATTAAAGGTGATTAATGAAACAAGATGACTAAATTCAATGTATAAACCTAGATTGGATCCTGGACCACAGAAATGTGGCCCCCCCCCCCAAGCCCGCCCTCACAGGACATTATTAGGTCAATCAGCAAAATTTGAATTAGATCTGCAGGCTAGGTAATAGGGTTGTATCATTGCTAATTTCCTGATTTTACTCACTATACTATAGTTTTATAAGATAATGTCTTTGGATTTTAGGAAATGAACAGTGAAATATTTAGAACCAAAAGGGCATCATGTTTGTAACATGCTCTCAAAAGGTTCTGAAAAAATAACATGTATGTATATGTACGTGAAAGAGTGAGAAAGAGAATGATGCAAGCAAACTCGGTAAAATATTAACATTTAGGGAATCTGGGTGAAGGGAATTCTTAGTACTCTTCTTGCAACTTTTCTGTTAGTCTGAAATTAGTTCAAAATAAAAAGTTTAAAAAAAATAAAGTGAATCACCAGCCCCTCCTTCCCCCCAAAAAGATGGAACTAAAGTACTGGATAACAAAGCTTATAGATTAGGATGGAGTGTTTGGAGTTTGTGTTAGTTAAGTACACTAAGTTAACAAATGTAACTTAATGCTTCTATCATAAAAATAGAAACAGAAGGTAAACCTTTCGAACTAGCAGAGAGAAAAATTAACTGAAAAAAATAATCCAAACATAGCAAGAGAGGTAGAGAAAATTTTAGAAAAGGTGGGACAAGTAAAGGCACAAAAGAAGGTAGAAATAATTACAAATGAACCAATGTTTCAGCTAATATGGATTGTCAGACTGGTTTTAGAATTCAGGTATGTACTTTTGAAAGACGCATTCCTAAAACATAAAGGTACAGATAGTTCGAAAGTAAAAGGTTTAGAAAACACACACCATAATAGCTAGAAAAATACTGGCAGACCTGTATTAATACTGGATAAAAAAGACTTTGAGGCCAAAAGCAATACTGGAGGTAGAGTCACTATGTATTTTTATTTTGAATTTTATTTATTTATTTATACAGCAGGTTCTTATTAGTCATCCATTTTATACATATCAGTGTATACATGTCAATCCCAATCTCCCAATTCATCACACACACACACACACACACACACACACACACACACACACCTGCCACTTTGCCCGCTTGGTGTCCATACATTTGTTCTCTGCATCTGTGTCTCAATTTCTGCCTTGCATACTGGTTCATCTGTACCATTTATCTAGGTTCCACATATATGCGTTAATATATGACATTTGTTTTTCTCTTTCTGACTTACTTCACTCTGTATGACAGTCTCTAGATCCATCCACGTCTCTACAAATGACCCAATTTCGTTCTTTTTTATGGCTGAGTAATATTCTATTGTATATATGTACCACATCTTCTTCATCCATTCATCTGTCGATGGGCATTTAGGTTGCTTCCATGTCCTGGCTATTGTAAATAGTGCTGCAATGAACATTGGGGTACATGTGTCTTTTTGAATTATGGTTTTCTCAGGGTGTATGCCCAGTAGTGGGATTGCTGGGTCATTCTATTTTTAGTTTTTTAAGGAACCTCCATACTGTTCTCCATTGTAGCTGTATCAATTTACATTCCCACCAACAGTACAAGAGGGTTCCCTTTTCTCAACACCCTCTCCAGCATTTGTTTTTTGTAGATTTTCTGATGATGCCCATTCTAACTGGTGTGAGGTGATACCTCATTGTAGATTTGATTTGCATTTCTCTAATAATTAGTGATGTTGAGCAGCTTTTCATGTGCTTCTTGGCCATCTGTTTGTCTTCTTTGGAGAAATGTCTATTTAGGTCTTCTGCCCACTTTTGGATTGGGTTGTTTATTTTTTTAATATTGAGCTGTGTGAGCTCTTTATATATTTTGGAGATTAATCCTTTCTCCGTTGATTTGTTTGCAAATATTTTCTTCCATTCTGAGGGTTGTCTTTTGGTCTTGTTTGTAGTTTCCTTTGCTGTGCAAAAACTTTTAAGTTTCATTAGGTCCCATTTGTTTATTTTTGTTTTTATTTCCATTACTCTAGGAGGTGGACCAAAAAAGATCTTGCTGTGATTTATGTCAAAGAGTGTTCTTCCTATGTTTTCCTCTAAGAGTTTATAGTGTCTGGTCTTACATTTAGGTCTCTAATCCATTTTGAGGTTATTTTTGTGTATGGGGTCAGGGAGTGTTCTAATATCATTCTTTTACATGTAGCTGTCCAGTTCTCCCAGCACCACTTATTGAAGAGGCTGTCTTTTCTCCATTGTATATCCTTGCCTCCTTTGTCATAGATTAGTTGACCATAGATGCGTGGGTTTATCTCTGGGCTTTCTATCCTGTTCCATTGATCTATATTTCTGTTTTTGTGCCAGTACTATATTATCTTGATTACTGTAGCTTTGTAGTATAGTCTGAAGTCTGGGAGCCTTATTCCTCCAGCTCTGTTTTTTTCCCTCAAGACTGCTTTGGCTATTCGGGGTCTTTTGTGTCTCCATACAAATTTTAAGATTTTTTGTTCTAGTTCTGTAAAAAATGCCATTGGTAATTTGATGGGGATTACACTGAATCTGTAGATCGCTTTGGGTAGTATAGTCATTTTCACAGTGTTGATTCTTCCAATCCAAGAACACGGTATATCTCTCCATCTGTTGGTATCATCTTTAATTTCTTTCATCAGTGTCGTATAATTTTCTGCATACAGGTCTTTTGCCTCCCTAGGTAGGTTTATTCCTAGGTATTCTATTCTTTTTGTTAAAAATGGAAGTGTTTCCTTAATTTCTCTTTCAGATTTTTCATCATTAGTATATAGGAATGCAAGAGATTTCTGTGCATTAATTTTGTATCCTGCAACTTTACCAAATTCATTGATTAGCTATAGTAGTTTTCTGGTGGCATCTTTTTCTCTACCTATAGTATCATGTCATCTGCAATCAGTGACAGTGTTACTTCTTCTTTTCCAATTTGTATTCCTTTTATTTATTTCTCTTCTCTGATTGCTGTGGCTAGGACTTCCAAAGCTATGTTGAATAATAGTGGTGAGAGTGGACATCCTTGTCTTGTTCCTGATCTGAGAGGAAATGGTTTCAGTTTTTCACCATAGAGAATGATGTTTGCTGTGTGTTTGTTCTATATGGCCTTTATTATGTTGAGGTAGGTTCCCCCTATACCTACTTTCTGGAGAGTTTTTATCATAAATGGGTGTTGAATTTTGTCAAAAGCTTTTTCTGCATCTGTTGAGATGATCATGTTTTTAGTTTTCAATTTGTTAATATGGTGTATCACATTGATTGATTTCTGTACATTGAAGAGTCCTTGAATCCCTGGGATAAATCCCACTTGATCATGGTGTATGATCCTTTTAATGTGTTGTTGGGTTCTGTTTGCTAGTATTTTGTTGAGGATTTTGGCATCTGTATTCATCAGTGATATTGGTCTGTAATTTTCTTTTTTGTAGTGTCTTTGTCTGGTTTTGGTATAAGGCTGATGGTGGCCTCATAGAATGAGTTTGGGAGTGTTCCTTCCTCTGCAATTTTTTAGAAGAGTTTGAGAAGGATGGGTGTTAGCTCTTCTCTAAATGTTTGATAGAATACACCTGTGAAGCCATCTGGTCCTGGACTTTGTTGGAAGATTTTTAATCACAGTTTCCATTTCACTACTTGTGATTGGTCTGTTCATATTTTCTATTTCTTCCTGGTTCAGTCTTGGAAGGTTATAACTCTGTCAGAATTTGTCTGTTTATTCTAGGTTGTCCATTTTATTGGCATAGAGTTGCTTGTAGTAGTCTCTTAGGATGCTTTGTATCTCTGTGGTGTCTGTTGTAACTTCTCCTTTTTCATTTCTAATTTTAATGATTTGAGTCCTCTCCCTCTTTTTCTTGATGAGTCTGGCTAATGGTTTATCGATTTGGTTTATCTTCTCAAAGAACCAGTTTTTAGTTTTATTGATCTTTGCTATTTTCTTTGTTTCTATTTCATTTATTTCTGCTCTGATATTTATGATTTCTTTCCTTCTAATAACTTTGGGTTTTGTTTGTTCTTCTTTCTCTAGTTCCTTTAGGTGTAAGGTTAGATTGTTTATTTGAGATGTTTGTTGTTTCTTGAGGTAGGATTGTATTGCTATAAACTCCCCTCTTAGAACTGCTTTTGCTGCATTCCATAGGTTTTGGATCGTCATGTTTTCATTGTCATTTGTCTCTAGGTAGTTTTTTGATTTCCTCTTTGATTTCTTCAGTGATCTCTTAGTTATTTAGTAAAGTATTGTTTAGCCTCCACGTGTTTGTGTTTTTGATGTTTTTTTCCCTGTAATTGATTTCTAATCTCATAGCGTTGTGGCCAGAAAAGATGCTTGATATGATTTCAGTTTTCTTAAATTTACTTAGGCTTGACTTGTGACCCAAGATGTGATCAATCCTGGAGAATATTCTGTGCACACTTGAGAAGAAAGTGTAATCTGCTGGTTTTGGATGGAATGTCCTATAAATATCAATTAAATCTATCTGGTCTATTGTGTCATTTAAAGCTTCTGTTTCCTTATTAATTTTTGGTCGGGATGATCTGTCCATTGGTGTAAGTGAGGTGTTAAAGTCCCCCACTATTATTGTGTTACTGTCAATTTCCTCTTTTATAGCTGTTAGCAGTTGCCTTATGTATTGAGGTGCTCCTATGTTGGGTGCATATATATTTATAATTGTTATATCTTCTTCTTGGATTGATCCCTTGATCATTATGTAGTGTCCTTCCTTGTCTCTGGTAACATTCTTTATTTTAAAGTCTGTTTTATCTGATATAAGTATTGCTACTCCAGCTTTCTTTTGATTTCCGTTTGCATGGAATATCTTTTTCCATCCCCTAACTTTCAGTCTGTATGTGTCCCTAGGTCTGAAGTGGGTCTCTTGTAGACAGCATATATATGGGTCTTGTTTTTGTATTCATTCAGCAAGCCTCTGTCTTTTGGTTGGAGCATTTAATCCATTCACTTTTAAGGTAATTATCGATATGTATGTTCCTATTACCATTTTCTTAATTGTTTTGGGTTTGTTTTTGTAGGTCCTTTTCTTCTCTTGTGTTTCCCACTTAGAGAAGTTCCTTTAGCATTTGTTGTAGAGGTGGTTTCGTAGTTGCTGAATTCTCTTACCTTTTGTTTGTCTGTAAAGCTTTTGATTTCTCCATCGAATCTGAATGAGATCCTTGCCGGGTAGTCATCTTGGTTGTAGTTTCTTCCGTTTCATCACTTTAAATATGTCATGCCACTCCCTTCTGGCTTGTAGAGTTTCTGCTGAGTTTCTGAACTCCTTATGGGAGTTCCCTTGTATGTTATTTGTTGTTTTTCCCTTGCTGCTTTCAATAATTTTTCTTTGTTTTTAATTTTTGCCAATTTGGTTACTATGTGTCTAGGCATGTTTCTCCTTGGGTTTATCCTGTATGGGACTCTCTGTGCTTCCTGGACTTGGGTGGCTATTTCCTTTCCCATGTTAGGGAAGTTTTCGACTATAATCTCTTCAAATATTTTCTCGGGTTCTTGCTCTCTCTCTTCCCCTTTTGGGACCCCTGTAATGCGAATGTTGTTGCGTTTAATGTTGTCCCAGAGGTCTCTTAGCCTGTCTTTATTTCTTTTCATTCTTTTCTCGTGATTCTGTTCTGCAACAGTGAATTCCACCATTCTGTCTTCCAGGTCACTTATCTGTTCTTCTGCCTCAGTTATTCTGCTATTGATTCCTTCTAATGTAGTTTTCAATTCAGTTATTGTATTGTTCATCTCTGTTTATTTGTTCTTTAATTCTTCTAGGTCCTTGTTAACCACTTCTTGCATCTTCTCGATCTTTGCCTCCATTCTTTTTCCGAGGTCCTGGATCATCTTCACTATCATTATTTTTTTATATATTTTATAACATCTTTGTTAGAGTATAATTGCTTTACAATGGTGTGTCAGTTTCTGCTTTATAACAAAGCGAATCAGTTATACATATACATATGTCCCCATATCTCTTCCCTCTTGCATCTCCCTCCCTCCCACCCTCGCTATCCCACCCCTCTAGGTGGTCACAGAGCACCGAGATGATCTCCCTGTGCTATGCGGCTGCTTCCCACTAGCTATCTACCTTACGTTTGGTAGTGTATATATGTCCATGACTCTCTCTCGCTTTGTCACAGCTTACCCTTCCCCCTCCCTGTATCCTCAAGTCCATTCTCTAGTAGCTCTGCATCTTTATTCCCGTCTTGCCCCTAGGTTCTTCTGACCATTTTCTTTTTTTTTTTTTTTTAGATTCCATGTGTATGTGTTGGCATACGGTATTTGTTTTTCTCTTTCTGACTTACTTCACTCTGTATGAGAGTCTCTAGGTCCATCCACCTCACTACAAATAACTCAGTTTCGTTCCTTTTTATGGCTGAGTAATATTCCATTTTGTATATATGCCACATCCCCACATAGCCCAGGGAGATCAGCTCGGTGCTTTGTGACCACCTAGAGGGGTGGAATAGGGAGAGTGAGAGGGAGGGAGACGCAAGAGGGAAGAGATTTGGGCACATATGTATATGTATAACAGATTCACTTTGATATAAAGCAGAAACTGACACACCATTGTAAAGCAATTATACTCCAATAAAGATGTTAAAAAAAAAAAGACAAATCCATCATAGTGGGATATTACTGACCTCTCTAAATTACTGATAGGTAAAGAAGTCCAAAAATTAGTTAAGTTATAGAAAATTTGAACAAAACAGTTAACAACGTTGATCTAATAGAATGTTTAGAGAGTGCTGATCCGCTTCTAAATGGTGTCACACCATTCATGTATATGAATGAATGAAATAAGCTGCTTATTTAAGGGAGTTGATCCATGTTGTTGGTAATGGTGGTGATTTGTATCTGAAGTGATTACTTGGGAGGAGGGGAGATGAAAGAAGGAAGGGACTGCTTCAGTGGGAAGGGTCAGGGGATGAGGCTGTCAGGAGACCCAGGTTCTAATGGCAATTCTGTCATAAACTTGTTGTGTGATATTTTTTTAAAAATATTTATTTATTTATTTGGCTGTGCCGGGTCTTAGTTGTGGCATGCGGGATCTGTACTTGCGGCATGCGAACTCTTAGTTGCCGCATGTGGGGTCTAGTTCCCTGACAAAGGATCAAACCTGAGCCTCCTGCATTGGGAGCGTCGAGCCTTAGCCACTGGACCACCAGGGAAATCCGTGATTGTGTGATTTTCAACAAACTATTCTCTTGGATCTTATTTCCTCATTTGTAAAGTAGAGATAAGAGTGTTCACCCTACCTATTCCCCAGGAATGTTATCAGATGCAGTTGAAACGTGTGAGTGAAGATGTTGAAAAATATAATGCACGAACATGGGTTAAATTAAACAAGTATTTATTGAATGCCTACTCATGCAAAGCCTGTGGAAGACAGCTGTAGGGGATACAGGGATCCCTGTAGGTGATACAGGGATCCCTGTAGGTGATACAGGGGATGCTTAGATTAGAGATTCTAGTCTAAGAAGTCACACAAATAACCATCAGGTTAACTGTTTATAACCCTTCAGTACCCCCCCATGGGCCCCCATTGCTCTTAGCGGAAAGACCAGCCATAGTATAGCCTCTGGCTTCATCTCATATATTTTCTCCCTCACTCAGCTTCAATCCCTCACATCTCTGGTTTCCCTCCCACCACACGACTTCTCTACCAGATGTCCCCTCAGCTTGGAAGACCCTTTCACTGAGTTAACACCTTCTCATCCTTCAGATCTCAACTCCATTTCTCAAGGCCCTGTCTCCTGCCTCCCTCAATAGGGCATTCTCCTTTCACATGGCATCTTAGTATAGTGTCCTCCTTTGTAGTAATTTTAATTTTAGGGAGCAATCATTTAGTTAACACCTATTTCCCCTGGTGACTCTAAGTTCTAGGAGGACAGGGTACATGTCTGTTTTTGTTTGCTGGCATATAATAGATACTCAGTAAACATTTGTAGACAAACTGACTCATTTTCTGACTGACTGACTGACTGACTGACTGAATGTGGCTGAAGAGAGATCCAAACAAGTACTCTCAGGAAACAAAGGAAGAGGTAATTTTAAAATGAGCCCTAGAAGAGATTACAAAATGCTGCCTAGATGCTGGTTTGATGGGTGATTGTGATTATCATTGATCAGCTTCAGGTGATCTTAGTGTTTGTTGTAACAAAGAAATTGTGGGGTTTTAATTTTTCCCTCTTTGTTAGTATTTTTTAGTAAATTTTTGCTTAATTGATCTGGTCCTAGGAAATAACCCATTCTCTTTTGGCAGCCCAGGCATGAACCTCTCAGCATCTTCTGTGACCTCATGGCTGTGGACTTTGAGGAGATGTGTCACTGGCTCTGCCATCGGAAGCTGGCTACTGCCGCGGAGACATACATCAAGCCCATCTCCAAGCTGCAGGCCACGAATGCCCGCGATGCACTGGCCAAGCACATCTATGCCAAGCTCTTTAACTGGATTGTAGATCATGTCAATCAGGTTCTCCATTCTGCTGTCAAACAGCACTCTTTTATCGGCGTGCTGGACATTTATGGGTAAGTGTGTTTGGCTTAGTGGTCTGAGCGTTTCTTTCTAGAGACTATCTAGTAACTCTAAGTGGGTATTTGATTATGTTTCCTACTGGTGAGGAGAAGGGAAAATTAGAAGAGAATTTTTAAAAGTCTAATCTCATTTGCTAGTTTGCCTTCTCTGGGTACCTTTCTTTAATGTTAAAACCCTTCCTGTACATTTGCGCTGTACGATGCCTTTTTCATTATCTGGTTCAGTTTTTCAAAAGAGTGTATGAAATTTCTATTCCCCGTTCCTTTCTATGTGTATATAGACACTGTGCATCTGTGACCTGACAAGAGCAATGGCTTTATCGTAATTCTGATCGTTCCCTACTTGAGGATGAATATGCCGTCCAAAGCATATACTGTTAGACACGTCCATAGGCTGCAGCCTTTAAAAAATCTCTCTGCCACCTGGCTGATGCTTATCTGCTGGGTACATATTTCATGTTACTGAGTTAAAAACCCTTATTTATCTTCACTGATGTGGAAGGAAAGTTTCACAATGTTGAGGAATTTCCTATTTCTTTCTTTCTGATTTGCACATTTTGAATATTTTTTAAAGTTATTTCTTCCTTTTTCTCCTCTTCCCATATTATTTTTGGTTTTACAGATTTGAAACATTTGAGATAAATAGTTTTGAACAGTTCTGCATAAATTATGCAAATGAAAAACTACAGCAGCAATTCAATATGGTAAGAATTTTCTTGCTTGAATAATATTCTACCAAAAATTATTCTCTCGAATTCCTAGTATGTGTTTAAAGTTTGGTTCCAGAAATGAAGTTGTGAATTACAATTATTATCTATGGTTTAAAACAGCTAAACTGCTGAGGAATTTAGGATTAGTAAATGCTGCAACCTTGGAAAGATGTTTATGGTCCAGATTGGATTCAAGGTCATCCTTGGATTGCTGTCTGAGAATAGTGAAAACTTGGTCCAAATAAATTGAGAGAGGGAAGCCGAAAGTGTGTTAAGTAGCAATATAGGGGGTGTAAAACTTTGATCCCAGGGATATCCTTCGGTTCGTCGTTCCTGAGGCTAACTATATGTGGAGTTATGACTGTCTTAACTCTTACTTGCTGTATTAGCAAGAGGTCAGAACAAGAAAGCCAGGACATATTCTCTTTTCTATATATATATATATATATATATATATATATATCAATAAATCAATAGATAATGTTTCAAATGAATAAATAAAAAAATAGCTGGTAAGCATATTCTTTAGAGGTAAATATCAGAAGAAATAGCTGAGGGAGTTAAAAATGGTCACTTCCAGGGAGTGAGACTGGGGTGGGGGAGGGATAGGACAAAGGATTGTTGCTCATCATCATAAAACCTTTAAACTATTTCATTTTCAAAAAATATTGCATGTACTTTGAAAAAAACTTGGACCACCTTTATTTAGCAAATTAAGCTACTTAGTACAGTGAAATAATGTAGAGGTGATCTTAAAATCTTAGGCTTATGACTGTTTCTACAAGAATATGACTGGTGTATTTTGCATCTCTGCATAAGGAACATTAATAAAAACCTATCAGAGACTAAATTGAGCTTTATTTTTTCTCAAGGTTTTCCTGAGTTTCTTAATATTTTAATCAGTGGCACAACCTTCTGTTCTTTCCCAGTATATTTTGGCACAAGGTGACTAGAAGAAAAGGAACCAGTGCCAGCCTTATTAAGGACTGGCTAATTTGTTTATTTCTCAAGGACCTCATATCTCTGCATGTGTGTTTCTGACTCTCTCCTTTCTCTTTCCCTCTTTCTGTCTCTATCCATCTGTTTCTCCTCTCTTTCTCTCTCTCTCTCACACACACACACACACTTACACACACACACACACACGCGCACTGCATCCTAGCCTCTCTCTGCACAACTGCTCCACTCCCTCTTATCAGATGGCATATATTTTTCTTCTGTTCTGTATATATTTTGTCAAGGTTTCTGCTTCCTCACTCACCTCACACTTCCTGTGAACCAAGCAGTGGTTGGAATGCTCCCATCCTCTTAACTTGTTTAACTCTCATTCATCTTGACTTCTTTCAGCATCAGCTTCCACTGTTAATTGCCTGTTTCCTAGTTTTTATACCCGAGAAACAGAATTTGATTAACCCAGTTCATTCGTTCATCAGAGATCTCTGGCAGTTGACTAGCTGTGACTAGGAGCATGGGGTCTCACAGTAAAGAATTTGGTGCTTAGGGCTGCTCCCTCAGCAGGGGCTGTGGGTAGGGCAGTGGGCAGGAGAAACGTGGTGATTGGCAGGTTTAGTGCTTGGAGGCATTACCTTATCCACCAAGGATCTCTTGCCATATTGAACCTCATGCCCACCTGTCATTTTGGCAATTGAGAATCGAAAATTTTTGAGGCGCCATGGATTTTGCCGAATGAAACGTAGAGACTTGTATCAGAAACAGGCTCTAAAGTTTGGAGCAGTGTTTTTGTTGTCAATTTGGAAACTGCACTGCATGTAAATTAATGAATTTAAAAAAAGATAGGGCTCATTGTTTTGGAAATTATTGGTACCATCAGACAGGGCATCTTGCTGACACATGGTGCCCTATTTGCCTTCTCATTAATCAACAGAAGAAATTTGCTTTCTAATTAACATGACATAAATATTCATATGGATGACAGGTTTGGTTGTCGTTGTTTTTTTTAACTAAAGCTTTTGCAGCTGGTTAGACTATAAATGCTGTAAATGAGCCAAGAGCAGTATTATAATAAGTGTAGAATAAAGTGGAAAAGTTCCAGATGCGTGAGGAGAGTAAAGCATCAGAAATCTTGGTAACCCCTAAGTTTCATGGGGTTTTGGGTTCTAGGAAATATATGTTGTCTGGTAATAGCCACAGAGGGCTTATCTTCCCAGAAAAGTTGCAAGATGTGTGAGATGAACCAAGGTGACAAAGGAGACAAGAAAGAAAGCAGAACCCTCCAAGAACAAATGAGTAGAGGTCATTAGCATCTGTAGAGACTAGAATTTATGGGTTGGCTTCATTGGCTCTGCAGCTTGAAGCAGGAGCTGCAGCAGTGGTTGGATTGCCCTTCCCTCCTGGACCAACTTAACTACCTTTCATTGAAGAACTCAGATCACACAGCCCTTCCTCAAGGAAGCCTTCCCTCGCCACCCTGTATCCAAACTGGATAAGGACTCCTGCTCTCATAGCTCGCCATTATTTTCCTCTGGAACATTATTACAGTTTGTAATTATATTTCTTGTGAATACTTGATTTCTGTTTCTCCCACTAGTCTTCAAAGTCCATGAGGGCAGAGCCCATGTCTATTTTGCTAATGGTATGCAGTGACTGGCCTAGGATAGGCAGTCAATACATATTTCTGCTAAATGCTTCAGCCATTGCTTCTCAATGGAGATGAGAAGCATTTAGCAGAAATAGCAATGGATTCATAGTGGTTGCAGCTGCTTGCAGATTTGGGTGTAGAAGCCAGAAAAGTGAGCCGTAGATTCCCTGATTGTGGAGGATAATCAAGGCAGACACAAAAGACCAACTGTTAATCTAATTCTGAGACACATGAACTTCAACACCACGGTCCCTTAAGAGAATTACTTTGTTATGCTGTAAGCATCACCCAGAATGTTTCAGTAGTCTGGAGGGCATCCTCTCTGCATAGTTGTTCAAGGCCAGCTAAGGCATTTCTGTGCTCATGTGGTCAGCAACACTGTGCAATAATTTAAGGGACCAAAAAGTATATAGTGCAGTTTGGGATGTATATCAAAAAATCAAAAAGACTGCCATATTTATCAGCTATTTAAGTATTCACATACTTAGATTTTCTTGTTTGCCGAAAATCCTATATTGCGGAGGCTTTGCTGTCTGTGGTTTATATTTGCTTTCTCATTTTGTTCTCTGCATGTAAATCATGCTTCTCCAAGATGGTTGCTAGAAGCCATTGACTATCTCAAATTATGTTGGTGTCCTTTTATAAATGTTTCTTGACTAACATTATTTATGACAATGATGCAGTAATGCCAGCTTTTTCTTTTTCATTTCAGCATGTCTTCAAATTAGAACAAGAGGAATATATGAAAGAACAAATTCCATGGACACTCATAGATTTTTATGATAATCAGCCTTGCATTAATCTTATAGAATCTAAACTGGGCATTCTAGATTTGCTGGATGAGGAATGCAGGGTAAGTATGATCTTCTGATGTACTTAGTATATGAAAATTGATACATCAAGGTCAAATGGTAAATGGGTTTAAGCAGAGATTCACTAGTACACCATGAGGTGCCATGGTGGCAACAAGTGGAGGTCACCCTAACTTGCATTCTGAAGGGTCACTAGACCCAAAGAGTTCAAAATACGTTTGAAACCAGGAGAATCTCCCTTCTCATTGGCATTAGATACAACTACTACCAATTTTAGCCACTTCTGTTATCGATATGCTTATATTTGGTACTTTCTGTTCAGTGGTATGGTATAGTTAAAGAAATGCAAGAAATTGTACAAAAGGCATTTTGAATAACAGTTCTAAATATCCATAATTTTAAAATTGACTAGTTGTTCTTTAGTACTGATATATATGGTGGAGAGGGAGTTTTAGCTTTAATATTTGAAGATGCAGCATGTGGAAAGTATATCAGATCCCCAGCTTTACTGCTAACTGAGTTATCCTAGACAAATAACCTATCCTCTCTCTTAGTTGCTCTTTAATTTATATGCCATAAATTACCACTTAACGTAGGTTGATCCTCTTAAGCATCCAGATTTCCTGCAACATTAAGAATGCAAAGACAAATACTGTATCTTTTCATGTATATGTAGAATCTAAAAAATAAAACAAACAAATGAATGTAAGAAAACAAAAAGAGCCTCACAGATACTAGAGAACAAACTAGTGGTTACCATTGCGAAGATGGTTGGGGGAAGGGCAAGATAGGTGAAGGCGGGATTAAGAGGAACAAACTACTAGCTATAAGATAAATAAGAGATACAAGGATGTTATGTACAGCACAGGGAATATAGCCAATATTTTATAATAACTTCACATGGAGTATAATCTATAAAAATATTGAATCACTATATTGTACTGAAACTAATATAATATTATATGTCAACTGTACTTCAGTAAACAAAAAGAATGCATGTAAAGGTGCTCAACCTTGCTTGAAATTAAAGAAAGTGTAAATCAAAACAAAAATGGGATACTGCTTTTTACCTATCAAATGAGTTTAAATTTGATAATACCAAATTGATATTTTTTTAACGACTTTTTTTTTTTTGCGGTATGCGGGCCTCTCACTGTTGTGGCCTCTCCCGTTGCGGAGCACAGGCTCCGGAAGCGCAGGCTCAGCGGCCATGGCTCATGGGCCCAGCTGCTCCGTGGCATGTGGGATCCTCCCGGACCGGGGCACAAACCCGTGTTCCCTGCATCGGCAGGTGGACTCTCAAGCACTGTGCCACCAGGGAAGCCCCTTAACGATGTTTTTGATGTGGACCATTTTTAAAGTCTTTATTGAATTTGTTACAGTACTGCTTCTGTTTTATGTTTTGATTTTTTGGCCACAAGGCATGTGGGATCTTAGCTCCCCAGCCAGGGATCAAACCCACACCCCCTACGTTAGAAGGCAAAGTCTCAACCACTGGACCCCCAGGGAAGTCCACCAGATTGACATTTATTGCATATATACTCTTGATGAAGGGCATGAGTTAGTACAGCATATTTTTGAGGAAATTTGACAATATTTGTGAAGATTTTAAATACACATACCTTTTGACCCAGCCGTGGAACTGCTGAGAATTTACCGTATGAATATGCTTACAAAAGTATTCAAGCTTTTTGTGTAAAAGGAGCCATTGTGGCAGTTTTCATAATAACAAAAAATCAGTATCAACCTAGTGGCCGTAAATACAAGAATGCTATTGTTAAGAAGAAAAAAAAATGCAAGGAGTTTATAGAATAATCCTATTTGTGTCCATGCCTTTAAAGACAGAAAGATAAAGAAATTGGTGGAAATGGTGAGAGGAGACTATTCTCTATTTTATACCTTTCTGAATTATATAAATGGCCCACTGTGTGCAAATGTTATTTTTATTTAACAAATTTTTAAAAATACATGATAGTCATGATATTTCATCTTTCATCTGTGAGGCTTTTGTTGCTTTAAAAGCATATCGAATATTTATTTGATGACCTCTGGTATAGGCAGGTTGAGTTGCTGAAGGTCTCAGTCATAGCTTTTCATTAGTCATTGGTTTGGGGCCTCTAAGAGAGAAATGTGGAAGGAATGAGTTCCTAAACTGGATGTAAAAGTTGTTAGGAAAGCCAAAACATGGTCTCTTGGTTGATGCATCAGAAGCGTCTCATAACAATTTTCACCTTGTTTTCTCTCTTTTTTTTCCCCTGAATGTAGATGCCTAAAGGCACAGATGACACTTGGGCCCAAAAATTGTACAACACACATTTGAACAAATGTGCGCTCTTTGAGAAGCCCCGTCTATCAAACAAAGCTTTCATCATCCAGCATTTTGCTGACAAAGTAAGGAAGTTTTATTATCTCTTTTCTTTTTGAATACTTAAGCTCAAAGAGGAAAAAAAATCAATAGTCAATAGATAGCATTTTTTTCTTTGCTGAGCTTGCATTCGTTAGCTCCGTTTAGGAAAAGTAAGCTTAAGTGTTGGCTTATTGGTTTTCTCTTTCTTTAACCTAAATGGGATTATATTAAGAAATAAATACATGTTTACAGTCCTCTATTTATAATTCTGAAATCCAAGAAACTCTGAAATCCATGTCTTTTCATAATTCATTTAGTGGCTAAGCCTGATTTTTGACCTGAACTAACATGAGGTTATTTATAGTCTTTATTTATCCCAGTTAGGCTGGATATTTATATATTTCAATGTAGAAATGTTAATATGTTTGATTACAGATTGCTGCCTCAGATTCTGCTAAAAGTTTCTGGGTTCTGAAACCCAACGGTTTCAGAATAGAAACTGTGGGCGTGTGTCACCCTCTGTGATTGATTCAGTGGGTCCCTACTAATGAGGCATGCAGACTTGCTGCTTCACAGGTTCTGTAGTCTACTCAGAAAATCTGGAGCTATGACACTAGTTTATATTTCCAGGAGGTTGTGAGGTGGCCTTCTGGTAAGCTCCCCATGGTCCCCTTTAGGAACCCTTTAGGAGGGTTTTCCGAGTCTGTCCTGCTCCTAGCTGGAGACCTTGGAATGGCTTCAGGGCCGCCTAACGGTTTTGTGGTACAGGCTGGGGACTCTGAGTGGTAGATGGCTGACGTCTTCTAGAAGCAGGGAGAGTCCATTCTCATGTAGTTCTACTTACCGGATCATATAGCGTTTACCCAGCCTCCATCTACATCCATCGTCGCCACTTCAACTTTCTGCCAGACAGCCATTTGTTCCTTCTGACCCTCTCTCTAGCTTTTATCTCTTCTCTCCCAGAGGAGACTTACCCCTGCGGGACGGTGAGCTAGGTTTGAAGGAAATACAGTGGGTCAGCCTTGGAGGAGCTCTCTTTGGCCTGCATGAGAGAAGAGAACAGCTTCTTATGAGTCTGCTTACCCATGAACTGGGATGATCTTAGATCACAGTTAATCAGCACTGCCACTCTTCCCTAGGAAAAACAATATTTGGGGAGTTTTACTCTAGAGTTAACATGCTTCTTACTAAGAATGGTACTAGTTTCTTAGAATAAAACTAATGATAACACTTCACTGAGAGCCCATCACATAGCCTGAGCCTAATAAATATTTTTGTTGTTGATGACAATCATATCTATTCAAAAGTTTATTAGCTAAGGAGATTTTCCCATGTGTTTTCAGGTGGAATACCAGTGTGAAGGCTTTCTGGAAAAGAATAAAGACACTGTTTTTGAAGAACAAATTAAAGTTCTTAAATCAAGCAAGGTAACCATGTATAGGCTTTCTCCAATCAGGATATATTCATTAAAATGTTTCTTATTTAAGCATTAGCTTTTTAACAGTAATAATAATTGTTCTAACAAAATCAGCTTTACTGTTAGTTTTCTATTTATCAATACATGTGTCAGGTCCTGTTTTTTAAATGCCTTACAAGTGTTAACCCACCTAATCCTATGATGAGGTGATATTATCATTACTCCCATTTTACAGATGAGGGAACTGAGGCAGGGAAACTTCATAGCTAGTAAGTTTTCAAGCCAAATTATTGATAAAACCCAGGCTATTGAGCTCAGAGTCTGCACTCTTAACCACTATGCGGTGGTGTTTTATGTGAAATTTTTGCCTCCACGGCAGTTATAGGCTCTCTTGTGCCTTTGTGAGAGACCATGAGAGAAAACATTTTGTTGTTGTTGTTGTTTTTGGCTGTGTCATTTTGAAGGGATACGCTAGAGACATGGCCTTAAGCATTCCATCCAAATAAAGATTGACCTCTGGATCATTGAGTGCAATTTTCAGGTATGGTCCAAAGCACTTTGAAATTATTCTTCTTAGGTATAGATACCAGAAACACTGCTTTCTAGTGGGAGCAGAATATTCCAGATTGCAAAGAACTATGATGGCTCTCTGAGGTTGATCCCAACCTCCACCCTTTGACTCTCTTCAGGAAAGTATGGGGAGGGGAGCACGGCTCACTTTCATCCTGTAGGGAGCAAACCAGAAAGCTGGTTACTTACATTTAATAAAGTAAATATTCAAATATTCAGTGAAAGACTAACAATATTCATGTGAATTCTTCTGGATTTCTGACCAGCACTTTTTGTTTTTCTGGTTTATTCTAACAAAATCGTTTTAACTTCAATGGAATGTTATATGAACCTTTTTTTTTTTTTTTGCAGTACGCGGGCCTCTCACTGTCGTGGCCTCTCGGTTGCGGAGCACAGGCTCCGGACGCACAGGCTCAGCGGCCATGGCTCACGGGCCCAGCCGCTCCACGGCATGTGGGATCTTCCCGGATCGGGGCACGAACCCGCGTCCCCTGCATTGGCAGGCAGGCTCTCAACCACTGTGCCACCAGGGAAGCCCCTATATAAACATTTTGACTCTTGTTTTTGGAATAAAAACTTTTACTTTCAATTATTTTGATAATAGAAAGATGATGTAAGGACCAAATTCCAGTTTTAACCCTCAGAAAAGAATGAGTCTATAGTCTTAAATGTCTGTAGAAAAAATCATTTTTTCATTTATCCTCTTAAGCCCTGGACATTAACGCTTTATACCTTATAAGAATGATGTATAAGAGAAAATTCTCTCACAGTGCCAATCCCTGATTCAGTTAAAGATTATAAATCATTTTAGTTTATGAATACTGATGAAAACCCTGGAATTCTAGTGTTACTACTCTAAATAATTTAGCTGACACAGAACATTCACAGGTTCTCATTCCCCAGGCACCCATAACCTTTTGTGTCTTTTTTCTGACCTAACTTTTCTGACTGGCTCGTGGCTCCTTAATTTCCAGAAAGTAGCTATGCATTCTGAGGAATCATTTGGAGTGACTGCCAGTCTATATAGCACTGTTGCAGTTGGGTGGAGGTGGTGTGAGGTTTACATAGCTTAAAGGCCTACACTGCTCCCAGTCAGCAGAAACCCAACCCAAGGGTATGAACTTTATGTTTTAATTTTTCTGCACCTGATAGGAAGCAAGTGTAACCTAGTGTTGATTTGTCCTCTTGGAAGTACTAATTTTAGAAGATCAGTATTTGTGTTATGTGTTTTCAACAGAATTATTTTTGTGGTAATACAGTGTGGGGTTCTGTTTGTGTGTATGTGTTTTGTCTTTTTTTTTTTCTTTCTTTCATCTTGCAGCTTCTAGCCACTTTAAAAGGAATTAAGGTATAAAAAAACTTAACAGAAGGTGTCTTAATTTATGTTTTCCCACCATAAAGAAATCTGTTGCTACATCAAATAACAAGAAGCACATAAGTAAATTGCAGCTTGATGAAATACTACTAAATTGCAGCTCTACTAAATGTCATTAAAAAGAGTTATATCCCCTACTTTCCATGTTGCTAATTGATGAAGGGAAGCACAGTTCATCTACTGAGTTTATGCCTCAAATCTCTCATCTGTAAAATAGAATCATGATAGTATCTACTTTCAGAGGTTGTTATGAAGATTAAATAGGTTGTATTAAGCTCTTAGAGCAGTGCTTCATGTGTAAAAAGCTCTTAGTGAATAATGTTGTTGTTGTTACTGAGATGATTTCCCACATCTTTATGAAGCAGTTACTTGGATTCTTCTGTCTTCTTTAACACTCTTTCCTAGACATATAAGTTCAGTCTGAAGCAATTCAGAGCCCTGTCTTAAGCATAGACAGATCAAAGAAACAAGATGGAATGTCCAGGCATATCTACCTACTTACATATTTGACTTTCTGTTTATCTGCCTTTCTCTCTTCAAATGAAGTTGGCCTCCTCAGTCAGTGGGGAATGGCTAAATTTTTCAATGAATGATTTAAGAAAATTGGGGATTTAGCAAGGTAAACAGGTAAATGAGATAGGCAGAGGAGTTAGGTAATAACCACTTAACCAAATATTTAGATGATATCATATCATAAAGTGGTAAGTGCTATAAAGAAAGTAAAACAGGGCTTCCCTGGTGGCGCAGTGGTTGAGAGTCCACCTGCCGATGCAGGGGACACGGGTTCGTGCCCCAGTCTGGGAAGATCCCACATGCTGCGGAGCGGCTGGGCCCGTGAGCCATGGCCGCTGGGCCTGCGCGTCCGGAGCCTGTGCACTGCAACGGGAGAGGCCACAGTGGTGAGAGGCCTGTGTGCCGCAAAAAAAAAAAAAAAAAAGAAAGTAAAACAGGGTACCAAGCTAGAGATTGACTAAGCTTGGGCAGAGGTGAGGTGCTCCACTAGCCACAGTGGTCAGGAAAGGCCTCTCTGAGGATGTGACATTTGGGCTGTACCCTGAATAATAGGAGACAACTGTGTCAGTGGAAGAGCAAGTGCTGAGAGGAGTGCTGAGACTGTATAAGATGGTTGTGTTTGAGGTCCATAAAGAAGGCCAGTATGACTGGAGCATGGTAGCTGAGTAGGATGGGTAGACAGGGGCCACTTTCTGGAGGGAAGTGTGGTAAAGAGTATAGATTTTATTCCTGTTCCTGTGGAAAGTCTGAACAGTTTTCATATGGGGAATGATATGCTACTGTGTGGAGATATGGTGGGAGGGCTGGGGATAGGGGCGTAGTAATCTAGGGGACAGATAGTGGACTGAGATACTGAAATTATAGCAGTGGAAATGGCTTATGATTTGTGGGTAGAGTTGACTGGTCTTGTTGATGGTTTGAGTATGGAGAGTGAGAGAAGGAGAGAAATTGAAGATGACTTCTATGTTTTGGGCCTGAGTTGCTGAATGGATAATGGTGCCACTTACTGAGGTGAAGACTTGTAAAAGATCAGGCTTCAAGAGAAAGAATCAAGAGTTCTGTCTTGGACTCATGGATATGGAGAACAGACTTATGGCTGCCAAGGGGGAGGGGGTTGGGGGAAGGATGGAGTGGGAGGTTGGGGTTAGCAGCTGTAAGCTACTATACATAGAATGGATAGACAGTGGGGTCTCGCTCTGTATAGCACAGGGAACTATATTCAGTATCCTTTGATAAACCATAATGGAAAAGAATATGAAAAAAAAGAGTGTATATATATGTATAACTGAGTTGCTTTGCCGTTCAGTGGAAATTAGCATGACATTGTGGGTCAGCTATGCTTCAATTAAAAAAAAAAAAGAGTTTTATCTTGGACATGTTTTGCCTGAGATGGCAATTAGATAGTCAAGTGGACATGTCATATAGGAAGTTGTAAATGAAAGACAGCAGGTCAAAGGCAAAGTCAGAGTCAGTGATATAAATTTGGTAGTCTTTAGAACTAGATGGCATTTAAAGCAATAGGACTGGATAAGATTGCTTAGGGAGAACAAGTAGGTGAAAAATAGTAGAGAGTAAGGCATTCCAACTCCTAGAGACTGGCCTGAGGAAGAACCAGGAAAGAAGTCTGAGAAAAATGGCCCACAAGGAAGCAGAAATACTGCCTAAAGAAGAAATTGTAGAGTAGTTTCTAATATGACAATGTGAAATGTTCTCTTTTTTTTTTTTAATGAAAACTCAATGTAGAGAATTTTAAATTTATAACTTGTATGAAGAGGAAGACATATATATGCATCTGTATGTGTGTATGTGTTCTGAACTCTCAACACTGAGTAGTTTTCTGGTAGATATTGTAGAACTTCAGTTAAATTCTAACACTAGTGGTGAATATGATATTTCAACCCAGCTCTATTAACTATTTCACACAGAAGAGAGAAAAACAAAGTTTAGGTAGGCAGCGCTAATGTAGAGCTAGCAATTTACTTGGAAATGACAGAAGTGTGTCAGATAGATCCTAGAGTCCTTGGCCTATTATCGAATAGCCTTACATCTTAACTCTGTGCTGAGTTTTCAAATCAAATCTATTAGGAACTCTTATTTTTCCCCTTTGTGATACAAGATAATGGTAAAACGTTCCCCTACCCCCACCCCCTGCCCTGCTTTGTAGCTAACCAAGCTATATGTATTCCGTAAAGCAAGGGATACATTCATTTGTGCAGCAAGCAACCATTATTGGTATGTCATGTATAACAATTTGTTATATACATCATGAATTATATCCTAAATTACCCTTATAATTGATAGATACATTATACCAAATGAAATTAATTTTGTTTTTAAATGAAAGAACTCTCTTAAGAAAATTATTGCTTCTGGAGATATTCTGAGTTTATTAGATAAATAATTGGCTATTGCAGTTACACTGACTTATAAGAAGGATTTATTTTATGTATGTGGACTGTTTCACTATTGTAAAGATATGTACATATATCAAAATGTTACTGTCGATTAGTTTGAAGTCTCTTTTGTTCCTTAAAATGTCTTCCAACCACATTAAATTATACTATCCACCCATTTATTAATGACCAGAGCTTTTAATAGACTTTCATTTCCTTAACCTGGTAGAACACAAAATTGATTGCAGGAATTATGCAGTCATGCAAAGCTTACAGGATACGGGCAGGGTTTCCTTTTACTTTTTTTCCCAATAATGCACATTACTTTCTAAAAATTACTGTTAATTCATGATTTTTTAAAATCTTATTAAATTGTAGAACTAGTTCGTGACACCCTTCCTGATGAGATTTTCAGTGATAGTTTTTAGTTGGTACCCACCATTTGAGTTATTGGGTAGACAGATGAAGCATGATGATAAAACATTTGGTGGAACTGATGTAATAAGACTTTCAATTAGTAGGTTGCTCATAAAATAATTATCGTTTAAAACCAGTAAAATGGTTAGAGCGGCCATTTCCTGTGGATTAAGATTTCAATTCTCAGTGGAGTAGTTTTGATTTTGTTTTCCCCCAAATAAGGTTGTAGAATTACTGCATTTTTTCCATCTATATTTTTGTAGCATTGATGTCACCTCCCTCTCACATTTTTGGCTCCTAACACAGATACTGATTATTTCTGGAATGTGACTCTGAAAGGGGTTACTTAAGGAAGGGAATCACTATGGATTGCAAATCATCATAGTGTTTCTGTGAAGATTTCCAATTGAGTTTGGGTTTAGAGTGTGATTTCCTTTTACTGTTTTTGACTCAGTTTAAGATGCTACCAGAATTATTTCAAGATGACGAGAAGGCCATCAGTCCAAGTTCAGCCACCTCTTCAGGGCGCACGCTCCTTACCCGCACTCCTGCAAAGCCCACCAAAGGCAGACCAGGCCAGGCGGCCAAAGAGCACAAGAAAACGGTGGGGCACCAGGTGAGTTCAGGGAGCCGCTGCTGCAGTGCTACTTCCCCTCTGGCTCAGCTGGAGCCTCAGGTCTTCCTTTGTCAGCCTCCCAGGTGGGGTCCTCAGGTGAGGAGAGGCTGGAGCTTTCACTGTGAGAACACAGAACACTGTCCACTCATACTTCTCCCCTCCTAACGTAGACCCGTAACTCTGCTTAAGCGTTTCCCAAAATAATTTTCTCTACATTTTAATTCTTCCAGTACATATCCTCCCTCACAAACCACTGCTGCCTCTGTTTTGTTCTCTGGCTGTTTCCTCTCTGGATTTGTACAGCTCCTTCAGCCCAGGAACCGTGCCCTCTGCTTTCTTTGATGTTTTATGCACCAGGGGACTGGGAAACATGACACACGTGCCTAGTGCCTGAACTGGGGGCTTTGGGCAGGAGGCTGAGTGCTAGTCAGCTTGTTTTCCTGAGCAGATAGGAAGCAGGGCCTGGCACAGGTCCACAGCCCCCAGGTCCCATGTCCCTAAAGGTAACCCCACCCTGGCTGTACTCTTCCATCCTCTGCCCCTCCCCATTTCCTATACTCTTTTAAGTCATCTGCTACTTTTTTCAGTATCATACAGCAAAATTCCTACTGTACATGATTAAATAACCTTAATATCTTTAAAGCAAGCATATTTTTAGTCAAAGTTTTAAGTGTACAACAGAAAGCTACAGAAATCTATATTAAAAGGGTGGGTGGAAGAATGAACTCTAATGTAATGATGATAATGATGTGTGATAATGATGTGTCTAAGTAGGTTCATCAACTGTAACACATGTACCGCTGTAGTGGAGAATGTAGATAATGGAGGAGGCCATGCCTCTGCCAGGGTAGGGGGTATGGGGGACATCTCTGTACCTTCTGTATGATTTTGCTGTGAACCTCAAACTGCTCTAAGAAAATAAAGTCTGTTTTAAAGAGGCGGGGGCAGTGGTGGTGGTGGGAGGAGCGAGAATATCTGTTTAGCAGAGTGGTCATGTAAATGGTAGGGTTTAAGCAAATTTGACCCAAAAGCCCTAGCAGCTCCACTGTTGAGGGCTGGTCAGGTTCACAGGTGGCAAAGTCATCTCCACTAGTGTCATTTGAAGAAAATTTTCAGTTGTTTTATGTCATCTTTGACAAAACCTTGATGCCCCTTTCTGCTCTTTTTCATGCAGTTCCGAAACTCCCTTCACCTGCTTATGGAGACCCTGAATGCCACTACCCCTCACTATGTGCGCTGTATTAAGCCTAACGACTTCAAGTTCCCATTCACGTAAGTATTTCTCAACTGCTGAATTTAAAGTATCCATATCTCATAAGGATTGCCAAACCAGCAGCAGAGAAAAAATACTTAGGTAAACCTTCATGTCTTGTAGAGGGAAACAACTAGTTAATAGAACTTTTTCCGTTTTTGTTCCCTTTTAAGAACGTGAAAACAGGGAATTCCCTGGTGGTCCAGTGGTTAGGACTCCACGCTTCCACTGCCAGGGACCCAGGTTCCATCCTTGGTCGGATCAGGGAACTAAGATCCCACAAAGCCTCACGACGTGGCCAAAAAAAAAAAAAATGTGAGAACAAATTAGTAGTTGGCCTTCTGATGATTTTAAAAGTTGAGATCAACCACACATTTCTAGTACTATTTTCTATTTGTAATTTACTTCATTTCAAGATCTTTTTGGTTAACTTGGACTTTAGTTAAAACCAGAGCTGGGTGAGATAAGGTTGCTTTGGCAAAGGCTCACAATCATCCCTGCTACTTTTCAACTGTTGAAACTATCAGAGAATGTCTACTTTTACCAAACATCTTGTCCTGTGTCAAGTACCATTTGCGAGAGGAAGTTTTTTCCAAAACGGAAATATTTCTCTAATTTTGAAAGTAATGCATGCACATTATAAAAACAATTTTCAGGAAATATAAAGTGGTGTAAAAATAAATGAAAGAGCATTTCATTATACCCAGAGAGATAAAAAGTATTAACTGGCATAGATCCTTCTTGATCATTCCTTCCCTGCTATGTGTGTGTGTGTGTGTGTGTGTGTGTGTGTGTGAGAGAGAGAGAGAGAGAGAGAGAGATTAATAAAATGGAAGGGATCATGCTGTAATTGTTGTTTTGTATCTGCTTTCAACTTATGGGTGTTTTCCGTGTTAGTAAATACAAATCCACATCATCACTTTAATGGCTACATCATATCCCATTATATACACATAACACCATTCTTTTAAATTATTCCCTATTGATGGCCGTTTGGGTTATTCCTATGGCTATGATAAACATCTTTTGCCAAACATTTTTATATATTTGCCTGATTATCTCCTTAGAATAATGTATTTCTAGAAGTGGAATTTGTGGGTCAGAGATTAGGCACACTTACCAAAGGCTGTAATAACTCCCACTCCGCAGTGTGTGCGTGCTCCTTTACCTACACCCATGCCAGCCTTGCCCTTGGAGAGTCGGCCTTAGACTGCAGGGCACTTCTCAAAGACTGTTGTATTCTTCTCATTGCCAAGAAGCCCTTTCTGGAGGAAGTGAGAAGCTGGAAGAAGCTGCCACGCCCTGGGTGACTTTCCTGGACAGCCCTAGAGGCCATTACCTTCTGTCAGCCAACCGCATCTCCCATCACCAATAAAACACTTGAGAAGATAGCGCAGCAGAAGCCTCGGATAGGTCACTCAGGGCTTAACTGGGGAGTAAGAGGAATCATCATCCCGTAAGAAGCAGGCCTTGCTACTTCTTCTTTTAGTGTCAATTTAACATTAAGGTGCCGTTTATCTAGAGTGAAATACACATAAGATATAATATAAAATATTTTTCACTGACATGGACACTATTAATGCTTAGTATGTATACACTGAGTTGAATAGCTTTTAGAACACCAATAATTTTTTAAAAATACCTGAATGGGGCATATTTAATTTGTTCTTCTTGTTAGAGAAATCTCCAGGGCTGGCCAGTCTTTATTCCAGGGGAGCTCTGCATGGTGAACTAAAGAGTTATGAGAACAGCTAGTCAGGCCAAGGCATGTAATGAGCATGGCACAGTGCAGAGGAGTTTGGGCTTTTAAAATATGTTTAATGGAATTTCTTATAAGTTTGTGGTATGTATTTTTACTGCTAATGGTCTCTTCCCCTCTCTTACATGGAGTTTTCCATTCTGATCACTGTTCCAACTTTTGAATTTTTTTTCTAATTTATCCATTTGGCTCTTTACAAAAGAATTCAGTCTCTGGACTGAGGAAAGTAGTTTGTGGCTAGAGCCACTCTTCTTTGTGTATTAATGATTTCCATTTTTACACATAGGTTTGATGAGAAGAGGGCAGTACAGCAGCTGAGAGCGTGCGGTGTCCTGGAGACCATCCGAATCAGCGCAGCAGGTTTCCCCTCTCGGTGGGCTTGACATTTTTCAAATATAAGGGATCCTAAAGGGGGAGGTTCCTGCTTCTTTAAATAAGCTGACATGAGTTTCTTTTTATAGGTGGACTTACCAAGAATTTTTCAGCCGCTACCGTGTCCTAATGAAGCAAAAAGATGTGCTAAGTGAGAGAAAACAAACATGCAAGAATGTTTTAGAGAAACTGATAAAGGTAAGAAAGCTTTTTCACTTACCTTTATCGGAACAGATGTTTGCCAAAGGCCTTGTGATTGTAACCTGTGAATGTCCTAGGAATATCCATATACTACTAATCCGGGTTATTCAGGGGTGGAAAGGTGGAGAGGCACACTGTCTTGGAGGTCAAGGCTCCCTATCTTTACGATGGAAGGACTAGTAAAGATGATGGTCCAGTATCAAGATACAGGATGGTGAGGCCTGGACCCAGACTTGAGACACATTCTTTTTATTTATTTATTTATTTTGCGGTACGCGGACCTCTCACTGTTGTGGCCTCTCCCGTTGCGGAGCACAGGCTCTGGACGCGCAGGCTCAGTGACCATGGCTCACGGGCCCAGCCGCTCCACGGCATGTGGGGTCTTCCCGGACCGGAACACAAACCTGTGTCCCCTGCATCGGCAGGCGGACTCTCAACCACTGCGCCACCAGGGAAGCCCCCAAGTACTAAATTTTTATTGAAAATTACTTATGACAGACACCAGGCCAGATGCTGTGTGATTAAGAAAAATAAGTCTTGTCCTCAGGTGACATAGTGTGTCTTGGAAATTAATGCATTTTAAAGATAAGTATAATATACCTTAGTGTCTGTCAAATGCTGAGTGAGTGAGACAAGAAATCAACGGAAGACAAAGCCACATCTGCTGTGGGAAGGAGGAACTATTTCATGGAAGACATGTATTTTGAGTCAGGCCCTGAAGAGTGGGTAAGATTGTATAAAGTGGAAGGAGACTATCCTAATAGGGAGCAAGGAGCAGAAAAGCATAGTTTTCTCAAAAAGCAGTTAGAGTCGGATTTTTGTTTTTGCTTTTGCAGTAAAAAAAAATGGTGCATGGGACAGTAGGGAATTGGTTAGGAAATGTGGGTTGGTGTTTGAAGAGACTTGCATACCAAGCTAAGGCGTTCACAGACTTTAGAATGCACCAGAGTCACCTTCAGGGCTTGTTAAACTTCAGAGTGCTGGGCCCCACCCCTAGAACATCTGATTTGGTAGGTCTGGGACGTGTCCAATAATGTGCATTTCTAACAAGTTCCCAGGTGATGCCGATGCTGGTTTGAGGACTACATTTTGATAACCACTGATGTAGGTTGTAGAGAATTTAAGACTCATGAGATGCTGTTTAAAGAATATTTTCACTTATTTGACACTAGGTTGGATGGATTACCTCACTTTGAAGTAATTAGTCATAATTATTAGCTATTAACTAGATGTAATATCTCTTCTTTGGTGATAATAACTTTATTTTTCTTGAAAGCACTTAGGCCACTTTCCTGGTAATGTGTAAAAGAATCTGATACATTTTGAATCTGGCCTAAGTCCTTTCTAGGGAATGGAGAGCAGAAAGTAGGGAAAGTCTCCTCCCCCAGACTGCTCCCCCCTGCGCTTGGGGCCACAAGGTAAAGGAGTGTAGGCTTGGGGGCGAGGGAGAGAGAGCTGAGATGAAATGGGGCAGGGAGAAGGAGACAGGGAGAGGGAACCACTTTCTAGCTCTTCCAGCTAGCCTCCTTTGCAAACTTTATTGATTTAAACTGAAACAGTTTTAGATATATGTGGAGATTTCTGATTTTCTGTTTTCATGTACAAGATAGGAAATATTTGCTTACAGTGAAAAGTGATTTTTCTCTGTTTTCACTTAGAATTTCAGATCACAGTATTGATTATTATAAATAAATTCTACTCTTTTGATATAAGATGGTTAATAACTTGCATGCTTCTAGATAAGCTGGATCGGAATATAATAGACCAAAAATAGCATGCATATATATCTGTGTTTACTGCTCAGCTTTGTTTATACTCAGAAGTCAATGAGCATTATAAATGATTACATGTTTGTAAGAGGAGTTTTGAAATCTGTAGGAAGATTTACTGTTGATAAAACCAAGAGATAACTGTTGAGAAACTTAACTCTTAACATGAATATGCAAGATTTTTTATCTTTTAGTTTTTATTTTGTGTGCATTACTTCCTGCCTTTTTCTTCATATTGGTGTTTTTGTCCCTTCAGCTTTCTCATGGAACACACAGCCCGATGTAATTCTTACAGCCTGGGTCAGTCAGAGGGAGTGTCAGCATCTCCATTTCCTTGAGATATTTAAAATACAGACAAGCAAATAGTAGCTGCCTATAACCCACAACCAAGTTTTGGGCCTCAGATAATAATTCCAGGTAGAATAATTCTGGAAAATAACTCTTAACCTGCAGTTTTCCTTAAAGTCCCTTCTATTTGCTCCACTTGCATAGGATCAAAAAGCTGGCTCCATTAGTTAATTGTGATGTAGCCCAAGTTTTAGCTAATAGTTTTATCCCTTTACTGATTCTGCTTTTAGACATATATTTTCTCTTTAAAATTCATTTATCTAGTCATCATTTCTACTTCTGAGTATACAGTTTCTTCCAAAAATAGGACAAGGACAAATACCAGTTTGGGAAGACAAAGATCTTTTTCCGTGCCGGTCAAGTGGCCTATCTGGAAAAATTGAGGGCAGACAAATTGAGGGCTGCCTGCATCCGGATCCAGAAGACGATCCGAGGGTGGCTGCTGCGGAAGAAGTTCCTGCGCATGCGCAAGGCTGCCATCACTGTGCAGAGATACGTGCGAGGCCACCAGGCCCGATGGTAGGTCTCCTGGCAGCATGTCCACTCTGGCTCATGGGCAGCGAAGATTGGCGGGCTCATCTGATTGATTGTCCAAACTAGGACAGTTTTGAGTGGTCACCCTACCTGAGAAGACAGCACCTTACCTCTTCTTAGGTCCAAGGAATTAACTCATAAGACAGTTAGATAGAATACAATTTCACTCACCTTTGTGAATGATTCAGATTGAACCTCAAAAAAATAATTACAAATTACTGCCTACTCATGTCCTCAGTATTTATTTTTTATACATTTATATGGGCTTGAAGAAATCATCTGTAAATTAGAACAGTCATGAATATAACTAGTTAATAATGACTCTGTTTAGGAGTTTGGGGGAGCAGTTAGCTGAGAAGGTGTAGAAGAGAGTTAGTTACACTTACGTGTGATTACATATTAGGATAATTTTAATTTAGAGATATCAAAAGACATGAATTAAGGGTAAAGAACTTGTGCCCAAATGGATAGATTAAGGAAAAACATCGTGCATTAGCAATGGATAGAGCTAAGAAGGCTGGGTGATAAATAAGCACAGGATTACTGTGTAAGCTCGTCTGTAAAGGGGACATAGCCTGGGGTAATGAGCACAGTCCTAGAAGGAATAAGCCTTTATGACCTTCGCATTCTGTATTGTAAAATCAAGTAATATGGGACATCCCACTTTTCAGGGTTAGGTAAGTCTCAAATGAGATAATGGATGCACAGATATTTGGGGGATCATCAAATAACTATACAAATATAAGAAATATAAATGTTGATTTAACGTGTATGTTATTAGAATAATACAATGGAGGTGCTACTTATTCTGCCAAAGGTACTGGTGCTTTCAGCCTCTACAAAATGTATTCATGGGGTTTTCTGATTACTGACTACGCACCACTCTTTCTCTGGCCAGTTATGCTAAGTTCCTGCGCAGAACCAAGGCAGCAACCATCATTCAGAAGTACTGGCGCATGTATGTAATCCGCCGGAGGTACAAGATCTGGCGGACTGCCACGATCGTCCTTCAGTCTTACCTTCGAGGCTACTTGGCCAGAAATAGGTATCGCAAGGTGAGGCCTTGTTTTCAACTTTGTTTGTTCATTCCATTAATGTTAATCAAATTCCACGTCTGTACAAAGTGCCACAGGGGCTCCTATGGATGTAGGAGTCATATGGAGACAACCAACAATTGAAATACATTTTTAAATATTAAATAAGCCACATATATTTATTAACATGATGTTGAAAAAGAAAATTTACTTTTTTCTTCCCCTGTCTGTAATTTGAAAAAAAAGTGAGTATATTAGTTTCCTGTGGCTGCTGTCATAAATTACCACCAACTTGGTAGCTTAAAACAACAGAAGTTTATTTTCTCACAGTTCTGGAGGCAAGAACTGTGAAATTAAGGTGTCAGCAGGGCTGCTCTCCCTCCAGAAGCTATGGGGGAGAACCCATTCCCTGCTTCTTCTAGTGCTGGTGGCCACCAGTATTCCTAATAATTGTGGCCATATCACTCCAGTCTCTGATTCCATCTTCACATCATCTTCTCTCTGTGTCTAACTTCACTTCTTTTGTCTGTCTCTTATGAGAACACTTGTGATGGATTTAGGACCCACCCAGATAATCCAGGATAATCTCTCCATCTAGAGATCCTTATCTTAATCATATCTGCAAAGGCCCTTTTCCCAAATAAGGTAATATTTACAGATTCTTAGTATTGGGGGCCTTTATTCAGCTGACTATGGTGAGCTTTGAATAGGTAAAAATATTGGATAGACCAAAAAGTTCGTTCGGGTTTTTCTGTAACATCTTACAGAAAACCCAAACGAATTTTTTTTTTTTTTTTTTTTTTTTTTGCGGTACGTGGGCCTCTCACTGCTGTGGCCTCTCCCGTTGTGGAGCGCAGGCTCCGGATGCGCAGGCTCAGCGGCCATGGCCCACGGGCCCAGCTGCTCCACGGCATGTGGGATCCTCCCGGACCGGGGCACGAACCCGCGTCCCCCGCATCGGCAGGCGGACTCCCAAGCACTGCGCCACCAGGGAAGCCCCGAACGAACTTTTTGGCCGACCCAATATATGGCAGATGAACAGGTTAAGAATGAAACAACCTTGGAACAATTTACCATGGTAAAAATGAAATCAAATATAACATCGATGTGGTCAAAGTTGTATTGACTGGAGTATTATGCTCTAGAAATTTTTGACAAATAATCTTTATGTCTAGCAATAATCATCATGGCTATAGATAGTGGATCACCAGATTAGTCTTAGTCCTCACCTCTAACAATATATGATCTAGTCGATGAAAGTTTTTCCTCTTTCATTTTGGCAAGGTTTTGAGTCTGTTCTTTAGAATATAGCCCTAATAAGCCAAAAGTACAGTCTGGATCTTGGAGCTCTCTGGGCATCACTGTTAGTAGAGTGATGTGAAGGACATTTCTCTAATCACAGGCAGTGATTATGTGGGCGTGCCCTAGGCCCTATTCATGTATTTATTTTATTTTCTTATTTTGAATTAATTTTATATAACAAAGAAAAATGGAACGCTAATGAGGTTTGAATGAGCATATTTAATAGCTGTGTTTTGAAGAAAATTTGAAGACTTAGCTACTCCAGGTCTTTCTGCCCACGCCTGGTTTATAGTCAGATGTTCTTTCTCTTCAAGCATGAGCTTTCAAGGGAGGGAAAAGCCTTATTAAACTTGACCTTTTAGATATACCAAACCAGTTACCCTCCTGTTTTCCTCACTACTCTCCTCAGGAACATCTGAACTGGCATGTGAGGCCTTTGGTTTAGCAGTAGCAGTCTCTAGCTAGCTTAGCTCCCAGTGTGACTGGACATAGTAGGGGAGGCAGGTTAGAGACAGGCTCGTGTGTAGGCCAGTAGTACCCCCTTAGTGATCCTTCTAGCTGTGATTCCAATCCAAGCTTCCCCCAAGCTTTGGGGGTCTTAAAGTGAGAGCAAGTGTTATTTAATGTCTCTGACTCACCGATGGAAATGAGATTGAGAATGGAAGCTCTAATTATATACTGTTTCCATTTGACTGAAATTAGAGAAATGGACCAGTATCTGAAGTTACATGGGGAGAAGGAAATGGAACAGGAATATTGGCATTAATACCTTTGCCACTGTGTGCTGCTTGAGTTTTAAAGTCTGAAAGCCTTCATTTTGCCATCACTGAGTCTTATCCAGTTTGTCACTAGTCATCCAGATAAGATAGGTGGCTCCCTTGGGATTGTGTTGTTGAGTGAGAGCTCAGGATGCCCTGCCTCACTGCGGCATGATGCACGGTGACTGCACTTAGTGGGAACTGAAGGCTGCCTTAGCATTAGGAAGACATCCCAAAGGGACAGCCTTGAGTTGGCTGAAGATACTATGAAGGTCTCCTAAACACCTATGTTTATTTTGTATTTGTTGGCTTTAAACACAACGACTTATTTCTTAATTGTATCCTCTAGCATGGCATATGTTTTTCATGGTTTTTCTCAGCTACATAACCTAAAAATAGGAACTGTTCTTTTAATGATCTTACTAAACTGCTACCTATCTGAATAGATTGTTTCAGAGATTTTTTACATTTAAAAAGTTTCATAAAAGATACATTGTTTCCATTTATAATAATCACTAATAAGTACTTAATCAAGTGCATACATTTAAACATTTATATCACACAAGACTTATTTTGTAATATCGTAGACTTGAAAGGACATCAAAGTTTTGCTAGTTTGCTAGTTCAACCGTTCTTAAAATTTAAGAACTTCTTCCCCATCATTCCTGGAAACTGTTTACACAATCTCTGCTTGATGGTCATTAGTGACAAGAAATTCATCTCATAAGGCAATCTTATTTTTTAAATTTTATTTTTATTATTATTTTTTTTTTTTGGCTACATTGGGTCTTCATTGCTGCCTGAGGGCTTTCTCTAGTTGCAGCGAGCGGGAGCTACTCTTCGTTGTGGTGCACGGGCTCTAGGCAAGTGGGCTGCAGTAGTTGTGGGACGCGGGCTCAGTACTTGCAGCGCGTGGGCTTCAGGGCACACAGGCTTCAGTAGTTATGGCCTGAGGGCTCTAGAGCACAGGCTCAGTAGTTGTGGCACACAGGCTTAGATGCTCCATGGCGTGTGGGATCTTCCCAGAGCAGAAATCAAACCCGTGTCCCCCTCATTGGCAGGCGGATTCTTAGCCACTGTGCCACCAGGGAAATGCAAGGCAATCTTATTGTTATAAGTTGTTTATAAGTTTAGGGCAATATCTTTTTTTTTAAGATAATACAATATAAAATTAAGATTTGTTTACTTCACTTTATCTTCTTTTTAGCTTTCCTTTTAAAGTTCTCTCCCTACTACCTTTGAATCCCATAAATGGATTTGTGCTGCATTTATAATAGCAATGGGAAATCCTCACTAGAATGGTATTCCTCAAATATGGCAAACAAGAGTGTCATTTTTTTGTTGCTGGGGAAAAAAATCAATAAATCAGTAATAAACTTTGCAGTACTCCAAGTGTCGTCTTCTACAGCCTGCTTACTGGCCATACCCCATGTCCTCAAGCAGAGACCTAATGCACAGTGACATGGTATCAGCAGTAAGGGTAGTGGGTAAATCTCTTATTTTACTAGCACGTAGTTCACAGGGTACCAAGTTCTGCTTATTTTCTAAAGGATCACCTGTTGCTTATAGAAATCATATAGCAATAAGAAACCTAATGCATTTTTTCTTTCTTTGTAGACTAGTTTTCTATTTAGTAATCTGGTACCTTTTATTTAGACAGCTTCTATCTGTACACTCCATTTATCATCATACATATACATGTAATCATACATATGACATGTGGATATAATACATATTTTTATATATGTCTCTCAAATTTCCTCTTTTTTTATAAAATGAGTTGAGTTTTTTAAAAATTTACCTTTATTTTATTTATTTATTTTTGGCTGTGTTGGGTCTTCGTTGCTGCATGCAGGCTTTCTCTAGTTGCGGCGAGCGGGGGCTACTCTTTGTTGCGGTCCGCAGACTTCTCATTGCAGTGGCTTCTCTCGTTGCAGAGCACGGGCTCTAGGCGCGCGCGCTTCAGTATTTGTGGCTCACAGGCTTAGTTGCTCTGCAGCATGTGGTATCTTCCCAGACCAGGGATCAAACCTGTGTCCCCCACATTGGCAGGCAGATTCTTATCCACTGCGCCACCAGGGAAGCCCTCAAATTACCTTTTAAAGACTACATTTCAATCACCTTTTAAAATAATTTTGTGCTTCCATATATTTGTGATAAATACAATCCACATAATACATTGTTGCTTCAACTTTTATGTCTTTCCCTTTAGGTAATGTGTGGGTTCTCAGCCTGACATCCATAGGTTGATAGAGTTGAGTATTGAGTCTAGTCCAGGGTCTGACGTTACTTGCACTTACCCTCTTCTGCAGATACTCCGTGAGCACAAAGCAGTCATCATTCAGAAGTGGGTCCGGGGCTGGCTGGCTCGCACCTACTACAAGAGGAGTACGCACGCCATCATCTACCTTCAGTGCTGCTTCCGGCGGATGATGGCCAAGCGCGAGCTGAAGAAGCTCAAGATCGAGGCCCGCTCCGTGGAGCGCTATAAGAAGCTCCACATTGGCATGGAGAACAAGATCATGCAGCTGCAGCGCAAAGTTGACGAACAGGTGTGTTTTAAACAGGAGTCCTGAAAGTGCAGCATGCCTAACAAAATCCACTGGGGTCATCTTCAGCATTGTCCCCTCTTGACTTTACCTTTCAGTCTTCGCAAAAAAAGTAAAATAATAATGGCATTAATGAATGTGGAAATAGTGACAAGCTCATAGGTAAGATTATAATTGTAAGGACCAAGGCAGGAAATTATTTTCGAGAACACAGACAGGTTTACTAGCACTCCAAACAGTTAGGACCGAGAGTCATATTGTACTTTATATTTTACAAAGCTCTTTCATCATTATCATTCATTTGTGTATAGTGTATTGTTCCTTTTACAGATGAGTTGTTTAGCATTGAGGTGGCAAAAGAAGCAGGAAAATGTCCATGCTTCTGAGAAATCTGCAGTCTGTTTGCAGAGATAAAAGTTTGATTTCTTAGAGATAGTTACCAAGTAATATTTTAGCACATGCAAATGATATAAAGGTAGTTAGTAATACATAAATACTAAGGATGACAAAGAAAAACAGACAAGAGAATGAAATAGGATTCATCAGAAAGGTTTTCTGAGTGGGAAGAGGAGTTTCCAGATGGTAAACAAAGGGATTTGTAAGAAACTTGTGATTTTTGAGGCCATTTTATCATTCTTATGCATCACTAGCCGGCACGTGGCTTTCAGTAGCACACTGATTTGTTTTCAAAAGCAAGTATAGATTTTCCTATTCCTGGATTAAGAATCAAGAAAGAGAATTTACTGTGGGAACTCACCTTGTGACTATGAGAAAATCACATCTATGTTGCTCATCATGTAAAACAAATAATTGTGCCCATTCTCTCTTTGTATCACTAAGAGGGTGCTGATGGTGTTATTTTAAATATTGTCATTAGTAATTTTGGTTAGATACTATATCAGCACTATGATGATATAGCATGAATACGATGAATAGGCATGGTTTTCTCACTAAATGCATTTGTGGTGTGTATATTTACTTTTTGTCACTTATGTGTGTGTTTAAAGAACAAAGACTACAAATGCCTCATGGAGAAACTGACCAATCTGGAAGGAATATACAACTCTGAGACCGAGAAACTACGAAGTGACTTAGAACGTCTTCAACTAAGTGAGGAAGAAGCTAAGATTGCTACTGGACGTGTCCTCAGTCTGCAGGAAGAAATTGCCAAGCTCCGGAAAGACCTGGAACAAACTCAGTGTGAGAAAAAATCCATTGAAGAGTGTGCTGATAGATACAAACAAGAAACTGAGCAGGTAGGAGCTAATGTTCATATCCCCGTCTACTCCTTCCACAAAGGAGTTGTGCTGTCATCTTGACCCGGCCCTTGTGGCTCAATATTGGTTTCAATCGAAGGTAAACAGACATTTCAGTTGGTTTACTGTTCATTATTAGTGTTTCCCCCAAGCAGCTGTTCCATATGCTGGATGAGTACCTATAGGTCTTTTAGTAAAACCTTTTACTCTCCTAAGAACAGAGGCAAAGCAGTGTTATAAGAAGAGAAGTGATGGCCAAGAACCTACTATACACCCTTTTTCTTTGAATGAATAGATCTGTGTGGAGTGTAGACTCTTTTTTCTTCAGCAGGTTAAAGGTGATTAAGAAGTAAATCACAATGAACTGTCAGTAGCTGATAGTAGGGATCTTTATGCAAACCTGCATTAAGACTGTTTTGAGAAGTCCAACAGGAAAAAATCCAAATGTCTGCACACTGATCGTAGCCAAGAGCTGCTATGCAGATAGAACAACAATGAAAATGCTTACAGATTGACCAGTGCTTCCACACTACAAATTTGTATTAACTTATATCAAAACTTTATTAAATACAGAAAACACTAAGGTTCTCAAGCAGTAATGAGATGTATTGGTTAAACAAAGTAAAGATACCTCAACATAAGGCTTACTGGAAAAAAGTAATAGGTTTTCAGAGATTCCACTAGTATTACCATCTTTAAATGAAAACAGAGTTGACTGATGGCTGTAACTATGGCAAAAATCCCAATATGCTTTTTCCTTACTGACTTCTGAACCTTAACAGCAGCTTATACAGTAAGAACCTCGAAGGAGCTTAGACACAATTCAGGTAGGATAGTGTAGCTAATAAAGTTGCAATCCTTCCATGGTATTCAGGGTCCTGATAAAATAATCCCTTCTATATCTATAGCAGATCTGGGCTCTGATCTGGAAACAGCAGTGCTATTAATATGTTACTTTGACATAGCAAGCTTGTTCTCTCAGAATTCAAATATGTATCCAATGGGATACTGTTGAGGTTTAAGATCTCTCTTTCTTGTGCTCTCTCTCTCTTTTTTTCCCCATTTCCTGAGTCCCTGGAAGCTTTCCAAATTCCTCCGAAACTATAGAGAATTAAGCTTGGTAGGAGTATTCTCGTTTCCTTTTCAAAGTCAAGTTCATAGCTTTCTCGTCTGATAGAATAGTATACCTGAACATATTCAGATTTCTCCTTTCGTTTTATTATCTGCTGCCTTCACAAGGATAACTGTAGGCACTACCATTAATTCTTTTAGATGGAGTGTGATAATGAGGAAGAATGAAAAAATTTCCCTGTGAGAGCTAGCTTTGTGGTCTGGAAAGCTACATTGCCAGTTAGCCTGACCAAGGAGCCTAGAAGGTCCAGCAGAACTGTGGTTCTTAACCAGGAGTGTATTTCAGAATATGCTGGAGAGTTTTTAAAAAGATACCTGCCCAAGCTCTGGGAGTGTGGACCAGGCACATGTATTTTGAAAAAGCACCACAGGTGATTGGTTGCATACTCTGACAAAGAGCAGCCTCTCTCAAGAGCACATAGAGAACTCAACCTTTCTACTGAGAGCAGACGTTAAGACCTTATCGGCACAGAGGGAAGACACTGGACCATCAGAAGGAACACCTTCTGGCCTGACTTGTGCAGTGGCACAGTGCTGTAATCTCAGTTCCCTGTTCTTCAGGGATCCTTAGTCAGAGAGCCTGCTTTCTCTGTCTCTGAACTCCTAAACTTTCTCTTTATTAGTAAAGCTGTTGCTTTAAGAGTGCCTTGAACTTATGCTTAGAGAAAGGAATTCAAATTTCACTTATAACAAGCACACATTCTATTCCAAAGGTGAAATGTATAAATTATGAACTTAGCAAAGTTTCCTTTGGTTTTGATTTTTGCTTCCTGAGAATCCTTATCCAACCAGGAAATAGAAAGTTAAAGGTCAATATTTTTTTATTGTGGTAAAATATGCTTATATGTAACATAAAATTTACCATTTTAATCGTTTTAAGTGTACAGTTCTGTGGCATTAAGTGTATTCACAGTGTTGTAAGGTCAATGCTTAAATGTGGAATAAAAGTTTACAACCTTGCAAAACTCTTGAAAGGAGATGAAAATGAAATTCTCTTTCTCAAGACAGAGAGCAGGGAGCTTCGGAAGGTCTTCAGTGAATTTCCAAAACCAAAATGACTTTCATATTTTTCTTAACCTCTGTAATCTCTCTGCTTGAATCATGGGTACACATAAACGTTGCATTAGGTTGTTGGTGTGAAAAGGCATTATCATTGCTTCAAGCGCAAATGCTTACTAGGTGCCAGGCAATTGCTAAATGCTCAAGGTACAAAGTAAAACAATAACAGCAAGTCATTTTTGTCCTCCAAGAATTTCTAGTCAATCAGGGAAGTAAAAGTAAATCATTTATAAGGGCTATAAAGAGGCATATTCAGGGTCCTGTAGTAGCCCAAAGGAGAGACATATAATTGGAGGGAGTTTCTGGGAAAGCTTTCTGGAAGGTAGTGCTAAAAACAAGTTTGAAGGATGACCAAATATAACTCGGCAAAGAAGTGAGGCAGTGAGATGTGGAAGTAAGGCGTGCCTGCCGGTGACTGCTGTATGTATGGTCTTTGTATTCAGTATCCGGCTGCCTCTGTCTGTGGCAGCTGTCTCAGTTTATTGTTTCATTTTATAGTTGGTATCAAATCTGAAGGAAGAAAATACTTTGCTGAAGCAGGAAAAAGAGGCACTCAATCACCTTATCGTGGAGCAGGCTAAGGAGATGACAGGTAAGCCTCATGTGGGCCCAACCTACTGCACTCCAACCAACCTCAGACCAAAGGTTTATAAGTTACAACTTTGCTTAGACTGTCATCAGTAAATTTGCAGAGTTCTGGAGGCAGACACTCTAAATATTTGGTTGAATTAGTTGGTGAACTTGTAAATCTGGTCTCCCTATGTACAAATATCAATTCGTATTAGTCAGTATCATGTGACTTTTAAAAAAATTGTTCTATATGTATGATTTATGGCTTATAGGAGTCCTGTTGTTTTAGGACCAATTCTTGAGCTAATATGTATATGTATATGAGTATATGCATCTGTATATATTATTTATTTTGCTAAACCAATGGATATTATTTTCCTAAGATCAACCACTTTTTGCCACCTTAAGAAAAAAAGACACTAGATATGGACATTTATTTCATTTGCTGTTTGTAAGATAAATTAAAATGGTGATAATTTACAAGGAATCCACATGTACATAAACATGAGCTAAGAAAATATATATCTAAACTACAATTATTGGTGATAGAAATAGAAAGGAAGAGATTTGATTAGAGTGAAAATATATTATATGAAAAGAATCATATATCATATATCATCATTTTGATGTGGTATTTAAAAAAGGAGTAAAAATTTTCTAAAGTTTCTGAAAATTTTCTAAAGTTTTGAGATGAGTTATCAAAACAATAATGTGTTATTAGTAATGAGGAAATTGAGGGGAACAATCTCTGTTTATGAGGCAAATTAACGAGGTCAGTTGTTTGAGTATTAAAATTTGGATGTCAGCTGGGGCCTCCAGATAGAGATGATGTGAAAGCAAATTGAAATGAAAGAGAGCCTTCTGTGGTTTTCCCCATACTGCCCCATTCCTCCCCATTAAAGGGAATACTATATAGAAAAGAGAAGAAAATCTGGAATTAAGCCTTATAGGATAACCATAAATAAGGGATAAGGTGAAGAAAAGGAGCCAGAAAAGAAAATTAAGAGGGAAGGAGAAAAGTCATTGAAAACATGGAAAAAAGGAGGCTAGGATGCAGAATGCAGTGGAAAAATCCAGAATGATGAGAATTCTTGAAGGAAAATAGAAAATGTTATTTGATACTGAAAGATAAGAACAAAGACAATAACAGTGGATTTGTCTAAGGAAAATTTGTTGATAGCCTTGGGCAGCTTCCACAAACTTGTGAGAATAAAAAGCAATTTACAGAACGTTATAGAGAGAAGTTCTTTCATTCATTTATTTACAAATTATTAAAGCCCTAGGGTAGGGAAACACTGTATTGGACACCAGGGAGGCAGTTGTAAGAAGACATTTGGCAGCCCTTGCCCTCATGGAGCTGACAGAGAAAGAAATGGTGATGCAATAGAAGCAGGCAGGGCAGATTAAGATATAGCCACAAAATATGAGGGTAAAGTGGGCCATAATGGTAGGAAGCTTAATGTTTATAAATGTGACTGGGTCAGCTCATTGAGATAAAACATGCAGCTGAGATTTAAGGCTTTTTTACTGCGCTTGATTTGCAATCAAGGGCTAATCTCCGACCTCCAGATGATGTCCTATCTAAGTGCCAGCCCCTGGCAACAGAGAGAGTAGAGTGAGGTGAGTAAATGGAAAGGTCAGGTCCCCCAGCAGCACATAGGAGTGGTAACAACAGAGGACCAGGTGTGGGGATCTTACCTGATTAGAGTCGAGGGAGTAATAGGACAACAAGGGAGCTCACAGCGTTGGGAAATTGTAAGACAGAACCTGGGGACTGAGATGAGTGGAGACACTCTGTAGAGCAGTACAGCTGGGTTCACTGAGAAGTCGCCGTTCCCCCAGAGGGTTGAGGAATGTCTCTGACTTTTGGGACAAAAGAATTTTATGAATAGCCTGAAACAGAATAATAAAAAAATGTATACTCTAGTTACTAGATGATGGCTAGTGGAAGTTTATGAAGGATGTGCTGTAACCAATGAATGAACTAGTTCTGTTCATGGAACAATGCAATAGATGACGGTTGTTGTTATTAATAAATTATTCTTTGGTCATGGTATTTTCTCTTTCCCTACCTCCACTAAGATACTCTTCATAGATCATAGTGGTGCTAAAAGTAGAACCCCTCCCAAAGAAACTGGAAGTCAGTGTCCATCTTTGTATTCTTGCATTCTGTGGAGCCATCTTTGGTATGCTTTTCCCTCTCCTTTCTTTCAGAGACGATGGAAAAGAAGTTAATAGAAGAAACAAAACAACTGGAACTCGATCTTAATGATGAAAGGCTGAGATATCAGAACCTTCTGAATGAGTTCAGTCGCTTGGAAGAACGATATGATGACCTCAAGGAAGAGATGACTTTGATGATTGTGAGTCAAATACTTTTGATTTTTTTTATATATAAAAATTTGAGGGCTTCCCTGGTGGTGCACTGGTTGAGAGTCCGCCTGCTGATGCAGGGGACACAGGTTCGTGCCCCGGTCCGGGAAGATCCCACATGCCGCGGAGTGGCTAGGCCCGTGAGCCATGGCCGCTGAGCCTGTGCTCCGCAACGGGAGAGGCCACAACAGTGAGAGGCCCATGTACCGCAAAAAAAAAAAAAAAAAAAAAAAAATTGAAACATATGCAAAACTAGATAGAAAAGTAGAATGAACCCCCCTGTACTCCATGTACCCATCACTCAATCCAAAATGGTCAACACGTTTCTATCCCCCATTCTACCCTCCATCCCACTCCATCCAGTGGATTGGATTGTTTTAAAGCGCATCCCAGAAATCATATCACTTTTTTCATAAATATTTTGTAAAGTCAAACACTTTGAAGACTGGATTATAAGATAGTATAAAGTCAGTGTAGGTGGACTTTGTTTTATGTGTTGAATGACTTAAAATAAAATTTGCTTATAAAGCAAATATTTATATAACCAAGTATTATATAGTTTTTGTAGTTTCAAAGATATAGTCCTAGAAAAAGAAAATTCAGCCTCTATTTGTAATAAATTGTCTTATCTATTTCAAGGACTCTTCTGCATCTGCCAAAGTACATTTTGAACTTTTAATAGTTCTGCGCACCCTCCCTGTTCTACTTATCCTGCTATCAGGAAACAAAGAGTTCCCTAGCAATCTTGTTCCTACAGCTATCGGCCTTAAACGTAACCTAATGGCACAGATGGCCAGAAATGCTCTGAAATATCTGTTATAAAACACAAGGTAATTTGGAGGGGAGTGGCCAAGATGGCAGAGTAGGAAGACCCTGAGCTCACTTCCTCCCACAGGCACGCCAAGATTATAACTATTTACAGAGCAGCTGTATATAAGAATGACCTGAAGACTAGCAGAAACTATTTTATGAAACTAAAGATATAAAAGGGAACCTCAACAAGATGGGTAGGAGGTGTGGAGACACGTATAGTCAAGACCCACACCCCATGTAAATGACCCACAAACAGGAAGATAAACACAATTGGAGAGGTTCTCCCCAAGGCACAGGGGTCTGAGCCCCACATCGGGCTCCCCAGCCTGGGGTTCCTGCACCAGGAAGACAAGTCCCCAGGCATCTGGACTTGAAGGCAGTGGGGCTTGTGTACAAGAGAGCCACAGGGCTGTGGGAAACAGAGACTCCACTCTTAAAGGGCATATACAAAATCTCACATGTCCAAGACCCAGTGCAGAAGCAATAATTTGAAAGGAGCCTGGTTCAGACCCACTTGCTAACCTTGGAGAGCCTTCCAGAGGGCATGAGGCCACTGGAGCTCACCCTGGGGACATAGACATTGGCTGCAGGCATTTTGGGGAGCTCCAACCATGAGGACACTGCTGCAGACAAGTTTCATTTTGGAGTCCTCCCTCTAGCCTATTAGGGCCAGAGGTTTACCTGCTCACAAGTGAGCTGGCATCCAGCCATCCTGGTCACTGACCCATCCATCAGTAACCTGGGACCAGCCTTGAGACACCCCCCAGGCTATGCAGCCTCTGCCACACCAGCACCCAAAGCCACCACCAGCCGGCTGGCAGTTTTTGCACTAGGTAGGACCTGGAAGCCAAGCAGGCCGAGGGCCATCCCAATGTACCAGTGCATCCAAGCAGTGATCCCCACCACAGCAGAAGGGACCATGCAGCCCACATAGGGGCACCCACAGAGCATATAGATCTTGTGACTAAAAGGATGGGCTGCTGGGGCCCATAGGATGTCTCCTTCATAAGGCCACTTCTCCAAGACTGGGAATCCTAAACAACCTACCTAATGCACAGAAATAAACACAAACAGTAAGCAACACGAGTAGGTAGAGGAATATATTCCAAACAAAGGAACAAGACAAAACCCCAGAAGAAGAACTAAACGAAGTGGCGATAAGCAATCTACCCAATAAAGAGTTCAAGGTAATGATCATAAAGGTGTTCAGTGCACTCGGGAAAAGAACGAATGAACATGGTGATAAGTTTAACAAAGAGAAAATATAAAGAACCAAACAGAATTAAGGAATACAACAACTGAAATTTAAAAATACACTAGAAGGAATCAACAGTAGGTTAGATGATACAGAGGAATGGATTGGTGAACGGCAAGACAGAGGAGTAGAAATCAACAATTCAGAACAGCTAAGAGAAAAAAGAATTTTAAAAAATGAGGATAGTTTGAGAGAGGCCTCTGGGACAACATTAAGCATAATAACATTCTCATAGGGGTCCCAGAAGGGGAAGAGAGAGAAAGGGGCAGAGAAGTTATTTGAAGAAATAATAGCTGAAAACTTCGCTAACCCGGGAAAGAAAACAGACATCCAGGTTCAGGAAGCACAGAGAGTCCCAAACAAGGTCAACCTAAAGAGGTCAACACCAAGACACATTATAATTTAAATGGTAAAAATTAAAGATAAAGAGAGAATCTTAAAAGCAGCAAGAGAAAAGCAACTAATTACATAGAAAGAATTTCCTTGAGACCGTAAGCTGACTTTTCAGCAGAAACTTTGTAGAACAGAAGGGAGTGGCATGATATATTCAAAGTGATAAAAGGAAAAAAACCTACAACCAAGAATACTCTACCCAGCAAAGCTATCATTCCAATTTGAAGGGAAGATAAAAAGATAAAACAAGCAAAAGCTAAAGAATTCAGGACCACTAAACCTTTTAACAAGAAATGTTAAAAGGACTTCTTTAGGCAGGAGAGAAAAGGCCACAACTAGAAAGGGAAACTCTCACTGATAAAGGTAAACATACAGTTTTGGTAGTAGATCAATCACATATAAATCTAGTAGGAAGGCTGAAAGACAAAAAAGTAGTAAAATAACCTATATCCACAGTATGTAGTTAAGGGATACACAAAAAAAAAAGATGTAAAATATGATGACAAAAACACTAGTCATGGGGAGGGGACTGAGAATGCATGGTTGTTAAAATGCGTTTGAACTTGAGATCATCATATTTAAATAATTAAATATATTTGTATATGTATATATGTGTGATTGAACCTCATTTATTGTTGTTTTTATGAACTTCATTGTAACCACAAACATAGATACACACACACACACACACACAAAAAGAAAGTAATCCAAATATAACACTAAAGAAAGTCATCAAATCACAAGGGAAGAAAGCAAAAGAAGAAAGGAACAAAAAAGAACTACAACAACCAGAAAACAACTAACAAAATGGCAGTAAGTACATACCTATCAATAATTACTTTCAATGTAAATGGACTAAGTGCTCTAATCAAAAGACATAGAGTGGCAGAATGGATAATAGGAACAAGACAAATACACACACACACACACACACACACACACACACACCTGTGAGAGACTTCAGTTCTAAAGACACTCAGACTGAGAGTGAGGGGATGGAAAAATGTATTCCATGGAAATGGAAACACAGCTGGGGTAGCAATAGTCAGACAAAATAGACTTTAAGACAAACACTATAACAAGAGACAAAAAAGGACATTACATAATGACAAAGGGATCAATCCAACAAGAAAATATAACAGTTGTAAACATATGTTCACCCAACATAGGAGCACCTGAATACATACAGCAAATATTAACAAACATAAAGGAAGAGATTGACAGTGACACAATAATAGTAGGGGACTTTAACACCCCACTTATATCAAAGGACAGATCATCCAGAAGATTGAAATCATATCAAGCATCTTTTTCCACCACAATGCCGTGAGACTAGAAATCAACTACAAGAAAAAAAACTTGAAAAAGCAAACACATGGAGGCTAAGCAAACCACTACTAAACAGCAAATAGGTCACTGAAGAAACCAAAGAAGAAATTTTTAAAATAGCCGGAGACAAATGAAAGTGGAAACAAAATGATTAAAATCTATGGACTGCAGCAAAAACAGTTCTAAGAGGGAAGTTTAATGGCAATACATGCTACCTCAGGTAACAAGAAAAATCTCAAATAAACAATCTAACCTTACACCTAAAGGAACTAGAAAAAGTACAAACAAAGCTCAACATTAGTAGAAGGAGGAAAAAAAAGATCAGAGTGGAAATGAAAGAGACTAAAAATCAGTTTAAAAGATGAACAAAACTAAGAGCTGGTCTTTTGAAAAAAATAAGAAAAATTGATAAACTTTTAGCCACACTCATCAAGACAAAAAGAGAGAACCCAAATAAATAAAATCAGAAATGAAAGAGGAGCGGTTACAGGCAACACCACAGAAATACACAGTATCATAAGAGATTACTACAAACAATTACATGGCAATAAAATGAACAACCTCGAAGAAATGGACAAATTCCTGGAAACATACAATATCCCAATACTGAATCAGGAAGAAATAGAAAATATGAACAGATCAAACATCGGAAATGAAATTGAATCAGCAGTCAAAAACTCCCAACAAAAAACATTTAAAGAAGAGTTAACACCTATGCTTCTCAAACTATTCCAAAAAATTGAAGAGGGGGCAGTTTCCCAACTCATTCTGTGAGGCCAGCATCACACTGATACCAAAACCAGACAAAGATATCACACACACAAAAGAAGAAAATTACACTAATGAACATAGAACATACAGGTTGGGCGGGGCTGAGGGGCTTTCAACTGCCCCTGGGGGCTGGCTTCCTTGTGGTTGCACAGATGGGTCTGCTCTCTATACGCCTGGATGTTGGAAGGAAAGAGGCAAAAAGCCCTTTGTGGCTTCTGGCTCTTTTCCTGCACCTGGGAAGGAGTAAAGGAAATTGGACAGATCCCAAAGCTCTTGGAGGCCTTTCTGAAGCTCTCAGGATTTGTAACCCTAGAAAATCCAGGCCACTGAACATTTCCATGTCTGCTGCTGGGGGCACCCTAGGAGTGAGGGGCCCAAACCCAGCCTTTTTATCTCTTCTTCCTTCAAGTCATTCTCTAACCCCTTTTCCTACAGAAAGGAAGGGACTACAATTGCTTTTCTGTTCCCCACAAGCTTTCTGAACACTAGTTCATAGGTACCACATGCCATAAAAGTGTCACCTGGACTCCCTGAATTAATAACCCCAGGATCTTCCCAGGATTCTTCGAGCAGCTTCCTTGCCTCTTCTGCACATTCATCCTTCCCACTGCTGACTCCAGAGATTCAGCTTCAGGCATAAAACTAACAGAAATTGTAGTCGCCTAAGTGGAAACCCCCCTCCCCTGACTTTTTTTTTTTTTTCTTTTTACCATTTATGCCCAAATACGGTGCAGTAAAATGATTATGCTATCATTAAATATATCCTATGAACTTTTTGGTAGGTTTTATTTGATTGCAACATGGAAGTCAGTTACAGTCCTTAGATGCTGAGGCATCATACCTATGCTTCACCCAGTGCGACTAGCCACTCACAACTTTAAAAAGTGGACTCTGCCAGTAATCACAGATGATTTTTGTTCGAGTATTTGGTTTTGTGACTGTGCTTGTCCTGCCCTCCTGGTGCATCTTTCTCATTCTTTGAGGAGCTCCGAAGGTGACCCTTTTGTAAGAGTTTGTTAATACAACATGGAACAGATCGTTTGGGCATGAGAACATTAAGTCAGCGAGTGAGGATTAGAACTGAGTTAAGGTGGATGCTGTCTTAACTATGCCTAGTTCAATTATTTAATTATGTTGTGTTAACTGTAACTGCTTATTTGTCTTGCAGAATGTGCCTAAGCCTGGACACAAGAGAACAGACTCCACCCACAGCAGCAATGAGTCTGAATACACCTTTAGCTCTGAAATTGCAGAAACTGAAGACATTCCATCAAGGACAGAGGTACATTTTAGACACCTATCAGTAAAAGTAAGATGTGCCCATGCTGTTACTAACAGAGAACATTTTCTTTGCAGGGAGGACCCCATTTGTCCATAAACGTAACATTTGTTTTATGCTGTTTATTCTTCATAAGTGACTTTAAAGGTGCTTAATTAGCTGTGTACATACATACTTATTGCATATATTTTTTTGTCAATAAACATTTTAATTTTCATTTTTAATGTAATTTTGAGGATCAGATTTTTCCCTTCTGTAATTCCCTTTTACACCTTAACATGTTCTATGTGCAAAAAACATAGCCTATCATGAATTTATTTCAGACTGAGGTAAATTATTTGAAAGGTAAGCCCTCTGTCCTAGAATATTATAAATACCAATGCCCAAGAGTTTAGCAAAATTGCTGCCTGTTGGATGATAGTTTGTACCAATGTAATTCTCTCCCACAAAAATGCATGAAAAACAGCTTATAAATCTGCCTTAGTGTTTTGTGTTACATGGTTTGAAATCAAAATGACATGTTACTGTAATTCCAAGAGTACAGTGACTTTAAGTTAGATCGTTCCCAAACCAATTCTCAGATCTTCTTCAAATATGACATTAGTTTCTGTAATGGGTAATTCAGGCACAACTCTTCTATTTTTGTATCATATTCTGCGAGAATGGCCAAGTCAGAAATAGACTGCTTCTGGCAGAACAGCTGAAAAAAATTGAATAATTCTTTCCTTTCTTGTCTTAGTTCCACTTGGGATGAAAAGTTTCTCCATCTCATTCTGTTCCTTTTAAAGAAAAGTGTCATATAATTGGACTCATACATAGGAGAGGGCTAAGTTGCTGGCCCAAGGTCACAGCTTGTAAGTGGCAGAGCCAGTATTCTAACTGAGGCCTGTCTGTTCAGAGCTCCACACTCTACCTCCTTGCACTCAGGGGTTCTACACTGCGGTTCTCCAGTCCCATTTCTGTCTACAGATAACGTTAGGCTGGGGACATTGATACAGCAGTATGGCCTGTATATAGCAGGACAGAGGTCGTTCAAGTTATCTGTTGTGCAACAAACCATCCCTGACTTTAGTGGTTTCAAACTACAGCAATTCATTATTGCTCACAGTTCTTTGGGGTTTTTTTTGTTTTGTTTTGTTTTTCCTTGAATTTTATTTATTTTTTTATACAGCAGGTTCTTATTAGTTATCCATTTTATACATATTAGTGTATATATGTCAATCCCAATCTCCCAATTCATCCCCCACTCCCCCGCACCGCGCTTTCCCCCCTTGGTCTTCGTGTCCATATGTTTGTTCTCTACATCTGTGTCTCTATTTCTGCCTTGCAAACTGGTTCATCTGTACCATTTTTCTAGATTCCACGTATATACATTAATATACAGTATTTGTTTTTCTCTTTCTGACTTACTTCACTCTGTATGACAGTCTCTAGGTCCATCCACATCTCTATAAATGACCCGATTGCATTCCTTTTTATGGCTGAGTAATATTCCATTGTGTATATGTACCATTCGTCTTCTTTATCCGTTTGTCTGTAGATGGGCATTTAGGTTGATTCCATGACCTGGCTATTGTAAATAGTGCTGCAATGAACATTGGGGTGCATGTGTCTTTTTGAATTATGGTTTTCTCTGGGTATATGCCCAGTAGTGGGCATTACATTTTTAAACTCAAAACTCTTATATGCTTTACCTAATTTTTACTAATAACAGTTTTTGTCAGGGTCTCTATTCTTTTCAAGTTTTCTCCAGATTCTTACAGATTTGAGGGGAGGGGTAACCTTTTCATTTCTATTGTCACTTGTTTTCTGTCAAGTCTTTTCTCAAGTTAAGAGATAGATTAGAGTGGGATTTGGTACATTTTTCATCTTTTTTGAAAAATGAAGTGTGAATTGTGCTCCAGAAATCACCTACAGATCTTGGATTATTGTTAGTGTCTGTCATGTGCACTGACCACCAACAGTAGGTCATACACTGGAAGTCTTCTCTCAGTAATGAGGAAGGCTGTTGACAAGTAGTCATGCTTGTTTCTTGTGACTAAGTGCATGCATCTGATGTGGCTGGCTTTGGTTAGTGCTGTCTTTACCATGGGACAGACTACAGTAACTCTCCTCCTTGGGACTGAGTCCATAACCTTAGCCTCAATCTCTCTGTGTTTCAGTTTCCTCATCTGTGAAGTGGCAATGCTATTATTATCTTACTTTATAGTGATATTTTGAAGATTAAATGAGTTAATTTTTATAAAACACTTGTAGCAGTGTTGATACATAGTAAGTGTTCAATAAACAGAGGTTTTTGCTCTAATAAACAGGCTTCCAGTGACCACCCTACAATTCTGACTGTGTGTGGCCAGGATCAGAAAGATGGAAATCTACACTAGTAATAGAAAAAGAGAGATTGATTATCAGAAGGGAAATTGTGCAGGACATAACTTTGTACTTCGAATTACTTGTGCCTTGCAGGTTTGCATTTCTTCCTGCAACTACCTCTGTAATGGCCAGGTTTACAAATTGCCCTTTTCAAACTAAAGGAAAACTTTCAACTCCTATGTGTAATATTCCCAAGTAGCTCTTTTAGAATCCAGTGCAAGGAAAATAATGGGATCACTCTTGTTTATGAATTGATTTTTAAAAAATTAAAACAAATAAATTGTTTTGAAACAGAATTCTGACCTTAGTCATGTAATAATAGCAAAATTTGATGTAAAAATAAAAGATTAATGTCTCTCTAGTCACAAATCAGAAACTTGTGATTGTTTGTTCACAAGACACAATGACACCTCCATTGCTGTTTCTCTCTGAAGAACTCACCTGCCAGCTCCACTTGCCTTGCAGCCCTCCCACACTTCCAGCATCTTCGTGGTTTGGGGTTATTTTTTTGGAACCATTGCTTCTGCACGCTCTGTAATGCCCCTTTCTTAGTAGCCATTAACTAATTATCTCAGTTCTGCTATTGCTGTCGAGCTTTCTCATACCTGTCAAATCCAGGGAAAGCGTCACCATAACTTTCTCAGCTATTGTCAGCAGTAATTCCAGAATGACTGCCAGGCCTGTCGTGGTAATTTTGTGAACAAATTCTGTTATCTTCCTGATTTTCCTCTAATGAGAGACTGTTGCTATTTTTTAGATTAGTTTTAAAGCTTCACTTTCTTGGAAAAGCCCTAGATGACAAAGTCCTAACAAAGGAAAGAAAGCAAAACAAAACCCCAGACACTTCCCTGAGCCAGATGGCCCAAACTTCCTTCTTGCTTACGTGGTATATCTCTTTGATTATACGTGTCATTAGGGATAAGAATGGGCACCATTTGGAGCTCTCTTAATTACTTATCATTATGCCTCAATTTTTGCAGTTGTCAAATGTTCCTATCTATAGGTACAATGATGAAATATTATATTCATTCATAGAATGAAGGTTTCTATCATAGTGTGAAAAAAGGCTTAAATAGTTAAAAGTTTTCAGGGATACATACACCATTAATAGAGGAACAAACATTAAAATACATAAGATAGAATGTTTACATTATAAATAAGCTAAAATATAAGTATTTGTGGGATGTATAGAAATGAATTTTTTTGTTGTTGTTGTTTGTTTTTTGTGGGGTTTTTTTGTGGTACGAGGGCCTCTCACTATTGCGGCCTCTCCTGTTGCGGAGCACAGACTCCGGACGCGCAGGCTCAGCGGCCATGGCTCACGGGCCCAGCCACTCCGCGGCATGTGGGATCCTCCCAGACCGGGGCATGAACCCACGTCCCCTGCATCGGCAGGTGGACTCTCAACCACTGCGCCACCAGGGAAGTCCCAGAAATGAATTTTTGTATGAATGAAATTCTGTAGTAATTTCATGCTCAGGGAAGATGCTACCTCTGTTCTACTAAGTTGGGACAGACTTTATGGTGAAGGTCATATACCTAAACTTTTTGTTACGCTGAGCAGTGCAAAAGTGGATAGATGGACTTCCCTGGTGGCGCAGTGATTAAGAATACGCCTGCCGATGCAGGGGACACAGGTTTGAGCCCTGGTCTGGGAAGATCCCACATGCCACTGAGCCCGTACACCACAACTACTGAGCCTGCGCTCTAGAGCCCGAGAGCCACAACTGCTGAGCCCATGTGCCACAACTACTGAAGCCTGTGCACCTAGAGCCTGTGCTCCACAAGAAGAGAAGCCAGCACAATGAGAAGCCCGTGCACCACAATAAAGAGTAGCCCCTGCTTGCTGCAACTAGAGAAAGCCCTCACGCAGCAACGAAGACCCAACACAGTCAAAAATAAATAAATATATAAATTTATTATTTTTTTAAAGTGGACAGAAAGAAAAAGACCAGGTCTAACTAGTTTGTAGATAAATGACCCTGACAGCCTATAAATGCCCCACTTCTTAGTTTAGTTGATTCTTCTTAGGTGTCTTTTTAGAACTGGAATAATACTGAACTTAGCACTACCAAGAATTCACAAAAAATCAAAGATTGCTCATGAATATAAAAATTATTCAACCTCATCAAAAAACAAAGAAATATAAATTAAAACAATAATGAAAAACCACTATTGGTCTACCAGCTGAGCCAATTTTTTTTAATAACAGTCATTGCTGTTCCAGGCAAGTTGGTGGCTGCTGATGGAAGTATAAACAGGCTCAACCAATTTAATAGACTTAAAAACATTAATGTTTAGATATTTATGTACTAGGTTGTTTATTTTAGTATATTTCAATAGCAAACAATTAGAAATAACCCCAGTGGTCACCAGTAAGGTAATAGCTAAGCAAATGATGGTACACATGTCAATACAGCCATTAAAAATTGTGCTTTCAAGTATCATATTATAAATTTGGAAAACGATTATAGTACAATGCTAAGTTTTAAAGACAGTACAAAATTATAATGAAAGTATTATTCCAGTTCTTTAAATTTATTTTAAAAAAAAGACTGGACAAAAATTGTGCGTTTTCTCTGGATACGAGATTATGCTTACAGTTCTCTTCTTTGTACTTTTCTTATTTCCTAAACTTATTTTGCTTTTATATGAGGAAAAAACATTTTTTTAAAAATTGACAATTGGAAATACAAGATTTGCTGATCAGTTAAGAATTATACTTCCATCATTTAATTAAATAAGTTGTTGTTACCATTCTCTTTCTCTCTAACAAAAAGAGGATCTTTATCCTCTCAAAATCTAATGATACAATTGTTTCTCTTCTTACCTCATTAAAAATTCAAACCCAAAGTAAAGAAAGTAAAACAATTATGGAGCCTCCAGAATTTCTATGATGGTGGATAGGGGTTAATTATTTCCTTTTGCTTAGCTTTAGTTAGTGTATCTTTATTTATCCTACTAGTTCTCCCTGTGACTCTGTTTTAGAACCAATTGACATGATTTTAAATGCTGCTAGGTTATCTTTCAGTTTATTAGGGGCTGTATATATTTTGGTTTTTTAGTTTTCTCTCTGACCTCAGTAATTTATGCTAGCATCTCACCTTTTCAAAAATCATTTTTCCTAATTACAAAAGTAGTACATGCTCATTGTAAACAATTCAAATATAGAAATGTGTGAAGTAGAAAATGAAACTTTCCCACAGTACCTCCCATTCTCTAAGATAACCTCGATGGCCTTCTAGATATTTGTATGCCATGTGCTAGGTATACTTAAAAGTCACATGTATTGGGTTTTGGTTTTTTTTAAGAAAAATGAGATACTATCCTGCAACTTGTTCATTTCACTTAATACTTTTATCTAGAACATATTTATCTACTCATGTAGATCTACTTCATTATTTTTAACAGCTATAAAATACTTCATAGTTTGACTATACCATAATTTATTTAAGCAACTCTCCTATTGACCAACATTTGAGTTCTTTTTAGTTTTTTGCAGTTAGAAAAAATATTACAGTGAACATCTTTCCCCATATATTTTTGTGTACTTGTGTATTTGTGCAGGATTAATTCTTAAACATATATTGCTATGTTTGTCCTATGTTAAAGAATATACAGACTTAAATTTTAATAAATACAGCTAACTTGCCCTTCCAAAGGGCCTACTTATAACTTCCACCAATATCTTATAAGACACTTAATAAGGCTAACACATGGCCTTATTAATCTTATTAGTCTTTGCCAGTATGATAGGGGGAAAGTGGTACCGTGCTGTTGTTTAATTCGCATTTCTCCATTTATTAGCTGGTTGGATGTGTTAGTTGTATATTCTTTGGCCATTTATATTTCTCCTATAAGTTTGCCTGTTTCTCTGTTGAGCTGTTCATCATTTTCTCATTGGCTTGTACATCTTCCGAACCATCTTGACCATCTTCTGATTTCTGGGGTTTAGGAGCCAAGCGAGAAGAAGGTGCCTCTGGACATGTCATTGTTCCTCAAGCTCCAGAAGCGTGTCACAGAGCTGGAGCAGGAGAAGCAGGTGATGCAGGATGAGCTGGACCGCAAGGAGGAGCAGGTGCTCCGAAGTAAGGCAAAGGTGCGCAGTGCTCTCCCACCCTAGGTCCATGGCAAACTGAGTTCTGCAGTCTCTTCTTTAATGGGAACTCAGCCCAGAAGTACTTTAACTTTAACCAAGTAGGTTTTGGTTCAAGTAGTGAGGGCTTAACTCTCCTCACTCTTTTCTGCTGAGCTAGGAAATATTCTAAGAGTAAGAATGTGACAATTAAAATATAACTACTTACTTATAAAGTTTTTAACTTTGTGTGTTTCCCTAGGAAGAAGAAAGACCACAAATTAGAGGTGCAGAACTGGAATATGAGTCACTCAAGGTAATGGGAAGTTTCAGCCCAAGACTTTGAATATCTTGTGGCGAGAGACCTGCTCGGAGCTTCTGTCTCTCAGAGAACATCCTTAAGGGTACCTGAGGCCCTAGCTTAAGGCTTATTCAGGCATTAGTTGTAGCCCTGTGTCATTCCCTTTTTAAAATTCTCTTTCATATAAGCTAGAGTTCAGTCTAAGCAGAAGCAGGAGCAGTAGCTGCCATTTGAGGCTGTAGAAGGTAGTAAAGGACATGGACCCAGGTGACAGACTGCCTGGGTTCAAATGCTAGATCTGCCATTGTATGACTGTGTGCAAATTCTCCTTTCTGTGCCTTGGTTTTCTCATCTATAAAGCGGGAATAATGATAATATGTATCTTATAGGACTGTCATGAGGATTATATGAAGTAATTCACGTAAACTGCTTAGAATAGTGCCTGGCACATCATAAGGACCCAACAAATGTTGGCTGCTGTCATTATCTTCATCATTTTAAAATACAAGCACTTTACACATCAGCCTTAATTTTTAACAACCATCCTGCAAGTAAGCATTTTAATTCCCATTTTATAGATGAAGCAATTGACACTAAGAAGTATAAGTAACTTCCCTAAGATGACCCCACTAGAAACCGACAGGAATGAAATTTGAACATTGGTATCTCTAGCTCCAAACCCCATGCTCTAACCATCAGACCCCACTGAAACTATGTGTTTGTAGAGAAAGACAGTTCCCAAGTATTAGCTCAGTGTTTCTCGAAATGTGGTCCCTGGGCCATCTGCATCAACATGACCTGGTAATTTGATGGAAATGCAAATTTACGGGCCTCACACCAAACCTATTGAATCAGAAACCGTGGGGGTGGCACCAAGCCATCCGTTCTCTGGGTGATTCTGATGCACATTAAAGTTTGGGAAACATGGCATCAGAGCTTAGGTGTCGAAGTAAAGACATTCATGCGTTTTCAGAAATCTGATTACCAGTTGATAGGGGACTGGGGATAGGAAGGAGCATTCATTTTCATGTGTGAATGGACTAATTCATGAAAGAAAGTGTTATACATTCTTAAACTAGGGGAAAAAAAGGACTTTAATTAGTCTTACTATAACATGTTGAAAGGTCTAATATGGTGCTATAAACCTAAGGTTGCTTCTCTGGAAGAAATGGTAAAATATTTTATCTTTGTGTGGAAGTGTCTCACTTCCACTATCATAAAGCCTTAATGTCATGTGCTAAATAAATCAGCATGGTGCTTTTAAATGCCCGTCTGCTTCACTATTTCCCAACCAGTATCCTGTGACATTTGTATTTTAGAGTCAGTAAATAGAGTTCAGCGGCAGATCTCTATTCTGGGTTCCACTGCCGTTGGTTGAGCAGAGCCTACAAAGGGCAGCACTAACTGGTGATGGGAGGATGGCTGGTAGTATGTGAAAGTATGGAGATGGTAAAGGATGTGTATGTCCATCTAGATGACTGAAGGAAGAGGTCGCCCATCCTCTCCTCCTGCTTCTCAAGGCTTCCGCCAGCAGCTTCACAAGCATGTCACACAGGAAAGAAGTTTCAAAAATATATTGTTTGTTGTTATTGAAACACTATAGAGAATTTTATTAGTTTAAATACTATGTAATTTTTAAATTAGAAGTTAAAAGCCTAAAATTTCAGTGGTCTTTCCCCTCTCCTTTACAAAAGAAATAAGAGGGTACTACTCAACACTTCAGGGATCTGCTCTCTGAACAATTCATTGGAAATAACCTGACCATTTGGACCTTCATATTTGTGCTTGTATTTACCCATAAAGAAAACCTGTGCTTCTTAGTACTGAGATAAACTCACCCCTTAGGACTCAGCCTTCTCTTCAGGCCTGTGACCACACCCTGGGCGGCCTGGAATAAATTTGATTCTGGAATTTAGGTTGATGAAGCAAACTACCATTCACCTTGCTCAATTCCACTTGACGCTGACTTTCTTAATTTTAAGAGCTGAGTTCCCAGTAGAACCAGGGGAGCCATTCACTATGGAGCTCTGGTGATCTTTTCCAGCAGAATTCTTCTACTATCTTAGAGAAGGATGAGTATTGCAATGTAAAGTTGAGGATGACAGTGATGAACTTCTTTGTCTATTCATACAGCGTCAAGAACTAGAATCAGAAAACAAAAAACTGAAAAATGAGCTGAATGAGTTACGCAAGGCCCTTAGTGAGAAAAGTGCCCCCGAGGTGACCGCTCCAGGTGCACCAGCCTACCGTGTCCTCATGGAGCAGCTGACCTCTGTGAGTGAGGAGCTCGATGTCCGCAAGGAGGAAGTCCTCATCTTGAGGTCTCAACTGGTGAGCCAGAAAGAGGCCATCCAACCCAAGGTAAGCATGAGCAAGTGGCTCAGGTGGGTGTTTGGGGACTGGCCTCTTTCTTCATACCCTTTCCCTCCAACTTATTTATTTATTTATTTATCTTTGCGGTACGCGGGCCTCTGACTGCTGTGGCCTCTCCCGTTGCGGATCACAGGCTCCGGATGCACGGGCTCAGCGGCCATGGCCCACAGGCCCAGCTGCCCCACGGCATGCGGGATCCTCCCGGACCGGGGCACGAACCCGTGTCCCCTGCATCAGCAGGCAGACTCTCAACCACTGTGCCACCAGGGAAGCCCTCTCTCCAATTTATAACAAAGCAAACATTTAAGAGCATTTTTAGTCTAATTGAGGATATCATCATTTTGGGGGGAAAATCTCAATGTTGTTTTAAAACTGTTGCAAATACCAGTTGGAGTGAACAAGAAGCAAATGATATCTCAAATGCTCTTCAAAGTTTCACCGCTCACTCATGAGCAAAGGGCTTTTAAAATTAATCGTTTTTTAGTAATCTGGTCATGATAAATTTTGATCAAAAATACAATTCTATTAAATACAAAAATCCATAAGTTGTCTTGCTGTGGGAAGGCATTAAGTACAATTTTAAATTATTTGTTGAAAATAGCCTGTTTAAAGATAGGAAAGATAACACGTGAAAAGGTTAGAAATGAGATCAGTGAGTAGAAGTGACATGGAGATGATTTCTGCTCACTTCAAGAAGTTCTGTTTAATGGTGGGAGTTGTCCCAGCTAGGAGGGGCTGTGTTTAGTGATTCCACAGAAGGGACCCAGGCTGAAGCATATAGATGGCCCTTTGAACGCCTTCCCTGACCTCAGATAACTTGAGATCCAACTGCCATGTGTTGGTGAGAAATGGACCTTTTAGTCATTTGACATCGGGGGGAATCTGAATAATCATCTTAAAACCTGGTTTTTGTCCCTGCCCATGTTCATGAAGCAAAGTGTTACCAAGAATTAGGCAATCAAGTATCCCAGCTGCATGACCTGCCACATAAAAAATGACTATAAGACAGAGAATGAAAAAAAAAAAAAAAGAGAATGACACATACCATATGATTTCACTTAGTATGTGTGAAATCTAAAAAACAAAACAGAAGCAGACTCCTAGCTAGAAGAAACTAGTGTTTGCCAGAAGGGAGGGGGTTAGAGGGTTGGGTGACATAGATAAAGGGGATTCAGAGTTACAAACTTCCAGTTATAAAATAAATAAGTCACAGGGATGTAATGTACATCATAGGGAATACAGTCAATGATATTGTAATAACTCGTATGGTGACAGATGGTAACTAGACTTATCCTGGTGATCATTTCATAATGTATAAAAATATCAAATCACTATGTTGTACAAATGAAACTGATATTGTATGTCAATATAATTCAGTTTTTAAAAGACTATAACATATAGTGAATGGGATGCCTGAAAGATCTGAGAGCACTTCTCTTAGAAATGGTAGTTCTGGGGCTTCCCTGGTGGTGCAGTGGTTAAGAATCCTCCTGCCAATGCAGGGGACATGGGTTCGAGCCCTGGTCCAGGAAGACCCCTCATGCCGCAGAGCAACTAATCCCGTGTGCCACAACTACTGAGCCTGCGTACCTAGAGCTCGAGCTCCACAACAAGAGAAGCCACTGTAATGAGAAGCCCGTGCACTGCAACGAACAGTAGCCCCTGCTCGCGGCAATTAGAGAAAGCCCGCGTGCAGCAACGAAGACCCAACACAGCCAAAAATAAATAAATAAAAATAAAAGAATATTGAAAGCCTCCAAATTCTAAAAAAAAAAAGAAAAGAAAAGAATAAAAGAAATGGTAGTTCTGCATGTGGTTAAGATACCATACCTGGCACATAACATTTGTATTTGATAACGACAACTCACACCTGGGACTGGGCCTCAAGAAACAAGCCTCCCTCTGCATGCTAGCTGGAACAGAGTCCAAAATTAGAATTCCTTTCTCTGGTTCCCTGTGATGAACTAATATTCTAACAAGAAACTTTAGTAAAAGTCAATAGAAAGAAAAAGAAAAATGAACCAAGGGGTATAAAAACAATCCAGCTCACAAGAGCACATAGCTCTGGTACCTCACACTGTCACCTACCCAGCTCACATACTCCATGTGACAACTTATCTCCAGCGCCTAATGGGCTGGCCCTGTCTAACCAAGGTCCCTGCTCTCCAGGCTCCAAGCCTACACATAGCATCAGCTTGTTTTCTCTTAGGAGAAATGCCCAGGACACTGACTAAGCCCTTTCAAACCCAGGACTGTTTATCCCACTCCGTTTCTAGTCAAGGGACACATCATTTCACAACTCCTTTGCAAGCAAGTGGTAAGTGATATCCCGTGGGCCAGGTGATGATCCAGCCCAGCCAGCCACATCTAGTTTACGTGCTCCACCTCCACAAGTGTTCCGGGAGGCTTCACTTGGACAAATGACCTCCTACCAAGGCGTTACTGTTAACTCTCACAGACCTGGGATAAGAATTTTATCATAATACATTAACAGGAGGTTCATTTTCCTCATACCCTCACAAATACTTTATAATTAGAAAAATCAAACCAACTCAAAAGAATTTCAAGAGTCTGTTCCTGAGAATTAAGAGTTGCCATTACATAAATATATATTAATGTCCACTTCATGCCAGTTCCATGGATAGTAATTTACATACAGAGTTAGTTTTAGGAGAAACAAACTTGGTTGTTTTCACAGTTAGCTTTTATCTGTTTTGATGAGGACTCAAGATGGAATTTATTTATGGAACTAAGGGTTTGTTGTTTTCTCCATTTGTTTTTTGTGCTTGCTGACTTGTGATTTTCAGGATGACAAGGTAATTATATATTTTTTTAAATTTTTAGTAAACACTTCTATTTAATCCTGATTTTTACAAGTATCCCGCAGTTTTGCAGTTGATATTCTCTGGCCAACAAGTCTATTTTGATATTTACAAATTAATTTCCTATTTGACCCCCTGCTATTTGAGAAGTCAGTGGGAAAATAATGGATGTCATAGGCTCCAGTCTGGATCGCAGAGAGGCCTCCATGACTTTTGAATTCGCAGTCAGGTCTGTGACTCATAGTGGTAGTTATGGCAGGCCATCCACAAGCGGGGGAGGGAAGCCCTTAACTCGGAGCACACTCCAAAGTGCAAGCGTTCCCATACTCTCATTTCTACCAGCTGTGGGTTTGTTGGCCAAGGGTGAGGAGGGGCCTGAGGAGCTGAGCATGCCCTTGGGAAGAGTGGGATTTTCCTACATGGCGCAACCCTTTCAGAACTTCTGGTCCTGTCTTGGCAGGGACTCTTTGAGCAGTGAGTCAGGAACTTCCTAGCACTGGCAGTCCAAGTCTGACCCCATGCCCAGCCCCTGCTTCTTAGCTATGATAGGCCGGATAAGGGAAGGACTGGCTACTTTCTACTATCTTTCCTTTGGATGAGTTCATTAGATCTACTTACCTAATTTACTAAAAGTTAAAAACCAGATCATGTAGGTCCTCAGATGTCAAAGAATACATGTAGCGTTATTTAACATAGAAACTGGTTCTTTGAGTTACAGTCTAAAACTTAAAAATCTGAGTATGGCCCTTTATAGAGTAGAAAGATTTTCTGCCTTTCAATAAAAGAGAAAAAGAAATTTTCTATGAAATATGTAGTAAAATATTTATAAAACATACCTAGAATATTTATAAAAATGCTATATGTGGTGCTTATGGGAAAGATTTTTAAAATCAGTAAAGCGTAAGCTCTTGTTATAGCTCTTATCAGGTTATATTTGGTCTTCTCTAAGTGTGCATTTATAGACTCACAAAAGGACAGCATTAGGATAAAAGTGGGATTTTTTTTAAAAAAAGGATTTTTTTTATTATAAACACTGGAATTCAAAAGCGAGTATTTGTAGGCCTCTAGTTGACATTAAAGTTATCTTGGTCTCTAAGATCATGATATTTGAAGTGTATTCTGTAATCTCTACTTCACTGTGAGATCTGGCTTTAGAGCAAATGTTGACTAAACCATCAGACATATACTATTTAGACAAATAGAATGGGCTCTTGGGTTCTAAAGAGTATTATTCTTTAGAGGCTATAGAGCAGTTGTTCTTATTGTCTATTCTTGCCCTGGTTTAGGAGAGAGAGAGAGTGGCTGAGTAGAAGCAAGATTTTGAAATTACATTGGTTGTCAGACAGATTACACCAAAAAAGAAAAATAAAAAAGGAAGTAAAAATGTTAGCAGAAAAGTCCTTTCTATGCAAAATCGTTAGTAATTCTGACCTGCCAGATGTTTATTTCAAAAGCTTATGAACCATGCTATACTGTAACAGAGGAAAAAAGAATTGAATAACAGCAGATGGTAGATATTTCCAAGGAGCTAAATCCTTCCCATTTATATATATCTAAAGATGTGAGGAAAAAAACATTTAATTTTGCTGAAACACATGATCTGAACACCACTTGTTTTGTACTGAGTTGTTAATGGGAAAATGAGCTTTATGTCAAACTTTTCGTGTTTATTAGGGTATTTGTTTTGTTATAACTGGTCCAGAAGTAGAAGAAAGAACAGCTTTGTACATTGCATTGAATACTTGGTGTTCTTGCCTGGTTATTGTTTTAATGCTGTATATAGTTTATATCTATATGTATATTTTTTAAAGTATATATACAACATTAGAATAATAACCAGGCAAGGGCACTGAATATATATATATATTTACACTGTGTGCGTGTGTGTGTGTGTGTGTATATACACACACACACACACGCACACAGTGTAAAACACACGTGGCCCATCAGTGATTTTATTTACTCTAGAATCACACCACCTTTGTAGTAGAGTGTTAGGGATTCTCAAGAGAGGGACTGGAGGTGCCTCTTCCTCTTAACTGCCTGTGCCCCACTCTCTGTAGTTGTACCGAGGCTAGGGCAGACGCTCTGGTGGGGCAGAGGTGTTGTAGAACACCCCCTATTCTGGAGGAAAGAAAATGTTGTATGAGGTCCAAAGCTTTAGAGTTAACACTTAATGTGGAAATGTGTCTTTTCCCCCTTCAGAATACAATGACAGATTCCACAATACTTTTAGAAGATGTACAAAAAATGAAAGATAAAGGTGAAATAGCACAAGCATATATTGGTTTGAAAGAAACAAACAGGTAAGTTGATGTTTCTTTTATTCATTTTGGTTTAATCATATTGATCTTTAATCTTCAAGCCAGCCTCTTATACAGTAAGTCCAAGTATTTATGCGTTGTTTTGTTAGACATCAGCTGACCTTCAAAGGGGATCCAAGGTTTCCAATATATTCCCAGTGAAAATCTCATTTATAATAATATAAGGTAGCATTACCTTATATTATTATAAGAGGTGAGAGATGGAAAGGAAAATATTCTTTACATTAAGGGAATATATTTCTGTATATTTAGGGTCTTAGCCTTGAGAAGAAAACCAGTTGCTTACTATACAGCTTGGACTATCTTGGGTAGTCACTTCCATTTGTTATTCAGGATGGTTATTGTGAAAGTTCGTAGGGACAGCTGCAGCTTTCAATAATTGAAATTTAGTGTGAAGAGAAGTGATGAAGTAGCGGAATCACATCTGTGTTGGCCATGTAATTCTAGAAGGGTACCATGACTTCTAGGATGGGACCCTGATATATGAGACCAAGTTTTTGTCACATTTCCTAAGGTGTTCTGAGAAAATTCTAACCTTGGTTTCATCTCATTTACTCGTGAGTGAAGTTGTAGATGGCATTTAGCTCAGTCTTAAGAGCCTTGGGTGGGCTGAGAGTATAGATTTGCAGTCACTAAATGACCAAACTTTCCCAAAAGTTTTCCCTATAGCTTAGAGTATCACAGCTCATTTCTGGAATTCGTCAGCCTTCCTACGATTCCTGCTTCCCAAAGAGCCTTCATGCTATTGAACTCTGAACTTAAAAGACTACATGCTTAAAAGAACACAGCCAGTGATGATAACAGAGATTTATCAGTGTACATCTAGGTCTCCTGATGCGTAATGTCAGGATTGGTATACAGAAATACTTCACAAATTAAGAATATTACCATGCAAAATGTAAGGTACTTATTACCTTCTTTTATGGGCAAGAGTGGAGAATGCTTATAAAAGTATTTGGTTAAACTTAAATTTTAATTTATGTATGTAGGTTGTAAGCATATCTTATAGCTAAGGATGTGTTAGTATAAAAAGAGCTATATTACATTGTTCATCCATCCACTCAGCTATTCAGTCACCAGATATGTATTGCATGCCTGCTTCATCCCAGGCCCTGTGCCACACACTGGGAATATAGCAGTAAGCAAGATAAATACAGTCCTTCCTTTCACAGAGTTTATAGGCTGTTGGGGAGACAGCCAAGATAATTTGGACTTCCCTCCAGTGACAGGAAGGAAGTCATTTTTTTTAAAAAATAAATTTATTTATTTTTATTTTTGTCTGCGTTGGGTCTTTGTTGCTGCCTGCTGGCTTTTCTCTAGTTATGGCGAGCAGGGGCTACTCTTCGTTGCCGTGCATGGGCTTCTCATTGCGGTGGCTTCTCTTGTTGCGGAGCACGGGCTCTAGGCGCGCAGGCTTCAGTAGTTGTGGCTCGCGGGCTTAGTTGCTCTGTGGCATGTGGGATCTTCCTGGACCAGGGCTCGAACCCGTGTCCCCTGCATTGGCAGACGGATTCTTAACCACTGCACCACCAGGGAAGCTGCTGAAAGATTTTAAGTAGGAGAATGATATGATGAGATTGGAATTTTAGAAAGCTAGCCCTGGCTTTTATGTTAGAGAATAGATTGTAGTGGAACAAGATTGAGAGCATAAAGACCAGTTAAGAGGTTATCACCATCATTGAATGACTGATTATAGTGACTTTGACTTAGTTGGTAACAGTTGGGATTGAAGAAAATGGGACACTTTGAAAGATACATAAGAAGATGGGGTGTGTAGCCTTGCAGTTTGTTGGCTGTGTGGGATGGGGACCGTGAAGGGTAACTTTGCAGTGTCTGCTATGGATACTTGGTTGGATATAGTGATGCCAGTTTGTGATCCTGGGTCTGGGATGTGGGGAAGTACAGGAAATGATCAGTAGATTTACAAATATTTAAGGAGGTAGGAAGACATCCAAGGAGAGAAATTCATTAGGCAGTTGAAAATATAGATCTGGAACAGGAGAGATATGTAGGCTGAGATGTAAATATTGAAGTCATCAGCATGTAATAATACAGTTGAGACCATGCAAATAAATCAACTCTCTAGGGATAGATGGTAGATGGAAAATAGAAGAGCAATGTCTGAAATTTGTTTTATGTAAACATCGTATCAACAAGAGAAGTCTAGGGACTTCCCTGGTGGCACAGTGGTTAAGAATCCGCCTGCCAATGGAGGGGACATGGGTTCCAGCCCTGGTCTGGGAAGACCCCACATGCCGCGCAGCAACTAACCCCGTGTGCCACAACTACGGAGCCTGTGCTCTAGAGCCTGTGAGCCACAACAGCTGAAGCCCACGCGCCTAGAGCCTGTGCTCTGAAATGGGAGAGGCCACCACAATGAGAAGCCCGCGCACCGCAACGAAGGGTAGCCCCTGCTCGCCGCAACTAGGGAAAGCCCGCGCGCAGCAACAAAGACCCAACACAGCCATAAATAAACAAACAAACAAACAAAACAGAAGTCTAGTAGGAGAAGTAAGAACCTGGGCTCTGGAGTCACATAGCCCTGGCCTTCACCACTTGCCAACTGTGCAACCCCTGCAGGTATCTTACATCTAAGCCTCAGTGTCTTCTTCTGCAGTGTGGCAAATGATATATATTGGGTTACTGGGAGAACTAAATGAAATGATACATGTGGAAGGTTGTAGAATGGTGTCTGACACTTGACAAACAGTCAAAAATATTATTTTTATACCCTCAGTAGAAAAAAAACTATAACCAACTTTGTCAGTTTTGTTAATTCTACATACTTTTAATAAAATGTGTCACACTTCTAGTAAAAAAGAAGTTTCCCCAGGTCTTAAAATTAATTTTTGACACAACAAACCTTTTAAAAGTTGTGTCATAAAAGCTGGGAACTTTGGACATATACTGGCTTATAAGTTACTCCTATAAGAATTTTAAAAAATAATTTTAAAAATACAAAATCAGATTTTATTACGCTAAAACAAATTCCTACCCAGAAGACTTAAAACTTCATTTTGAAATGAATTATGAAAATTGCCACATGAAGACAGTAGCTGAAATTTTCATTCTATATGTATATGACTATTTTGGTTAGTCTCTAACATAATATGTGACATATAAGATCACTCCGCTAGCTGAAGTGGGAAGCAGCCACATAGCACAGGGAGATCAGCTCGGTGCTTTGTGACCACCTAGAGGGGTGGGATAGGGAGGGTGGGAGGGAGACGCAAGAGGGAGGAGATAATGGGGATATATGTATATGTATAGTTGATTCACTTTGTTATAAAGCAGAAAATAACACACTATTGTAAAGCAATTATACCCCAATAAAGATGTTAAAAAAAAAAAGATCACTCTGTTAGCTGAATAAAATGTTAAAAATAGAACCTCCTTCTTACCTCTTCAGTCATTTATTATTTTGCAGGAAAAGTAGCTCTAGATGTTGATTATTTTGTTTTAATTTCTACACATTTATGTGTGATGTTACACGTTACCCATTTTTTTAAAAAAATTAACCAAAAATGATTTTTGTGGTAACATCTTAAAGTCATCTGTAATTAATAAAAACAGTCCTGTTGACTTAACAAAATATTGAAATATCACATGCTGCTCTTGACCATCATCATCTCATTACCATCGCTTTGTGTTTTGCATTATTGTTCCTTTTGCATGGAAGATCATCTGCTATGGATGGCCATGAGTTGAATGAGGATGGAGAGCTGCTGCTGGTTTATGAAGGGTTGAAACAAGCCAACAGGTTATATTTGTCTCCTCAAAATGGAATGTTATTAATTTGTTGTTTTTCTTACTAACAGTGGCCTCCGGACTTTAACTTCTGTATTTCTTATATTCAGTGTCTTCCTGGGTAAATTTCAGACACTAAAATTTGTGAATATCTCACTAAAAGTGGAAGAAATTCCAAACCTCTCAACTGGAGCCCAAGCTACTACTGCAGGAGAGATTAATACCTATTACTTAGTGGTTTCTTGTTTGGAATAATAATCAATTTAAAGGATATATGTGCCTGGGCAATGTGTCTACATTCTCATATATTATGATCATGCTGCCTAACAGCAGTGTTAAGCAGTGTTAAGTGCACAATTTGGCATTCTGTGTGGTTATTGTGAAATTCCGATTTGTGAAACCGCAAACAAAGAGGGTTTCCTGCATTGCTACAGTTCAAAATAATCACCCTAACTCAACATGTTAAATATGTTTAGGGGAAAGCAAATGAAATTGAAACAGCAGCACCTTTCTGACACAGACACTCATCTCCTCTAGTGAGACTTGTGTCTTAAAATCTCTTAAAAATGCCATTTTAGTGATGAATTTTTTAAAATATTTAATTTTTAATATTTATATTAAATATTAATATATGAATATTTAATTTTAAAATATTTAAACTCTTTGTTCGAGGGGCTTCTACTTATTCTGCTTTGTTCTAATCACAAACCATTGTCATTAACTTTGTGGTGTTATTGGTTCAAATCCTTTTGAAATTTTATAATCATTAAAATATTTTTAGTCTGCTGTTAACTGTTTGCTTGCAATGGCATCAGTGTTTCCCAGCATTTGATAACTAAGGGGGTTCGAATAAAAGAACATCTTTTCTTTCTTCATGTTAGTTAATTCCTATCCATAACTTTGTCTTGGCTTTGGAAAAGGGGGTGAATGTAGAAATGGGGGTGCCTGGTGAAGGGAGGATGCCAGTTCGCTCTAGTATCCTCCTGCCCTAGACTACTCACGGCGCAGCTGACTTGTATGTTTGCTCAGAGAAGCAGTAGCTGCTTTGTTGGTCCCACTAATATTGATGTTCTAAAACCATATCTTGTTAGGATTCTGTTACTGATAAGGAAGTTTATGGGGAAAGAGAAAATGACAAATTTTATATATATATATATATATATATATATATATATATATATATACACACGAAATTTCAGAGCTATCTGTCTGGATTTGGGTAAATCTGTATGTATTTCAGAGTAGCACTCCAGCCTTTCTGCCCTTCAGAGATAAAAGTAGAAAGTAAAAATGGGACCCTGGTCACACCCTCTGCCTGGAATTAGTAATGCTGAAAGTCTTCAAGGCATATTTAATTAGACGGGGAATTTGTAATCTTGCCCTCCATAGTGCAGTGATTTTGCGACGAAGGTACTAGCTTTGCCAACTTTAATGCTAGTTTGTGAATGTAGTAAGCCAGGTTCTTTAACCTGTGTCTTTTAATTGATTGATCAATTTTTAATTGATGATTGATCATCATTTCCTATGAACCTTTTAAAAGAGCTAAAATTTTCCTGTTTCTAGGGGCCTTTGAGAACTTCATAGCAGGGTCCACAGTTCAGAAAGACACAAATGTGAGCACATTTGTTTCCATTTCTGGCCCTTGGTTGACTTCCTGGACTCTAATCAAGTCAGAAGCTACACAGTCACTACAGAATCCCTGCTTTTCTGCCCTTGCAAGTGAGCGCGGAGTCTTGTACCCTTCAAGCAGGGACTCTGGTGTCATCTCCCTTTCCTACTCGTGTGGCTTCTCCGCAGGCTCCTGGAATCCCAGCTGCAGTCGCAGAAGAGGAGCCATGAGAATGAGGCCGAAGCCCTCCGCGGGGAGATCCAGAGCCTGAAGGAGGAGAACAACCGGCAGCAGCAGCTGCTGGCCCAGAACCTGCAGCTGCCCCCAGAGGCCCGCATCGAGGCCAGCCTGCAGCACGAGATCACCCGGCTCACCAACGAGAACCTGGTAAGGGAGGTGCCAGGCCACACTCCTCAGCACGCAGGCCCTAGCCCTGCAGGGAGGCCTTCCTTGTTTTTTGAGCAAAACGTCTTTCCTGACTGGGAAACACTCACTGCTCCACACTTGTTACCCTCTTTCCCTATCAGGGACAGAGTAAGGAAAATAGGACTATGTTGGTAGAAGTGAAAAAGGCGTGTACTCGGGTTGTTTCTCACAGAAGGCTCTGGTGCATCTCAGCATCCTCAGCCCTCACTTGGAGGGTCTGGAAGATATCAGCTGACTGTGTGCTGGGCTTTTGATATCCTCAGGAACTCAGCTTCCTCCACGTCAGCTGCAGCTTCTCTGCCATCGAGGAGGTTATATAGTTGTCACAACCTTTGCTCCCCAAGCACCACTGTGGCCATCCCAGCCCCTGTCTCTAGCAGACAGCGGGGTTAGAGTTAGGGTCAGGGAAGGCAGTTGGCAGAACCAACGTGGGGCTGTAGGTTGACCTTGGTTGGAGCTCCAAGGTCAGGGAGGAGGAACATCAGGATTCAAGTTTATACATTCGTGATTCTTTTTTAGCAGAACTTGGGCAGTGAATGAGGAGATTTTTTTCCCCTTGCCAGATTCTGAGTGCTGGCACAGAGTCCAAGTTTGTTCTTTTTCTCTTTTTTTCTTTCTGTCCTTCTTTCTTTTATAGAAAATATTTTCTAAAATGTTTTTCAGTCACAAAATAACTTTTATTACAGATTTATACTTAAGTTTGATAAACATATTTATTAAAGTAAAAGTCATTGAAAAAGTATAATTCCACTTTTTTTTAATTTTATTTTTGGCTGTACCACATGGTTTGTGGGATCTCAGTTCCTCAGTTACCCGACCAGGGAACTCCCAATGCCATACTTCTATATAAAATCTATATTGTAGTGTCAGTCTGGTTTTGAGAAAAGCTGTTTAGGGCTAGTGGTAATTTGTTTCTGTTTTGGGCTATTTTTAATTAGTTTGTTTGTTTATTTATTTATTTATTTTTGGCTGTGTTGGGTCTTCGTTGCGATGTGCAGGCTTCTCATTGTGGTGGTAGCTTCTCCCGTTATGGAGCATGGGCTCTAGGCGTGAGGGTTTCAGTAGTTGTGGCATGTGGGCTCAGTAGTTGTGGTTCACGGGCTCTAGAGCACAGGCTTAGTGGTTGTGGCACATGGGCTTAGTTGCTTTGTGGCATGTGGGATCTTCCCGGACCAGGGCTCGAACCTGTGTCCCCTGCATTGGCAGGCAGATTCCCAACCACTTCGCCACCAGGGAAGCGCTGTTTCTGTTTCTTCAATTCAGGGTTTTAATGAGCTGTACTAAAATAGTTTGGATTTTCTCTGAAGATTTAACAATCTGAATTATCCCTCCATTATTTCATTAGTGATCATTTACATTACAAATAGTTTTCTGGTGTCATCTATTCAACCATCTTTTATATTAATTTGAAGCAAAACTCAAAGGTATGGGACTTCCCTGGTGGTGCAGTGGTTAAGAATCCACCTGCCAATGCAGGGGACACGGGCTCAAGCCCTGGTCCGGGAAAATCCCACATGCCGCAGAGCAACTAAGCCCGTGTGCCACAACTACTGAGCCTGTGCTCTAGAACCCAAGAGCCACAACTCCTGAGCCTGCGTGCCACAGGTACTGAAGCCCACGCACCTAGAGCCTGTGCTTCGCAACAAGAGTAGCCACCACAATGAGAAGCCAGCACACCGCAGTGAAGAGTAGCCCCCCCTCACTGCAACTAGAGAAAGCCCGCGCACAGCAAGGAAGACCCACTGCAGCCTAATTAATTAATCTAAAAAAAAAAAAAAAAAAAGCTCAAAGGTATTCTTTTTCCAGTCTGTCCTTCCCTCTGAGAACAGCTTGCTGGTGAGGCTACATTGTAGGAATGGGAAAGGTGGGTGAGGGCAGAGTTTGGACTCTTTTCAAAGGGCCTGAAATATCACTAATTTGTGGGGGAAGGTCTTCTGAATCATGGAATATTTCTGAGATGTCATTTTATTACTCACAAGTATATTGTTGCTTAAATTAAACTAACAATGCTTTATTGCCTAAGAATTGATATACTAAATAATATAATAATAATTGATCAGCATATAAATTCTGTGCTTTTTAAATGATTATCTTAAAATACAAGGTGAAACCATGAAATAAAGATGATTCTGGGTGGTAGATTCTCAGAGTTTTTTCACTAAGCTGGTTAAGCATTTCCCTTTCAACCTTATGCACAGTATTACTTTTCTTCTCAATTTTTAATAGCTAATACAAACATAAACTAAGCCCCCAAATTCTCAACTGGTAGAATCTAGTTAACGAGTTTGAATTTTAGGAAAACCCTTCGTAGGTCAGCTGCTTCTGCCTCGCTGACTACTTATTCAGGAGAGTGGATTCAAACTTACAGATAGGGGATGATGTACTTTTTCACAATCATTATAGTGTCTCAATCTTAATTGTGCATTTCTTTAGGAAACACTTGGGCAGATATTAAAGCAGCAGTGGGCCTAGGCTTAGTGTTCTGAGAAACTACCCTGCAAATCCTTCCCACCCACCTACCCCCCCAACACAATCACAGAAATGGTTTTTCTCCCTCCTCTAGTGGACAAGCATCACAGGCCACCCGCAAGCTGCCTTTCAGGGAAGGAAGGCACACAGCTTCTCATCAGTCTTTCCAACTTCAAACAAGAGCTCCAACTTTGCCATTATTCTCACTTTTGTTTTAAGGGAATTCCCCACTCTTGCCGCTGCTACTGGCAGCAAAGAAAGTGCAGCAACTTGTGAGCAGGTCTGAGAATTGAAATAACAGCCTTATCTGGGGAATATGGACCACAGCTCTGTCTGCCTGCTAACATAGCCTGTTTCCTCTGAGCATGTGAAAATATATTTGTGTATATATAATCAGAATCATCTGTATTAGAAAAATTAGAGGGCAATGGCAGGTGACAAATCAGAGCCTTTTGAGTATACGTGGTTTCATTATTTGTGTTTTAAAATATTTTAAAATTGATTTTGCTGAGAGGTAGCATTCCCCTCACAGAGAAAAACAAATGTCCATTGTGCCTGTTTTTTCAGTATTTTGAGGAATTATATGCAGATGATCCTAAGAAGTATCAATCATATCGGATTTCACTTTACAAACGGATGATTGTATGTAAACTCAGAGTGCTTCTCTGTCGTCTTCCCTGCTAATTCTAGCCCTCTGTAACTGAAGAGCACACCGCTGCCTGCCCCGCCCCAGGAAGTCTCTTCAAAAACTGTCACAAAACCTTTCTCCCCACAGCTGTCTTTTAGCCAGTGATGTCGCCTCTATCAATGTCCTGCGTCCATTGTCACCTTCAGTTTGTTATTAACACTAGGCTTACAGTGTGATGGAAGCAAAATTTGAAAGATAAAGTAAAATCCAAGAAACAACTGAACGCTTTGAAATGTTAGCAACTGTTCCTTTTGAAACATTGGTCTAGTATCTAAATCAGCCTTGTCGAAACTAAACTGGAAAATGAATGAATATTTGTATTTATAAAAGCTTTTCTAATCCATAACCTGAATAACAACCACAGGCTTATTAAATCACTGATTTATTTCCCTTCCAAGCTCCTAGTCTGCTGTTGTCCACTTTTCTTCTTAATTATCAAACTTTTAATTATGCCGGTCATTTGAAAGAATTCTGATTAGAGAGCCAATTATCACCGTTTTTTTAACCCCCCACCTTTGAACGAACTGCTTTTGTTTTCTCTTTTTGCATAAACCATGTGGAATTATCCCTTTTTCTCTATAAACAAACTTATATCACCTGGGAGATTTTTATGGGAATGTTATCCAACCTGCCACTTGGTCTGCAGACCACTCTATCCTGTTTTCTGTCGTTATTTATTTTTTTTAAACATCTTTATTGGAGTATAATTGCTTCACAATGGTGTGTTAGTTTGTGCTTTATAGCAAAGTGAATCAGCTATACATATACATACATCCCCATATCTCCTCCCTCTTGCATCTCCCTCCCACCCTCCCTATCCCACCCCACTGTCGTTATTTTTTAACTTACCTTTTAATTCCCAAAACTTCTTAACTTTTCTTAAGTTACAGGACAAGTTTTAGCCTCTCCAAAGGGTGGGACTCATAGAGACAGTGCTTCACACACATAGGTGTTAATCAAAAGCCCCTAAGTTCAGCCATCCTTAAAACTTCCCAAAAAACTGTGTGCATTCATCAGAATTTACTTTGCCTGTTCCCCCTTTAAAAGAAAAACTTGCTACTGGAATAGCAGTACATTTTACGAGCATTTTAATTGTTGTGGAGTCTACTGGAAAAGACTCCACAGTGAGCCTGCTGTCCATCACGCTGTAAAGGAGTTTACTGCCTTGTATATTTTAACATTTGGCTTTTATTATAGCTGCATTTCCCATTGCCTGCCAGTTATAGCCAGGTGGGGCTCCACCCATGAGCTTTCATGGAGCTTTTATGTAAAACTAACAAGTGCTGTTTCTGTAATTTTGTGTCTGCTCTCCTTCTGTGCATTTTAGAAGGTTTATTTTGGTCTTTCTGTTATATTTCTCATTTTGATCTTCAGGATTTGATGGAACAACTCGAAAAACAAGATAAGACTGTCCGGAAACTGAAAAAACAACTGAAAGTATTTGCCAAAAAAATTGGTGAACTAGAAGGTATTTAAACATGTTTCTATGACAGTTGCTGAACCTTGGTTTTATATGCAATACTAGTGGCTTAAAAGGTTTTTGTGTGACTATTAGGGGCAATAACAAAAATGACGTTCAGCAAACCTGGCCTCCGTGGAGTGGAAATTTTCATTACTAGGTGGGGGAAAATGTTCTTTTCGTGGTAGTAATAATTTACAAAGAGAGAATTCATTCAGCAAACATCTAATGACCGTCTTCTATAGACCAGGCACTATGCTAGGCAGTATTGCATAGTGGTTAAAAGCATGGATTCTGTAGCTAAGCTTCTCGGGTTTAAATACTGCCTCTTCCACTATTAGTCATCTGATATTGGGCAAGTTACTGAACCTCTCTATGCCTCAGTGTTCCCACCTGTTAAATGGGAATGATAATGGTGTCTACCTGACACGGTTTGTAAGGGTTAAATTAATTAATATGTGGAATGCATTTGGTATATTTCCTGACACACAGTAAATCCTATATACAACTTATTTTTATTACTGTTATTCTTAGTATTAAGGATACTAAGATGAGTAAGACAGAGTCTGTGTCCTCAAAGAACTTACATCTAATGGAGAACAAAAAGAGAAGTAAATAAGAAAAAAATGAATTATGATGATAAAGAAATAAGATTTTAGAAAATATCTCATGATTTATATATGATGATGGGAAAACACCTTGAGAAGTGATCAAATATCGCTTATTATTATATACAAATGATTCTTGTCTTGTGGGTTAGTGTTTGTTCCTTCAGTAAGTAGGTGCCAGGGATATAGCAGTGAACAGGGCTAAAGCCACATTCTCAGCTTAGTCCAGCAATGATCTCATTGTTCAAGAGATTCTGAGACCCTCTTTGGAATTGCCTTCAGACCTATGCAGGCTATTATTTTGACTAAAAATGATACTGTGCAGCCTGCCCGTCTATTTGTCATTGTCACTGAATAATTTTTGCTCTGCTCAAAGGGTGAAGATTCCCCATCACTGGGAATGTTCAAAAGAATCTACCATGATTAACTGTGTGGCTCTCATTCCTCCAACGTGCCAGGCCTGTCGTAACTGTTCCATCTGTTTGATCTTTTTGCCTCTCTTAGTCAAGTCCTGCTTATCCTTTGAGACCAGAGTTATATGTCACATGCTCAAGAGCAGCCTTTCCTGATCACACAGATAGACCCTACAGCTCTACCCTCTGTGTACCACAATTTGCCTCCCATCTTTTGTGGTTTTCACTGTCATATTTTTAGCAGTTTTTCTGTTTGAATTACTGCCTTCCTCAATGGACTATGAACTTCCTGAGCATGGTGACCACCTCTTATTTCCTCTTGTTTTCACAGCACCTAGTATATTGTCTGACCTGTCATAATCATTCCATTTATTAAAATTTTGAACCTCTGAATCACAGACCCAGACTATATGTCTGTTGGCGGAACTTTAAAAATCTTTATTCAGGGCTTCCCTGGTGGTGCAGTGGTTGAGAGGCCACCTGCCGATGCAGGGGACGTGGGTTCGTGCCCCAGTCTGGGAAGATCCCACATGCCGCGGAGCGGCTGGGCCTGTGAGCCATGGCCGCTGTGCCTGCACGTCCGGAGCCTGTGCTCCGCAATGGGAGAGGCCACAGCAGTGAGAGGCCCGCGTACTGCAAAAAAAAAAAAAAAAAAAATCTTTATTCAGAGAACCTTTCTGCACTTAACTCTGCATTAATTATATCATGAGATGATAATTAGACAGCAGAGTATCCTCTTGAACGAAACTGATTTTAAGGGTATTAACTTGTAAGATTATTTTTTAAGCTCCTAATCGTTTCTTTACCATATGTTAGTAACTTTTGATAAATAGAAAAGCCATTTATTATTTTACATTTTTACTTAGCTTTCTTTGATATGTATATTTTACTCAAAGAGAAAGCTTAGAGCAATTTTAAGCCATTATCAATCAGAATTCAACCTCATCAGTTAAACTATCCTGCCAGCTATATTCTTAAATCTATAAGTACATTTGAGAAGGCAATTCATAGATTAAACAAAAAAGTCATTATGATATTCTTAAGAAAGGTTGAGTTACATAATACATATCTACAGAATAAGATGAAATAGATTTATGTGACTTGAGCGTTTGCTGAGTGCAGTGTACCTCCCCTCCCCAAGGCAGAGAAGAAAGACAACACGCTTTTCCAACACCTTTCTCTCCTGTCCCCTTATCCCCACAGTGTACAGAAAACACTGATAACCTTGTACAGCAAAGCACCTTCTAATATCTAAAAGTTTTCTTATATTTTTCTAAATATAATATACTTAAATGCTTCTGGTTTAAAATAGCAAGACTCTTACCTCCTCCTATGGGCTACACTTAATTAAGGAGACATTTTTAGAAGCCAGTGAAGACTTTTTAAATGTCAACATACATAATTTTTAGCAGAAATTATATGGCTAAATGGAGAGTGTTTCAAAATTTGATATGCTTTATGCTGTATTTTAATCCAGGAGTGGGTGTTCCATCTCAATTTTCATAGAGTCAGGGAATTTAGACCTAAAAGAATTCTAGAAATCAGTTAATTATTTCATAGGAGAACAGAGCTGAGGCCCAGAAACCATAAGGAACTTCCAAAGTCTCAGCCACTTAGTGGCCAAAATGGGACTAGAACCCAAGCCTTCTGAAGAGCACTGACTTCTTTGTGTCATATTTTCCAACAGACCCTCTCTACTTATAATAATTCATTTGACTCTCAATTAAACCTGAGATCAAGATCTTCCCTGTACCAAAGTGAGGGGAGGAAAAAAAATTTTTCCAATTTCCTTTCTATTTCTAGGACAAAAAGGTTCAGGAATGTTTTTCTCTCAAGTGTAAAGAATCTATTATACTTGAAAATGGAAATAGATGTTGCTTCAGATCTTCCTAGAAGATTGCTGTATTAGATGGAGCATTCGACTAAATGACCCCCAAGGTCCCCTGAGTCTCTTAAAAACTGGGTGGTATTCTGACTTCTCTCTTTCAGGCTTTATATTTTCCTGATACTACGTAAGGGTTGACATTTTAATTATATGATTATTTTAAGTATATGATTTGTTAAATAAATCAAGGTCATGTTGAGCTGACATCTATATTTTACCTGTGAGTTTTTGTGAAGACTCTAATCTCTGGGAAGAATTCAAAGACAGAGTAAAATTTTAATGAAAGTATGGCACATTTTATCTCTGACATTTTTGTACAGAACCAAAAATATCTTCGTTAGAGATTTTGCAAAAGGAAAGTGAAGCTTTCTTTTAAAACGTAATATCTCTTAGTTAAAATATTCACCATATTTCATAAATTCTGTGGTGCACAATTTTTCATATTTTAACATCTCTGAAATTAGGATGTATCTTACAGAAGTTGATGGGTTTTAGTTTAACTGGCAATATTTTTCCTTCTTTAGTGTTATATAAAATAATACTATATGTCATAATCAGTGGCACCTTAGATATGATAAAATCAGTAGGTTTAAAACATTCTTTTTGAGTTATACAGAGTCCAAATGTGTGCATTTGTTGATAAACTTAGTATGTTGAATCTGTTTTCTCCCAGTTTCCCCTCGTTGAATTGTTTCTGTAGCTTAAAGCAACCAGTAACATAGATGGCAGGGATCTTATTATTTTGTTTTACATGCAGAATATATACAGGAGCTGTGAAGGTCACAGCTGTGTACTGATCCTGAGATCCTCATGCTGTCGTGTTTAAACTAACTCCAGAAATAACTTATGTAAAACTAAATAGTTTGAATCTCCTGTCTCTTGTAGAGAGGCATACAAGGCATTCAGTTAGTCCTGCGGTTCCGGACTGCATCATGCATATGAAATGCTAGGTTATGGGAGGTGGCCACAGCCCTGATTTGTCCAATCACAGTGTGATCGCTCTTTAGATATCATAACGTTGGTGGATGGTGGTGATTTTCAGCGCTGATAGTCCCGTTGTGTGATGCTGCGGCATAAGGTGGACGAGGTGTCACCAGGCTCTGTGCCACATGAGCAAGAGCACTGGCAGGTATTGGTGTTCTCTGTGATAACCTCATGCTGTGGAACTGGCTTCCCAGAACTAACACCGGAAGTTGCCCAGAGTGACAGGAGGAGCATGGCTGATACCTTGTGGAGTCAGCAAGATTAAACTTTCTAATGCATCTGATCTGCGTTTTGTTTGTTTGCCAGCAGTCTCTGAACTCAAACTTAAACTACACCCAAATAGATTTCTTTTTTTTTTTTAACATCCTTATTGGAGTATAATTGCTTTACAATGTTGTGTTGGTTTCTGCTGTATAACACTAAATAGATTTCTTAACTGCCCCCCTTCCTGTAGATAAGAGAATTAAAAATCTTACTAGCATATAGCTCCACAAACACCATCATAACTCAAGTTTCCCTTTACCTTCCCTTGAATTTCCCATTCAATTCTCAATTTTGAGATGAAATTGGAGACTTTTTCTTAACCCTCAGTTCTTCTCTGGCAGCTGCCATCAACAGTGGTGATCATTTTTAACATCTGAAAGGGTTGTTAGCCGGCGGTTGTACTCTACTGGTTGCAGCTTTGTGGTGGGACTTTTAGCACTTTACTAAAAACAAACAAACAAAAAACTGAATAATATTTAGGAAATCATATTAAATACAGGTTGTTTTATCTGCTCATGATTTCTTTGGGAGTGAGGGGTGACAGGAGAACATTAAGCCTTTTCCTTATGAAGGCTTTGTGAGAAATAATACATTTCACATCAACTAGTGTGAAGAAACTCGGTTCTACCAGCTATCTTGATGTGGTTTGAACTGATTGCAATGATACATTTAAAGTAAATGTTCTTTCTCTTTAATGACCAGATTCATAGAGCTAAAGGTAAAGAGGAATCTTTTATAGTCTGGCTGCCTCTTTGTAGAATATTGTTTTTTCCTTCTGTAAGTTAAAGTCGAAATATATTTAGACATTTATGATTGATACTGATTAGTTAACTAAGAAGTTAAACCACTTACTTTGGAGACATTTAATCTTATTACAAAGTAAACCTTATTACAAAAAAAAATGCTTTTGAATCTAGTAAGATTCTTTGGTGTTCATAGTAGCCAAGCACTAGTGGTTGTTAGAGTGACATTACCATATAATTTTATCATCTATCCACCCAGTTTTACCAGAAAAAATAAAGAAGGGACAATTAAGTGGTAAATATGGCAAGCTTCTGTTGTTATAGAGTTTACTTAAAATTATAGGAACATGGAAACCTCTCATCTTTTCTACCTGGAAGACATTTTTCTTCTTTTTGTTTCTGATGAAGTGGGCCAAATGGAGAACATATCCCCAGGACAGATCATTGATGAGCCCATTCGTCCAGTCAACATTCCCAGAAAAGAAAAGGATTTCCAAGGAATGCTGGAATACAAGAAGGAGGATGAGCAAAAACTTGTTAAGAACTTGATTCTGGGCAAGTATTTCCTGCGTGAGATAAAAGGTCTTTCTGGTACACGTGTCGGTGGTGGGAAAGGCTAGTCACTCATTTATTAAATATTCACACTGGTTTCTTTAGTCATCCTTGACTGCTGTGCGTATAGTGCTGTAGCAGCATCCTGACCACATCATGGATGTCAGTCACACTGCAGGGACACTTGCTAGGACCCACCTAACTCCTGGAAGAGCAGGTTCCATAGGGAATGAAAAGTTTAGTTTGTGATGGGCTTAGTTTGACATGCCTGAGCGGAGATGTCAAAAGCCACTTGATACATGAGCCTAGAATTCAAAGGAAAAGTCAGGGCAGGAGATAGACATTTGGGAGTTGTTGTATAAGCAGCTAGGATTCACATGTTCCTACCCTCAAGAATTTCTCCGCTTAGTCAGCCTTTAAAATATGCTTTTTTAAAAACACGACCTATTTACCCTGAATGATTGAACTCTTACATGAGAGCTGTGCTTTTGTATCTCAAAAAGCATTCCTCGTGAAGACTTTCAAAGTTATATAAGATTATTTTTCCTCTTTTCTTTTTTAGAACTGAAGCCGCGTGGTGTAGCAGTCAATTTGATTCCAGGGTTACCAGCGTATATCCTGTTTATGTGTGTTCGACACGCTGACTACCTGAATGATGATCAGAAAGTAAGGTCGTTGCTAACATCAACAATAAACAGCATCAAAAAAGTATTAAAGGTCAGTTCATGTTCAACAAAATTCTCATAATGAATATTAATGATGACAGAGTCTGCACAGAGGTATTTTTCCTTCCTTAGACGTGAGCTAAGTTTCCAGTTATGACCACTTTCTAGTCTCAATCTATACCTTCCATTGTAGGAAACATTCATTCTGTAAAGTGTCTATGTGCCTTCTTTCAAAACAGGTCTCAGGTTGAACAGTAATCAAAATTAAGTCAATATACTTGCATTTGATTGTGAAGCAAATTCAGTTTTGTCATAGAAGTTTTCTGCTTTGAGGTCTTAGAACTAAATTAAAAATACCTAGTGAAGTTCATATATACAGGGAATATCATGCTATAGTTAAAATAGGTATGAAGTAAGTTTAGTAATACCTAGCCCATTCATATAAAAAGATGTTTGATAAAACATTTAAAATTCTCTTCTGACTTTTCTTCCCATTATTCTCCAGCTCATCTCATAATTTTCCTTGTTACCTTAAATGCCTGGTTCCATGTGAGAAGCAACACACAGATACTAATCAGAGAGGAAAGACTTGGAAAAGGCAGCAAAGTTACATAATAGAACAGAAAGCCCTGCATAACTCAGTAATCACTGAGTCACTTGCATGATCATCCTCTTGACAATCTAGAAAAACAGTGAACATTATTCTTAGTTTTAACCATTTTTCAGTTCTTTGGCATTAAGTACATTCATACTGTTGCATAACCATCACCACTATCATCTCCAGAACTTTTTCATCTTCCCCAGAACTTTTTCATCTTCCCCATCTGAAGCTCTGTACCCATTAAACACACCCTCCCCCAGCCCCTGGTCATAACTTTTAATGCCGGTTCTCAGTCCCTCCTGCACAGATAGTCTATGTGGTTACTTTCTACAGTGCTTACTAAAGTGTGGAGTTTCTGAATATTTAACATTCAAAAATTGATGAATGTTTTCTGAATGTAACTCATTTAATTTTTGGTGTATTGATGCTGTATTACATTTAGATAGACTACGAGTTTTACTACTTCTTAAGTCAACTCCTACAAAGACAACAAAGCCACATCGTAAAGTTTTCTCCGTCTCATCTTACTTGCAAGATGAGAAAATTTGGATAAATTCTTCCAAATTTATCTAATTTGACTAATTATTGTACCAAATTGTTTAAAGATTAAAAAGGAGTAGATACTTGAACACAGCACCCTTTTGATACCATTTTAAATGGATGCGCATTTGTTTCACATCCCTTTTTAAACTGAAGTGTATTTGTCGTGTGTCCCTGGTTTGATTTCGCAGAGGTGGTTTGACATGTGGCCCAGACCTGATGAAGAGCCAAACTCTCCACTGCTCTGCACAGGGCTTCCTCCATTCCATTTCTCATTAGCTCCCCAGAAATTTTATCTTATCATTGACAAGATTTTTAACCTAATCTGGGTTTCAGTGCTTCACAATATTTGTAATTCCCTTTTGTGCCGTTAGTCCTTTCTGATTCCCTTCAGTAACCCTCAGGGAAGTGAGTTTGGGTAAGCTGTGGCTTGGTGAATTGTTTTCTGCTTAAAGGGACTGCTAAGCGAATATCAATTGCATGACCAGGCATCATTTTCTAATGGCATTTTCTAATTGCCAAGCAAAGTAACAAACAACCAGTGAACTCAGTGGTTGAAATTCTCTAGCAACAATATGAGGCTTTACAACTGCAATGTGATTTATTTTTATAACTGTTGTTAATGGTAAGTGAAGGAAATGGGCCTTCTGGTATCTGTTTGGTTTTTTCAGGCTATTATTTCCCTAAGGAAAAAGCTAATTTAGGCTTATTCTCTCTTTCAGAAAAGAGGTGATGATTTTGAAACTGTCTCCTTCTGGCTTTCTAACACATGCCGATTTTTGCACTGTTTGAAGCAGTACAGTGGAGAAGAGGTGAGAAAGCCTTGATCACAAAACCAGCATGCTATACTTTCTCTGACCTTTTTAAGGAAAAAAATTTAAAGCACAAACTATTTAGCCATTTGTTAATTTAGAAACCTGAATTCAGAGGTGGCTTGGAAGTTCATAGCTTTGTTTGATGTTCATTATTTACAAAACTGACTTGGGAAGTGACATAGTTTCTTCCCTCTGAGAGTTTGTATTATGAGAAAGCACAGCAGAAATAAAATGAGCATTGGTCATTGAATGGTTATCGCACTGAAACTTTTTGTTAAGATGTGAAAATGGGCTTTTCAAGGACTGATGTATGAATATTGAGCTATTTAAAGAAATTAATCGGTTTTGGCTTGTGTAATACATTAAAGGTGATCAAGGTAAAACATGTCTCTTTAGATTTGTCCACAGATATTTTTGCTTTTGCTTATAGTGATGTGGTCATCAGTTGGTTGATAGACTTCATATTTCAAAACTATGTAATATATTAATAATTATCATTTATTAAGGGCTGCTTAGTATGTATCAGACAGCGTTTATTGTACATTATGTTGTTTAATTCCTGTTTAACATCTTAGTGAGGTAGGAATTATAACCCAGTTTTACAGATGAGGAAACTAAAGCTCAAAGAAGTTCATCACTTTGCCCAGGTGCTCTCAGTCATAAGGAGCTTAGCTAGGATTCTGGGTCTGCCCACCTCCAAGAGCCTCTGTCCATAACCACTGCCCTTCGTACCTCCGCATCCTTTGCCGGGAGGGCAGGCAGAGAAGCTGAGCAGTAGTACTTTCTGAGCACCCACAGGCTAGGGGCAGAGGACTGTCCTGGCAGATGATGGGAAATGCAATATGAGCAAGACATGGTCCTTGAGCAGATGGGACTAGCAGAACAGAATCCTCCAGAAGGCCTATTAACTGTCCTTTCAGTCCCCAGTTCTAGACCATGTTGTTAAGTAGGTTGCAGGGAGGCAGATGCTTGAGTGTGGGCAGAATCCATCAAGTAGGCAATTGTCTTTGTCAGGCAGTGCCTGACGAAGTACCTGCCTGTACAGTTGGCTTTCCATTTTAACAAATACCACCAAAAGATTCCATTCTAAGCTCAGACTGAGAATCATGTGTGGATACAGTAAAATATAGTAAAGAGAATTTTTTTATTTATTCACCAGTCTCTGTAGAAATTGATCAATTTTAAGAAGATTACTTATGTCCTTCCAGTGTAGTATTTATAAATAGGGCTATATTTAATGAACTGAAGTTAAGAGATTACTACTTTAGATAATTTAGTGCTTGGCAGTGAACCAGCTGTTTCATAAGTGAAAACACTCATTAGTTTTTTTTTCAAATCAAGTTCCCCCATCTTGTTTCATTGACATTGCTGGTGGAAAAGCTTAAATGCTAGGTTGCCAAGTTTAGATTATTCAAACGCTAGTAAGAAGTGGAAGGGGAGACGTGATGGAAACAAACACACAGAATTTGAGAAGGAGTATCCTGGCATTTATATGGAGGTTGGAATGGGAACTCTTTGGAGAAAGGAAAAAAGAGCATGAGAATGCCGATTAAATGAGAGAGTTAAACAGGAGACATTTTACTTCATCTGTATCATTAACTCTCCATTATGGCTCTAGGGCTTTATGAAACACAACACATCTCGCCAGAATGAACACTGCCTCACCAATTTTGACCTGGCTGAGTACCGACAGGTGCTAAGTGACTTGGCCATTCAGATCTACCAGCAGCTCGTGCGGGTGTTAGAGAACATCCTTCAGCCAATGATCGGTAAGGCCAGGGCATATTGATGACATCCAGGTCTGTCTACCTTGTGTGCCCGCCAATAGATGACCACCAGTGGCACATGTGTTGGAGCATGTATTCATATGGAGAACATAAAGTAGTAAGACTCAGTCTCAAAATTAGCTGAGGAATCTCAGAACCCCAGCCATGATGAACTGGGGTACCTCAAAATCACTGCTTCCACATGATGGAAATGGCAGTATATAGTTTACTTCCCTAATGTGTAATGCCTCTCTCCTATGATTGGGTCATGCTTTATACCCAGCAGTAGACCTCAGACCTCATCCAGTTTTCAAAAACACTTTAAACTTTGGTCTAGCGTACTACTACACTGAGCTTCCTAGGGACCCATCTAAAATGAAGGAGGCTTGGGAGGGTATATACTTTGCCTATTAGGCTACAGTAAGAGGGCTGGGAGGGTACCATGGCAACAAGAACAGGTCTCAGACACTCCATGCTGAGTGGAACATCTCATGACCCCTATGGAATTGTTAAAGGCAATTTGGTTTAAAGTAGCAGTTTCTCATTGGATGAGAAACTGGTGTGTGTGTGTGTGTGTGTGTGGGTGTGTGTTTCTACGTATGTGTGATTTCATGTACCTATCTTTATATATGTATACTCACTCTGGGTGTGTATTTATGTATCATTCTACCTGTATTCCTTTGGAATGTGTAGCAGGTGTGTAATAGGAATTAGAAGGCATGTACAAATTGCAGGCTGCTAATTTTGAATGCATTGAACTTTTTTTTTTTAATTTTTTAAGTTACCAAACTGTATTATCGTCAAGCAAATTATCAACAGCCTCTTAAGGCTACTACCAGTTACCCTTTCTTTCCCCATCTATGTGTTTTCCACATTTCTACAACTTCATCTCACCTCTGTGGGCTCCTAGTGTCCCATGTTTTATTGCAGGCCCCCCTTTAACCAACTAGAAACATAGAAGGCTGAGGAAGCCATGGGGGATGGCAGTGGTTTCTTCAGCTGACGCCTAAAAGGTCATGAATTTAAAGCAACCTAGGTCAGCAAAAATGCTTGAGGTAACACAGATGCAGAGGTCAGCTTCAGTCCATTCTCTTCTACTTTTGCCTGGTTTCATTGGCTAAATAAGAAATTTTACCTTTAGATGTGCCACTAGCTGCATCTCCCAATGATTTTACAACAACAAATGTTTTGAGTCAGTATGAGGTTCTTTGGAAGCTGCATTTAGCTCTAGGACATATAACAATGAATCAGGAATGGGCCCTGCTCTCAAGGGGGCTTCCAGTCCAGGGAGTGGGCATCCCAAAACCATCCTAGAGGAGGCATAAGCCAAACGCTGCAAGAGCGTAATAGAGGGAGCAGCAGTGCCCCAGATGAGAAGACTGAGTCCTGGGAGGCTAAGGCCAGCCCGAGGTCTCCCTACTGTCGTGGGAAGCTCAGGGCAAGGAAGGGCCCAGCTCTCTAGCCCCACACAACTGCCCTCTCCCAAGTCTTCTCCAAGACCACTGCCTGGTCTCCTGCCTTTCTTGCTACTTGATTTGTTTGCCTCTGGGGCTCGATATTACTGGAGAATTTTTTTTTTTTTTTGTGGTATGCGGGCCTCTCACTGTTGTGGCCTCTCCCGTTGTGGAGCACAGGCTCCGGACGCATGGGCTCAGCGGCCATGGCTCACGGGCCCAGCCGCTCCGCGGCATGTGGGATCTTCCCGGACCAGGGCACGAACCTGCATCCCCTGCATCAGCAGGCAGACTCTCAACCACTGCGCCACCAGGGAAGCCCTACTGGAGAATTTTTATCTTCTCCCTAACTGCTCCGTACATCTCTCTCAAAAACCCTCCCAAGATACCTCAGACGTGCTATTACAAGGCTTCATATTTCAGAAAATGGGCCATTAAGAGTTCTTAATTTCATGGTAAATTTTTGAATTTAAGAATTATTACTATTTTTTTGAATTTAAGAATTATTCCTTCATTAAAGTTTAAAATCCAGAAGCCCTTTTATTGAGTTCTTTTTCCCTCTATGTTGATACTCAAATCATTTTCATAAACTGAATGTGTGTATGTCTGTGTCTTTGTGTGTGTGTGCACACGTTTCCTTCCAGATCTTCTTTTCTGACACTTGAACTTCTCTTGCAGTCTCCGGAATGCTAGAGCATGAAACCATTCAGGGTGTGTCTGGGGTGAAGCCCACAGGGCTAAGAAAGCGAACCTCCAGCATTGCTGATGAGGGTACCTACACACTGGACTCCATCCTGCGGCAGCTCAACTCCTTCCACTCAGTCATGTGTCAGCACGGCATGGACCCCGAACTGATCAAGCAGGTGGTTAAGCAGATGTTCTACATCGTGGGGGCCGTCACACTGAACAACCTCCTCCTCCGGAAGGACATGTGCTCCTGGAGTAAAGGCATGCAGATCAGGTGAGCGAACGCCAACAGCTGCCATGGCCTTTTCATGCTGCCCAACCGCTTGCCGGGGCTCGTGTGAGGCTAGTGTACCTGATGTCCACTGCCCCCACCCCCACTCCCCACCAGGCGAGCAGCAAGGGCAGACTGGGCACAGAGCTGCTTCCTCTTTTCTGGCTGGACCCTCCACTCTCATTCGTGATTGCTCCTGGCCATGCCTTGCAACCCACTGCTTGTTAGGAACCCTGCTCCATGTGAAGATAACTCGTTTTTGTTTTTTGTTTTTTTAAAGGGAACTTTATTTATTTTTATTTATTTATTTTTGGCTGTGTTGGGTCTTCGTTGCTGTGGGGGCTGTTCTTCATTGTGGTGCGTGGGCTTCTCATTGTGGTGGATTCTCTTGTGGAGCACGAGCTCTAGGCACGCGGGCTTCAGTAGTTGTGGCACGTGGGCTCAGTAGTTATGGCTCGCGGGCTCTAGAGCACAGGCTCAGTAGTTGTGGCACGTGGGCTCAGTAGCTGTGGCTCGTGGTCTCTAGAGCGCAGGCTCAGTAGTTGTGACGCACAGGCTTAGTTGCCCCACGGCATGTGGGATCTTCCCGGACCAGGGCTCAAACTCGTGTCTCCTGTATTGGCAGGCGGATTCTTAACCACTACACCACCAGGAAAGCCCTGATAACTCGTCTGAGGGAGTGGGGATATGATGAAAACTACATAAAGATGAGATAGCTGCTTCCTCTCCTTTTGTGTGTGTTTTAATTGTACAATAACAAAATATCAAACTATAATGAAGATTGCTAATGTTTGATTGCTCTTATAAATTTATTTTGACAAAATACTGTTTTGTACCTATGGCAACAAGAACATGTCTAATAGATCTTTTACTGATGTTTGAAATACGCCCCTCTCTATTTCAAGGAAAGCTGTGCTCAATTTTGTCCAGCTGCTCCTCAGCATAACCTTATTAGCATAATGGAATTTTTTTTTCAAATAATTTATTTTAAAACAGCTAGAAAATTCACCAAGAGGGGGAAAAAGGATTTCTGCTATGAAAGCCTGTAGTTAATCTCAGGAAGCGTTGGCTTTCTTTTCAAATTTTCCATTACTCACATCCACTGTAGGTAGTGGTAAGAAGATAATGCTTTCCACTCAGGTCGTAGAATTTATTTTTCTGCAAGTTCTGTTCATACCTATGAAGCCCCTCTTTGCCTGATTACTAAGTCCTGACTCTGGGTCCATTTATCTCATTTGCAAACCACTGTCACTTGGTTGGCCACCTCTTAAAACCTCCCATCTGCGTGGTTTCTATGTCTCTCTTCATATTTTGGGTCTTTGTCTCTTCCCATGGCCCCCCACTTGCCCTTCTCGCCTTCATCCCTGAGCTTCCTCAGGCCACTACCTCCATCACCCAGACTCTTCCCTAAAGAGGGCTGGAGCACAGGGTCTATGTGGGGATCTTGTTATTATGTCTACTAGCTTGGAGTCTGACTTAAGGAAGAGAGAGTACTTAAAGGATTATCAATTCTCACCTCTCAAGTTGTAAGAAGCTATAAAATGTTTTCTGCTTGGCTCTTTAATAAGGACACAGCCATATTATGTGTTCTATTTTGGTTTTTAGTACATCTTATTTCATAACTTGCTGCAATGGCTACATTTCTATCTCCCATTAAAGAGAATTATAGTCTCTAGAATTATACCTACTCTTATATAATTACGATTATAAACCTCCTGATTATGTATAGTAATAAATTTTTAAGCACAGCTAATGATTTAAAAAAACAGAATTTCACTGAAATTCCTGACAAAGCCATGCACAGAAAAATTAAGACATTTATGATAACATTCAGTAAATTTGCATCACCTCCCTTTTTCTGGCATAGGTACAATGTCAGTCAACTAGAAGAATGGCTGCGCGACAAGAATCTGATGAACAGTGGGGCTAAGGAAACCCTGGAACCTCTCATTCAGGCTGCTCAGCTTTTGCAAGTGAAAAAGAAAACAGATGATGATGCAGAAGCCATTTGTTCCATGTGCAATGCTTTAACTACTGCCCAGGTAAGGCGATTTTCCCTATTATAAAACAAGTTAACATTCATCAACGGTGACATTTAGAGAAGTAAAGAAGGCTTCTAGCTATTGCTTTTGTCTCTGAGCTAACTTCATCTGTGTCAGAGATGATATATATCAACACTGTAGATCTTGAAGAAGGGAGATTTTACCACAAAGTATATTTCACTACTAGTCACAGTCCTGCACATTCAACATTCAGTACTTATTTATCCACTCTCTACACTGTTCTGTGTAATGTTCTAGCCACTAAGATAAAACCATGAACAAAACAAAGTCCCTGTTTTCATGGGGGTGTACATTCTACACATTCTATGGAGTTTGTACTCCATAAAAGAATTTTCCATATTATTCAATAATTGAATGATTCTTTAGACTTCTCTATTTTAAGACAAATAATTGTGTTTTTTTAATTGAAATATAGCTGATGTATAATATGATGTTAGTTTCAGGTATACTACACAGTGATTTGAATTTCCATACATTATAAAATGATAACCGAGATAAGTCTAGCAATCATATGTCCCCATACAAAGTTATTAACAATATTATTAACCATATTCCTTATATTGTAGATTACATCCACATGCTTTATTTATTTATTTTATAACTGGAGGTTTGTACCTCTTAATCCCCTTCACCTATTTTAATACCCCATGCCCCTCCCCTCTGGCAACCACCCATTTGTTCTCTGTATCTGTGAGTATATTTTCATTTTTTTGGTTTCTTTGTTTTGTTTTTTGGATTCCACATATAAGTGAGCTCTTATAGTATTTGTCATTGTCTGACTTATTTCACTTAGCATAATGTCTGCAAAGTCCATTCATAGTGTTGCAAATGGCAATATTTCATTCTTTTTTATGACTAAGTGATATTCTTTGTGTGTGTGTGTGTGTGTGTACACCAGTCTTCTTTATCCATTTGTCTGTTGACAGACACTTAGATTGCTTCCATATCTTGGCTATTGTAAATAATGCTGCAATGAACAGAGGGGTGCATATATCTTTTCAAACTAGTGTTTTTGTTGTCTTTGGAAAAATACCCAGAAGTGGAATTGCTGGGTTGTATCATAGTTGTATTTTTAATTTTTTGAGCAACCTCCATACTGTTTTCCATAGTGGCTGCACCAATTTACATTCCCACCAGCAGTGCATGAGGATTCCCTTTTCTCCACCTCCTCACCGACACTTACTATTTGTTGTCTTTTTGATAATAGCCATTCTGACTAGTATGAGGTAGTACTTCATTGTGGTTTTGATTCGTATTTCTCTGGTGATTAGTGATGTTGAGCATTTTTTCATTTGCCTGTTGCCCATCAGTACGTCTTCTTTGGAAAAATGTCTGTTGAGGTCCTCTGCCCATTTTTTAATCAGGTCATTTGTTTTTTTGATTTGAGTTATATGAATTCTTTGTATATTTTGGATATTAACCCCTTATTAGATATATTGTTTGCAAATATGTTCTTCCATTCAGTAGGCTGCTTTTTCATTTTGTGGATAATTTCTTTCACTGTGCAAAAGTTTTTTAGTTTGATGTGGTCCCATTTGTTTATTTTTGCTTTTGTTTCTCTTGCCTGAGACAGATCAAAAAAATATTGCTAAGACCAGTGTCAAAAATGTACTGCTTGTATTTTCTTCTAAGAGTTTAAGGTGTTAAATTTAAGTCCTTAATCCATTTTGAGTTTATTTTTCTAAGTGGTATGAAAAAATGGTCTAGTTTGATTCTTTTGCATATAGCTGTCCAGTTTTCACAACACCGTTTACTGAAGAAACTGTCTTTTCCACATTGTATATTCTTGCCTCCCTTACTGTAGATTAATTGACCGTAAAAGAGTAGGTTTATTTCTGGGTTCTCTTTCCTTTTCCATCAATCTATGTGTCAGTTTTTGTGCCAGTACCATACTATTTTGATTACTGTAGCTTTTTAGTATGGTTTGAAATCAGGGAGCATGATACCTCTAGCTTTGTATTAGTACTTCTTTCTCAAGATTGCTTTGGCTACTCAGTTTTTTGTGTTTCCATACAAATTTTAGAATTATTTGTTCTTTGAAAAATGCTTTTGGTATTTTGATAGAGATTGCATTGAATATGTAGTTGCCTTGGGTAATATGGTCATTTTAACCATATTAATTCTTCCACTTTATGAGCCCGGTATATCTTTCTATTTGTTTGTGTCACCTGTACTTTCTTTTATCAATGTCTTATAGTTTTCCAAGTTCAGGTCTTTCACTTCCTTGTTTAGATTTATTCCTAGGTATTTTATTCTTTTTGGTACAATTATCAATGGGATTGTGTTCTGATAATTTATTATTAGTGTATAGAAATGCAAAAGTTGTCTGTATATTAATTTTGTATCCTGCAACTTTACTGAATTCATTTATTGGTTCTAATAGTTTCTTGGTGGCATCTTTAGGATTTTCTATATACAGTTTCCTATCATCTGCAAACAGTGACAGTTTTACTTCTTCCATTTCAATTTGGATTCCTTTTACTTTTTTTTTCCTGTCTAATTTCTGTGGCTAGGATTTTCAATACCATTTTGAATAAAAGTGGTGAGAATGGGCATCCTTGTTTTGTTAGAGGAAATGCTTTCACCATTTTACCATGAGTATGATGTTGACTGTGGGTCTGTCATATATGTGTTTTATTATGTTGAGGTATGTTACCTCTGTACCCACTTTGTTGAGAGTTTTTATCATAAATGGATGTTGAGTTTTGTCAGAAGCTTTTTCTGCATCTATTGAGATGATCATATGATTTTCATTCTTCAGTTTGCTAATGGGTGTATCACATTGATTGTTTTGTAGTTATTGTAAAATCCTTGCATCCCTGAGATAATTCCCACTTGATCATGAGGTATGATTCTTTTAATGTTCTGTTAAATTCAATTGGCAAATATTTTGTTGAGGATTTCTACAACTATGTTCATCAGTGATACTGACCTATAATTTCCTTTTTTGTGGTATTTTTGTCTGGTTTTGGTATCAGGGTGATGTGGACTCGCAGAATGAGTTCAGAAGTTTTCCTTTCTCTTCTGTTCTTTTGGAATAGATTGAGATGGGTAGATTCAGGTGTTAAATAACTCTTATATTTGGCAGAATTCCCCTGTGAAGCCACCTAGTCCTAGACATTTGTTTGTTGGGAGTTTTTTGATTACTGATTTGATTTAATTACTTGTAATTTGTCCATATTTTCTATTTCTTCCTGATTCAGTCTTGGGAGACTGTACATTTCTAGGAACTTATCCATTTCTTCTAGGTTGTCCATTTTATTGGCATATAATTATTCATAATAATGTCTTACGATCGTTTGTATTTCTGTGATGTCAGTTGTAACTTCTCTCTTTCATTTCTGATTTTGTGTATTTGGGCCCTCTCTCTTTTTGTCTTGATAAATGTGGCTAATAGTTTATCAATTTTGTTTATCTTTTCAAAGGACCAGCTCTTAGTTTCATTGATTTTTATTCTGTTGTTTTTGTAGTCTCTATTTCATTCATGTCCATTCTGATTTTTTTTCCTTCTACTAACTTTGGATTTTGTTTGTTCTTCTTTTTCTAGTTCCTTTAGGTATAAGGTTAAATTGTTTATTTGAGATTTTTCTTGTTTCTTGACGTAGGCTTTTATCTCTTAAACTTTCCTCTTCCCTCCCTTTTCATATTTCTAGTTGTGGCCTTTTCTTTTCCACTTAGAGAAGTCCCATTAAAAAAATAAAAATATAAACATAAAGCTAGTTTGATGGTGCTGAACTCCTTTAGCTTTTGCTTGTCTGTAAAACTCTTTCTCTCTCCTTCAAATATGAATGATAACCTTGCCAGGTAGAATATTCTTGGTTATAGGTTTTTTCCTTTCATTACTTTGAATATATCACCCCACACCCTTCTGGCCTGCAAAATTTCTGCTGATGTTGTTATGGGAGTTCCTTTTTATGTAACTAGTTGCTTTTCTCTTGATGCTTTTAAGATTTTCTCTTTATCTTAAATTTTTCCATTTTAATTATAATCTGTCTTGGTGTGGACCTCTTTGGGTTGACCTTGTTTGAGACTCTGTGCTTACTGGATCTGGATGTCTGTTTCCTTTCCCAGCTATTATTTCTTCAAATAAGTTCTCTGTCCCTTTCTCTCTGTCTTCTCCTTCTGGAACCCCTACAATGTGAGTATTAGTGCACTTAAGTTGTCCCAGAGGTCTCTTAAACCATCCTCATTTTTTTTTCATTCTTTTGTTGTTGTTGTTCAGTTTCAGTGATTTCCACTATTGTCTTCCAGCTCACTGATCCATTCCTCTGTATAATTTAGTCTACTGTTGTATTCTTCAGCTCTTTTGGTTCTTCTTTATATTTTCTAACTCTTTGTTGAAGTTCTCACTATGTTCATCCCTTCTCCTGAGTTCACTGAGCATCTTTATAATCATAACCTTGTAGATTGCTCAACTCCACTTTTATTAGTACTTTTTCTGAGGTATGTCTCGTTCCTTTGTTTGGAACATATTGCTCTGTCTTCTCATTTTTCCAGTTTGCTGTCTTTTTTCTGTGTATTAAGTAGGTCATATACATTTCCTGATCTTAAAGAAGTGGCCTTATGCAGGAAACATCCTATGGGGCTCAGAAGCATGCTGCCCTCTGGTCACCAGAGCTGTATGTCTAGGGGTACCCCCTATGTGGGCTGTGTAGGCCCTTCTGTTGTGGCAGGGCTGAACTACTGTTGGCTTAGTGGTGGGTGGGGCTGGCCCCTGGCCTGGTTGGCTGCCCCACCCTGTTTCCTTTGGTTTCTGCTGCCCATTTTTTGGCAGGGCCAGCTTATAGCACGGCTGGCCACAGGGCTCAGGGGAGGCCAGTGCTGGTGCTGGCCCATTGGGAGATAGTTAAGCCCTCAGCACTAATTAGCTAGAGGGAGGATTCCAAAATGGTGCTGAGGGGCAATAACTGATCATTCAGGGAAAGTCTTATTTAGCTGTGCATTGAATTTAAGGAAATGAAAAGATGGGAAGGGCATTTGAGAACAATGACCACAGCATGAGGCAAGGCATAGGCATAAACATACCCACTTTTCTTTTGCCTAGTTATTTCTGTGCTGACTCTTGGGATTTTTTAATGTTCATCACTTATCTCAAAACATAGAAATCTTACATAGATTACACATAGAATACATATAGAAAGTAACTAGCTGAATACACAGGACACTGTTAACTATTGTTACTTTGAGAGATTGAGAGCATGCAGGTGGGAGCACTTTTACTTTTCATGTTTTTTCAAATTTATGTTGCTTCTTAAAGTGTAAAATATTACATTAATATATTCTTATTTTAAAAATTCAACTAATAAAGGTAAATGTGCCTTCAGAACCACTCCCTCTCCCCTCTTGCCCTAACCAAGCCCTGAGTAGAACTGAAAACTGTTTGCAGAGATCCTTTTAGTTTTCCAGATAACAGGTACCCAGCATGTATGTATTTGATAATATGCTAAAGACTTTGATTATTTTATTTCTCCCAGATTGTCAAAGTGTTGAATTTGTATACTCCAGTTAACGAGTTTGAAGAAAGAGTCTCTGTGTCATTTATTCGTACTATACAGGTAAGATCTCCCAGGCTTTCTTTTGCTTTGATTCACCAACACAGCCGTTTGAATGGAAATTTTATAATTTATTGAAGGGTAATGTAGTTTTTATTATAATTATTTTATCTCATTTTTATAGTGCATTAACTTTCTTGATAACACCTTATTGGAAAAATGAAGTGATTTTAAAACAAATATAAATATTCTTCATTAGTTGAGGATTTGGGGTAGAATTTTGTCAAAAAAAATCTTTATAGATTCAAAGAATTGATGCTCTGTTTTTTTGTTTTTCTTTTTTTAATCTTCTCAGATGCGTTTACGAGACAGGAAAGACTCTCCTCAGCTGCTCATGGATGCTAAACACATCTTTCCTGTCACCTTTCCTTTTAACCCATCTTCCCTTGCACTAGAAACCATCCAGATTCCAGCCAGCCTGGGCCTGGGATTCATATCACGGGTCTGAAAGTGATATCAAGGAAAATATTGACAATACAATACTTGCCTGAAATAACCCATTATTTCAAGTGAGGTACTGAAAACACATTTTAAAAGAGATAGTACTTATTATCTCCCAAACAAGGGGTTATTGACTGGAACTCCCCCTAGAATACTTTTCATCATCTTGGAAAGAAAGATAGGCTCCTTTGTGCTGTGTTACCTTTTAACAACACTCATCCTTGATCAGTTAGGTATCTGCAGTTGACGTGCAGGTGAATGATGGAAGGAAGGAAAAAAATGTGTCTTCAGCTGCCAGCATTTATTTTAAATCCTTATCACTGCATCTAAATGATATCAAAAACCTAAATTCCAGATATGAATATGAGCTGTTGTTAGAAAGGTACCAATAAGGAACCTCCTGTGTGCTAACCAGAAGAATTGAAAGAAAAATCATCACTGAGTACATATCATACCAGTTTAGGAATCAATTATGTTGCTACTGTCCAACTGGAACAAAGAAATAAACTGGAAATATGTAAAGTAACTGGCCAAGTAGCTCCCTTCTATGTGTCACTATGATGTAGAGATACTAAGAGAATGTTGGTTTGCTATAGAGCATGGAAGTCCGTTTGTACCATAGTTTACTGAGCATTTTAAATTGCTGCTACATACTATGTTCTTTAAAATGTAAGCGATATTCATATTAGGCACTACAATAATAAGCTTCTCTTTTATCAACTCTGTTTACAGTTCAATCAGATCAGTTTTAACTGGATTATGTGCACATAGCTACAGATTCACCTGCACAAGTAGCAGACACTGGGAAGTCATGTAGTAATATGACACAATGTTTGACATTTAGGGATAGGATTAGGCAAAGTGGCTATTGATGTTGATGTCCTTTATTCAGGATGTGTTACATTGATGTGCTCATTGATTTTCCCTGGGCGCATATCACATCAGGGTACAGTGTTCTGTGAAGTGACCTATTTTTAGTTATCAGATCTGCTTCCTGCAGTGCATATTTTCAACCTTGACAGGTTTTCTTTCTTCTTAATTTATTAAGAATTAATGTCAGTCAATATCTAGAGAGGATTGTCAGAATATTCATGATTTAGGTCTTGAAATCTTAATTATTTTATAAATTATGCAAAAGAAAGTATATAATAAATAATTATGATTCCATTTTTTAGGCTTTGCAACTTCTATAAATGTTCTCAATGCCACTAGATACTTTAAAGAGCATCATATTAGAAATACATTGACCTATATAAAAGTATAAGGAGATTGCTGAATTTTACAGAGGATTTGGTTTAATAAGACCCAGATTCTATATGTTTTCATTCTGAAATTCTAATTAAACGTAGTCTCCATTTTTCCTACAAATCTTATACAATAAATGTTTCAGGTTGTGCAAAAGCAAATTCTTAGCTTTCTTTAGAAACTTTGGTTCTGATTACAATCATAGATTTATATAAATTAACTATTAGATCTATAAAAAAGACATCTTATTAAAATATGTGCAATATTATAAATGCAAGTAAAACATTTTCAAATCAGTGATAAATATTGCTATTAAAAGATAAATTCTGTCTGTTAACTTATTTGGGCCTCAAATTCCTCATTTATTCAGTGAGAGTGTTAGACAGCTGGTTCTTAAGGTCCCTTCCACATCTGAAGTTCTCTCCTCGTCGTACCTGAACCACAGAGAAATGAGATGCAGGTACTCAGTAAGGTTACCCTCTAATGGAAAGACTAGTGTTTGGTGCCTGTTAATTTTGAGGGATTAATAAAATGTAAAATCCCAGGTTTGTGTAGCTGTAATCTTTCTTAAATGTACATGATTTATGTACATGCTTTTTCAAAGTTCATGAGTTTAGGTAGTTTTTATTGAATTGTGCACTGCTGTATTCAGTTTGGATACATTTATTCATTTGCAAAACCAAGAAAAATACTAACTCAATCCGATTTTCTCTATTTTCCCTGGTTGTCAGTGTGGTTTTCAATGAACTGTTGAAACCACGTGGTTAGTACTGAATCTGTCAGAGTCTTAAGAACATAGATGGGACTTGGGTGGGAGAGATGCTCCAAAAAATGCCACCATGATTGTAGGCTCTCCCCGTCAGACCTAGAAATCCTCCCAGGCCCTTTCCCAGCTCAGTCCTGTGTAGCATGTCCCGTACACACCCTGAGTCTCGTCAGATCTTCAGGATCACGCTCTAGGTTCCACTGCCACTGCAGCCCTTTATCTTTCCTGCAGACAGCTCATATCCTGAAGCATGTCTTGCCTGGGCCTTTCTCTCCTGTCTTCCATCTTTCTGCTGCAAAGTGCTGGAGCCTCTGTTCCACACCTGGGCCAGAGTCTCTCCTGTTCAGGGATGGCCACACAAAGATTATGATATTTCAGGGCTCCAACTTCCTCCAAGGCCTATCTAGAACCCCAGAATCGGATCTGAATTAATTTCTCTTAGTGGTCTAAAGATCTTTAGTCATAACAGAAATACCTTACAACCAGGGAACCCCAAGTCCTGGTAAGTCATTCTGTGTCCTACTTTCTTGAGGATGCAGAAATATTCTGCTGACTGTGGGTATCCTTGGCCTCTGAGGACTTCTCACCTTTCCCTTTGTCCATCCACACTTTCTCACCCAGCTTCAAACACACCTGCACCAGCCCTCCACTCCATCCACCCACTCATTTATCTGCTCACTCTGTCCCTTCCTTCTGCCACATCCTGTGTCCCATCGCCTGTCCACTCACCTGCTCTGACTCTTTTGAAGGCTGTGGGTGAAGGCAGTCCTCAGTTGCCCCACTGGCCTGCCTGGGGGCTTCCCTTCAGGCCACTCTTTGCATGAGTTCTCGCTGTTCTCACTTCTCTGCAGTACGATCTTTAGCATTATCACTAATTTGCTTTTTCATAATTCCTCTATGACATACAATAGGAATTCAAAGAAAGAATTATTTGAGAAAGCAACAGTTCATTGTTTTAATAGCCCCTTCTCAATAGTCTCCTCCCCACTCACTGTACAGAGAAACTCAGCTCACGCCTTGGAAAGCAAAGCTGAAAACTTAGAAGCAGTTTTCCTTCTTGTAGCTTTTCTTAGGTTAAGGCTTTGCTCTGCCTGACAGTAACTATAAAGAAGGGGAAAGATGAGTATGGGGTAAACTCCATGAAGTGTAGCTTCATTATTCCTTTGGAAGTTGTGAAAATGCACCTGACACTTCTTTCATCAATTGCAAAAGTACAACAATATTTATTCCAAAGCCAACTGATAGGAGATTTGGGGATTCGGGCCAGTTTGTGTCATTTACTTTATTATTTCCTTCATTTTAATGGATAATTGAGAGTTGTCTCTTTATGAGTAAGTGATTATGTATAATATAGATCAAATCTTTTAATAACAGTGGCGGAGGCCGTGAAAATATTTTATTAGAATTTCAGTATAGTGATTGTTGTGAGAAATGACTTCCCTGGTAACCCTAGGTAAAAGGGCATCTGGCACCATCCTGAGATGTCCTTATATTCTCTCTCTCTCTCTCTCTCTCTCTCTCTCTCTGTCTCTTACACACACACACGGAGTCTTCAGTATCTTCAACTATTTAGAATAAAACAGAAAGCAAAATGTCATGTGTGGCCCTTCAGTTCTCCTGGTGAAAGGTAATGTAGAGACAGTACCTCGTGTCTGGCTATGCTTCACTTCAGCCTTTGTTACCTCATTGTGTCCTCACAGCAGCCCTAGAAGGTAGAAGGGCAGCTACTACAGTCCTTAGCTGATGATAATTTGAGAGAGAGATAAGGGCAGTGACTTGCCTGAGGTCACTCAGCCCTCCAGCTGTGCTGTCTTCCCATATGCAGCAGTGGCACTGAGGGCACATGCGGGGCAGGAGACTTTAGAAAGTCCTGAGGTTCCATTCTGTTCCTCCTGGTACCTGTGGGGTGCCCCAGTCCAGCAAGAGGTGCTTCTTTTCCTTATCAGAGTTGGCAACTGGCATATGGGAGGTGAGGAAATGATGGGTACCAAGTTCTTGGTGCTAATCAGTTGGGGTGCCTCGTGGTTTCCTCTTTGTTGTAGTTACCTGCTATAACTAGGTTTGGCTTTTGTAATGAATCAGTGCCCCCCCTGGAGGGTACAGTACTCTGTTTTGGTCATTAATTAGTAGCAAGCTCTCCCAGCCTGACAAGAAGCGGTGAGAGCCTCCCAAAAGGAAAGAGGAAGGTCGCTCTCAACACACAGACCTCAGAGTCACTGTCAGAGCCACCAGGTGAGCTGTGCAGCCTGCAGAGAACCTGCAGCTGCAGGCCAAGCCCCTGGGTCCCTTCTGAGGGCTGTCTCCCAGGCAGGCCATACATAAGTCAGTGTGTAGTTGAACATGACGGTGTGTGCATGCTTCCAGTGTTGGCTTTGGAGCCAAGAGGTGTGCTGTGTGCATGTGTGTTAGAGAAGCTCAGTGTATGGGTAAGTGCATTGTGATTTCTTCTCAGGCTGTGCTGTGAGGGCCGCCTTAACCCCTGCTCCCTTCCCTCCTAGAGCTGCCTTAAGTTCTCTGGAACTTCTCCTCTGTAAGGGGATGTCTTGCCTGGAAAGGATATCTTGCCCTGTTTCTCAAGGTGTTGTGAGGGTTTGGGTGGGTGTGGCCTCCTTTCTTCCTTCGTTCCCTTTCTGCATGACCCTCCCCTCCTGTTACTTCTCCTTCCTTTCTTTTCTCTCATTTCCAAACAGGTATTAGAACTGTGAGGCAGCAGCAATCTCAGAGCCAATGAAATGTGGTCTGAGAGAGTGTTTCCTGAGGTTAGGGGGCTCTGTGTTACACTTAAGCAAATGAATATATGGAAGAAATATAGAGATAAGTTAGATTCTTGGTAATATTTAAATGGCTTGTTTTCCACTGAACTGACCTGTGCTTAGTAAAGCGAAAAGGTATGACTGTAAAATCTTTCATGGACATTCATTAAAAAAAATTTTGAGAACCCTTTACCCATATCAAAGATGGAGTGAAAATAGGAAAGAGTGCTATAAATTCTAATTCATTGTATTCAGTATTACCCTAAATTAAGTGAACCTGAGGTTACAGTAGATTTCTCAATAGATCAGGAACTGAAAAGCACTATGTAAAATATCTGCCAAAATGCATTTTATACATTTTTTTTTAATTTTATAATTTGGTTTAGCTAAAATGTTCATTAGCTCAATTTAATGGGTGTTACTAGATTCATTAAGATGTCTGAAAATGACTAACATTTCCTTAGTATTGTAATGTTTCTTGAAATATTTGAAAGAAAAAATGTTTTTTGAGTTGAATCTGGTATGTGCAATTCAGTGCTTGGTAGGCCAGTACATTTTCATGGCATTTTTCAGAGTCAGTAGTTTTAAATATTGTCATTATATGTTATAAAAACTTGGTCGACATTTCAGGCTCTCTACATGAGCCATTTAATTTTATCCAACATATGCTGAATTTTTCCTTTAAATGTGGGTATGTGTGTGATAATTTATGATTCCTAGTTATGTATTTTTGTGGAACACTGGAGTTAGGTTGATTTTCATGTGTCCTTGGAAAATTTAAATTGCTCTAACAGTGTTGCACAGAAATGAGCTTATGACATTTAATATATTGTATTTTGATTACTAACTTTAATTGTTAACTTACTGTGAAATGGATATGCCTTTTAACGACAATGACATTGAACATTGCCCATTGCAGTTTTTCAAATGTTTTCCCTTGTTGGATCTGGAAAAGAAATTCTACTCTGATCTACATAGAAAAACATGATATAGTTAATGTTTGAAAAGTTCTTAGGTAAAATAGTCATCCATTAAAAATCAAAAGTAGGGCTTTCCTGGTGGTGCAGTGGTTGAGAGTCCACCTGCCAATGCAGGGGACGCGGGTTTGTGCCCCGGTCCGGGAAGATCCCAGATGCCGTGGAGCGGCTGGGCCCGTGAGCCATGGCCGCTGAGCCTGCGCGTCCGGAGCCTGTGCTCCACAACGGAAGAGGCCACAACAGTGAGAGGCCCGCGTACCGCCAAAAAAAAAAAAAAAAAAAACAAAGCAAAAATACTGAGAAGTGAAACGCATTATCAACCAATACTACTTTTAAACTAAACCTACCCCAGCATATCTCACATGGAATTTTAAAGAATAAGTTAATAATACACCTCATATCAACAAAAGCCTTTGAAACATGGGTTTTCACCAGATATCACCTAGTGCTAAGACGAAAACCAAAACAATATCAGATTGACATTTATGCTCTAAATTTGTAGTTGTCTAATGTTGTACTTAGTAAATGTGCATCACTAATGCTGTATTCTCCTAGATATTATAGAAAATTGTTCAAATAAAGATATGGATATAAAGGATTTTTGTTAGTGTCTTATAAATAAACCCACAGCACATACACCAACGTAGATCACATTTGGGACTATAAAACACACCTTTAAAATTTAAAAGAATAGAATTAAACTAGAAATCAGTGACACAAAAATAGCTGGAAAATCCCAGAATACTTGGAGATTAAACAACACACTTCTAAATAACACATGTATCAAAGAAGAAATTGCTAGAGAAATTTTAAAATATTTTGAAGTAAATATAAATGAATATACAGCTTAAAATTTCTGGGATGCAGGGAAAGCGGTACTTAAAGAGAAATTTATAGCATTGAATGCATGTATTAGAAAACAAGAAAGACCTAAAATCAATCTTCTAAGTTTCCACTTTAGGAAACTAAGAAAAGAAGAGAAAATTAAATACAAAGTAAGCAGAAGAAAAGAAATAATAAAAATTAGAGCATAAATCAATGAAATTGAGGACAGGAAATTAATAGAGAAAATCAGTGAAACCAAAAGCTGGTTCTTTTTAAAGATCAATAAAATTGATAAACCTCTAACCAGGCTTACTAAGAAAAGGAAAGAGATGACATGTAGTAGATTGATAGTTGCTCAGGGCTGGGAGGAAGAGAGGAAGTGAGGGGATAGGGAGCAATAACTAAAGAGCAAGGAGTTTCTTTTTGAGATGATGAAAATGTTTTAAAATTGACTGTGGTGATAGTTTAACATATCTGTGAATATATTAAAAAACACTGAGTTATATACTTTAAATGGGTGAAGTGTATGCTATGAGAATTGTATCTCAATAAAACTATTTTTGAGTAAACTTGTGACCTCTAATATGGCAGACTGAAGAGCTCAGCAAATTCTCCCCTCAAAAAAGCAAAGACAGGGGCTTCCCTGGTGGTGCAGTGGTTAAGAATTCACCTGCCAGTGCATGGGACATGGGTTCAAGCCCTGGTCCAGGAAGATCCCACATGCTGCAGAGCAGCTAAGCCCGTGTGCCACAACTACTGATCCTGTGCTCTAGAGCCCGTGAGCCACAACTACTGAGCCCAAGTGCTACAACTACTGAAGCCCGCACACTCTAGGGCCCATGCTCTGCAGCAAAGAGGAGCCACTGCAGTGAGAAGCCCGTGCACTTCAACAAAGAGTAGCCCCTACTCGCCATAACTAGAGAAAGCCCGTGCACAGAAACGAAGACCCAATGCAGCCAAAAATAAGTAAATAAATAAATTTATTTAAAAAAAAAAAACCAAGGAGATGAAAGACCCATATGCTGAAAACTATAAAACATTGATAAAGGAAATTGAAGATGATTCAAAGAAATGGAAAGATATCCCATGCTCTTGGGTTGGAAGAATTAATATTGTTAAAATGGCCATACTATCCAGAGCAATCTACAGACTTAGATAACAATCGCTATCAAAATACTCATGACATTTTTTAAAGAACTAGGACAAATAATCCTAAAGTTTATATGGAACCACGAAGACCCAGAACTGCCAAAGCAATCCTGAGGAAAAAGAACAAAGCTGGAAGCATAACCCTCCCAGACTTCAGACAATACTGCAAAGCTTCAGTAATCAAAACAGTGTGGCACTGGCACAAAAACAGATATATAGTTCAGTGGAACAGACTAGAAGGCCCAGAAATAAACCCACACACCTACCTACAAAAAAGGGGGCAAGAACATACAATGGAGAAAAGAGCCTCTTCAACAAGTGGTATTGGGAAAGCTGGACAGCTACATGTAAATCAATGAAATTAGAACACTCTCTCACACCATATGCAAAAATAAACTCCAAATGGTTTAAAGACCTAAATATAAGACATGACACCATAAAACTCCCAGAAGAGAACATAGGCAAAACATCCTTGGACATAAATCATAGCAAAATTTTCTTAGCTCAGTTTCCCAAGGCAAAAGAAATAAAAGCAAAAATAAACAAATGGGGCCTAATCAGACTTGAAACCTTTTTCACAGCAAAGGAAACCATCATCAAAACAAAAAGACACCTATGGAATGGGACAAAATATTTGCAAATGCTATAACCAACAAGGGGTTAATATCTAAAATATACAAGCAGCTCACATAACTCAATATCGAAAAAACAATCCACTTAAAAATGGACAGAAGGGGGGAGCTTCAAGATGGCGGAAGAGTAAGACACAGAGATCACCTTCCTCCTGACAGATACATCAGAAATACATCTACATGTGGAACAATTCCTACAGAACACCTCCTGAATGCTGGCAGAAGACCTCAGACCTCCCAAAAGGCAAGAAACTCCCTCACGTACCTGGGTAGGGCAAAAGAAAAAAGAAAAAACAGAGACAAAGAATAGGGACGGGACCTGCACCAGTGGGAGGGAGCTGTGAAGAAGGAAAGGTATCCACACATTGGGAAGGCCCTTCGCGGGCGGAGACTACAGGTGGCAGAGGGGGGAAGCTTTGGAGCCACGGAGGAGAGCGCAGCAACAGGGCTGCACAGGGCAAGGCAGAGAGATTCCCGCACAGAGGATCAGTGCCGACCACCACTCACCAGCTCGAGAGGCTTGTCTGCTCACCCGTTGGGACGGGTGGGGGCTGGGAGCTGAGGCTCGGGCTTTGGAGATCGGATCCCAGGGAGAGGACTGGGGTTGGCTGCATGAACACAGACTGAAGGGGGCTAGTGCACCACGGCTGGCCGGGAGGTAGTCCGGGAAAAAGTCTGAAGCTGCTGAAGAGGCAAGAGACTTTTTCTTGCCTCTTTGTTTCCTGGTGCACGAGGAGAGCAGATTAAGAGCGCTGCTTAAAGGAACTCCAGAGATGGGTGCAAGCCACGGCTATCAGCGCAGACCCCAGAGACGGGCATGGGACACTAAGGCTGCTGCTGCAGCCAGCAAGAAGCCTGTGTGCGAGCACAGGTCACTATCCACACCTCCCGCCCCGGGAGCCTGTGCAGCCAGCCGCTGCCAGGGTCCCGTGATCCAGGGACAACTTCCCCAGGAGAACACACAGTGCGCCTCAGGCTGGTGCAACGTGACACTGGCCTCTGCCACCGCAGGCTCGCCCTGCACTCCATACCCCTCCCTCCCCCCGGCCCGAGTGAGCCAGAGCCCCCGAATCAGCTGCTCCTTTAACCCCGTCCTGTCTGAGGAAAGGACAGATACCCTCAGGCGACCTACACGCAGAGGTGGGGCCAATCCAAAGCTGAACCCCAGGAGCTGTGCGAACAAAGAGAAAGGGAAATCTCTCCCAGCAGCCTCAGGAGCAGCAGGTTAAATCTCTACAGTCAACATGATGTACGCTGCATCTGTGGAATACCTGAATAGACAACAAATCATCCCAAATTGTGGAGGTGGACTTTGGGAGCAACGATATATATTTTTTCCCCCTTTTTCTCTTTTTGTGAGTGTGTATGTGTATGCTTCCGTGTGTGATTTTGTCTATATAGCTTTGCTTTTGCCATTTGTCCTAGGGTTCTGTCTGTCCGTTCTTTTGTTTTTTGGGTTTTTCTAGTATAGTTTTTAGCACTTGTTATCATTGGTGGATTTGTTTTTCGGTTTGGTTGCTCTCTTTCTTTTTTTTTTATTACTTAAAAAAAATTTTTAATAATTATTTTTTATTTTAATAACTTTATTTTATTTTATCTTCTTGTTTCTTTCTTTCTTTTTCTCCCTTTTATCCTGAGCCGTGTGGATGACAGGCTCTTGGTGCTCCAGCCAGGCGTCAGGGCTGTGCCTCTGAGGTGAGAGAGCCAAGTTCAGGAAGTTGGTCCACAAGAGACCTCCCAGCTCCATGTAATATCAAACGGTGAAAATCTCCCAGAGATCTCCATCTCAACACCAAGACCCAGCTCCACTCAAAGACCAGCAAGCTACAGTGCTGGACTCCTATGCCAAACAACTAGCAAGACAGGAACACAACCCCATCCATTAGCAGAGAAGCTGCCTAAAATCATAATAAGGTCACAGACACCCCAAAACACACCACCAGACGTGGACCTGCCCACCAGAAAGACAAGATCCAGCCTCATCCACCAGAACACAGGCACTGGTCCCCTCCACCAGGAAGCCAAACAACCCACTGAACCAACCTTAGCCACTGGGGACAGACACCAAAAACAACGGAAACTGTGAACCTGCAGCCTGCGAAAAGGAGACCCCAAACACAGTAAGATAAGCAAAATGAGAAGACAGAGAAACACACAGCAGATGAAGGAGCAAGGCAAAAGCCCACCAGACCTAACAAATGAAGAAATAGGCAGTCTACCTGAAAAAGAATTCAGAATAATGATAGTAAAGATGATCCAAAATCTTGGAAATAGAATGGAGAAAATAAAAGAAACGTTTAACAAGGACCTAGAAGAACTAAAGAGCAAACAAACAGCGATGAACAACACAATAAATGAAATTAAAAATTCTCTAGAAGGGATCAATAGCAGAGTAACTGAGGCAGAAGAACGGATAAGTGACCTGAAGATAAAAGAGTGGAAATAACTACTGCAGAGCAGAATAAAGAAAAAAGAGTAAAAATAATTGAGGACAGTCTCAGAGACCTCTGGGGAAACATTGAACACACCAACATTCGAATTATAGGGGTCCCAGAAGAAGAAGAGAAAAAGAAAGGGACTGAGAAAATATTTGAAGAGATTATAGTTGAAAACTTCCCTAATACGGGAAAGGAAATAGTTAATCAAGACCAGGAAGCACAGAGAGTCCCATACAGGATAAATCCAAGGAGAAACACGCCAAGACACATATTAATCAAGCTATCAAAAATTAAATACACAGAAAAAATATTAAAAGCAGCAAGGAAAAACAACAAATAACACACAAGGGGATCCCCATAAGGTTAACAGCTGATCTTTCAGCAGAAACTCTGCATGCCAAAAGGGACTGGCAGGACATATTTAAAGTGATGAAGGGGAAAACCCTACAACCAAGATTACTCTACAAGGATCTATGAGTAAGGATCTCATTCAGATTTGATGGAGAAATTAAAACCTTTACAGACAAGCAAAAGCTAAGAGAATTCAGCACCACCAAACCAGCTTTACAACAAATGCTAAAGGAACTCCTCTGGGCAGGAAACACAAGAGAAGGAAGAGACCTACAATAACAAACCCAAAACAATTAAGAAAATGGTAATATAAACATACATATGAATAATTACCTTTAATGTAAATAGATTAAATGCTCCAACCAAAAGACATGGACTGGCTGAATGGATACAAAAACAAGACCCATATATATACCGTCTACAAGAGACCCACTTCAGACCTAGGGACACATATAGACTGAAAGTGAGGGGATGGAAAAGATATTCCATGCAAATGGAAATCAAAGGAAAGCTGGAGTAGCAATTCTCATATCAGACAAAATAGACTTTAAAACAAAGAGTATTACAAGAGACAAAGAAGGACACTACATAATGATCAAGGGATCAATCCAAGAAGAAGATGTAACAATTGTAAACATTTATGCACCCAACATAGGAGCACCTCAATACGTAAGGCAAATACTAACAGCCGTAAAAGGGGAAATTGACAGTAACACAATCATAGTAAGGGACTTTAACACATAGTAGGGGACTTTAACACCCCATTTTTACCAATGGACGGATCATCCAAAATGAAAATAAATAAGGAAACACAAGCTTTAAATGATGCATTAAACAAGATGGACTTAATTTATATTTATAGGACATTCCATCCAAAAACAACAGAATACACATTTTTCTCAAGTGCTCATGGAACATTCTCCAGGATAGATCATATCTTGGGTCACAAATCAAACCTTGGTAAATTTAAGAAAATTGAAATCATATCAAGTATCTTTTCCGACCACAACGCTATGAGACTACATGTCAATTACAGGAAAAAATCTGTAAAAAGTAAAAGCACATGGAGGTTAAACAAGACACTACTTAATAACCAAGAGATCACTGAAGAAATCAAAGAGGAAATAAAAAAATACCTAGAAACAAATGACAATGGAAACAGGACAACCCAAAACCTATGGGATGCAGCAAAAGCAGTTCTAAGAGGGTGGTTTATAGCAATACAATCCTACCTTAAGAAATAAGAAACATCTCAAATAAACAACCTAACCTTATACCTAAAGCAATTAGAAAAAGAAGAACAAAAAAACCCCAAAGTTAGCAGAAGGAAAGAAATCATAAATGATAAATCATAAATCATAAATCATACCTAAAGCAATTAGAAAAAGAAGAACAAAAAAACCCCAAAGTTAGCAGAAGGAAAGAAATCATAAATCATAAATCATAAATCATAAATCATAAATGATCAGATCAGAAATAAATGAAAAAGAAATGAAGGAAATGATGGCAAAGATCAATAAAACTAAAAGCTGGTTCTTTGAGAAGACAAACAGAATTGATAAACCATTAGCCAGACTCATCCAGAAAAAAAGAGAGAAGACTCAAATCAATAGAATTAGAAATGAAAAAGGAGAACTAACAATTAACACTGGAGAAATACAAAGGATCATGAAGAGATTACTACAAGCAACTCTATGCCAATAAAATGGACAACCTGGAAGAAATGGACAAATTCTTAGAAATGCACAACCTTCTGAGACTGAATCAGGAAGAAATAGAAAATGTGAACAGACCAATCACAAGCACTGAAATTGAAACTGTGATTAAAAATCTTCCAACAAACAAAAGCCCAAGACCAGATGGCTTCACAGGTGAATTCTACCAAACATTTAGAGAAGAGCTAACATCTATCCTTCTCAAACGCTTCCAAAATATAGCAGAGGGAGGAACACTCCCAAACTCATTCTACGAGGCCACCATCATCCTGATACCAAAACTAGACAAAGATGTCAAAAAGAAAGAAAACTACAGGCCAATATGACTGATGAACATAGATGCAAAAATCCTCAACAAAATACTAGCAAGTGGAATTCAACAGCACATTAAAAGGATCACATACCGTTATCAAGTGGGGTTTATCCCAGGAATGCAAGGATTCTTCAATATATGCAAATCCATCAGTGTGATACACCATATTAACAAACTGAAGGAGAAAAACCATATGATCATGTCAATAGATGCAGAGAAAGCTTTCAACAAAATTCAACACACATTTATGATAAACACCCTGCAGAAAGTAGGCATAGAGGGAACTTTCCTCAACATAGTAAAGGCCATATATGACAAACCCACAGCCAACATCGTCCTCAATGGTGAAGAACTGAAACCATTTCCACTAAGATCAGGAACAAGACAAGGTTGCCCACTCTCACCACTATTATTCAACATAGTTTTGGAAGTTTTAGCCACAGCAATCAGAGAAGAAAAAGAAATAAAAGGAATCCAAATCTGAAAAGAAGAAGTAAAGCTGTCACTGTTTGCAGATGACATGATACTATACATAGAGAATCCTAAAGATGCTACCAGAAAACTACTAGAGCTAATCAATGAATTTGTTACAGTAGCAGGATACAAAATTAATGCACAGAAATCTCTTGCATTCCTATATACTAATGATGAAAAATCTGAAAGTGAAATTAAAAAAACACTCCCATTTACCATTGCAACAAGAAGAATAAAATATCTAGGAATAAACCTACCTAAGGAAGCAAAAGACCTGTATGCAGAAAACTATAAGACACTGATGAAAGAAATTAAAGATGATACAAACAGATGGAGAGATATACCATGTTCTTGGATTGGAAGACTCAACATTGTGAAAATGACTCTACTACCCAAAGCAATCTACAGATTCAATGCAATCCCTATCAAACTACCACTGACATTTTTCACAGAACTAGAAAAAACAATTTCACAGTTTGTATGGAAACGCAAAAGATCCTGAATAGCCAAAGCAATCTTGAGAAAGAAGAACGGAGCTGGAGGAATCAGCCTCCCTGACTTCAAACTATACTACAAAATAGACAAAATAGACTCAGACAAAAAAATACAAAATTCTAGAGGAAAAAAAGGACATTTCATAATGAAAAAGTCAATTCATCACAAAGCTATAGCAGTTATAAATGTACCCTGGGTAAATTAAGAGAAGCAGGCAGTTTGTGGTGGGAAGAGATAAAAAGGCACATAAGAAGCAGAAATGAAGGACAGTGGCTGAGCCCAGTGATGCCACGTGCAGATCTAGAGACTCACTGCTCAGTGCATGGGGAACTTGGCCCAGATCTTGGTGAGTTATCTTTCACCAGATCCAGATCTTAGTGAATGCTATTTTTCTGTTCCCATTCCACTATGATTCCCTTGCAGTGTCTGTCCACTCCCCAACTTGCCCAGAGTTTCCCAAAGAAGGGCAGTCAGAGATTAATATCCATTCTCCCTTCTTTCAGTCATAACCTACATTTCCTAGGCTCCTTTGCTACTAGGTGTGGTCATGCGACCAAGTGGCCTGAGAAGGAGCAGATCTTCCCAGGCCCGTTTCACTTAAATGCAACATGTGGGGAGCAATCTTGGACCATTTGTTTGAAGGATAGCGGAAGCACAAAACAGAAGTTTCTTTGTCCCTGGCACTGAAATTACCACCCCAACTCAGACTCCTGTGTCCACCTTCTATATGAGAAAGAAATAAGCCTTGCCTGAGCCCTTCTTTTAAAAAAAGAAAAAACTGTAGACACCTAACAGAACCCCGAGATACATGAAGTAAATGTGACAAAATTGAAAGGAGAAATTGACAGCTCAGCAATAATAGTTGGAGCCATCAATATCCTGTTCTCAAAAATTAGCAGAACTAGACAGGAAATTAGCAAGAATATGGAAGACTTGAAAATAATATCAAGCACTTTGATCTAACTGACATTTATAGAACATTTTACCCATATTCTTTTCAAGCACACACAGATCATTCTTCAGGATAAATTATATGCAAGACAATGAAACAAATCTTAGTACATTTAACAATATTGAAATCACATAAAGTATGTTCTCTGACTACCATGGAGAATGGAATCAAATTAGAAATCAACAGAATCAAATTAGAAAACAACTGAAGGAAATGTGAAAAATATGCAAGTATTTGGAAATTAACTAAGACACTTCTAAATAACAAAGAAGAAATCACAAAGGAAGTTAGTAAATATTCTGAGTTGAAAAAACAAAAATGCAACAAACCAAAGTTTATGGGATGTAGCCAAAGCAGGTTATAGAAGGAAATTGATTGCCTTTATTAGAAAAGAAGACATATCTGAAATCAATAATTTAAGCTTATATCCTAAGAGCCTGGGAAAAAGAAAAGAACAAACTAAACCCAATGCAAGCAGAAGGAAATACTAAAGGTTATAGTGGAGATCAATGAAATGGAAAACAAAAGAGAAAAATTTATGAAATTAATGAAACTGATGAAAAGATTAATAAAATGACAAACTTTTATCCAGATTAACCACACAAAAAGAGAAAAGATAAAAATTACCAAAATCAGGAATGAAAGAGGGAACAACATTTCTGAGCATCATTTCTAGGGTGCAAAATTTAGAGAGGCAGGGTCAGGCAAATACAAGCTCAGTAACTGAGAATGAGTAACCTCCCCCTAGGCACCTCACTTTAGTCCCGGCCCTGCTACAGAGACTCTAACAAAATGTAAAGAATTATAGTAGAATACCATGAATGACTTCACACCAACAAAATAAACAACTTAAATGAAATGGACAAATTCCTAGAAAGATACAAATTATGAAAACTGACTCAAAAAGATATAAAACTCTGAATATATGTATAAGTAAAAAATTAAATGAGTAATTAATAATCTTATAAAGAAAAGACCAGGCCCAGATGGCTTTATTGGCAACTCTTATCAAATATTTACAGATGAAATAACACCAACCAACTCTGACAGCAAAGGCAAACAAAATACACCACAAGAGAAGAAAACTACAGACCAATACTCCTCATGAAAATAGAGTAAAAAACATTGCGAAAACCAAAATATTGGGCTTCCCTGGTGGCGCAGTGGTTGAGAGTCCGCCTGCCGATGCAGGGAACACGGGTTCGTGCCCTGGTCCGGGAAGATCCCATATGCCGCGGAGCGGCTGGGCCTGTGAGCCATGGCCGCTGAGCCTGCGCTGTCAGGAGCCATGGCCGCTGAGCCTGTGCGTCAGGAGCCTGCACATTCGGAGCCTGTGCTTCGCAACGGGAGAGGCCACAACACTGAGAGGCCCGCGTACCGCAAAAAAAAAAAAAAAAAAAAAAAAAACCAAAACATTACACACTAAATCCAGCAATACATAAACAGGATTACATACCATGATCAAGTGGGGTCTATCCCAGGAATGCAAAGTTGATTTCACATTCAAAAATCAATTAATATAATACACCATATTAATAGAATAGAGGACAAACCCCACATGATCATCTCAATAGATGCAGAAAAAGCATTTAACAAAATCCCATTCAATGTTTTTTAAAAAATCTTATAAACTAGGAATAAGAGGAATTCCATGAATTAGAATACTCGGTGCTACCAAGATGGCAGTTCTCCCCAAATTGAAATACAGATTCAACACAGTCCCTAACGAAATCCCAAGCTGAAATTAAAATTTATATAAAATTTACATGAAAATGCAAAGGACTCAGAATAGTCAAAACAATTTTGAAAAAGGAAAACAAATTTGGAGGAATTACACCTTCCAATTTCAAAGCTTTGACGCTACAGTCATCAAGACAGGCACGGATGGTACTGGCACGTGTTGACATAAAATCTATGGAACAGAAATGAACATCCTGAAATAATGGTCAACTGATTTTTGACAAGGCTGTCAAGGCAATTCAATACAATTCTTTACAATAAGTGATGCCAGAACAATTCAATATCCAAATGTAGAAAGAGATTAATTTAGACCCTTACCTCAATAGCACACACAAAAATTCACCCAAAATGGATCATAATCTTAAATGTTAGAGCTGAAAGTATGAAACTTGTAGAAGAAAATTTTTGTGACTTTAAGCTAGGCAAAGATTTCTTAGATACAATACCCAAAGCATGATCCATAAAAGAAAAAGAATAGATAAATCGGCTTCATCAAAATTTGAAAATTTGTACTGCAAAAGACACCATGAAGAAAATGGAAAGATAATCTACACAGTGGGGCAAAATATTTGCAAATTATATATCTGATAAAGGATTTGTGACCAAAATATATAAAGAAAGATGGTGGATTCAATGCTTTTATTGACTTTCCTTTCCTCCTGAAATGCCCATAAATGATGATAAACACAATATGAGAAAGAGAACGGAAGAGAAGTGACAACAAATTTTGGAGGATGAAAAACAGACAATTGTTGCTTATTTTCATAAATGACAGGAAGGCTGAACCTAAAGGTGCAAAGGTGGGGAGTCCAGAAGTAGTAGCCTAGTTCACAGAGCAGAAGTCTGAAACACTCGGGAACAGAACTCAGAGACAGCAACACAAAGTGATGTGGGGCTGAAAATAGAACTTCTGTTTAAATAGCAATCGAAGTGGCCTAAAGGCTCGAACAGATATTTCACAAAAGAGAATACCAATATGGTCAACAAAGTGTCATCGTGGAAATGCAAAGTGAAACCACAATGAGATATCACAACACACTCATCAGAAAGGCAAACATTTAAAAAGCTGACATGTCAAGGTTGCTGAGGATATTAAGCAAATGAAAATTTCATATACTGCTGATAGAGGTAGAAATTGATACGAGTTTTGGAAACTCTTTCAATATCTACTAAAGTTGAGCATTGCATACCTTATGATCCAGCAATCCCATTCCTTTTATGTACCCAACAGAAATGCATAGATCTGTGCATATAAAAAGTTCATAGGCCCATATAAAAAAACCCATATAAAAAAGGTTCCTACCAGCATTATTCATAATAGCCACTTTGGGGAGAGGGGTTTTCTTCTTTTAGTTCTTTGGGCTGGCAATTAAAATGAAATAAAGCTGATAAACAGGAAAAAATCAAACTTATTACATGCGCATGGGGAAACCACATATGCATGAAGAATTCCAAAGACAGCAAGGCAAGATGAGGTGTGTATATATTCTGGACTAAGAAGAAGGAGGTGAGAGTATCTGAGACTTCAGAAGGAAGTAAGGTAATTTCAGGAAGATAAAAATAGTTGATGTTTGGTAAATAAATATTTGCTGGCCCATCCAAAGGCAACTGAGCAGTGAGAGGACTTTGAGTAAACAGACCTTGCTAGGTTCCTCCCTGCCTACCACACCTAATTCATACTTTACTATAGTTGTCTATGGTGATAGCTTCTTCCTGGGACAGGCCTCTATCTTAAATTGTTTCAGGCAGCAAGGGTGGGAGTTCAAAGGTTCTTCCGTAGTCTTTTGGGCCCTGCTTCTTTTCAGCTCAAAATAATCCACACGCCAGAGCAGCACATACTGGGGCAGCTTGCCCAGAGCCTCATCACCACAAACCAAAAGAACCCAAATATTTATCAATAAGAGAATGAATAAATAAATTGTAAACTATTTATACAGTGGAATACTGTACGTGACAAAAGATAGCAAACGACAGCTACATGCAACAGCATGGATAAATGTCATGTAAAAAACCAAATGCAAAAAATTACAAACATGATTCCATTTATAAAAACATCCAAAATAGGTAAAACTAACTCGTGGTGATAGAAGTCATAACTTCGGTTATCTTTGAGGGGTAATGGCTAGAAGGGACATTGAAGGTTTGAGGATGTTGAAAATGTTCTGTCTGGGTTGGGTGGTGGTTACTTGAGTGTGTTGCTGTTTTCCGTGTATAAGAATACATTGAGCTATACATTTATTATTTGTGCACTTTCTGTATATAATTTTATTCTTCAGTAAAATTTCTATTTAAAGAAAAAAGTAGGGAAATCCTTGGTGGTCCAGTGGTTAGGACTTGGCGCTTTCACCGCCATGGCCCAGGTTCAGTCCCTGGTCAGGGAACTAAAATTCTGCAAGCCATGCAGCATGGCCAAAAAAAATATATTTAAAAAATTTAAAAATAAAGAAAAAAGTAGTTAGACATTTGGATTCCTTTCTTAACTCTGAGGAACCACGCAGCTGTCCCTACCCACTTTATGCCTTTTCCTTTTTTTATGTTATTTTGAAAAATAAGTGTACAAAACTGAATTGACCATAATTCTCTTTTTCTGGCACCTATTGTGGTTGGTCCATGTCAAGCCCTTTTTCATCTTTTTGGTTTCCCTTTTTTCTTTATACCCAGTCTCACTTCCTTCAACCTCACGAATATCCACTTTTATATATTTAATGGATGACTTTGCAAGTTATCATCCAACTTTTATTTACACATGCTGATATGCATGGACAACATATAGTATTGCAGTTTTGTGAGTTTTAAAATATATATGTTCATTGCAGCACTATTTACAATAGCCAGGACATGGAAGCAACCTAAATGTCCACAGACAGATGAATGGATAAAGAAGATGTGGCACATATATACAATGGAATATTACTCAGCCATAAAAAGAAACGAAATTGAGTTATTTGTAGTGAGGTGGATGGACCTAGAGTCTGTCATACAGAGTGAAGTAAGTCAGGAAGAGAAAAACAAATACCATATGCTAATGCATATATATGGAATCTAAAAAAAATGGCACTGATGAACCTAGTGGCAGGGCAGGAATAAAGACGCAGATGTAGAGAATGGACTTGAGGACATGGGGACGGGGGAGGAAGGGGAAGCTGGGGCGAAGTGAGAGTAGCATTGACATATATACACTACCAAATGTCAAATAGCTAGTGGGAAGCAACGGCATAGCACAGGGAGATCACCTCAGTGATTTGAGATGACTTAGAAGGGTGGGATGAGGGGGTGGGAGGCAGGCTCAAGAGGGAGGAGATATGGGGACACATGTATGCATACGGCTGATTCACTTTGTTGTACAACAGAAACTAGCACAGCATCGTGAAGCAATTATACTCCAGTAAAGATGTGTAAAAAAGAAAAAATAACAAAAAATACAGATATATATGACTTGTGCTAGACATCTATTCAGCATTGTTTTTTATATCTCTCAGAGTGGTATAGGTAGATCATGTCCATTCCTACCAGCAGCTGTACAGTTTTACATTGTATGTATACACTATTTTACTTATTCATACCCCTTCTGATGGATATTTAAGTGTTTCCAACTCTTTGATATAGAACTGTGTTGTGATGAACATCTACATAATTATCTCTTTGGGTGACTATGTGAGAATTTTTCTGCCTGAGTTTATTTTCAGTAAATATTCTCAAATTGCTCTCTTAAATAGGAGGATCAGTACAGTCAGCCCTCCATATCCACAGATTCTGCAAACACAGATTCAACCACCTCAGATCCAAAACATACACTTCTTAATTCCAGAAATTTCCAAAAAAGCAAAACTTGAATTTCCATGCTTCAGCAACTATTTACATAGCATTTCCATTGTATTAGGTATTATAAGTAATCTAGAGATGATTTAAAATATGCAGAAGGATGTGTGTAGGTTATATGCAAATGCCATGCCATTATATCAATATATTAGGGACTTGAGCATCCAAGGAGTTTGGTATCCTTGGGTGTCCTGGGACCAATCCTCCCCCGAATACCAAGGGATGACTGTATAGTTCCCAACAGCTGTGTGAGCAAAAACGTTCTTGTTTTCTCACATCCTAGGCAGCATATGATGTTGTCCAACCTAAATATTGTTGCCAATATGGATGTGAAGTGATCTCATTGTTTTCATTTTTATTTCTCTACTAATAAAGTTAACATCTCTTTATATGCTAACCAGCCATTTGAATATCCCCATGTGAAAATTGCCTATTCATTTCCTTTGCCAATTGTCCAATATTTAAAACGGGACTTCCTATCTTTTCTTTAACCAATTTACGGTAGTTTCTTATATACTCTAGATTAATATTCTAGATATTAATCACTTGTTTTTTAAATTGCAAATATATTTCCTAATCTGTCGGCTTTCTTTGCAAATGGTGTTCTTCACTGAACAAAACTCTTTCATTTTGATGACCTCAAATCCATCATTTCCTTCTATAGCCGTGCTACGTTGTATCTTAACTCATTCTTTCTTAACCCAACATTTAAAAGATATTACCCCTATATTTTTTCTAGTAATTTCCTCATTTTACTTTTAAGTTTTAATCATGAATCCATCTAGAGTTTATTTTTGAATGTACTGTTTGCCATGCACTTGCTTTTATTTTTATGTTTTTTTCATATAATGGCCCTTCTATTAAATAATCTTTCCCTTCCTCCTCTGGTTCTCCAGGCCACTATATAACGCAGCGTTCTGTTGGTAGATTCCATTCTGTTCCATTATTCATTTTTCCATTCCCATGCCGGTGTCACACTGTTTTAATGGCTTTGTGATATCCCTTAATACACGGTAGGGCTAATCTCTTTGTTCTTTGTTTTGAGCATTGTCTTAATTATACATGGACTTTTATTATTCCGTAAAAAATATAAAATCACTTTACAATTCTCCAAAAGTCCTGCTAGGATTTTTTAAAAAAATTTATTTAATTTATTTTTTGGCTGCATTGGGTCTTTGCTGCTGTGCGCAGGCTATCTCTAGTTGCGGCGAGCCAGTGCTACTCTTCGTTGCAGTGTGCAGGCTTCTCATTGCGGTGGCTTCTCTTTGTTGGCGAGCATGGGCTCTAGGCGCACAGGTTTCAGTGGTTGTGGTACGCAGGCTCAGTAGTTGTGGCTCATGGGCTCTAGAGCGCAGGCTCAGTAGTTGTGGCCCACGGGCTTAGTTGCTCCGCCCCATGTGGGATCTTCCCGGACCAGGGCTCGAACCCATGTCCCCTGCATTGGCAGGCAGATTCCCAACCACTGTGCCACCAGGGAAGTCCCCCTGCTAGGATTTTGATTCCAGTTGTATTAGGCTTATATATTAATTTGGGTACAATTGACACCTGTACAATGTTAAATATTCCCATCCATGAGAATAGCACGTTTCCCCATTTATTCGGGCCTTCTTTTATACCCTTGAAGAGAAACTCAAACACTTTCTCCACAAAGGCCAAGTGCATTTTTGTTAGTGGACACTTTATAGTTTCGTTTATATTTCAAGTATCTTATTTTCTAACCAGTTTTTGCTCATACAAAGGAAACTTATTCACTTTAAAATCTGATTTTGAATATAGCCACTTGGCTGAACTCTTTAACAAGTTCTTGTGGCTGATTCTCTTGGATTTTCTATGCAAATGGTTATATCCTCTGCTCTTTCCAATAAGCACGTTGAGACCCTTATAAGGGAGCTAAAACTTGGGTCGGGAACTCCTCGGAACACACCTGCTTCCTCCCTCGAGAGCCAGCGAATCCCGTGACCCGCGGGCTCTTGGCTGAGCGCTCGGCCCCCGCCAGGTGGACCCACTTCGCCGCGGGCACCCGCCCGGAGGAGGGGCGCCGCGCCCGGAGGAGGGGCGCCGCGCCCGCAGCCCCCGCCCCGCCAATCACAGCGAGGCCTCGCCACGGGCCGGGAATGACCAATCCGCGACTTCTCTCCTCCGGGGCCGCCAACGCTCTGCAAAGTTAGTCGGCTTCTGGGAAACTTCTTCCGCAAGATGGCCCAGCGCTGATTTGCGGGACCCGCGGCGACGGTTACCTGCCCCGGGGCCACAGAGCCGCCGGCCCAGCCCCCAAGCCTTGCACCTCCGCAGCCCTCGAGCTGTCCTCTCGCGCCCATGGCGGTGGCCGAGCTGTACACGCAGGTAGGCAGGGTGGCCCGACCTAAGGGAAGGAGCGCGGGAGGGAAGCGGCCGGGCGCTAGTGCTGACTGTACCTGGCGCCCGGGCCACACCTGTGCACCTGGCGCGCTCGCCGCGGGGAGGGGCCGCGGAGACAATGGGAGTCCGGGGAGCGTCGTACCCCCCGCCCCGCCGAGAGCTCGGGTCCCTGTCGGTGGGGATGGCGCCCCCGGGAGCCTGGCTCCCCTCGGGATGGGAAGACCGAGTGCTAGGGGCTGCTTCTCCGGCCAGACCCGAGCTTCCCGGTGTCCAGGAGTTGCGGGTCCGTCCCTTCTCCTGCGCCACAGAGGGAATCAGACTTGCCCACGGAAACTCAGAAACCTCAGACACGGGCGAAGAATAGTCTGTAATCTTACCCCTTCAACAACTCGGCACAGAAGCTCGGACCGCAGTATTCAGGATGCTTTCTAGAATTCCCGGGTCTTCAAAATACCTGCACGTGCACTTAAGTTCATCTGGTGCCTGAAGCTGCGGGTGCTTGGGAGTGTGGCCCAGGCCTTACCCGTAGTAGAAGTTGAGGGCTCCTGGGAATCCAGGGATCCTGCCTCTGTAGTCACAGGCTCTCTACTCACATTTATAAGGTGCTTTACAGCTTATAAAAATACCTTTCACGTACACCCCAAGTCCGGGAATCACTCTAGAGCATTCCTCTGAAACCTCCTCTTCCCGCAAACGAGGGCTCCCCCCGCTTCGCTGGGAAGGCCAGGATTCCCACATCGTGCCCAGAACCTTCTGAGATGAGCTTGGTTAATTATTTGGATAAAAAGTGTGAAAGTGGGGCTTCCCTGGTGGCGCAGTGGTTGAGAGTCCGCCTGCCGATGCAGGGGACACGGGTTCGTGCCCCGGTCCGGGAAGATCCCACATGCCGCGGAGCGGCTGGGTCCGTGAGCCATGGCCTCTGAGCCTGCGCGGCCGGAGCCTGTGCTTCGCAACGGGAGAGGCCACAACAGTCAGAGGCCCGTGTACCGTAAAAAAAAAAAAAAAAAAAAAAAAAGTGTGGAAGTGTTGGAAAAAATCCACTCGAATAGCCATAAAGCCAGATACTCCTGTACCCCAGTGGGGGAAATATATGGTACCCAGTATTCAGATAGATGAGACTAGAATTCATCCACTTCCCCTGACAAGTGCACTAGCTTTATAATAAAGAGACACTTTTGCTGTAGATATAAACCATGGCTGTAAATAATTTGTTTCAATGGTTTAAGTAAGCATTTTTTCTTCTACTTTGTTTAATTAGTTAACAGTACACAAACAAACTAACCAAACAGTATTTCCCCCTCTATTAACTAGAGTTCTAAATGGCAGTGGTAGAATAGTTTTACCAGTGAGAATGTGAGACATCAAATATCCAGCAGTGCTTCTTAGATCTTCAGCTTACTGGAGCTAAAAAAAAATTCTTGAAAAGAGCCAGAAGAAGCCTTGATGGCCATCTCTACCCACTTTGTGTCCAAGTAAGCACCTGTGTCCAGGCACCTCCCTTCCCAGTGGTCAATCAGCCTCCACTTTGTCAGTTCCAGAGGTGGGAAGCTCCCCCATTTGTGTAGCTACCTGTTTAGGTTTTAGGGAACTTCTTTGTTAAAGAGTTCTTCCTTAAACTGACACAAAAATCTTAAGCTCTCTCCCTTGCTTCCCTACCACTCCCTCCCACACTCCCGAGTCTGCAGATCTAGCCATTAGTCTAAGTCAAAGTTTGGGACGGGGGAACCTTGGCCACAGTGAACCCACAGGAGTGTTCTGTTTCCCTGCACAATCTTAGCCACATAATGTTTTAAAACAACCTGAAACCCATTGCTGCACTCAGAGGCAAGTAGTCACCCTGTAGCAGGGTGATGGGTGGGCTGTCCATTCAGGGATCCGTGTGTGGCAGCCAGTTCCTGTGTGACATCCAGACCCACCCTATGATCTGCCCGCTGCCCCACTCACCCACTTTACACTGCTGTTACCTGCCTGGCCCCTGACTAATTTCCCTTCCTGCATTGAAGACAGGCATATTATCTCCCATAAAACATTTGTTTAGCACTTTTTATATATAAAACATTATGCTTGGGGAAGGTTAGAAAAAGAGAATGTAAATGATTAGTCTTGCCTCAGGGAGTTTTCTGATGAGTGAGAAATGAGAAATGTCAAGTAATTCAATCTGCTGAGGCCTGGAAGGCATGGAGGAGCCTGCTGGGGGATGGGGCTTAGCAGGGGAGAGTCGTGGCAGCCAAAGAGTTAGGTCAGGGCTTTATATTCCGTTGAAGATTTTGAATGGGGATGACAGGATCCAGGGTGGTGTAAGTCAGATATGCCAGCAGTGACCATGAGACGCTGTGCCCATGGGAGAGAGGCTGGAGCCAGGTAGCTGAATTCTCAGGTCATCCTAAGTGCATGGGGGAAAAAAATTAGGGCTGCAGTGTTAGACATGGAGCATGGAAGGAGCTCGCAGAGAGCATGGAGAGGTAGGTGAGAATGGGAGACGGCACTGGGGCGTGTGAGGAGGAGGGATGACCCAAGGCTGACATGAGGTTAGAGTCTGAAAGATCGAAGCAGGCTGGTGCTGTTGACACAGGGACTTCAGGAGGAGGAGACGTTAGGGAAGTCATGAGGCAAGGTTTGTACCTGCGGGGGTTGATGTGGGGAAGGGGCCTCCAAGGGAGAGTGCCCTGGGTGGTTGGAGGTTGGTATAGAAGATGGGCCAGGAGTTTTCCCCATAGGTGGTGATTGAAGCCCAGGCATGAGGGCCTCATCAAGGGAGAGAAGAGGGCTAAGACAGGACACTGGGGATGCATCTGTTCAGGGAGGAAAGGAGGCAGAGGGGCCGCAGATGGAGCCGTCACAGGGAGGGGGACACGGGAGGCCTGGCACGGGAACCACAGGAAGAGAGGTTCTGAGAAAGGGGACACTCCGGAGGAAGTGTGTTGAGAGTAGTTGCTGCCAGTTGAAGTGTGAAACGACCCACCTCTTTTCAAAAGCTCTTTGGCAGCGTGCCTTAGAAACGTTCAGAGCATTTGCTGCTGTTAAGCAGTGCCACTGTTTGAAATCTCTCTGAGAAAAACCGGTCCGGCCATCCTCTAATTGAGCCCCTCTGGAGGCCCCTGCCACTTTCAGACTCACGGACCAGCCGCAAGGCCCCGCCTCTCTATCTTCCCCCGCTGCCTGCCAGCTCCTACCTTGGCTCACCCTCTGCCCAACTTCTTGCCATCCTGCAGTGCATTCCCGCAGTGTCACCACTCTATGTCTGTTCTGCTCACCGGTGCCTGCACCTTTCAGATTCAATGTGAGCAGTGCCTCTTCTTCTTTCCTATTTTTTTAATCAAAGTATAGTTGATTTACAATATTGTGTTATTTTCAGGTATACAGCAAAGTTATTCATATTATTTTCCATGATAGGTTAATACAAGATATTGAATACAGTTCCCTGTGTTATACAGTAAATCCTTTTTGCTTGTCTATCTTATGTATAGTAGTTTGTATCTGTTAATCCCATACTCTTAGTTTATCTCTCCCTCCTCCGCTCCTTTCCCCCTTTGTAACCATAAGTTTGTTTACTATGTGAGTCTATTTCTGTTTTGTATATAGATTCATTTGTATTATTTTTTGTATTCTACATATAAATGATATATAATATTTGTCTTTCTCTGACTTACTATGATAATCTCTAGGTCCATCCATGTTGCTGCAAATGGCAATATTTCATTCTTTTTTACTGCTGAGTAATATCTATATCTATATATACACAGTCCATTTTGTGTGAGATATATATATATATATATATATATATCTCACATCTTCTTTGTTTGTTGATGGGCACTTTCCATGTCTTGGCTATTGTAACAAGTGCTGCTATGAACATTGGGGTACCTGTATCTTTTAGAATTAGAGTTTTCATCTTTTCTGGATATATGCCCAGGAGTGGGATTGCTGGATCATACGGTAGCTCTGAGGAACCTCCATACTGTTTTCCATAGTGGCTGCGTCAATTTACATTCCCACCAACAGTGTAGGAGGGTTTTTTCCTCCACACCCTCTCCAGCACCTATTAGCTGTAGACTGTTTTCTTTTAATAAATAAATTTGTTTATTTATTTTTGGCTGCGTTGGGTCTTTGTTGCTGCATGCAGTCTTTCTCTAGTTGTGGCGAGAGGGGGCTACTCTTCCTTGTTGTGCGTGGGCTTCTCACTGCAGTGGCTTCTCTTGTTGTGGAGCACGGGCTCTAGGCATGTGGGCTTCAGCAGTTGTGGAGTATGGCCTTAGTTGCTCCGCAGCATGTGGGATCTTCCCGGACCAGGGCTTGAACACATGTCCCCTGCATTGGCAGGTGGATTCTTAAACACTGTGCCACCAGGGAAGTCCCAGTTGTAGACTTTTAGATGACGGGCATTCTGGTCAGTATGAAGTGGTACCTCGTTATGGTTTTGATTTGCATTTCTCAATTAATTAATAATTATTAATTAATTGCTAGTCATTAGCAATGTCGAGCATCTTTTCATGTGCCCATTGGCCATCGGTTTTTCTTCTTTGGAGAAATGTCTGTTGAGGTCTTCTGCCCATTTTTTGATTGGGTTGTTTGTTTTATATTGAGTTGTGTGAGCTGTTTGTGTATTTTAGATATTAACCCCTTGTCAGTCACATTGTTGAGCAGTGCCTCTTCTGAGAAATCTTTGCAGCCAGCCCCTCCATCCAGGCACTTTTCATGATGACTTGTAACAGCTCCTTAACTCTGTCTCCCCTATTGACCAAGGGTTTCTAGAGAACAGGGAGCAGTAGAGACTCAGTAAATGTTTGATGTGTGCATGCATGAATGAATGAGTTTTTTTGCTTTCAGAAAGAGCTATGGTCATGACGATGACGATGTTGATGATAGTTACTTTTATCTTATAGTCATTGAGTACTTCTTATGTGCCAGATGCCATCCTCAGAACTCTGTGAACTTTATCCGCAGAACGTCTTTCATCTAATCTGAATAAACAATGCCATGTGTTAGTTATTGCTATTCCATTTTTACAGATGGCTCAGGTTAAGTAAGTTGCCTAAGGTTACATAGAAGCGATGAGCTAGGATTAAAACCTATCTTCTTGATACCTCCTACTCTCACCACCTTATTCAACGACCTTATCATCTTCCTTCTCTTCAAGGGATCTGACCTTTCCCCCAACAGACAGGGGATTTTTGGAAAGTCCATTCATTTCATAGCTGCCTCCTCCGACATCTGGTTATTTATCAGATTATTCCTTCTAATAACTAAAATGGAACCAACCCCAATGTCCAGGAAGAGGGCTAGAGTTACGTGAATTATAGATAGAAGAATAGAATAGTATAAAGCCATAAAAAATGCTACTGTGAAGAGTTCATAACAACATGGGAAAATGTTTATGTTACGTGGAAAATGACGGCACAAAAATGCATCTGCTCTGTGATCATAAACATATAAAATATGCAAAGTAAGAAGACCATGTGTATCAATAACAATTCAGCAGTCAGTTCTATAGCTGCAGAGAAGTCAAGGAGGATGAAGGCTGAGGAAGTGTCATGGGATTTGGCCACCAGGAAGTCCTTGGCATTGCTTCTCTTTTAGTAGAACCGTGCGGGAGAGAGGGGACAGCTGGGCATGGTCACAGGCTGAAGGGATGGAACTGGTGGAGGAATGGAATCTGAAGATTTAAGAAAGGCACCAGGCATGGAATAGCTTCAGAAGGTAATGGTGGACCTGAGGCTGGGTGGCAGGAGTTGAAAGACATGGAGCTCTTTAGAATGAGCTGTGGGCAGGACTGAGAGCTTGAGGAGAGTGATGATACCACCAACTTTTCCTCTTACAGCATCATTCCAGACCCTTCACCATCAAGGCCACCACCCTCTGGGTGAATTTCAGTTCCTTGTGCCCATCTTTGTGGCACTATTCTCTAGATCTGGTCTGCTCAGCCAGAGTACCGTGGAACTCGTGGAGCTGCAGCCTCCTGTGAGCGGCCCTCAGTGCAGGCGAGCATTAAGTCAGTGTTCTGTTTGTTTTAAGCAGAGCTGCTACATGCTGCCCCTGGAATGCACATGCACGGTGGCTGGGGCTAAGTCTTGGTTCTGCTAACTGGATGACATTGAGCAAGTTACTTAATTTCTCTTGAGTTTCCACACCCGTAGAATGGATTTAAGTCTTACCAGTCATTGTAAGGATTAAATTACCTGTGTAAAATCCTTAGCACAATATCTGACACATAAGGCTTAATAAAAGTTAGTTGTTTTTTATATTGATGCTATTGTAATACAGTTAATTTTTGGTACCTAACTATTGGACTTCACATTTATTCCTTTTAAATTTTCCGTCTTGTTGTTTAGTGTTTAATGTTCTGCAGCTTGTCAAAACCTTTTTGAAGCTTTTAAAAAACCTTTTTGTATCTTGATCATCTTTAGCTGATCATTTTATCTGCATATTTGATACACATGTGTTCTGGTTTTTTATCTAAGATACTGGTGAAAGTGATGAATGGAGGGTGAGGCGGTAGAGCTGTATAGCATGCCTCTAAAGACCTTTCTAATTAACCAGAACTCAGGTTTTAGCCACAGATTCACAAATCATATTATCCTTCACCCATCTCTTTCTCTTCCTTGTGCTTGAGGAACTCACAAGACATCTTCACAGAAATTCTGTGGAAACTCCGATATGCAAGGTCAAGAGAAATGCAGTCCAGGGCCTCTGTCTAAAATAAGGTCAAAGCTCAGTTTAATAACTTTCCATTTAGCTATTCTAAGCAGCTTTTAGATTTCTATATGACATTAACCACCCTGGAAAATTAGGTTTTTCTATCGTATTATATACGGATAGTTCAAAAGAGTGAAAAAGGGACATAAAGACTAAAATACCAAGTTTATTGGTGCAGACTACTTGGAATTTGAGTTTTTGTTCAGTAGATGTTTTTATGGAGTGCTAGCCGTGGGGAAATCGTTGTATTGAGTTCCAGGGCACAAAGACAAAGCTCTTGAAGCTCACATGCCAGTGGGGGAGATGGGAAGCTACCTGAAAGCTGGGGAGGGAGCAGAGAGCGCTGAAGAGGAAGCATCCAGTCCTGCCTCGGGGCGGGGAGGGTGGTGGGGAAAGTACCGCAGGTGGGAATCCTGAGCTGACTCTTGACTGCTCAGAGCAGTTTGCTCACAGATGGGGAGAGGAGGGATGGCACTGGGGGTGGAAGGAACAGAAGTGCAGAGCAGAGAGCCAGGAAGAGCTTGGCATGTTCTAGAAACTGCTGGTGGTTTGGGTGGCAGCAGACAGAGGACGGATTGAAAAGAAGGTGAGGCCTGAGTAGGAAAACTGGCCAGGACCGTGGTTCCCAGGCCTGGATGTTCATCAGAATCCATCAGGGGGAACTTTCATCTTGCTGGGCCCCACCCACGGGAATTCTGATTCAGGTGTGGGTAAAGGAATCTGTCTCTCCACGGAAACCGGTACTCAGCCTGGTTGAGGAAGCACTCCGCAGGTTGCGGTACCCATCAAGAGAAGATTGGTGGGCGCAGCATAGGGGGAGCTGATGGATGGCCATGGCATTGCGGGTGGATGGGGCAGACAGGTGAGACCTGTTTACGTATAGGCGTCCTAGCACCTGATAACCATTTGATTGTTGGGGGCTCAGGGAAGGAGGGAGAGGGTGTCCAGCGCTGTCCCAGGTTTCTGATGTGACGGGTAGGGGAACTGAGGAGGAAGATTGTGTGTGGGGCAGGCATAATGATCACTCAAGCTTGGGATTTGTGACTGTCAGAGGACATTTAGGGGCTGACGTCTGGGAGACAGTTGGAAATGTGGTCTAGACCCACTGAGAGATCTGGGCTGGAGGCCTCAGTGGTGCACAGGTGCCAGGGCAGTCGTGGAAGCTGCGGGAATGGGTGAAACTCTCCAGAAACAGCCCATCATGAGGAGAGGCCGGGAGGGATCTAGGGAGACACGGGAGGAGGCTGGGGAGCTGGGAAGGCCTGGAGGAACGAGTGAAGAGAAGAGAGGGAGCGTGGTGTCGCTGCCCTGGCCTGGCTGACGGAGAATGTGGAGACCCCCTTCCAGTCCAGAGAGTGGCTAGGAGAAAACCCCTGTCATCCCATACGCCATGTAAAGTCTCCAAGCCATTTCTGTGGCTGTTGCCGGTAGACCCCTCAAATAGGCGGGAGACATGAGAAGATGCCATTCTGGTTGTATCTGAGCATGTGGGGTGGGTGGGTTTGGCCTGTTCCTGAGGATGTGGCCCTTCCTCTTGAAGCCTTTGCCTCATTCCGGAGCCTTCCTGGACGTGGATGCACCCTGATCTCCCTCCACAGGGGAAGATTCCCAGGATAGGCGTGGGCGGCAGGCCTCGCTGCTCTCCTGGCCCTGCTGCAGGCAGCCCCCGGAGGGCTTGGCAAGTGACCTGAGTCAGGAGGCTCCTGCCCCACAGGAAGGAGCCACCCTGGGGAGGTCCTATGACCTCATGTCGTTTGTCCAGACACTGCAGTTAGCTCTCTCTCCGGTTTGAAGCATTGCCTTGTGGGTTGAGGAATGTGAGGCGGAAGGGAGGGACCGAATGGGTGTAACTGAGGTGGAACCAGGTAAACTTGGGCATGTTTACTTACCAGGCTGGGTCTCAGCTGCGGGGCCCTAAATGGCCGACAGCCTTGCCGGCAGAGGCATCAGGCCTGCCGGGGTGTGCGCAGCCTGGAGAATCCGGGGCTGAGGAAGCCATTTGTGTTCACGCCGGAAGAGAAGCAGACTTTTGGTTCCATACGTCCTAATGCATTTAAGGCTACTTTTAGCTGAAACAGACCAGCCTGTGCGCTCTCAAGTAGATGGCTGCAGTTGAGTGTTCAGGATTATTTTCAGAGCCAGACTCATTTAATTAACAAGTGGTTCAAAGAAGGAGTCCCAAGCTCTGGTTACGTGGAGTCCTGGCCTTTGAGATTCTCTGTGTGGTATTTGGTGAGTTATTGACCTCTCTGGGCTTGAGTTTGGGGATCAGGAAAACAAAGGCCTTGGGTTAGCTTAGTGACTCTCATCACTTCTCAGAGCCTCAGGTTTCCATGGAAGGGCCTGAGAGACCTCAGCTGCAGAACATGGTGGGCTACCACCATTTCATTTGAAGCAAGCTTTGAAAAGAACTTTGACAGCTTGGAGTAGACAATCTCCTGGGACCCTTTCAGCTATAAAATTCTGTAGTGGCCAATTCTTGATAAATGAGATATTCCCAATTATCATAAAAATATTATCCTATAAAAAAGTATTAATGATTTCAGCTTTATGAGGTTCGCAATAAATACTTTCAGGAGCAGACCTGACATGGAAAATAGTCGTCCATGGCAACAAGTGTGTGTGGAGTTTGGGTGTGTGTGTCTGTGTGCTTGTGAGGCTTCTCTCCACCTATTTGCATGGGCGCGTGTCTCTGAGTGTGTGTCATTGCCCGCCAGGTCATTCTTCCATTTTCTCTCTCTTTCCCTTTCCCTCCCTCTGTCTCTCCCAAGTATCACTCATCCCGTGCCACATTTCAGCAAACTTCTGCTCTTAGCTAGCTGTCAAGAATTAAAGCAAACCCAAATAACTTAGGGAGTCATGACTGATATTCAACCAATGATATACATATATTTTTTGTTTGATAAGTGAGGCAGCTTATATTAACTAGTAGTTTAATAAATGTGCTCCTCAACCAAGTTTGTCCTAGTCTAGTCCTGACACCCCAAACTTTGTCTTATACTTATTCTTTATTTCCTTCAACATCTTATTATGAAAATTTAAAGTATACAAAAAAGTCGAAAAAATTCTACGGTGAGTATCTGTCCCACCACCTAGATTCTAGCATGACTATTTTACCATATTTGTTATATCCCATGTCTATCCATCTTTTTATACTTCAGTCCTCAGCCCATCTTATTTTTTGAAGCGTTTTAGGGTAATCGCATACATCAACACATGTCCTTCTAAATAGTAGTATGCGTATTGTTAAGAGTTCCATTGTTGTTTAGTTCTTTTTGTAAAATTTCCAGACAATGAAAGGTACAGATCTTAAGTGTGCGTTCTCTGAGGTTTGAAAAAGGGCTTAACACCTATGTAAGCCAGACCCCTTCAAGGTATAGAATGTTGCCATCGCCCCACAAGATTCCCTCCCCGGACCCTCCTACCCCCAGAGGAACTACTGTTCTGATTCTTTTCCCCACGTTGTATTTGTTTTACCTGTTCTAGTACTTCATTTAAAGGACTCATACAGAATGTACTCGTTTGTGTACAGCTTCTTTAACTCAGCCTTTGGAGATTCATTCATGTTCTTGCTTGTATCAGTAGTTGATTCTTCTTATTGGTAAGTAGTATTCCATTGTATGAGTATACCACAGTTTTATGTTTTCTTAATTTACTCTCATATTAGTGGACATAGAGTCTGTTTCTAGTTTTTAGCCATTATGAAGAAAGTTACTATGAACGTTCATGTACAAGTCTTTTTGTGAACATATATTTTGATATTTGCCTTTAAAGATGGCATATTCTGATTATAAAAGTAAAATATGCAAATTATAGAAAGTACATAAAACTATAAAGAAGAAAAGTAAAATGTCATAATTATTGCCCAGAATTTTTTTGTAACTGAAAACTCCTAAAGGTGCGATCTCTCAACCCAAGGGAAGATTTCCTCACAGTGGAAAGGCCCCAGCAGTCCACAAGCCACGTGTTCAGCTGGCTCATATCCGGGTCGTCATTTGGTCATGATGTTTGCCCTCTGAGCTGTTAAGCAGCAGATATTCACAAAGGGCAGTGTCTTGTTTGTGACTATCCCCAGAGTCCAGGATGATGCCTGGTGCCAATTCAGTGCCCAGGAACTGTACTCAGAAGGATGGCAGGCACTTAGGCAAAATGCAGCGTTCTTGGGCTTCCCTGGTGGCGCAGTGGTTAAGAATCCACCTGCCAATGCAGGGGACACGGGTTCAAGCCCTGGGCCGGGAAGATCCCACGTGCTGTGGAGCAACTATGCCCGTGCGCCACAACAAGAGAAGCCACCTCAATGAGAAGCCTGCACGCTGCAATGAAGAGTAGCCCCTGCTTGCTGCGAATAGAGAAAGCCCGTGCGAAGACCCAACGCAGCCTAAATAAATAAAATAAATAAGTGCAGCATTCTCTCCTAAAGGCACAAACATTCCCTGCTACAAAAGTTTACACACTCGACAATTACCTTCAGAAGGTCCATTTGTCCCATTGAGGGACAATGCCAGAGGACCAATATTCCTTTGGCCTGTGAATGTAAGGAGGTGGAAAGGAGATGCCACTGTAGGCACCAGCCTGAACTGGGTGCTCATGTCAGCTCTGCTCTTGGAGGACTTGGAGTCCCCGAGGCCAGTTTTCTCTGGGAAATGAGGGTTAGACGCTGCATGGCTTCTTAGGCTTCATCTAGATCTGGGATCCCGAGCTATTAAGCCTTTGGATTCAGGAGCTTTCCTGGGTGCTACTTCATGTCTCCATGTGAGTGCTTCCCAATTCTTGTTCCTTTTGGCCTGGTTATGTCCCAGGACATCAGGGTATCCTGTAGGGGTGCCCCCATTGATAGAAACCACCGATATGTGAGCAGAGAGTTGCAAATATACACATAATGCACATGCAGCTCCAGGTTAAAGATTGGCTGAGTTAGTAGGAAGACCATGATGATTAAGAGGAGATGCCTTTCTTTCTTGGTAATCCACCACTGTGCCAGACGCATACATAAGAGATGCCCAGGTGTTTTTTGTTTTAATTTTTTAGGTTTATTTATTTATATTTATTTATTTATTGGCTGCGTTGGGTCTTCGTCGCCGTGGACGGGCTTTCTCTAGTTGCAGCGAGCAGGGGCTACTTTTTGTTGCAGTGCAACAAAGACTCTCCCTGAGTCTGGTTGTGGCACATGGGCTTAGTTGCTCCTCGGCATGTGGGATCTTCCCAGACCAGAGCTCGAACCCACATCCCCTGCACTGGCAGGTGGATTCTTAAACATTGCGTCACCAGGAAAGTCCCAGGTGGTACCCAGGTGTTGGATGGATGGGATGAATGGATGGGTGAATGAATGAACGAAAGAGTGAATGAACAAACAAACAAATAGATGACCACAGGAGAATGTGAAATGTGGGGTCTGGGTGGAAGCAAGAGTGGTCAGTGCATGATGCTGCAGCATGCATGCAGGAGAGAGAAGAATGGCTCACGGGGCCCTGTGACAGCTGCAGTATAGAGAATGGCAGTCACTTTGTGTTTATCTCAAGCTGCATTCAGGTGCCACTGGTGACTTCTGGAGAGTGAGCCTGCCCCCTTCCCAGTGTGTGAGTGTGAATATTAGATGTGTGTCTTGGTCGGCTTGAGCTGCCATAACAACATACCACAGACTGGGTGCTTAAACAACAGACGTTTATGCTCTCACAGTTCTGGAGGCTGGGCAGTCCAAGATCAAGGTGTTGGCAGGGTTGGTCTGGTGAGGGCTTCTCCCCTTGGGTGCAGACAGCTGTTTTCTCACTGAACTCCCATGGCCTTTCTTCTGTGCATGCAGGTGGAGAGAGAGTGTGCATGCAAGCTCCCTGGTATCTCTTCTTACAAGGACACTAATCTTATCGGATCGGGGCCTTATGACCTCACTTAACCTTAATTGCCTCTTAAAGACCTTATCTCCAAATGTATTCACATTGGGGGTTAGGGCTTCAACATATGAATTTTGAGGGGATAATTCAGTGCATAGCAATGTAGTTCTGCTTAAGGACTTGCACATCAGCCCTGAGCCAGGTGGGACATTGAGCTCGGGACTTCCACATTTCCCACAGTGGGAATCGTTGGCTGCTGACCAGTGTGATAAGACTGTGATAACACTGCTGTAACACTACTTCCACAGTATTTTGCAAAGTGCTGTCAGCTACTCAGTCCAATGTAACCTCCCAGCAAACCTTAAAGTATTGAGTAGGTATTGTTGTGCCCATTTTATAGATGAGAAAAATGAGCACAAGAAGTTAAGTGTCTGGCCCAGAGCCCCATAGTTCATCAGTGGTGAACCACATCCCTCTGCTCCAGCTCTTGTAGACAGTGCTCAGATCTTCCCATTAAGAGACTCACAGATTTCCTTTCCACTCCCAGGCTTTCCTTTTTCAATATGTATTTAAGAGGCTTTGGGAATTCTATTACCTGTGAAATGAAGCAGCTAGGCCTGGTGCATTGCAGATACACTAATGATTACCTCACAAGCAAAAATTAGGTAAAAGTATTCCTAATGAATTTACTGACGTTCGTGGACAGAAAGAAATCTCCCTGAGTCTAATCATCTAACGATTTGTGTTTTGCTTTTAAAGTGCTGAAATTAAGCCTTTCTTATTCTGTTGGTCAGTACAACAGGGTTTGGATTCCTGATCCTGAAGAAGTTTGGAAGTCTGCCGAAATAGCAAAGGACTATAGAGTTGGTGCCAAAGTCCTGCGTCTCCTGCTGGAGGATGGAACGGTGAGGGTCCTCGATCATAACTACCATGATGTATAAAGGAGAAACTGTAGGGTGTGTGTGGGAGGGGAGCACCTTCGGCAGAGGGCACGTGAGGGGGCACCTAACATGGCCAGCTGGTGCTATGGATCCACCCGTGTGTTTGTACCCCTCCCCACCTCCCTGCCTCCGCCCCCCACTACCCTAATGAAGACATAAAGTGCCCTGCATCAGCTGGGCCTCTCTCTGGAATGAGATGCAGTGGACAGATCTGTGCTCTGTGCTGCCTTTCTGGGGATTCAGCAATGTTGGGAGAATGCTGAAAAATGATTACCATTTTGGTTTTATGGGTCTCAGCACAGAGACTGGGTGAAGATGAGAAACTTGGAGAGGAAGTAGTTTGAGCCCAAGACATAAACTGGTAGAGAAAAACATCAAGATGGGAAGAGGAAGAGATATAGAAGAAGGGAGATAGAAAACAGGAAGGGAGGTCTTCCCTGGTGGCGCAGTGGTTGAGAGTCCGCCTGCCAATGCAGGGGACGCGGGTTCGTGCCCTGGGCCGGGAAGATCCCACATGCCGCGGAGTGGCTGGGCCCGTGAGCCATGGCCGCTGAGCCTGCGCGTCCGGAGCCTGTGCTCCGCAACGGGAGAGACCGTAACGGTGAGAGGCCCGTGTACTGCAAAAAAAAAAAAAAAAAAAAAAACAGGAAGGGAGAGGGAGGTGTGGGAGAATGGAGAGTCAGTCTAAGGATGAATAGAAAGAGGTAAGAATTGGGACCTCCAGGAGGGAGTGTAACAGGGCAGTTGGAGGAGTGATGGGAGATGGGACAAGGGGACAGGAAGCCCAGCTGGGTAGGACATTATGAGGAAGCTCTGTGGTGCCGGTGTGGCAAGGGAGAGGCAAAGGATGACCAGGAGGTTGGGCAGTTGTCCCCATGGTAGAGCGTGCTCGTGAAGAGTTCCTCTCAAAGGCTGGTCATGGCTTTCGATGACCAGTTTCTACAGATTTTATCTCCGCTTTAAGTTTCCATGATGAGTCATCCTTTCCCCCCATAGCTGTAATGACATCCCACTGGATCCATAGCTAGGCTGACCTTAGGTTTTTAGAATCAAGTATCTGGATGCAGAATTGGACAAAGGATTCATGATCCATCTGGATGTCAGAGTTAGTCCTGGGAATTTCACATGAATATGAAAATGCTGGAATTTCCAAGGCATGGAAATGGTCTCTGCAGAGACAGGACATATTACTGCCAATCAGACTGTCCTGGATTTGGAGTCATCTCCTCAGATCCTGGGAAGGGAGATAAACATAGCAGTTAAGAGCACATCCTCTAGAATCAGACTATCTGAGTTCAAATCCTTCCCAGGCTGTGGCAGACTATCTGGGTTCAGATCCCACTAAGTCTGTGACAGTGAGCCCCTCGGCTTCCTCACATGTCAGATGGAGTTAGTAACAGCATATCACAGGGCGGCTGAAGATCAGATGAGATAATCCCTGGGGGCGTGTGTAAATGCAAGGGGGGAGGCAGAGGAGCTGCTATTTCCATTTAGCCTTTCCCTTCCCATCATAAACTCCTTGGGGGCATTTGTTGAGTATCTCCAGTGCAGTCAAGGTTCTGATTAGGGACCAGATGGCTTTGGGGAGAAAAATCTCAGGGCAGCAGCTGCAGTGGCAGTTTGCTGCTTTAGTAATATGAGCAGGGCTTCTGGAGGCGACATTCCTGGCCCTGAATGAGCTGCTCAGAGGAGGAGGGGGAGAGGCAGGTAAGATGGCAGGTGGCCAGGCTGCCTTTTTTTTTTTTTTTAACATCTTTATTGGAGTATAATTGCTTTACAATGGTGTGTTAGTTTCTGTTGTATAACAAAGTGAATCAGCTGTACATATGCATATATCCCCATATCCCCTCCCTCTTGCGTCTCCCTCCCACCCTCCCTATCCCACCCCTCTAGGTGGTCACAGAGCACCGAGCTGATCTCCCTGTGCTATGTGGCTTCTTCTCACTATTTTACATTTGGTAGTGTATATATGTCCATGCCACTCTCTCACTTCGTCCCAGCTTACCCTTCCCCCTCCCCGTGTCCTCAAGTCCATTCTCTCCATCTGCATCTTTATTCCTGTCCTGCCCCTAGGTTCTTAATAAACTTTTTTCTTTTTTAGGTTCCATATATATGTGTTAACATATGGTATTTGTTTTTCTCTTTCTGACTTACTTCACTCTGTATGACAGAGTCTGGGTCCATCCACCTCACTACAAATAACTCAATCTCGTTTCTTTTTATGGCTGAGTAATATTCCATTGTATATATGTGCCACATCTTCTTTATCCATTCATCTGTTGCTTTTTAACTTAACCCTTTATCTATACCATGAAGGACAAAGCCTGCTTTATGTAAGAAAATATCACCTCTGTTTCCAGCTGTCGATCTCATGTTCTTCACATTCATATTTTCTCCCCTCCCCCGAAGACTGTCTGTTCTATTTGTCTTTCTCTCTCTCTCCTTCTGTTTCTTACACACATAAGACACACACACACACACACACACACACACACACACACACACACACACACACACACACACACACACACACAATGGCTGAACTGGAAAAGGAGGTTGTTGATTTAAAACATAATGGAGGGCTTCCCTGGTGGTGCAGTGGTTGAGAGTCCACCTGCCGATGCAGGGGACGCGGGTTCGTGCCCCGATCTGGGAAGATCCCACATGCCGCGGAGCGGCTGCGCCCGTGAGCCATGGCCGCTGAGCCTGTGTGTCTGGAGCCTGTGCTCCGCAACGGGAGAGGCCACAACAGTGAGAGGCCCGTGTGCCGCAAAAAAACCCCGAAAAACTCAGGGGAAGTATAAATTATGTATGAGCAGCACTTTATCTTCTTCTCGAAAGTGTGTAGGTTAAAAATATCCTGCTTGGGGCAGGTTCATAAATATAATTGCATTGATAATGAGCAGGCAGCTGCTGTGAGGATCCATGCCCAGTTGTCCCGGATTGCCCTGAGCTGCTCTCCTTATGGAAAACAGTCCAACCAGCTAACAAACCAAACCCCTGTCAGTGTTGACCAGGCATCGTGACGCAGGCTTCAGAGTCAGCCAGACCCATATGAACTGTGTGACCTTCAACAAGGAGCTTAACTTCTCTGAACCTGTCTCCTTAGCTCTCATTTAGGGATGTCATGCCCTCCTTAGAAAGCAGGTTTGAGGATCAGATGAAAAACCAGTGCTGAGTCCTTGGCACAGGGCCTGCAGAGTGGGCTCTTGCTAAGGGACAGCTGGGTCACTTTGTGCAGCTGGTCCAGGACCAGGTATGGAAAGGAAGGCAGCTTGGGCGGTGGAAGGGAAACAAGCCTGCTGGGTGTCCTTGCTCAAGTCACTTCCCCAAGCTGTGAAGTGAAAGTGAAGGAAGGTAGAACAGGTGGTAATAAGGTCCCTTAATGCTCTGACATCTGCAAGGCCCGCAAGGCATGCTGACCTTGCCTTCATTCTGCTCAGGCAGCTACTTTCGGAATATACATTGGTGAAATCTAGCAGATGACAGGCCATCCTGGGCCAGTTACTCAGCCCAGGGCTGAGAATCATAGAAATACGCAGCCCTGCAGCCCTTGGGAACACAGGTGGCTGCAGACAGGAGTCACCTGTATAGGGGGCCCTCTCACAGAGAGACCATCATCCCACGCAGGCTCCTTTAGACACTTCTCACCACCACGAAAGTCAACTTCCAACAGAGATTCGGCAACCTTAGAGCTTCAAGGGACCTTAGATCATTGAGTCATTTGAGCAACAGAATCCTGTTTCCAAATGAAAACTTTCATGGCACCAGCAGCTAAACCACATGCAAGTAGAGCCCCTGTGGTAGCATTGGGATGGGATGCCCAGGTCCCTGACCATGTAACTTCCCTGCCACGCCTCATTGAGGCCTCTGTAGCTCTGAGGACCCCTGATCTGGTCCAGCCAGGCTTTTTACAGATGAGAGAAGGGAGGGCCAGAGAAGGTGAGTGACACACCCTAGGGCACACAGCCAATACCTTGATCACCTGGCTCCCAAAAGTCAGCCACGAAGATTATTTTCTTGTTGCTATACATAAATTTGTTTTTTTAGAGTGTCAGGGGTCACTCCAAAGTGGGGTAGTTAGGAAAGAGGACAGTGATTCAGCAGAAACACCAAAAAACTTTTACTTCCAGAACTTTAATTTCATCTTTGTCCACAGGAGCTGGATTATTCCGTTGATCCAGAATCTCTGCCTCCACTTCGGAATCCTGACATCCTCGTGGGTGAGAATGACCTCACGGCCCTCAGCTATCTCCACGAGCCCGCTGTGCTCCACAATCTCAGAATCCGCTTTGCAGAATCCAAACTCATTTACACCTACAGTGGTAAGGAGAGCAATTCTAGGAGCGCAGGAATGACACTGAAACTTAATGCTCGTTGTCTAGAGCATCCTGATTATGTTTTATATTATGTTTATATTAGAAATGTTGACTCTGTCAAAACGTGTAATCACACCTAAAAATTTGCCCAGGTTTCTATCTAAAAGGTACACACATCTGATCTCAGAGTTTGTTAGAAAACGAAGTATCTAGGTGGGGAGAGTCTTCAACAAAAACTAAGATTGGACTACCAAGAAAAATATATGTGGTTAAAGCTTGTGTGTGAGTTTCTCATTGGATATGATAAGTTTATTACTTATTTTGGGCAGTGATATTATCATTATGTTTACACTGAGAATTGTAAGAGCCTCTCAGTTTTAGGGCATTGCCATCTGTCATCTCATCTAACCTTCAGAGTAGCCTAGAAATGTAGGTGACCTCGGCAGGGAAGTGAGATTCGGAGCATTAAGTGACCTGCCCAAAGTCACACAGGAGATTTAATAAGTGACAGAGCTGCGGTTTCTCAAAAGAACTTGGAGAAAGAGGTGACACTAAGAATCCCATCACTGCGTCTGACATCTTTCCTCAGGAATCATCCTGGTGGCCATGAATCCTTACAAGCAGCTGCCGATATATGGAGATGCCATCATCCACGCCTACAGCGGGCAGAACATGGGCGATATGGACCCGCACATATTTGCTGTGGCAGAAGAGGCATACAAGCAGATGGCCAGGTAGCCTCCCGCCAGGCGGGGCTTCCTCTTGCTCTCCCAGTGCTCCTGCATTTGCTGGGCCTTCGCAGTGGAAGGGAGACATCTGGCCAGGTCTCATTAAAAGTGACCATCAGTCAGACCGGTGGGGGTGCTTGGTAGAGCAGACTGACCGTACCAAGTAGCAAATGACTGTTTGCTATATAACTGTCTAAACCAAGTTTCCTGGTTTTGCCCCTTCTAGGTAGTCAAGTCAGTCCTACCAATCTGGGAATAGCCGATGCTTTTCTTGCCGTGTGTTTGGTTGGAAGAAAATTGATTTATTCTTCACTGTGAGATGCTTAAGCATTTTTACCCATCCATGGCAGCAGACTCTAATGATAGATGAGCACAGGTTTTAGCTGTAGGAGGTTGGGTGTTTTATTCTGATTTTGCCACTTGTTTTTTGTAGGGCCTGTGAAGTTACTGTTTTGCTAGCAAACAAGGAGGCTTTTATGAAAAGCCTCCTGTGGACCAGGCACTGTGCACACACTCTCACACATCATCTTGAGTGCCCTCACAAGAGCGTGTGATGAGGATGCCTGAGCAGTAGTCAGACGACTGAGATGTGAAGCCATCCACCCAAGGTCACCCAGCGAGAGAAAGGCAGAGCTGGGATTTGTGCTCAGATTTCTAGACTCCACGTGTAATTTCTTTTCCCCGTAACTATCCTATTTTGGCTTCAACATCCTGACCTGTAAAAGGATCTTTGTAGATCCTTACAGTTTGCAAAAGAACTTTCACAGACAGTGGTCTCCTTTGAGTCTTAGAACACCTCTGTGAAGTCTGTTGAACCGCCATCATGCCCTTATTTCACAGATAAAACCTGAGACACAGGACCTGGGTCTGCTACATTTACTTTATAACCCTGGGCATAGCCCTGATCTCCCTCAGCTTCAGGATCCTCATCTGTGAGCTAGCTGCTCAGAGAGCACCCATTCCAAGCTCTGTTGTTGATAACCAGGAAAAAATAATGGTGGCTTATACAAGGTAGAAATGCATGATTCTCTCCTGCAGAGAAGTCTGATGGGCAGTCCAGGGCTAGCACACCACCTCTACCAAGTCATCAAGGATCAGTGCCTTCCAGCTTCCCAATCCTTGGAGCGGGATCCTTGGCTTCAGGGCCAAGCAAGTACTCAGCCTTCTTTCTCTCTTTTCTAGGCTACAGAGTGTCCCAGGGGAAGGGTGTGCCCCTCCTGGTTAAGGAGCCCTCCCAGAAACCCCCACAGAGCACTTCTGCTCACAGCTCATTGGTCAGGTCCTACTCACATGACCATGCCTAGCCACAGGGGAGGCTGGGATATGTAGTCTTTCATATACGCAGCAACATGTCCACTAAGAATTGGGGCCTAGTCCCTAAGAAGCAAGGGAGGATGAATGTTGGGTAGAGAATTACTGATTAAAAGCCAGTAACCTGGGACACCCGAACCCCACGTCCTCAGTCTCAGCAGGTGCCCTCCATGCCTCGATGCACCTGTCAGCCCACAGCAGAGTGTGTGACTCCCTCTCTTTTGTATACACATCAGAGGCTGGGAGGCGAGCCAGGCTCAGAGGACACCAGCTGGACCCGAACCTGCCGTCCCTACTCTGGTGCTGTGACGAATGATGTAAAAGTCTCCCCCCTTTCCTAAGCCCTGCGGGTAGTGTGGAGGCTCATGAGTAGAGGGCAGCCAAGCCCGATGGTACCAGAAAATGAAAGATCCTGGAGGTTCCAAAAAATTTTGCCAATTACCTTGGCTTCTGCCACAGCAAGGTTCTTTCCAGTGCGAAAACACCCGTGGTTCTGGGATTTACCCTGGCCCCTGCAGGTCTCCAGGGCATCTGCAAGATTAGAGTCTGTGTGGCTCAGAGCCTGACAGGCCAGGACTGCTCCTGGGTGTCAGTAGCATGAGCTCGTTAGAGCTGCAGGACTGAGCCAGGTTCAAGCTTGAAGAGCCAGTTTCCTCTGGAGGTCTGTCTAACTGTAATAGCAGAACCGAACCTAAGGCAGGTTCTTACTGGACTTGCTGATGCTAGACTAGGAGTCCGGAGAGCCCAGCTTTAGTAACCCCAGTCCCACTCCATGCAGCTGAGGGGCGCTGGGAGTGTCGTTCACCTCCTGAGCATCTTAGCTTCCTCACTGAGGCCAGGAGCTGTCTCTCTAAGGTCCTCTCCTGTGTTCACAGGGCGGTTGTGTGTTCTGTGCCTCGCTGAGTCACTGTTCTACTCATCTGTAAAATGGATACACAGTATGTGGCATAGGATTTTTGTGAGGCTTAAATGAGAATCCCTGTAAAGTTTTCACCAAGCACCTGGCACATAAGTGGTGCTAGGACAGCAACTATAATAAGGTTCTGCCATCATGATCTAATGACACAAAAAGTTTAATGCATTTTTTAAGATCTCTAAGTTGTGTAACAGAGCATGTTGGCTTATGGAGCACACGTGTTCCCAAGCACATTTCAAGTAATTGCTCTCCAAATGATGTCTTTAAAATGTTTTTATATTTAAGTGGGGATATACAGAAAGGAGTTGACATAGGCTTGAGACTGCTATCTTTAGAAACCTGCTTGCAGGTTTGACCTGTGGCAAACCTCTGGGAACTTGGATTTCAGGAAGGTTCTCAGCATTTCCTAATTGCTAAGAGTGGCTCACTGCACCTAAACTGTTTGTGTGAACAATGTGGTCCTGCTGAATATCTGCTTTCCTTCTGGGCATCTGGAATTTTGGTGTGTGATAGCAGAGGATGCCTATGTGACCGGCCCCCAGTAAAAACTCTGGACACTGAGTCTCTGTTGAGCTTCCCTGGTAGACAGTGTTTCCCGTGTGTTGTCGTAATTCATTGCTGGAGGAAGTAAGTGCATCCTGTGTGACTCCACTGGGAGAGGACTCTTGGAAGTTTACACCTGGCCTCCTCTGGACTTGGCCCTGTATGCCTTTTCCCTTTGCTGATTTGCTTTATATCCTTCTGGTCTAATAAATCTTAGCCATGAGTGCGAATGTGTGCTGAGTCCTGTGAGTCCTGCTAGTGGATCACTGATCTGGGATTGCTCTTGGGGACTCTCAGCACAGGGGACACAACACAAAACAAAGCTGTGTGTTCAGCAGAATCACAGAGAAAAAGACTAGAAGGAAATTCACTGGTATGTTCAAAACAGTTACTTTCAAGTGATAAAACAAAGTCCCTTCTTCGGGCTTATCTGCATTTTTCTTGATGAGTATATATTGCCTAATAGGAAGAAATGAATATTTTTAAAAATCCTTTTATTTATTTGCTTTAGAAATAATAAAAATCAGTCAATAATTGTAAGCGGGGAGTCGGGTGCTGGAAAGACAGTATCTGCTCGCTATGCCATGAGGTACTTCGCCACCGTCAGCAAGTCCAGCACTAATGCTCGCGTGGAAGACAAGGTTCTGGCGTCGAACCCCATAACTGAGGTGTGTACCTGGTGGGGGTGGGGAGTGGGGACAGAGGCAGAGGCGTGTATGGAGAAGTGGGCTGGTTCGTGTATACAGGCATACCTCGCTTTGCAGATATTGCTTTTTTTCTTTTCTTTTTTAACTAGTTAAAGGTTTATGGCAATACTGCATCGAACAAGTCTATTTTTCCAACAGCATTTGCTCACTTTTGTCTCTGTGTCACGTTTTGGTAACTCTCGCAGTATTTCAAACCCTCCACCAGCAAAAAGATTCTGACTTGCTGAAGGGTCAGATGGTGGTTAGCATTTTTTAGCAATAAAATATTTAAAATTAAGGTGTGTACATTGTTTTTTTTAGACATAATGCTGTTTCACTCTCAATAGACTATAGTATAGTGTAAACATAACTTTTGTATGCACTGGGAAACCAGAAAATTCGTGTGACTTGCTTTATTGTGACATTTGCTCTATTGCGGTGGTCTGGAACTAAACCCACCATATCTTCAAGGTATGCCTGTATGTTGTCTTTGCTAACTTGAGTTCCCTTCCTTTAAAAACCAAAGTGAGGGCAGGGAGGGAGCAAGGAAGTCTGTTCTCCGGTGGGATTTGAAGGAGATTGGGGCATAGATTGCTGCTTCCAAGGCCTCTCTCCTCTACATGCTGGGCTAGAAATTCCACCATCAGGATTTCAGGAGTCCCCTGTTTACGTTTATATCCCAGGGGAAATTTCCTCAACCACAGAGACAACTGGTACACCAAGACCAGTGGTGTTCTCCAGCCAAACCAGCACCAACTTTCATGAGCTGATTGTTAAACATTCAGGAATTCTTTTGCAAGTTATTGTTAAACCTTTGGTAGTTTGAAATCAGTCATGGTGGAAGTATTTACACCTTGCAAATTGGCAAATGTCACATATCCAGGCTGTTCCTCCTCCCCTCCCCGAGGGTGATTCATCAGCACACCACTGACTGGCTCAGATATGTGGGCAAGGCCAACCAACGATAGCACCCAGGGGTAAGGAGACAACCCTCAAGGAAGAAGGGGCATCTGACAGCTCACGAGAGGGCCCAGAGGCCAACTCTGGCTGCCTTGCAAATTGGGAAGGGGATTGATTTGGATTTATTTGGAAGCATAGCAAATAATTAAGAACGTTAGATTCCTAGACCCTTTCTCCCTGTTTTCTTGAATCAGAATCCTCCATGAGTATTTATCAGACCACCTATTTTGTTTAAGCCACTGTGCCGAAATAATACAGGAAGTAATGAAAATAAGGTCCAATCCCCAAGTTTTAAGACTCCTCTAACATAACATATTTTAAATTCGAATAGAAAGATAAATCATGATCCAAGATGGCAGTAAAAAGGTTGTCAGGAAGCACTACCCTGTTAAATGCCCAGTGGATGATATCGTGTGGTTATTTGTTTAGGGTTGGTCTCACCCGCTGTTGTAAGCTCCATGAAGGCAGGACCATGTCTACTTTGGTTTACCTTCGCCTGCCAGTAAATACATGTTGTCCAAAAGCATGATGGCCTGGACAGGAATGCGACGTGTGTGCATAGGAAGGGTACTTCCAGATGGAAGGTGCCCAGGAAGGGAGAGCAGGGTGGGCAAGAGGAGAGACAGAATTCAGTAGCAGAAGTAAAAGGAAAAAATCATGCTCAGTGTGGGAGGGATAGAAGAAGGCGGTTTTTTGGTTGAGTAGAAAGTTCGAGTAGGGAAGTGGTAAGGGATAAGGACAGAAATAAAGGTTGGATGAAGGATGTAGACTTTGAATTGAGCATCTCTAATATTTTAGGCATAGATGAGTTGAGGCACTGTATATTATCTCATTTAATTCTCCCAACTCTGTAAGATGCATACTTCCCCATATTACAGCTAGAGAAATTGAGACTTGGAAAGATGAAATAACTTTTCTAGCATCACACAGATAGTAAAAAAGGAACCTAAGGTCTTGAAACATCAGAACCCGTGTGTTTTCTGATCCCGCTCAGTGTCTACCAGTAAGACTGAGGAGAGCCTTGAGGTGAGACTGAGGAGACCTAAGGATGTGTCTTATTCCCTGCGAGCCCCTGCCTCCCGGCCTCCCTCTATAATCAGACTTTTCCCCAGCATACAGGACTGATTTTACTGTAACTGCTCCAATAATATTGATGCAAAGGTTTTTTTTAATGTTGTTACTATGTTTTGTAGGCTGTTGGAAATGCCAAGACCACCCGCAATGACAACAGCAGTCGGTTTGGGAAATACACAGAAATCAGTTTTGATGAGAGAAATCAAATTATAGGAGCCAACATGAGAACTTACCTGCTGGAGAAATCCAGAGTTGTCTTTCAAGTAAGGATAAAAATATTAAATTTCCTTTTCCCCAACTTTTGTAGTATGGTTCACATTCATATATTCATTAGAAAACCTACATTGTTCTGTGACTTGAAGAATACAGTTTTCCTATATTTCATTTGCAGTTTGGGTTATTTATTTTTCTATTTCTTAAAAATGAAAATTGATGAGTAGGTGCAGTATTAGTGGAATTATATGGTTGAGGGAAAAGTTTATGACTTTCAGTTTTAGGCACGTAAGTCCTTAGCATTTAAAAATCAACTTTATCTTTCTAGAACACAAAGACTACTTGAAATAGCCAAAGCTGTTAGACTGGCTTTTGTATCAGGAAGGGAATGGGATCAGATCTAGAGAGGCGGGGTTTAAGAAAAAGGCTTCTGTCCATAAAATGGAGAAAATTCTCATCATTTTGGCCCAGAAAGAAAGTAACAGTAAACCTTGTATTGCAGGGAGCTTCTTTAAAATTTCACCTGGTACTAACTACATTATTTCCATTTCGTAGAACGTTTCGTTTAATAACATTTTCTCTGTGGTGGTTATTTGGAAGGTGATCTTGGGCCACCAGTTCTCCCTCTGTGAGCCAGTGGAGGCAAGAAGTTGGGTCACAGCAAAAACACACGTAGATGTCCGTGTCCATGAGAGCAGAACTGTCAATCCAGATTAGCCATCTAAGACCCTCTTGTTGAAAACCTCACATTTTCATTTGTAAAGGGCTTGTGTAATTTCAGGGCTTTTCTTTATTTTACAGTCAGAAAATGAGCGAAATTACCACATTTTCTATCAACTTTGTGCATCTGCACAGCAGTCGGAATTTAAACATCTTAAATTGGGTACGTAATGCATGGTGTGTGGAAGAGTCTCTTTTTTACGTAGGAATTTAAATTCTAGGTTAATTTCATCTTCTTATAATATCGTCACTTTAAAAAAAAAAAGTATTCTGTCCAAAAACATAAGATCCTTGGGTTCCAGGGGTGGACTTGATGCATTTAACTAAGGAGATAGATTAGTTAGGGGCAAAGTGAGTCCAGGAATAGGGGACCCCTTCAACTCCAGGGTTCTTTTCAAAATTCCAGAGTGATTGTGGTCCATCCAGCTAGAACTACCTGAAGAAGGCCTTCTGACCACTGGGACTTACTGATCTAAGTCCCCAAACTTTTCTTTTTATCTGAACTTCTTGGATGGTCATTTTTCTAACAGCTATGACATATTTCCGTGTCTTCTGAGACAGAGTACCTCTATCATAATTTGAATTTCCTTGATGACTCAAAATCATTATTAATCATAACCATAATTAATGAGCTATTTGTCGGTTCGTGCAAATGGCCCAACTCCGGTGGTATCTCGGCTCTCCTGTCTTGGTCGTTTGTGCCATGTTGGTAGACAGAATTGTCTAATGTCTCGGAGTTGAATGCACACTCCCTAATCCTGGAGAACTTACTTGCACTTGTAGAATCTAAGTTTCTTCAGATTTCGTATAATGATAATATCCATGCCTTGTCTGCCAAATACAATGTGAAGAGCGAACATGGAAGAGCTTTCTGAAGGCTTCCCTACTATTCAAATATTAGATGCATATATGGTTATTATCTTGACCATAGTGATGTTTTTATAACGGTATATGTTTATCAAAACTTATCAAGTTTTCTACAGTTAATCGTACGTTCAGTAAACCTCAGTAATGCTATATAAAATTATTAGGTATGGGAACAAAAACCATGCGCTCTGGAGTCAGGCCGGTGTTTTAATTCTTGCCCTGCGGTCAGCTGTGGGTCCAAGAGCAGGCCACTTCACTTTTCTGAGCCTCAGCTTCTGAGTCAGCAACGTAGAATTCTAAGGAATAAGTGGAAAGACATTTGTAAAGTGCTTAAGACAGCACATTAAGTGTGAACTTTTCTTCTTGCTTCTGATGTACATGTATGTTCAAATTTCTGTGTCACAGATATCACAGCCTTACTTTTGATTTCAGGGAGTGCAGAAGAATTTAATTATACGAGAATGGGGGGCAGTACCGTCATTGAGGGCGTGAATGACAGAGCCAACATGATAGAGACTCAGAAGACCTTCACACTGCTGGGTAAGTGAAAGCATCCTATCCCAGGAGTGGCCATTTTCTCCAAAAAGGCTGGGATGCCCAGCATGTATGTGTTCTGAAGACACCTAATAAATTCTGATTTTAGGATGAGCCAATCAAAAACCATATTTGGAGGCCAAGCGGTCAGAAAGGTGCTTTTCCCTTAAAAGATACAGAAATCAACTCTGTGCTCTATGATGACCTAGATGGGTGGGATTGAAGAGGGGGTGAGAGGGAGGGGATATATGTAATACATATAGCTGATTCACATCGTTGTATAGCAGAAACTAACACAACATTGTAAAGCAGCTATACTCCAATAAAAATGAATGAATGAATGAATAAATAAATAATTTTAAAAACCCTATGGCAGGGACTTCCCTGGTGGTCCGGTGGTAAAGAATCCACCTTGCAATGCAGGGGACACAGGGTCAATCCCTAGTCAGGGAACTAAAATCCCACATTCCACCAGGCAACTAAGCCCGTGTGCCACAACTACTGAGCTCATGTGCCTCAACTAGAGAGCCTGAGTGCTGCAAACTACAGAGCCCACATGCTCTGAAGCTGGGCTCCACAACTACAGAGCCCACACATCCTGGAGCCTGCGTGCCACAACTAGAAAAGAGAAAACCTGCACACCACAACTAGAGAGAAGCCCGCATGCCGCTATGAAGAGCCCGCTCGCCACAACAAAAGATCCCCGATGCCTCAACGAAGATCCTGTGTGCTGCAACTAAGACCCGAGACAGCCAAAAAAATAAATAAATAAAATCCTTAAAAAAAAAGAAACCTTATGGAAGGGGCACCAAATTATAGCAGTAGTCAAAGTATTCTTCACCTCCATGGGCTCACAGTAAAAAAAAGTTTTACTGGGCTTCCTTGGTGGTGCAGTGGTTGAGAGTCCGCCTGCCGATGCAGGGGACATGAGTTCGTGCCCCAGTCTGGGAAGATCCCACATGCTGCGGAGCAGCTAGGCCCGTGAGCCATGGCCGCTGAGCCTGCGCATCTGGAGCCTGTGCTCCGCAACGGGAGAGGCCACAACAGTGAGAGGCCCGCGTACCGCAAAAAGAAAAAAGTTTTACTTAAGAATATTCTTGGGAGGGTGGGATGAATTGGGAGATCGGGATTGACACATATACACTAATATGTATAATAGATAACTAATGAGAACCGGCTGTATAGCACAGGGAACTCCACTTCACTGTACAGTAGAAACTAACACAACATTGTAAAACAACCATACCCCAATTAAAAAAAAAAAAGGAAAAAAGAATATCCTTGAAGAAGCAATAAAAATAATTTTATTAAAAAATAAATAAATGATCTTAACTAAGAGTATAACTCTTTGAGGAACAGTGACTTATTGTCAGTGGTTCTGAATACTAGAATGTCAGATCACCTGAGAAGATTTTTTTTTTAAATTCTAATATCTAGATATCACCCCAGACCTACTAAATCTGAATGAGAATATTTGAGGACAATGATATACCTAAAAGAGAGGAAATAATCATGTAGAAGCTTCTCATTCTAATATGTGAACTGTGTGAAAACCTCGAGATAGACCTTTCAAATAAAAAGTGTCTAACTTTGGGCTTCTTCCTTTCCATCAGGAATTTATGAACTAGCATTCAATTTCTACCCTAATCAGTCGTTCTAACAAAACTTCTAATTTTAAAAAGATCAGATCTCTTTTTTGCTACAAAATTTAATTTTGCAAAGTTCACTTAAACTGAACAAAAGAAAATCTTTGTAGAGCAATATGCAGCTCTTAATGTTGCTCCACATGCATGCATTGGACATGGCTATGAGTCCTCTAAGAACAAGAGCTTTATCTTTCTTAAAATGACAATTTATTATTATCTCTTGTGATGCCGGGCTGACTGGGCTCACCTGGGCACTTCTTACTTGGGGATTCTCGTATGATGGTGGCAAGGGCTGGATCAGCTGAGGGCTTCTTCTGTCACATGGGCTGGGATGGCTAGAACTACTGAGGGCTGGGTGGGCATTTCTCTTCCTCCATGTGGCCTTCCTCACAGCATGCCGGTCACATGTGGCTAGCTTCTCCCAGAGCTAGTTCCAACAGGCTCAGGTGGACTCTGCAGGTTTTTTTATGAACCAGCCTCGGAAGCAGTGCAGCATCACTGCTGCTGTGTGCTAATAATCAAAAGCAAGGCATAGGGCCAGCTCAGACCCTTGACCCACGGGGAGAAAACTACACAGGGCATGAACAATGGGAGGGTAATGCATTGGGGGTCATCTTTGGAGAGCAGCCAGCACAGTAGCTGTTGGGGATGTTGTGAGGATTAAGAGGTAACGTCTCTTGGTTTATGAACTGTGGCGTGCTCTATCAGAATGAGAGATCAGTACACATTTAATGAAAGCATGACCTCAAAGTATGAATCACTAAAAAATGTCCTAGGCCAGAGGTTGGCAGATTGCAGCCTGTTTTTGTAAATAAAGTTTTATTGGAACACAGCCACACTCATTTAAGTAGGATCTATGGCCGTTTTCATGCTATGGTGGCAGAGTTGAGTACTTGTGCCATAGACTCTATAGCCTGCAAAGCCTAATAAGGAAACGTTTGCTGACCCTTGTCCTAGGTGATAGAGTGAGCATAGTTGATGGGTTCCTTATAGTTTTCTTGCAATTTGTGAAAAGGTTCGTGGGTGGAGTCATGAAGCTAAGCTTCAACCCCAGTGCGTTTAAACATGGATGTCCCCTGAGGACCCCTGGCCAGGCAAAGAAGTTTGAGCAGGCTTCGGAGGTCTGTTTGCTGCTGTGGAGTAGATTCATGCATGGAATTCACTAACTTTGAGATTGCCATCATCCTGTGACCCCCACAGCCAATAATCTGTGTGTTGATTTCATGGTCTCTAAACCTGCGTTGTCCAACACAGTTAAGTACTAGCCACAAGTGACTGTTTACATTAATTAAAATGAAATAAATTTTAAAATTCATTTCTCAGTTGCACTAGACATGTTTCAAATGCTCATAACCATATGTAGCTAAGAGCTGCCATATTGTTCAGCACAGATAAAGAACATTTCATCCCCAGGGAAAGTTCTATCCAATAGCATGTCTCCAACAATGTGAATATCTCGTGTATACTGCTTGTCCCATTGGCTGTGTGCTCTTGTTTGTGTCTCAGTGTTATCATCTTAGACAGAGACCCCCTCAAGGGCAGATTGCCCAACACGAATCATACATAGGCTTATAACACATTCGGGCAGATACCTTTTTTAAATGTCATTGCTAAACACATACTTGTTGGTTGATTTGTCCATTGCTGTGGTTTGCTCTGGAGACAGTTTGGAGAAACAGACAAGGTTAGCAGTGAGGTCATCTAGTTCAGTACACAAATCCACTTCACAACACGCCCAGTAAGCAGACTTCTGGGATCTGCTCAGACTTCTTTGCCTGGTGCAGGGTCATAGGGAACCATCACTTTTATACACCCTGGGGTGAGCTAAGGCAGCTTCATGACTCTGCAGGTCTTTTCACACACTGCAGTGGTCACTGGCGGTACACTGCTTAGCCATGATACACCCGGTGTGTTTGTAACTTTGGCAGGTTCCCTAACCCTTCTATGCCTTAGTTTCCCCCTCTGTAAAATGGGAACAGCACTAGTACTTTATATAGTTGTTGTAAGCATTAGACGAGGTGATATGTAGAAAGTGCGAAGGATAATGCCTGCTGCAGAGCTTCATTTGCTTTCCCTTCTGGCTCTGCTTCTGAGGTACTAAAATGGTTCTGAGACCCAATTCCAGTGTGTGCTGGGGGGGGAGGGGGAGGGGAGGGGGGGTCCCCACACCAAGCGATTCTCTGGACACCAGCTGGGTGTCCTACAATTCGCCTCAATTCTGACACTATCTACCTGGAGAAAGCCTCAGATCCCACAGGTTGAGGGCTCAGTTCCACAGGACCGCCCCCAGCCCACCCCGCTTCAGATCAGGTTGTCACCTGTGATTGTAACCGAATGGCTGTAAATCACAGGTTCCCACAACCACCTCCTTGGGTTCAATTGATTTGCTAGAGCAGCTCACAGAACTCAGAGAAACATTTTACTTACTAGATCATCAATTTATTATAAAAGGATAGAACTCAGGAACAGTCATTTGGAACAGATACACAGGGGCAACTATGTGGGAAGGAGCACAGAGCTTCCATGCTGTCTGAGTGTGTCACTCTCCACAATCCCCACGCGTTCACCTGGGGGCTTGCAAACCTCGTGCTTTGGGGTTTTTATGGAGACTTCATTACATAGGCACCGTTGATTAAATCATTGGCCGTTGGCAGTTAGTTCAACTTCTAGCCCCTCTCTGCTCCCTGGAGTTTGAGGGGTGAGACTGAAAGTTCCAACTCTCAATCACAGGGTTGTTTCCCCTGGCAACCGGCCCCCATCCTCACATGACCTAGGGGCATTCCAAAATTGCCTCATTAACAAAAGACATCTTAATCTCTCTCAGAAGTTAGGAAGTTCCCCGGGTTTTAGAAGTTCTGTGTGTTAAGAAACTGGATGAAGCCCAAGTATATACTACTTAGTTTAAAACACAATATCACAGGTACTTTAGCTAGCCACAATTTACCCACTGAGGAAGCAGAATGGGGGTGCATTTTGATCAAGAGCTCATTTCCTTTGTTCTTCTGCTGACTCTCATTTAATTCATCCTTTGATCTTTGCCTAGCCATTAAGATCTCTGACAGAAAGAATACTCTGGAAACAGACCTATCCTGGACCTCAGGCTCAAGAAACTTGACCACTATGTTTCTCACTGAAATCTACCTCAGGCCAGTGGCGCTTTTGCAGTGATTTTATCTTACTAAAAGTAATTACTTAAGTGAGGTCTTAAGTTCTTTCTTTGACATCATTGCTTTGCAGTTGTTATTTCACTTTTGTCAGCTTTGGAAAGCATGGGGTAAGTAAGCAATGGATCATACAGAGAGTGGGAGTGCCAGAGCAGATTCCCAAACTTTGTATATTTAGTTGCTTTTCTTCATCACTTACCTGTCATTTATCATGGTGATGCTCAGGGGTTTATTTCTGTTAGAATCGTCTGTCCTTCAAATGTAGGCATTAGCGCGAAATGGAACAGCTGCAGATGCCTGGACTCAGATTGAACTGGAGGCTTCCATGTAATTTTGGTTTGAAATTTTTTTTAAAATTTTTATTGGAGTATAGTTGTTTTACAATATTATGTTAGTTTCTACTATACAGCAAAGTGAATCAGCTATACGTATACATATATCCCCTCTTTTTGGGATTTTCTTCCCATTTAGGTCACCACACAGCACTGAGTAGAGTTCCCTGAGCTATACAGTAGGTTCTCATTAGTTATGTATTTTATACATAGTATCAATAGTGTATATGTGTCAATCCCAATCTCCCAATTCATCTCCCCCCCGCCCTTTCCTCCTTGTATCCATACGTTTGTTCTCTATGTCTGTGTCTCTATTTCCATTTTGTAGATAAGGTTGTCTATACCAATTCGTTCAGATTCCACATGTATGTGTTAATATACGATATTTGTTTTTCTCTTTCTGACTTACGTCACTCTGTATGACAGTCTCTAGGTCCATCCCCGTCTCTACAAATGACCCAATTTCATTCCTTTGTATGGCTGAGTAATATTACATTGTATATATGTGCCCCATCTTCTTTATCCATTCCTCTGTTGATGGACATTTAGGTTGCTTCCGTGTCCTGGCTATTGTAAATAGTGCTGCAATGAACATTGGGGTGCATGTGTCTTTTTGAGTTAATGGTTCTCTCTGGGTATATGCTCAGTAGTGGGATTGCTGGGTCATATGGTAGTTCTAGTTTTAGGTTTTTAAGGAACCTCCATACTGTTCTCCATAGTGGCTGTATCAATTTACATTCCCACCAACAGTGCACGAGGGTTCCCTTTTCTCCACACCCTCTCCAGCATTTATTGTTCATAGATTTTTTGGTGATGGCCACTCTGAGTGGTGTGAGGTGATACCTCATTGTAGTTTTGATTTGCATTTCTCTAATAATTAGTGATGTTGAACATCTTTTCATGTGTTTGTTGGCCATCTCTGTGTCTTCGTTGGAGAAATGTCTATTTAGGTCTTCCACCCATATTTTGATTGGGTTTTTTTTTTTTTGATATTGAGCTGCATAAGCTGCTTGTATATTTTGGAGATTAATCCTTTGTCAGTTGCTTTGTTTGCAAATCTTTTCTCCCATTCTGAGGGTTGTCTTTTCATCTTGTTTATGGTTTCCTTTGCTGTGCAAAAGCTTTTAAGTTTCATTAGGTCCCATAGGTTTGAAATCTTTTATGACTTTGATTTTGTGTGATCTTAGTAGAGAGAAGTCTCTCCAGGTTTGGAAATTATTTAAGAACGTGACCTAGCTGCTGTTGAGATAGTCCAGATGTCCTCAAGTCAGAAGCAGCAGGTGGCTGCAATGGCTCTTACGGGGCATTTAGGACCTGCTGCTCTTTTGCTGGAGGAGTCGAGGGTCTCCTGTTAACTGAAAAAAGTGCACAACCTAAAAGTTGAGAATTATGTTTTATTTGGAGGACAAAACTGAGGACTTCAGCCTGGCACACAGCCTCTCAGCTAGCTCTGAGGGACTGCTCCCAAGAGGTAAGGGAGGAGCCAGGATATGTAGGAGTTTTAAGTCAGAACATCAAAAGATTACTGTTAATTAAAGAAAACCAGACATCTCAAATTAAAGAATTTAGCACTTTTCTATTTATGGGAAGATACAAGAGTCTGGGTTCATTGAAATCATTCCTTTGATACGCACCTTAGCTATCTAGGACCCGTTTCCTGCTTTTCTCCATCCGGAATCCCCTCAGGGTGCACCATTGTGGGCAGCGATAGTGGCTGATGGTCTGATGGCCACAGCACCCATTGTTTGATGATATGGCAGGCAACATTTTTCATTCACAAGTGATATCCCACATACATTGGTCGGGGTCCCATCGAGGAAACATGGGGCACATTCAAATAGGATAAAAGGAGGAGGGTTTATTTATGAAGGGAGCAACTACAAACTGTGGGGCTAAGGGGGCTCCGAGGAGCAGTAGGGACCTGGAAGCAGCAGCCCTTTCTGTTCAGGCACAGAGCCTGAAGGGAAGGGTGGGGAAAGTCAGCGCTGACTCGGAACAGTAACATTCTGTCAGTCGGCAACACAGCCAGCCTGAGGCAACTTTGCAGGGAAAGAGATGGGGAGATGTACCCAGCACCTGTCTCCTCCTGCTCTCTGATCTCCTGCCAGGGTCCCCACTGGTCAAACCCCACCAGAACCCATTGCCTTGGTCCAAACAGGCCAGTCCCCTGGGGCAGAGAGCAGGGTGCAGAGCTGGAGGGGCAAATGAAATCCTGCCAGCACCCACCATAAAAAGCATCCAGAGGGCTTATGAGCAAAAAAGAAAAAAAAAAAATTAACAAGAAAGCACAGCACACAGAATGAATGAGAGCTGGTTCTCCCAGGAACCCGACATGAAGTCATTACTCAGATACTAATTTTTGTGTTGAACTTCCTAGCAGCCACAGCAAAAGGGAAACCTGGTGGGTTGTACAGCTCACATTGTGTGTCTGCACACGTCAAACTGGAAAGACAGTGAACTGGATTTTCCCCGGGGTCTACTCATTGTTCCCTGTCCCAGCTCTTGGCACTGATGGTACTAGAGTGTCGTGAGAGAATTCAGGTGTTTATCTTACTAATAACTGAGCAAGAGAAGAAATGCAGTGTTCCTAATTTGGGAAAAATTTTGTTTTCAGGTTTCAAGGAAGATTTTCAGATGGATGTTTTTAAGATCCTGGCAGCCATCCTACATCTGGGCAATGTGCAGATCATAGCAGTGGGCAACGAGAGATCGGCAGTCAGTGTAAGATATGTGTTTGCTTCACCCTTCCTGTGTTGGGGGGATCATCAGTAGAAACCTCTCATGGTTACCCTGCTTTTGCATTTTAGCACCAGGCACATTGAGCCTACTGGGGAGACCAGTTGGAACAAGGAAGGTAGGAGTTTCCATGGGTTACCTTCAAAGAGTAAAGCTTCTTCCCCTTGCAACAGTAGAGAAGGGGAAAATGCATTCTCTGTTTTTCTTTTATTCAACAAATTTTTCCTGAGTGCCTACTCTGTGCCAGACACTGTTATAGGCTCTGGAGAAACAGCAGTGCACAAAACAAGATCAGAAGGCCTTCATGAAGCTTATGATCTGGGGGAAGGAAGTGGAGGAGGGGGAGACACAATAAACAGTTACAGGCTCTGGCAGCTGGCGATAGCCATTAAAAAGGAAAATGAAGCAAAGTAGGGGTGGGGCAGGGCTGTGCCTTTTGTATCTGGCATTCAGAGAAAGCCTTTCTAATTCCATAAGGAAGTGAATTGTGTCACTTCACACACACACTTCGAGGAAGAACATTTGAAGTAGAGGGAACAGCAGGTGCAAAGGCCCTAAGGCAGGAGGTGTTATTGGAAAAATAGCCAAAAGATTGGTAAATGCAGAAAGGAGCGAGAGAAAGGAGGGGTGGTAGATGAGGCCAGAAAATGGGGGGTAGGCAGGAGGGAAATGTGCAGATCATGCAGGGCCTTAAGGGCACTGGACAGTTTTAGTAGAAAGGACACCTCCTACCTCCTGACACATGCCTGATTCAAACACCAGTGGTGCTCTCTATGGAAATATATTCCCATGTAAGTTTTGTGACGGATTTCTTTTTTTAATGGACACAAGATAAGTTTATGTGTGTGTCTCTTTAGCAACAAATGTTATATGAGTGGTGATTCTTGCTGGGGTATGTGTTTGCTTATTCTCAACAATATCCATGTAAAGAGGACAGTCACACAGTTAAAAATGTTTCTCTGAAATGCAAAATCTTCTTATCGTTAAAGCTTTGTATTAACATATGTGTCTTAGTCATCTCTGGTTGCCATAACAAAATACCACAGGTTGGGTGGCTTAACAACAGAAATTTATTTTCTCACAGTCCTGGAGGCTGAAGGTCCAAGATCAAGGCGCCAGCATGGTTGAACTCTTGGTGCGGGCCCTCTTCCTAGCTTGCAGACAGCTGCCTTCTTGCTGTGTCCTCACATGGCAGAGAGAGAGAGACAGCAAGCTCTAGTCTCTTTTCTTATAAGGACACTAATCCTATCATGGGGGCCCCATCTGCATGACCTCATCTAAACCTAATTACCTCCTAAAAACCCCAAATACCATCACATTGGAGGTTAGGGCTTCAACATATGAGTTTTTCATATGACTGAAACAAACATTCAGTCCATAACAATATCTACTTTCATGTCCCCAAAACAACAGATGGGAACAATTGTTAATTTTGTACACCTGGTAATTTCTCAGCTCTGGGACCTGCGGTTTAAGGGGAGAGACCGCTGAGCAGAAATGGAGGGTGTGTTTTTGGCCTGTTGCCCTATGACCAGGAAGTAATTCTCCTCCCTCTCCTCAGATTCCTACATTAAGCGCCCCGCCCCCATCGCCACCAATATCCAGCCCTGACAGAGTCAGTCAGTTCACAAAGGAATGGGAAGTTTGGAGAAAGGTGATGGTAGGCCTGGAATGTGTGTAGGTGTGGTTTTCCCTCTGGATACTGGCTCATTTACCCCAGAAATGGGCTGCTGCACTTTTTCTTCTGAAACTCCCATGATTTCCACCCAACAAATGCCCTTGCTTTGAACTCTGTCCTGTGAAGTTTGTTGTGAAGGTAGTATTTTGGAGGAGGAGTTAAAATTGATAGACTAAAAATCCTTTGTCTATCAATCTTAGGAGACAGATTCCACAAAAAAGATGTCAAATGTTTGTAGAAAATTATCAGTCCTGTAATTTTCAGTCATTTGCATCAAGAACTTGAAATATTGGGCAAATTCAATCAGATAAAGCCAGCTTACTTTTTATTTTTTTGTTTTTGTTTTTTTGCGGTACGCGAACCTCTCACTGTTGTGGCCTCTCCCGTTGCGGAGCACAGGCTCCGGACGCGCAGGCTCAACGGCCATGGCTCACGGGCCCAGCCGCTCCGCGGCATGTGGGATCTTCCCGGACCGGGGCACGAACCCGCGTCCCCTGCATCGGCAGGCGGACTCTCAACCGCTGCGACACCAGGGAAGCCTTCTGATGCTTTTTAAGTGCAATCATGTGGTTTTCCCGATTGGCTGAGATGCTGTCTACAGATCAGCCTGCCTCAGAAGTTCCCCTTCCCGAGAGGAATGATGGTGTGCAGTCACATGGGATCACATCTCCTTGCCTAGTGATAAGGACCCCTAGTCCATGCTGTCTGAAGACAAACAGGAGGAGAACTCTCCTTGCCTGCTGGCCAGTGGGGCAGCTCTCCTGCCCAGGCTTGGGAGAGAAATAAGATTCACTTTGTACGTCCAGGAAGAGTCCCCACCACAGCCCTCAAGTTGGCTGGGAAGCTACTTTAGTCCAGGGAGCCCACCGTGTTCTCTCTGACAGTGACACCTAGGTACCTCCTGGGCCAGACCCCCCGGGCAAATCCCAACAACACAAGGAGGGACAGGGTGAGTGTAGGCTCTGGCAGGTGGCCTGGATGTGATGCAAAGGGAAGAGAGGTTTCCAGGCTGTGTCCACATGCACAGGAGAGGGGAGAGGATTGCTTCTGTGGCCTAAATCACTACTGACATTCTTTGGCCAGAATGAAAATCCAGGTGGGACCAAGCCCAGGGCTGCCTGGCATCACCACAGCGGTGCCCTGCCAAGTACAGGCTGAGTGCCACTGCAGGTCCTCCTGCTTCACTCCCAGACCTGGCTCTGTGTCCTAAGGCCTGGTCATGCAGAGGCCGAGGGGCCTGGCTGAGTGGGCCAGTGCCGGTTTAGATGGCCCGATGGCCCTGACGGGGCTTGTGTCTTGCTTTTGAAGGAGGACGGCAGTCACCTGGAGGTGTTCTGTGAGCTCCTGGGCCTGGAGAGTGTCAGAGTCGCTCAGTGGCTGTGTAATCGCAAAATCATCACAAACTCCGAGACGGTGGTGAAACCCATGACCAGGTCCCAGGCCGTCAACGCCAGGGACGCGCTGGCCAAAAAGATCTACGCTCAGCTGTTTGACTTCATTGTGGAGAGAATTAACCAAGCCTTGCAGTTTTCAGGCAAGCAGCACACTTTTATTGGTGTTTTGGACATTTATGGGTAAGAGTCTCTTCAATGAGCTTGTCTTTCCTCATTTTAATGTCGAATGCCTGTTATTTTTACGTCATTTTGTTCTGGTTGCTCTTTTGTGTTTCACATGATCAGAAAGATGGTGTTCAGGGCTTCCCTGGTGGCGCAGTGGTTGAGAGTCCGCCTGCCGATGCAGGGCACACAGGTTCGGGCCCCCGTCCGGGAAGATCCCACATGCCGCGGAGCGGCTGGGCCCGTGAGCCATGGCTGCTTAGCCTGCGCGTCCGGAGCCTGTGCTCCGCAGCGGGAGAGGCCGCAACAGTGAGAGGCCCGCGTACCGCAAAAAAAAAAAAAAAAAAAAAAGAAAGATGGTGTTCTCTTTTTTTTGCATATATATGGATGTTAAATACAGTCTCCTGGGCTACAGTGTCTTTTTTCTAGGGTATATTAAATAAATTCTAAATCAATAATGGCCAACTTCCAGAGCCACATGCCAGCTGCCATGCTGAGTGGTCTCCGTGCACCTTCTTATTCCTCAAACAACCTTATAATTACCCTCGTTTTACAGATGAAACAACTAAGCCTTAGGAAGACACTTTCAGAGTTGCTCTGCTGGTAGGAAAACCCAGCACTGTATGAGGCTCTCACCCACTTCTGTTTCCCTATAGAGGCCCTGTGAGGTGTAGCGCCCTGACATACCTTTCCCATTTCATAGGGTGAAAATAACAGCCCCAGCGGTCCTGCACCTTGCCCACATTCACAGGGCCAGAGGTAGACTCAAACCCAGGCCTTTTACCAACCAGCCTCCTCACACCTAAAGTCTTCTTCCATTCTTGGATCATGAGGGTCATGTGTTTGCCCCATTCTCCAAGAATTCTTTTTTTTAATAAATTTATTTATTTATTTATTTTTGGCTGTGTTGGGTCTTCGCTGCTGCACGCGAAGTTGTGGCGAGCGGGGGCCCCTTTCTGTTGCGGTGCACAGGCTTCTCATTGCAGTGGCTTCTCTTGTTGTGGAGCACAGACTCTAGGCGCACAGGCTTCTGTAGTTGTGGCATGTGGGCTCAGTAGCTGTGGCTTGCGGGCTCTAGAGCGCAGGCTCAGTAGTTGTGGCACATGGCCTTAGTTGCTCTGCTGCATGTGGGATCTTCCCTTACCAGGGCTCGAACCCTTGTCCCCTGCATTGGCAGGTGGCTTCTTAACCACTGCGCCACCAGGGAAGTCCCTCCAAGAATTCTAATACATTTGGGGGACCAAGTTCCCACACTGGGGTTTTTTTCTTGCTTCCTTTCATTGCCCAGTCCTGCTTTTCCAGGTCAGACTTGTGCTAAAGACACTTGTAGAACAGCCAGGAAGAGTGAGTGAGGCCTGGCCAGCGTGAGGGGAGTTAGCACCCGGGCTTTTGTTTGTTAGCAACTGGCCTTCAGCACCCAACCCCTTCCCTCTCCCAGGACCCACCCTGGTTTCTCAGGGGGAGGAGGGGCAGATGGTCCCAGGGAAGGCATCACGGAGTATTCCACCGAGATTGGGGAGTATCCCCCCACACCCCGAGAAAAACAGCTCTCCCTGCCCTTCCCATTTGGAGGGGAGAGCTGGCTGGCCTGCTGGGAGGGCAGGCAGAAGGGGCCGCTGAACTTTTACGCATACAGAGAGAAATCGCTTTTCCCACAGCTCTTTAACGTGAGGCTGTGCCTCAGGGGAGTTCCTTGTTTAACTTAGATTCTAAGTTAATACTGTACATATGACTCCCAATTAATGGTATCTGTCAACAGTTATAAATTAGTGATACATTGCTGGGGTAGTCTAGTAAATTATTTACCTTGTCCGTTCAAAAAAAAAGGATTTGAGCAGCCAATAATCATTTAAGCAGACTTCTAAACGGGAATAGCCCTGCTTAACAATAGTCTCTCTCATTGTGGTGGAAATGTGACTGTTATATTTTTTCTATTCTTTTCTGTGTTTTTAAAATGTCTTTAAAATAAATAGCCCTTTATTTATTTATTTATTTATTTTTTGCGGTACGCGGGCTTCTCACTGCTGTGGCCTCTCCCGTTGTGGAGCACAGGCTCCGGACGCGCAGGCTCAGCGGCCATGGCTCACGGGCCCAGCCGCTCCGTGGCATGTGGGATCTTCCTGGACCGGGGCACGAACCCGTGTCCCCTGCATCGGCAGGCGGACTCTCAACCACTGCGCCACCAGGGAAGCCCCAGTAGCCCTTTATTTTAAGAATATATTATTTCATTCAAGAACAAATATGCATGTGCCAGGAACTATGTCAGGTGTGATTGTTAAAGAAAGTAGACATGGCTTCTGACCTCTAGGGACTTAAATTTTAGTGGAGGGGGCAGGCAGATACTTAGAGGTTGGGATGATTTCTGGGCAGGGAATAAGTAGATGGATGTGCTGCAGGTTAGCAGGGCAGGAAGAAGAGAGGGGGCAGCTGAGAACAGGGAGCCGTGAGTCAGGAAAATGACAGGGCGGCGTCAGATCCGCAGGCTGATAGACCACTGTCATAAGGAAGTTGAATTTTTGGCTAAGTGGGCAAATCTTTGACAGGAGTAATTGTAAATTTTTAAGAACTTGTTAGAGTAGATCTTAAATTTATATTTTAAAATTAAATTCCTCCTTGGATATTTAAAAAGTAACATGCTCACTGCCACCCATGAATTCATTTCATCCGTCCAAAAAAGTAAGCTCTCCTCTTTAAGTAAGAGTGTTACTGTCTGGGGCGAATCCTTTCACACCTCTCTCCAGTATGCTTATGTCTAGGTGAGCCCTCGTGCATGCACACCTGCAGCTGTTGAGAGAACTGAGCTCAGGGTGACCTGGAAATAAGACAGCCTGAAAAGAAAAGTTAGCCTCTGTGAAGGCGATGAAAGCCAAAGCTATGAGCGTTGAGATTTCAGCTTGGAAGAACATGGAGGCCTGTGGTTCCCCAGCCAGTCGGGTATTTATGTTCTCTAGACCCAGAGTTGGAAAGGCCTGGGGCTTGGAGTCAGACCGCAGGGAGTGAGCACGGCACCACACCTGTTGTGTGGCCCCCAGAAAGTCACAGAACCTCTCTGAACCTCAGGTTCGGAGGGGACCTCTCTGGCAGGGTTATTACAAAGGTCAAATGGAAGAAATCGTGAAGATATTTTAAGAACCATAAGGATTGTTCAAATGTGAACAGGAAAACAGTCATTGATGTTCGACATTCCGCCCCTGCCCTAGGAAGTCCAGCCTTTGGCCCCAGCTGCGGGCTGCAGGGCATGATGAGGCCCTTTTGTCTCCCCTCCAGGCCCAGCCGTGGCCTGTCTGCAATGTCCAGGCTGGCAGAGCCTCTGGACCACCCAGGGCGCGTGTGGAATGGGGCTGTGAGGACTGTGGGTTCTGCTCCTGTTCCAAGTCACCCTGCAGCTGCCCAGAGGACAGTCCGGGCTCTTAACCTCCCCAGGAATTCTAAACTGAGCCAAACGGGCTCAGTCAAGTGAGATTCCCAGGGGACCCATGGCTGAAGCTGGCAGGAACCTCTCGGGATTAGAGCGATTAAGAACTAAGCCTTTAGGGGGCTTCCCTGGTGGCGCAGTGGCTGAGAGTCCGCCTGCCGATGCAGCGGACACAGGTTCGTGCCCCGGGCCGGGAAGATCCCACATGCCGCGGAGCGGCTGGGCTCGTGAGCCATGGCCGCGGAGCCTGCGCGTCCGGAGCCCGTGCTCCGCCACGGGAGAGGCCACAACACTGAGAGGCCCGCGTACCGCAAAAAAAAAAAAGAACTAAGGCTTTAGACGCACCAAGAGCTGGGGTCGAATTGCATGTCTGGCACCACATTGCAATGGTCACCATCTCTTCTGACCCTCGTGTGTAACAGTGGGGTCAGGGCAGCTCTTCACTTAGGGCGATGTTGGGTTAAGTGAGGAGATGAGCATTAATGCTAACAGCTAAAGTACTCAGCCTCCTTCTCAGGAGCGCTCATCTGGACAGGTGGTGAATTGGGTGCCCCAGTTTTGTTCAGCCCACATCGTAGAGTGGGGTGATTCACATAAAATCAGCATTCTGGATTCTCTTGAGAATCAGGTGACCTCACATCCTGACCTGCATTAATCCATGGCCACAGCTGGCTGGAGCTGAGTAGTACCTGCCCGTTGGGCAATCCTGGTTGTCATGGGCCCCGCACAGTTCCAGCCTGCCCCCCCATTCTGTCATCTACTGGTCTCCTCTCAGCTTGTGAGTTTGCAGCTCCAGAGACAGACACTGAAAGTCTGAAAAAGGAGGTGGGGCTGTCTGCCTTGGACCTAAAGGGGTCTGCTGGGCTATGGGTATTAGATGGCCTTGCCCTTTTCCTCCAAGGACTGTGAAAGCACCCCTTGGGAGGCAAAACCGTGCTGCCTCTGCGTGCAGCAAAGAGTGGGACAACAGGAAGCAGCATTGCTTTTTCACTGGAAACATAAGTGTTACAGTCAGGTCAGCTCACAGCTCAGTCTGACACTGTCCTCGGACAAATTTTTCAACTTCTCAGTCTTATAAAGTGAGGATAATAGTGCTGATGACAGTGTTATGGTGTGGATTAAATGATATGCCATATTGTACCATGCCTATTTTAATGCCTGCCTCAGGTAGGTGTTTTGTACACACAAGATGCCTTCCTGGGGCAGCCTGGAAAAAGGTGACTTATAAACTGAATGCTAGGATATTTAAACCAGAAGCTTTGAGGCATATTTAAAACTTGCAGAAAACATAGAATACTTTTAAACTGTGAAATCTGTGAAAAAATGCTAACCTATAAATGCATGTATATATCCTTCAAGTTATATCTTAACTTGTTTAAACTGTATTTCAGTTTTGAAACCTTTGATGCGAACAGCTTTGAACAGTTTTGCATCAATTATGCTAATGAAAAGCTGCAACAGCAGTTTAACCTGGTAAGTGACTTTTCTGCCTTCTTGAAACTAGCTCTCAGCCGTGTGTGTGTGTGTGTGTGTGTGAGTGTGTGAGTGTGTGAGTGTGTGTGTGAGTGTGTGAGTGTGTGAGAGAGAGACAGAGAGACAGACCATGGAGAGAGGCTCAGTCTGGTTCTTTCCCTCTTCAAATCTTGCTGGATCACTCACATGCTGGGTCACTGCACCATCTTGTGGCCGTATCTTGAAACTGCACCTTCCCATCCTATTTCATCTTTGTGGAGCCACTTGCCCACTTCTGTTTCAGTTCATCACCTGCCATTCTTGGACACAGGCCACCCGCCCCGCAGCCAGACCAAACCACTTAGTTTCCTGAAGGCTCCAGTCTTTGTGAGCCTCAGCATCTGCACCTGCTGCTCTCACTGCCACAACCCACCTGCCCCTGTCCTTTCCCCATCCCTTCATCTTCACCTGGAGAACTCCTGCTTGTCATTTGAAATTCAGCTTCTCCCACACAGCTCATGAGAAGACAGTGTGACATCATGGAGAGCATGGGCTTTTGCTCAAACTGAACTGGGTTTGAGTCTCAGCTCTACCACCTCCTTCCTCTGGGACCTAGGGTTCTCTGAGCCTCATTTTTCTTATTTTGAAAACAGGTCAGTAGTATCTGCCTAATATCCTCGTAAGGAGAAGACCTAACGTTGAATCATACCCAGCAAATGTTTTTTTGCTTTGCTAGTCCTTGCTCCAGAATTAAGTCATGTATAAGCATAAGATTTCACCCTGTTGCGAATTTGTATTGTTAACATTCTCAAGGATTCCCTGGAAGTTTAGCATTTAATAACTGAAACTAAGATTTATTCCAAGTGGGTGTGCAGCATAACTCACCTGAGGTCGAACTGTGTCTGTAGATCCTGCCCCTCCCGGGACGCCAGTGCCGTCTTGGTCCCCGACATACACGTTCACCTCAACCTCAGAATAACATGTGCAAGACACTTCCTGAAAATAGCATGTCAGGGGCTGCAATTCCATTTTTCTCTTTTTTTATTCTGCTTTTCCTCCTCTTCCACTTCATCCTCCTTCTCCCCCGCCCCACTTTATTTTGGGGGGGTGTGGGGTTGAGTCTTATATCAATGTGCAGATCCTCCTGGAAGAGGTAAAACCTTAAAATATCAACATGAAAGCCTTAGTGAGCCCTCTCCTAGCTCCAGTCCCGTAAGTCTGGCCGCTGCTGGACCCCTGCATCTGGGTGGCCTCTGGGAGTTCAGCAGTGACAAAGTGAACCTGCCACCTTCCCTTCCTGGCTCCTTGCCTTCTACGCTCCCTCTTGCGATTAAAGCACCACTGCTGACCCAGTGTCCTGAGCCTCACGTTCATCCCAGCCTCGTTGCTCTTGCTCACCTTCCTTGCACAGTGTCTGGCCTCCACAGAACCCTGGGTTGAGTCCTGACGGGGCTTTCTGCCTCCACTCCTGCCCTCTTCAAAGCCATCCCCACCCCCAAACCAAGTTATCTTTCCAGAACTTAGATCTCATCATGAACTCCGTGGATCCTCACTGCCCCTAGGAAAAGGCCACAGGTCTGAGATTCTCTGGGGGTACACAGGGGGCTGATGTGATCTCCCCTCTGCTGTCCTTTGCAGCCCCATCCATTGCCCCCCACCCCCATCGCTGTTGTGCTGTCTCTCTGGCCTGTACGGGCGCCGTTCAGTTCTCAACCACCTATTGGGCTTCTGTGCAATTTCCACTGGGATTCTCCTGTGGGCACCTTTCTCCTCGTAGCCCTTCCCCCTTCTGCCACCTGCAGCCAGGATGAGCCTGAGCCAGCCCTCTGGGAGGCCTCCCTGGTACCCTCATGGCCCGAACAAGTACTGTACAAAGCTCTCCAAGTTGTTAGCTTCTCATACTGGCCCCAGAGCCAACATTCTCAGGCAGGCTGGTTCCCACCCGGCCAAAGAGGCTGGGTCTGCCTTGGACAGCAGCAGTGGCTGAGCAGGAAGGAGCTCCAGGACCACCCTGAGTGCTAAAGGTGGCAGGCTGGCTCAGGCCTCACACCCCAGGATGTGGGAACCCCCTGCGAGTGGGCTGGAAGATGACAGCTACACCCACGTTAGGACCTCAGCAGCACTGATCGTGGGTAAGGAGGGTGGCGTGCATCTCAGGGTCTTCCATAAACATTCAAGTCAGTCATATATCTACATTTTCCAAACGTTTATGTCCTGTTCTTCAGAAGCACACTCTAATGTTCTCTTTTACTTTCTATGTTGACTTCCGGATTTCCAGCATGTCTTTAAACTTGAACAAGAAGAGTATATGAAGGAAGATATTCCTTGGACTCTGATAGATTTTTATGACAACCAACCAGTTATTGACCTGATTGAAGCCAAAATGGGTATTTTGGAGTTACTGGACGAAGAATGCTTGGTAACTTTTTAAAATAACTGTTGTTTTCAACTTCTGAGTAGCAATCGATGAGCATATTGCAAAATGGATTTTTTTTAATGTACATGTAAATTCCTGACGTGTTACTATTTGGTTGGATGTTAACACTGAGACAGCAGTCCATAGCAGGAACCCCAGAGGGTCCGGTGAGCCTCCCGCCCTCAGCAGGTGTAGCCCACCCTTGGGTAACATGCATGACCTCTTAGGTCATGTCCAGCAGGGAGGAGCCCTTTGAAGCTGTCGCTAGGTGTATATATAGAGTGGACATGGAAACAACAAGTGACTATACACCAGTTGTTAATGACTAATAGGAACTGAGTTTTCTCTTACTTCCTGATTCCATGAGTCACCCACTGGGAGGTGCAGCTGAAAACTCAACATCATACAATTGACAAAAGAGTCTCTAGAAATTTTCCTATTATTATTACCCTCTGGGAGGAACAACTTCACAGTGAGTCAGCCTAGCAGTGTCCTTTGTCAGGCCACAGGAAAAAATAATCCCTAGGACAGTATTCATTCTTTTGGTTTAAAGGTTATATTTTAACGTTTAAACACACATCTTGTTTCTTTTCCAAAGATTTATTTTTGCCACCCCCAGCCCCAAATGCTTGTAATGTTGAAGACTTACTGGTATTTTCTCCCTAGAATTCTCAATTCCATGGTTCTTCTCAGAGATTAGCCTTTCTGGTGCCACCTATGCTTTAGCCCCTTCAGTGATGTAAGATTAAAAGACAGGCATCAGGGCCAAACATTCTGGACTGATCTACTGGGGGCAGGGTGCAGAGGCCAAGGTAACCTCTAGGAATATTTGTACCCACTCTACAGAGTCATTCCCTATATGGAATATTAGATTCACAGAGTTCAGGCTGAATGTAATTGATAGCTTCACAATCACCAGTATCAAGAACAAGTTTTGCATCTAGCTTAGTTTAAGTAGGTAAGATCTTAGTTCAAGGAGGTAGTTATTAACTAGGCAGTAAGACAAAAGAACAGCTTTCTTCCTGAGGCAGGGGGTGGGGAGGACTACATTTGGGTTCCAATCTTCCCCCATTCGACCAAGAATAAAAATCATGTTCACATAATTTTGGGAGGAAGAAATGTTAAAATACTGCCAATTTTGCAGAAATAAAATCCTTCATTCTTACGTCATTATGTGACCGTTTCCTTTTCATCAATAACATTTTGTTCTTCTAAAAGAGCATTGATGGGCTTCCCTGGTGGCGCAGCGGTTGAGAGTCCTTCTGACGATGCAGGGGACACGGGTTCTTGCCCCGGTTTGGGAGGATCCCGCATGCCGTGGAGCGGCTGGGCCCGTGAGCCATGACCGCTGAGCCTGCGCGTCCGGAGCCTGTGCTCCGCAACGGGAGAGGCCACAACAGTGAGAGGCCCGCGTACCGCAAAAAAACAGAAATTAAAAATAAAATAAAAATAAAAGAACGTTGATGTGTCCATTTAAATATCACTGTAAAGAATAAGATCAAAGACAGATTTATGCCTAGAGTTGCATTTGAAACAGGAGCCTCTCATGTAGAGCAGTTCACTCTGAGGTGCAGCTCATCTTGGTTTTTTAGAATTAGTGCTTTTCCTCCCCTCTGTTTTCTTACTTGCTATTTGGTTTGCTTTTCTCTTCCAGTTACCACATGGGACTGATGAAAACTGGCTTCAAAAGCTGTATAATAATTTTGTCAACAAGAACTCTTTGTTTGAAAAGCCCAGAATGTCAAACACATCCTTTATCATCCAGCACTTTGCTGATAAGGTACAGTGAGAGTTTGGAGCAGTGCTGTCTGCCCCTGGCCCACAACTGTCTCCTGGGAGGAGCAAGCAGGCCAGGGACTTTGCTGGTCAGAACCATCACGCTTAGCACGTAGCTTTGATGAAGGATACCTGTGTGTATGCGCGCGCGTGTGAGCGTAACAGTTCTTAATTTGTCTTTATCACAAAATATATGCATTTCAGTCGTACTGCTTTAAAGATAAACGTGTTGCCAATGGACCTCATTTCTGATTTGGGGCTTATTGTGAGTTCATTAATCTTTTATCAGTTTATTTTCTCCGTGATATTGCTATAATCAAGACAGCATAGTTGTTTCCTACATTGAAAGGAATATCTTTTTGTTGACCCTTTCCTTTCTTACTGTCATAATATATTTTTACATTGGTAACAGAGACTGACTCAAGGTGATGGGTTTTCTAAGTGATCTTTATTTTCTTTATATGTCTCCAATTTCTTATGAAAAAAATGTTTAGTAAAAAAAAAATTTTTTTAATCAAATTACAGAAAGCTTAGGAAATGGAAGGAAAAAAAAAGAAAATGTACCACAACCACCTGCCCTAAACATGCTTTCTCATCTTGCTTTCCTTCCTTAAGGAAACTCCTGCCCTCTGTGTTATTGCCGGGTTGGGTGTTACTCCAGTGGCTTGGCCAGCGCCTAGGGATCATGGGGACAGCCTGTGCTTGCCTGTCCTAGAGGCTATTGCTGTGGGTCAGTCTGCTGGTTGTGCCTGAGTGTCCACGGGGGCAGTGGAGGGACAGCCAGACAGACAGCTATAATAACCTCTGTGGGCCAGAGGAGCAGAGTTAAATGTGATCGCCTTTTAGTGCTTGGAGTTTTTCAGATAGGCTCCTGAAGAGATGCACATGAAATGAGTGATGATCTATCAAGTTATATTTTCTAGTTGCTGTCCTTGGAGTTTTTCAGATAGGCTTCTGAAGAGATGCACATGAAATGAGTGATGATCTATCAAGTTATATTTTCTAGTTGCTGTCCTTTATAATTTCGCAGTTGTGATCCCAAGGGAAAAAAAAGGATCAGACTTCATGTAAAGCACATATGGGATTTACTTCAAGAGACCCTCTCTATAGTACATGGTGTCTGTACGTTTCATTCTTGTCACCGGGCACTTCCAAGAAGCCCCTCTTAAAAGAACTAACAGTGCAGCATTTTGCATGTACTATGGATGGGTGAGAAGAAACCATACACACTGTAGGGTCCGCTTAGGTTCTCAGTTTCATTAACCAAGGAAATAAAATTGTTTTGAGAGCGAGGCAGCTGTGCTTACATGCAGAAAATCAGCACACTTTGCCATGGTCCCCAGTGCCCCCAACAGAGGCACTCAGGTACCTGCTACCCTGTCCCTGCAAACAGTCTCCTGGGATTGGGAAGGCTCTATATTTGTTACGCCTTTGCTCATTTATACTGGTGGCTCACACACCAGCCTGGAAGAATTTATGCAACAGTCCATGTGCTGTACTCACAAGGGCGTGTGTCCAGACAGCCAGCGTTCCTGGTTCATAACCCGAACTGTGCACCAGGAAGGACACTTTCCTACCCAGGGGACAAAGCAGAGTCCTTGCCCTGGGGTCCCTGAACACCCTCTCTGCCTCCATATTCCAGCACCCCTGAAAGCCTGTTTGTTCACAGTTTGTAAATTTTTATTTTTTTATTTATGAAGAATATATATCACATTTTAAAATATATAGTCCAGAGATTTGGCTATTGTAAATAGTGCTGCAGAGGACCTAGGGGTGCATGTATCTTTTTGAATCCGTGTTTTTGTTTTCTTCAGATATATACCCAGGAGTGGAATTGCTGGATCAAATGTTAGTTCTATTTTTGAGGACTCTATAGTATTTTCCATAGTAGCTGCACCAATTTACATTCCCACCAATAGTGCAGGAGGGTCCCCTTTTCTCCACACCCTCACCAACACTTGTTATGTGTGGTCTTGTTGACTTTATCCATTCGGACAGGTGTGAGGTGATATCTCATTGTGGTTTTGGTTTGCATTTGCCTGATGATTAATGATGTTGAGCATATTTTCATGTGCCTGTTGGCTATCTGTCTTCTTTGGAAAAATGTTTATTCAAATCCTCTGTCCATTTTTTAATAGGATTGTTTCTCTTTTTGGAGGTGAGTTGTAGGAGTTCTTAATATATTTTGGATATTAATCCCTTATTAGGTATATCATTTGCAAATAACTTCTCATTCAATAGGTGGCCTTTTCATTTTGTTGATAGTTTCCTTCACTGTGCAAAAGCTTTTTAGTTTGATGCAGTCCCATTTGTTTATTTTTGCTTTCGTTTCCCTTGCCTGAGGAGACATTTACAAAGAAGTATTACTAAGACTGATGTCAAAGAGCGTACTGCCTGTGTTTTCTTTTAGAAGTTTTATGATTTCAGGTCTTACATTTAACTCTTTAATCCTGTCTGGAAACACGCCCTTGTGAGTACAGCACATGGACTGTTGCATAAATTCTTCCAGGCTGGTGTGTGAGCCACCAGTATAAATGAGCAAAGGTGTAACAAATATAGAGCCTTCCCAATCCCAGGAGACTGTTTGCAGGGACAGGGTAGCAGGTACCTGAGTGCCTCTGTTGGGGGCACTGGGGACCATGGCAAAGTGTGCTGATTTTCTGCATGTAAGCACAGCTGCCTCGCTCTCAAAACAATTTTATTTCCTTGGTTAATGAAACTGAGAACCTAAGCTGACCCTACAGTGTGTATGGTTTCTTCTCACCCATCCATCGTACACGCAAAATGCTGCACTGTTAGTTCTTTTAAGAGGGGCTTCTTGGAAGTGCCCGGTGACAAGAATGAAACGTACAGACACCATGTACTATAGAGAGGGTCTCTTGAAGTAAATCCCATATGTGCTTTACATGAAGTCTGATCCTTTTTTTTCCCTTGGGATCACAACTGTGAAATTATAAAGGACAGCAACTAGAAAAGATAACTTGATATATCATCACTCATTTCATGTGCGTGTCTTCAGGAGCCTATCTGAAAAACTCCAAGCACTAAAAGGCGGTCACATTTAACTCTTTAATATTTATTTATTTACTTATCTGGCTGTGCCAGGTCTTAGTTGTGGCAGGCCGGCTCCTTAGTTGTGGCATGTGAACTGTTAGTTGCAGCATGCATGTGGGATCTAGTTCCCTGACCAGGGATCGAGCCCAGGCGCCCTGCGTTGGGAGCACGGAGTCTTAACCACTGCGCCACCAGGGACGTCCCTGAAATTTATTTTTGTGCGTGGCGTGGGAGTAGTCCAGTTTGATTCTTTTCGTTTAGCTGTCTAGTTTTCCTGGTACCACTTATTGAAGAGGCTGTCTTTTCCCCACTATATACTGTTGCCTCCTTTGTCGTAGATTAATTGCCCATAAAAGTGTGGGTTCTTTTCTGGGCTCTCTGTTCTGCTCTGTTGATTTATGTCTGTGTCTTTATGCCAGTACAATACTGTTTTGATGACTGTAGCTTTGTGATTAACCAGAGATTTGAATGTTTAAGCAGCCACCCTGGATATGTTGTTTGAGGGATTTGAGAAGCCTTATGAATCAGAAAGGGCTGCATGGAGGGTTTTTCTAAGCCAAGTTCAATCAGGGCAAACACTGACCCACTCTAAACCTGACTCTAAGGGGTTTGTGGTCCTGGAAGGTTTTGTGATCAGCTGGTCAATTTTTCTTTCCTTTCTACCATATTAATGCTGATTCAGGAAAACATTTCTGTTTGACTCAAAGGACACCACTGAGCTTTACTCTTCCTCCTGGTGGCTTCAAAGGCAAAGGGAGCCCTAAGCCAGGTCTTCTTGTATTAGCTGCACATGTTACAGGGAAAAAACAGTCACCTGGGGCCAGTGGGAACTAATGGGTGAGTGTAGAGTGAGCAGCGGCCAGTGAGAAGTCCAGGCAGCGGGAGAGCCTGGCGCTTTGCATCAGATGACTTATTCCCAGCTTCCTAAGCTTTCTGTAATGGCGTTGCTGTGACAAACAAACTGAATCTCTTTTTAAAACATTGCCTTTGTAGCCCCTTCATTAATCTTTCTTTAAAAAGAAAAGAAACCTGTGGTACTTAGATGCTGTCTGCATTTGCCTCTTTGGAACTAATTCCTTTCTTTGCATAGGTAGAGTATAAATGTGAAGGTTTCCTTGAGAAGAACAGAGACACCGTCTATGACATGCTGGTTGAAATCCTGAGAGCCAGCAAGGTTTGTAAAGTCCTAAGAGGTAGTTAATGTTATTCATTGTGTACTTGACGTGGATCTGGATGTGTATCAGGAAAGAGTAAGAAGTGTGTGTGTGTGTGTGTGTGTGTGTGTGTGTGTGTGTGTTAACTGTCTTGTAACAGCGAATTGTAGCTCCTGCATACAAAAAATGACTGTTTCGGAACTGGCACTAAAATATGTTTCTAGCTTCTGAAAGCGTGCACATTTCCACTATATGCAAAATCAGAAATCAAATATGTAGATGACAGAGATGAAGGACAGATAATACAATCATTTAAAGAATCATAATTCACATTTTGTTCATTCACTCACTTATAAAGCACTTATCATGTGCCAAGCACTGTCCTAGATTCTGGGGATACAGCAGTGAACAGGGCAGACAGGGTTCCTGCCCTCATGGAGCTCACATCCCAGAGGGAGCAACATACCTTACACATGAAAGCAAGCAATGGTAGGTAGTGCCAAGTAAGTGCTCAAGGAAAACCAAAGCAAGATGGAGTGCTGCTCTGCATATGTGAGCTCCTTGAATCCACGGTTCTGTATGATGAAGTGTCACCGTAAGAGTGACTTCTGGCTTTTTCTTTTCCTCCTTAAACATTTCTTTCCATTTAAGAATTCAAATTCTTAAAATTTGAGAAAAAGGATATTTCATACACAGTCCTTCATTTTTTATGAAGATTTGGTTATCATATTTATTTTCCTTCTTTTAGAAGGTCCCCAGTCCTTTGCTGATGCTTAAGTATTTTTTTTCTCTTTTTTTAAATTTTATTTTATCGCAGTATAATTGCTGTACAATGTTGTGTTAGTTTCTGCTGCACAGTGAAGTGAATCAGCTGTAAGTATATATATATCCCTCCCTCTTGGACTTCCCTCCCCACCCATCCCACCCATCCCACCCATCTAGGTCATCACAGAGCACCAGATGCTCAAGAATTTTGACAATTTCCCAAATGAGCCTGAGCACTTCCCACTAATGGTCATAAGTAAATCACAGGCCATGGCAACTTCAGTTATTAAAATTGATTTATGGCAGAGAATTCAGTGTAGAAATAGCCTGTATCTGTGTACAGAATTAGTTGACGTATTTCACCAATTGTTTACCTGGGATCCAGTCTGGAAGAGGGAGACAGATCGTGGTGAGGCACAGATGGGTCTCTGCACTAAGCCCACAAGCTGTCAGAGGCCTGGGAGTTTCAGATTCACTTGTTCCACAGGGGCTACAGGATGCATCAGGCAGGAATTCTCCCCCAGAGAAGATTCTCAATGTCTGATTTAAAAGAAGAAAATACAAGATCTTCTCCAAGAGGGAAGATAAGACATTGAAAGAAATAAGTGATGCAAGGTAGAAAGTAGTGAGTGTCTTAAAAGAGGTACAGATCAAAGATTAAGGTAACTCAGAGGAAGTTGGGATTAATTCGCGCTGGGACACCAGGGAAGTTATTGTGAAGGGGGTGGGGCTAGAAAATATTATTATAGCACCTTGAGTAATGGGTAGGGTTTGGATCTGCAGGGATGAGAACATGGGGTTAGGAGGGAGGAAATTCCAAGTGCAGAAGCAACGTGAGCCAAGGCGCAGAGGGAGGAAGAATAAATGCTTCTCCTGTTCTGACAGTTGGAGCGATACCCACATACAGACATTCACATGCTTTCCCTTCTGCTCCCATTCCTGGGAAAGAAACCGTCAGTCATCCCGAGTGAGGACGACCCCCCTGTGGAACTGAGATGTGGCCAAGATTGTTCCTTTACCCCCCTACTGGTTTAGACGTGGTTGTTGTGACCATTTCCTTGATTGTTCCAGCTAAGGACTGTGGGTGAATACTTTTGACATTGAAACCCTCTCTGTTCTTCCCAGTTTCATCTCTGTGCCCACTTTTTTCAAGAAAATCCGGTTCCTTCTTCACCTTTCGGTTCAGCGATCACAGTTAAATCTGCAAAGCCAGTCATCAAGCCAAACAACAAGCATTTCCGGAGCACTGTGGGGAGCAAGGTACTGAGAGAGTTTTCTGAGGGCGAGGGGGCTGAGGGCAGGGAGCCAGGGATGGGTGGGACCCGTTCCGGGCCTGGACACGGGCACTGGGTTTCTTCAAATCTGTTAAATATAAATGCAAACGCAAAGAAAAGTAGTAGTTCATCATCACAGTGCCTCGACCTCTAAGGCTACACACATCTGAGCAAACCATATGTTTGCACAGTAACCCGAGTCACTAAAGTCCTTTGCTGTTTGGGAGTATTGGATGGAGAACTGCTCTGTCCACAAGAGCAGGATATGCTGATAAAGCCAGTCACCGACTAAAACCTTTCATAACAGGTGTTTATGCATGAAGTTAACTTTTCCTCTTCTTGAGTAACTTATCAAGGTTGGACCTTTTTTTAAAAAAAAAATCTTTATTGGAGTATAATTGCTTTACAGTAAGGTTGGACCTTTTTTTTTTTTTCCTTTTAACCCGGATCTAAGCATTAAATTTCAGCACGATGTTTGTCACCTGACCTTGTTTCCTAGTTCCGCAGCTCTCTGTACTTGCTCATGGAGACCCTCAATGCCACCATGCCCCACTACGTTCGATGCATCAAACCAAATGATGAGCAATTGCCCTTTGAGTAAGTGTTCTTCTGCAACAGAGTGGGGAAGAAACACCGAGGAAACGGTTGCTGTCGTGATGTTGGAGAATTTGCTTGCGATTGTCGTGTTTCTCGGTTTTTAAATGTTCTCGGTTTTTAAATGATTCAAAAGAAGCCTGCCCTCTACATATAATGCTTCTCGGTTTTTAAATGATTCAAAACAAGCCTGCCCTCTACATATAATGTTAGCACAACCCCTCTGGCTAAGCCGTCTCATCTCCGGGATTAAGCAAAAGGGTTGGATTTGAAAGAATTATTCTACAGCTAAAGCTTACGCAACTGAGAAAGCCAGAACATTTTCCCTGATGGTAAGAATTTGTATGTGTTTGCAGGAGAAATGCTGTAGAGGGGTCTGAAGTTTTGTCTTCAAACATGCCATGAGGCCTTACTTAGAGTTGTTGTCTGGGGCCCCAGGGAAAAGGCCCAGACCCACGGTGGAAGTTATAGAGAGCCTCTTAGCTGACTCAAGCTGAGAGGTGTCTAAGGGAGCGGTCCGTCTGGAGGTGGTGACTGTGTCCGTGTGTCCTCAGAGGGTCAGGCCTAAGTCAGAGGGCCACCTGTGGGGTGTCTTATAAAGGGAACTCTGCAACAAGTAGGCGCTGGGACGGGTGAGCTTGGACATTTCTTCCACTCTGGTTGCAAGGCTTCTCGCTGTTGCCTCCCTCAGTCAGAATCAGCTGCTCCTTTCCCCTTGTCCTCAGTGAAGCTTTCTGAACTGTTTCACAGAGGTGCTGTCTTCGTTTGACGTGCAACACGTATTTATTAAGTATCTGCTGGGCTCGGGGATTACACAGGCCGGTCCGCTGCCCAGGAGCTCACGGTTGGGGCAGGTCCGCTACACTGTTCATGGGCCTGTTTATCAACTGCGATGGCTTAACACATGATCAGATCGTCTTCTTTCAGGTTTGACTCCAAAAGAATTGTTCAGCAGCTGCGAGCCTGTGGTGTTTTAGAAACCATTCGCATTGGTGCGCAGAGCTACCCTTCTAGGTACGTTGTCAGTTCCTTGTTTCGGGGGGAAAAGTGCCCAGCTTCAGGTCTGTGCTGAGATCCAAGGGAGGGGCTGCCGCGTTTTCGTCAGATATGTTCATAAGGTGTCCCGCTGTGCTGTGGGAAGGCCAGATGAACGAGCACCATGTGAGACAGAGGCCACCGTCCCCACCCTCACACCCCACCCTCATCTCCGCACTAGTGAGGGTCGCCCGCTGCCTCCTCAGTGCCCCTGAGAAAGGGAGCTGGAGGGGGAGACAGCTGTCGGAGCGGAATGTTAACAGGAGGCATCCAGGGAGCAAAACCATCCAGGTGTGCTCAGGTGAGGTTTGTGGGCAGTGGGTCAAAGGTCAGGGTCATTGTCCCCAGAACAGTGGCAGGTAAGCCCTTGGGGTCCACAGGCAGCATGCGTTTCCTCCGGCCCGGCTCCTTAGGTCTGCCTTGACTTTCCAGGTGGACGTACATCGAGTTCTACAGCCGCTTTGGGATCCTCATGACCAAGCAGGAGCTTTCATTCAGCGATAAAAAGGAGGTGTGCAAAGTCATTTTACACAGGCTCATCCAGGTCAGTCCTGCTCTCTCCTGGAACCACGGGCTCGCAGACACTGTCCTCCTCTCTGCCTCTGTCTCAGGGCTGTAACTGTGTGAATGCCTAAGCAGAAAGGAAACGTGCCCTGCGCGTCTGTGTGCTAAGGAGATCAGAGCAGACCTACTCATGGGGCATCATCTCCTGACAGCAGGAGTCACCTTGAGGGACCCGAATTCAAGCCCTGGCCTCCACCGCCACCGTGTCCTCCTGTCCTGCTGTGTTCTCTCACAGCCTAGGGAGCTTCTGCGGGCCAGGCTTATGTTACACAGTCAGCTAGACGGTCGCTGAGCCGGGGGTTCCTGGTGTGGCCCTCAGTGTGGACTTAGAGGTTTGCTGAAGCCATGACTTGTGACAGAAAAGAAGTGGGGAAGCAGTTATCATGGCCAGGAAGGGGTTGGTAAAGAGAAGCCAAAGGAAGACAGAAACCAAGCCTTTCCAGGTGCCTCTGCTCTTCTGTGGAAACCACCTATGAAAGGCTGGAGCTCCCCGGCAGCCCAGCCAACAATGCACACACCCCTTCCCACCCCACAGACGGATGCCTCACCCTCAAGTCCGTTTCTTCCCCAGAAAGAAGCTTTAAACAAACAAGGCAAAATATAAACTTCTAGGTCATAATCAGAGCTTTTCTGCTTTATGTCAAAGAGGTGTCAGAATAACAATGTTGGTGGCATGTTTGGATCTCTCAACATCTTTTCCAAGTACTATGGAAAATATGAAAGATTTTGTTTCTGATTATGTCATTTTTCTCTTCCAGGATTCTAATCAGTACCAGTTTGGTAAAACCAAAATTTTCTTCAGAGCAGGGCAAGTGGCTTATTTAGAGAAACTCCGGTTGGATAAACTGAGGCAGGGTTGTGTTGTGATACAAAAGCACATCCGTGGCTGGCTCCAGAGAAGAAAATTCCTCCGGGAGAGACGAGCGGCCCTGATCATCCAGCAGTACTTCCGGGGTCAGCAAACCGTGAGGTATGTTGGAACCAAGAAGACGTGTGCCATCATTTGGCTTTCTTCGCCGTCCCCTCGGGGGGCGGGGCCTCCTTTCTCCTGGGACCCAGGTGCAGATGCGTCCCCCGAGGTGGCCGTGAGCCTCCAGGTGAGATGGGTGTGTCCTCGGGGGCAGGTGGTGCTGACTGCCTGCTGTCTCCACGTGGCAGAGGTGACAACCAGGACCCTGAAGAGGGGAAGCCCTGATCAGCGTGCTGCTGAAGAGGGTCAGAATTCCTGGTGAGACCAGGTAGAGGGGCTGGGCCGCTGGTTCCTGGGAACCGAAAACACCTAAGGTGATCAAGGTCCAAGTGAAGCCTCAGAGTAAAGACACCCGTGACCAGCCTGCCTTGCAGGTGGTGGGGCAAACCATGCCTGAGGGGACCATGGCAAGGCTCTGCCCGCAGGCACAAAACCCCTGGGTGGGGCTGCCTGAGTGGAGGGCAGTTCCGCCGGCCACGCCCACCCCGCCCCTCCTTGAGTGCTCCCAGGAGGCCATGCTGGCCTGGCCAGCAAGACGGGCATCCCTCCTGGACAGCATTTTGTGGTTCTGTGTCTGCCCTGCCTCCCTCCTTCGCTTGCTCTGAGGGTGGTTGAGGGCGCAGGTGTTTAAGGGTCAGGCTGTGTGGCTCAGCCTCCCTTGTCCCAAGCTTGAGCCTGACCTCCAACAGCATCTGGGCTTCTGCACGTGGCTGACACACCACAGCCTTCATCTCGGCACACCCCAAACTGGACTCGCCATTCCACCACCCTACCCCCACCCCAGCCCACTCTCCTCCCAGGCAACCATCTTACACAGAAACACAGCCAGCCTTGCCCTCCTGAGCCTCTGGTGTCAGTTAATAGCAGCAGTCTCGAGGGCAGGAAACTCCGGAGTTAGCTTCTTCCCCAAACTCGTGCTCCCTTTCCGTTTGGGAATCACCGTGGCCTGGGATTCTGTTCCCCACTTGCCTCTTGTGTCTGTCCCGTTCATTTCATTCCTGCACCCGTGCCCTGGACGAGGCCTTCATCATTGTTTGCCTTTCACTCTACAGCACAGCCCTCCACCTGCTGCCTTTCTCTCCCATCTTCCTAAAGCAGGGCCTGCCCTGCTCCTGCCATGAATGCCTCCAGTGGCCCCTGTTTCCCACAGAAGAGCACTCAGGTTTCAACGTGGTATTCACGTCCCCCCATGGCCTGGATGCAGTTATAAGCATGGAAGCTCTGTGGGGACAGGGACCATACTTGTCTGGTTCCCACTGCATCCATCCGTAAGACCCAGCACAGTGATTGTCACATAGTAGGTGTTCTATTCATATATATATATATATATATATATATATATATATATATATATATTTTAATAACAAATTGTTCCCATCTATCTTTCTCACCTCACAGACTACCGATTTTCTCCATGTGTCTTACATTCTAGCAATTCCAGACAAATTCCCTTTCTCTGAATATTTCAGACACGGTTAGGCCTTCATGCCTTCACTGGTCCCTTAGTCTGAAATGCCTTTTCCAAACTTCAATGTCTACAGAAATCCTACTTTTCCATTAAGGCTGGCTGACATCTCAGCTCTTCCCAAGCAGAATGATATTTCAATAAGATCTCTCTTACAGATATTTTAGTAGTTATTTTACTTTTCTTCTTATCCCACTTGACCATTTCTAAGTCCTTCATGAGGCTGCATGAGGTTGCAGACATTGAAGGTAAGAACTTTGTGTTCACCCCCAGTCCTTCAGATAGGTCCTTCGAAAAACTTTTTCCGTAAGGGCCAAATATTTGGGCTTCTGGGGTCATGTGGTTTCTCACGCAGCTGTTAAACTCTGCCTTTGTAACGTGAAATCAGTCATGGGCCATTTGTAATTAATAGTTGCAGCTGCATTCCAGCAAAAGTGGACAATAATAGGTGGGAGGCTGCAGATTTGGCCCCCAGGCCGTAGTTTTCCAACCCCTGATCTAGAGCCTCCAGCGTGATTTCCCACAAGAACGACTAGAGGAATGAGCAGGTGCAGTGCCAAAGCACGGTTGTGTTGTCACGGTCTCTGTGGGTATGTGAGTGACAGTGGGGTGATCGGCCTGAATGTGAAGAGTGTGGCAGTTCCCACGTGGTGCTTCGTTCCTGGAGCAGGTCCACGTTCGGATCAGGGTGGAAAGGAGAGGTAATGACACTGATCTTGAGTAGACGTTAGCATAAACCACTTACAGCGTTTAATGTGTAGATTTGCACAACATTTGAACATGCCTTAGTTAAGAGGTGTTGCACAAGCTTGCCCTCTGGAGTAGGTGTCAATGCCCTGTGGGTAACAGATTTACTCTGCATTCTTTTAAACCAAGGAAAGCTGTTACCGCCACAGCCTTAAAAGAAGCATGGGCAGCCATAATCATTCAGAAGTACTGTCGTGCGTATCTTGTCCGCAGTTTGTACCAACTGATTCGCGTGGCCGCCATCACCATCCAGGCCTACACCCGAGGATTCCTGGCGAGGAGGAGGTATCGAAAGGTGCGGTTTTCTGGGATGTGAATGTCTGTTCGTACATGTCCACCACAGGTGGGATTTGATTATTGTTTCAAAAGTCTAGGTAGGAGAACATTTGCAAATGATGCTACTGATGAGGGATTGATTTCCAAAATATACAAAAGAACTCGTACAGCTTAATATCAAAAAACCAGCCCAATCAAAAAATGGGCAGAAGACCTAGATCGACATTTCGCCACAGAAGGCATACAGATGGCCAGTAGGCACATGAAAAGATGCTCAACATGGCGAATTATTAGAGAAATGCAAATCAAAACTACAATGAGGTATCACCTCACACCCGTCAGAATGTCCATCATTAAAAAGTCTACAAATAATAAATGCTGTAGAGGATGTGGAGAAAAAAGGAGCCCTCCTACACTGTTTGTGGGAATGTAAATTGGTGCAGCCACTATGGAGAACAGTATGGAGGTTCCTTAAAAAATTAAAAATAGAGTTATCATATGATCCTTCAATCCCACTCCTGGGCATATATCCAGAGAAAACTAATTCGAAAAGATACATGCACCCCTATGTTCATAGCAGTGCTATTTACAGTAGCTAAGCCATTGGAAGCAACTTAAATGTCCATCAGCAGAGGAATGGATAAAGAAGATGTGGGGTGGGTGGGTGGGTGGGTGGGTGTGTGTGTGTGTGTGTGTGTGTGTGTGTGTGTGTGTGTGTATATGTATATATACAATGTAATATTACACAGCCATAAAAAAGAATGCAGTAATGCCATTTGCAGCAACATGGATGGGCCTCTAGATTATCATATTAAATGAAGTAAGTCAGAGAAAGACAAATATCATATGACTTCAGTTATATGTGGAGTCTTTAAAAATGATACAAATGAACTTATTTATAAAACAGAAATAGACTCACAGACACAGAAAACAAACTTAGGGTTAGTTACCAAAGGGGATAGCAGGAGGTGGATAGATAAATTAAGAGTTCGGGATTAACATATACACACTACTATATATAAAATAGATAAACAACAAGAACTTCCTGTATAGCACAGGGAACTATATACTCTATCTTTTAATAACCTATAATGGAAAAAGAATCTGAAAAAGAATATATATATAGGTATAACTGAATCACTTTGCTATACACTTGAAACTAACACAGCATTGTAAATAATTACAATTATTTACAATGTAAATAATTGTCATTTACAATGTAAAAAAGAATCTGAAAAAAGATAGGTAATAGTGCTCTGTGGGTTGATTACAAGAAATTCATATTTTACCCTGTAGGAATATTTTGGTAGTTTTATCTCCCAACATTGGAAGAGTTGATGAGAAAAACAGTAGAGACCCAGTTTGCATTTCACAAAATCTTGTTTTAAAGATGCTGGAGGAACACAAGGCTGTGATCCTTCAGAAGTATGCCCGGGCGTGGCTGGCCAGACGCAGATTCCAAAATATCCGACGATTTGTGCTCAACATTCAGCTTACTTACAGAGTTCAGCGTTTGCAGAAAAAGCTAGAAGACCAGGTAGGTGTTCCCAATGCATCTTTCATATTTACTTTTTCTAACAGATATATTTTGTTCTGGGCCAGTTCCCTAGCTATGCTGTTGACGAAATTATTTTAAGGCAGGACAGGAAAAATTGAACATAAAATTTTCTCTACCATTTGAGCCACAACCTTGTCCCCTTTAGCGTGGGTTGTGCATCTCCGTTATATGTTAACTAGATCCTCTTAGAAGATGCAGGAAAGCCTACCCACCCCCTCCTCCCCAAAAAAGCAATTTTCTCCTGGTGCCAGCAAGGTAGCTGCTTACGAGATAACTTTCCTTCCTTAATCCTATAAAGGGTCACAGTGATCCACTACTTGTCTTGTTGGACTACGTAAACTGTCAATATATTACTTTGACGTATAGCCCTTTGTCTTAAAAACTTATGTAACTGTGCTTTGACCTCTAACAGGCGGAACAGTGCTCAGAGCTTTCTGAAAGATTGTCTCCTGGGTTATAATCCTCAGGTTGGCTTGAATAAAATACTTTATTTCTTTTTTAAATTGAATATTGATTAATTATTATTTTTTTTTGTCGACACTGTTAAGATTTATGCCCATGTTAGGACGTTCAAACAGTTTACGTGGACCAACTGAGCTAGGAAACAGAAGCGCACTGTGACGGGCTGATACATATGGTTGTGTGGGTTGTGCACTGCACAAGGGCACCTGCCCAAGAGAGCAAGTGGGGCTGAAATCCAGTCTGGCTTCACTTGCCAGCCCATGTGTCTTGGTATAAAGCTGTACTGCCTTGAGGCATGGGTGCCTTTTTCTAATTTGCACAAAGATGCTACCTGCATGCCAAGCCATGCTCCCTCAGGGCTGCACTGGCCCAGAGAAGTTGCCGTTTTCTAACTTGCCCAAAGGTCCATGTGGTCTAGCTACAGCCCTGCCAAGTTTGGGGAGATTCCCCATACCATTCCCATTGATAGGAAAAAACTTCACATACCCTCAACCAGTGGGAGAGAGCTGTGGAATATGCAGTGTCCAGTTCTATGAAACATACTCCTGCATCTGTCTCAAATAATACTGAGATTCTCCTACAATAAACTTTAAACTTAGCCCTAGGGGTCGTTGGTGAATGGGTGAATGTGCAGACAAGAAACTTTAGGTTTTGATAGTTTCCCCTCCTTGTGCTGTTGTGCAGCAGGCCTGCATGTTATATAGCTTGTGGAGAACAGCATTGAAAAACAGCCCTGGCCAAGTGGGAGCAGGGCCCGTGGGAGTGTCCACACTCCCTGAGCTCCTTTCTAGGTGTTCATGTGCTTAGGGCTGCCATAACAAGCCAGCACAGACTGGGCGGCTTAAACAACAGACATTTATTTTCTCACAGTGCTGGAGGCTGAAAGCCCAAGATCAAGGTGTTGGCAGCGTTGGTCTCTTCCGAGGGGTTTCTCCTTGGCTTACACGTGGTCTTCTTCTCCCTGTGTGTGTCTGGGTCCTAATCTGTTCTCATAAGGACAGCAGTCATACTGGATTAGGGCCCGCCTGTATGACCTCGTTTTACCTTAATTACATCTTTAAAGACCCAATCTCTAAATACACTGACGTTCTGAGGTACTGGTGGTTAGCACTTCAACATGTGGATTTGGGGGGATGGAGGGGACACAGCTCAGCCCACCACATTAGGGCTGTCCTGGAGCTCCACGGTTGGACTAAAAGAGCCACCCACTCAGGAAGGCATTTGCCTAACTAGCTCTGCATCCCTATCTTGACTAGGTTGAAGGTGCTCATACATGCCATTGTAATGATAACTGTGGACAGTGTAAAGAAACCTCCGATTTAGATGAGAACTTGGGAGGAGCAAATGGAACAGCTTCTTTATTTGGATAAACCCCTAAGTATAGGATGTTTCTTTCCTCTAGAACAGAGAGAACCATGGGCTGGTGGAAAAGCTGACCAGCCTGGCTGCTCTTCAGGCCGGTGACGTGGAGAAGATTCAGAAACTGGAATCAGAGCTGGACAGAGCAGCCACCCACAGGCAGAATTATGAGGAGAAGGGGAAGAGGTACAAGGCTTCCGTGGAAGAGGTCTGTGCTGGAAGTGACTATGGGCATAGGTTGTGAGTCGTGCCGTGAAAGAGATCACAGTGCAGCATTTTCCCACAGAGTAGACTTCCGCAGAGCAAATCAGATTTTGCCATTGGCTTCCATTACCGAAGAGAGCCTGCATTTTAGGGGAGGAGAGATCTGAGGCCTAGAGTCCGCGTGGGGGCAGAAGAGGAGGCTGATGCTTCAAGAAGCACAATATAAGGTTTCCTCTTCCTTTCCACGTTTGTAAAGTGATGAAAGGCCTGAGAAAGAGCCTTGGTCAGGTGCTTCCCTCTCTTCCAGCATGACCTTGATCTCCTGTCACTTGTCCACCTGGTGTGCATCCTGGAAGCATCGTCCCCGGAGCAGCAGTGCAAAGCATGGGCAGGTTTTCATCTCTGTGGTGTAGTAAAAAGAGCAGTAGACATAAAACCCAGATATCCCAGGCTCAAATCTTCTCTGGGCAACCTTGGACAAGTCACTTACCCTCTCTGAATTTTGGTTTCCTCATATGTAAAATGGGAATAACAAAAAGGGACTGACAGAATTATTGTGAAGATAAAATTGTCAGATAAAATAATTTAACCAAGTGACTGTCACAGAGCCCCGCGAAAGCGTGAACTGCTGTTTTCTAAGCAGGTGGTCTTTATTAGCGTCCGTTCTGCACCTTCTGAAGTGCCACAGCACCCACCGTGGTTGCAGCCTGGAGCCCCAGGGCATCCCTCTGCCCTCCCCACGACCAGATGCCTGGCTGCACCAACACGACTGCTGGCATCCCCCTCACTGCCAGTCACCAGCCATCAGCACCCAGGGGCCCCCATCTGCCAGCGCAGCAGGCACTTTACAAGAGAACTTAGGTCGTGATCACACATCCTTCCTGAGTCTCAAAGTGTGAATCCACTTTATATCATAAATTTCTTATATTAAGTATATAAATACCCTGGCCAAGAAAAAGGCAGAGAAGTTTCCTTGACTTTGGGAAAACCTTGGATTTGGTTCTTTCTCCTTGATTTCAGCCATTTCCGGGCGAGGCTGGGAACTAGTGTCTGTCGAAGTCACATGGAGCCCTTGCACGTGGAGCTAAACACAGCGTCTTGCAGTGGGCTGGTGCCGGCTGTTACCTATGGATGGGAGCCGAGACCAAAAAATACTAATTTAAAAATATACAGGCAGTGGGGACAAAACTCAAAGCGAGGTTTTCAAAAAAGCATTTTTTTCTTCCCTTTGCTAGAAATTGGCAAAGCTTCAGAAGCGTAATTCAGAATTGGAAATACAAAAAGAGCAAATACAGCTGAAGCTTCAAGAGAAGACTGACGAGTTGAAAGGTAAAGCCCAAGGTGATCCGACACACATTCACCCGTTCACAAGTCCAGTCATTCAGGAAATAGGTACTGGGTGGGAACTGAGTTTCAGGCTGGACCAGGAGGCTGTGGCATAATGAGTAAACTTTCACTCCACAGAGAATAACTTTATTTAAAATCGTGGCAACTGTACCCTACAGATTCATCCGGTTTATTTCCATCTTTTGTTGGAGCACAGCCGTCCCTGTCTCAGAACCTCCTGGGCCATTTACAAAGTACCGATGGGTGGGCCATCAGCCTGGAGCTGTGATATCAGAAGACGGGGTGGGGGAGTGTAGTGGGCGGTGGTGGCAGGTATGGTTCAGAGTCTGTTTTTTTTTTTTTTTTTTTGCGGTACGCGGGCCTCTCACTGTTGTGGCCTCTCCCGTTGCGGAGCACAGGCTCCGGACGTGCAGGCTTAACAGCCATGGCTCACGGGCCCAGCCGCTCCGCAGCATGTGGGATCTTCCCGGACCCGGGCACGAACCCGTGTCCCCTGCATCAGCAGGCGGACGCTCAACCACTGCGCCACCAGGGAAACCCCAGAGTCTGTATTTTTTTAAACCTTGTAGTCATCCTGATGCATTGTCCAGGGCAGTGTTGGGATAATGTTTGTGGCTTACCAAGCATCTGCACTCAGATTTCAGCTCTGTCCAGGTTACTTAGTCTAAGTGGTACCCAGGTCCTCTGCCACTGTCCTGGCCCTGAACAAGGGGCCCCGCTTAGCGCTGAGCTACATCAGCCCTGAGCTGTCAGAGGCAGGCCCTTGGGACCAGCAGTAACACTTTCCTTTGGAGTGTGGAGCAGCCATCCTTAGCCTAGCTCTGTCCATCTGTACTTGTCCGACTCAAATTCTAATTGCAAGCCCTTGCTAAGTCCCAGAAAAGGCAGCAGGAACGTGAGCCAAGTGCTTCCTCACCAGGTAGTTTAAATCACCACGCTGGATTATTTGTCGCGTCCAGGAGCTATTCCTTAAGCTCCAGCGTGGGGGCAGGGGCGCAAGGGTTCAGGCCTGGGGATCTAGCACACACCTTAGGCCCAGCTGTTGGGGGATGTGCCAGCATCTGGAGCAGCACTAAGCCCTGGGCTTCGGGTCCGAGTGCAGGAGAAGCACATGTCGGGAGGAGGAAGTAAACATCCTGAGACCTGGCCAGCAGAGCAGGCAGGGTGTTCTGGTGATGCCCAGGATAGGCATGACCTCCTGCTGCACATACTGTGTGCCCTGCACCCTGTCTCTAAGGGCTGATGACGTGGGTGCTGGGGCCCACGTACGTGGCAGTGTTGGACAGGAAGAGGTTAGAGGTCTGGGAGTAAACCTTGAACTCGAATTAGGGAAGGGCTTTTTCATTACAATCCATTCCTCTTGAGTGTTTGTTCTTCTTTCTAACTTCTTTAAGTGGAATTTCCCACAAAACATTTTAAATTCCCACAAGTATGTCCTGAAAATTATATATTTGACAGCATTGACATGTTCGGGTGGGTAATTTTATAACTCCTTCTAAAAAGTGCCTGGAAGCTTTCACACCCCATGTTTATAAACTGCTTATCCTGTGGGTCTCCCTACACATGGCAAACTGAGTTTTACGAAGGCACCAACTTCCACTTAACTCTTGTGACGTGGGACTCAAGGATATTATCGAATGCTCTTTCCCCTTTTTGAGATTCCACCTTGGGCAAAATCTCATTGCTTTGGGGAAGAAAGTCCCATTTGGACAGCCTCTTTTGCCCATTTGCAAATAGCCCAAGATGGTAGACACCAGAATTGAAGTCAATTCTGTGAATGAATTAAACACTGAAATTATACCAAATACAGTATCTTCTAAATTAAAGCTTAAGCATTTTCCCTAGTGTTTTCTGGATGACTCATGACATTCTGAAGCAGTCATTTTGATTCAGGGACATTTTACACTGCATTAGACAAACTATTAAACTGTTGGCTTTTTTTTTTTTTTTAAACAAAGTCATGTGGAGGATTACTATTGTCACCTCATCCCTGGGCTCCCCTCTGGGGCAGGACTCAGAAATGAGGTAGAACTCAAGGACGAGGTGTCAGCTAAGCACATATCGGGCTGTCAGGCTTTGATGGGCTGCATCTGTTAATCCTGTGCCCATGCTGAAGGGCACACATTGGGAATGTGGAGCTCTCCTAAGCAGACACTGTCTTGAACCCCAGTGATTGTTTCCCAGTGGTCAGGTGCCCACTTAACCTACACCTTGTGTTGGATTCTTGTATTGTATTTAAATGCAACAGTTGCTTTTTAGACTTCCTCTTCCCCAGATGAAGAGAGACACTTTATTATTTTCTTGGTTATCATGAATGAGTGATTCTCCACCAAGGCCCTTTGGTTCCCACCCACCCCCACCCCCCGCCAGGGGACATTTGGCCAAATCTGGAGACATTTTTGGTGTCACAGCTAGAGCAGAGGTGCTACTGACCTCCAGTGGGTAGAAGCCGGGGATGCCAGTCAACATCCTACAATGAGCAGGATGGCCCCCTCTCCACAGCAAAGAATTATCTAGCCCGAAGCATCAGTAGTGCTGAGATTGAGAACCCCTGTCATAAATTGATCATCTTCTTCCCAAAGGGTTTCTGTTTGTTTATTTATTTTTATTTTTTTTGTGGTACACGGGCCTCTCACTGTTGTGGCCTCTCCCGTTGCGGAGCACAGGCTCCGGACGCGCAGGCCCAGCGGCCATGGCTCACGGGCCCAGCCGCTCCGCGGCATGTGGGATCTTCCCGGACCGGGGCACGAACCCGTGTCCCCTGCATCGGTAGGTGGACTCTCAACCACTGCACCACCAGGGAAGCCCTGTTTTTTTTTTAATAATAATATTTATTGTCTCAAAGCCAACATATCTATTTTAATAAAGCAAATGGTATTCAGACCAATAAAAGTACTCTGAAACTATTCATAGATTCCAACATAACCAATTTGTGAGGGTTATTATTTTGAAACCCCCTTATCTATTTCTAACTTATAAAAAATGACATTTATACTCTCATCTTAAGTCCCATTAATCATAAATACCACGTGATTATTCTTACATTCTCACTTTCTTAAATGTGCCATGAAACAGTCAAGGCATTGCTTGGCGGACATATTTCAAAGGTATTCATTCTCCTTCACAGAAAAAATGGACAACCTCACCAAGCAGCTCTTTGATGATGTGCAGAAAGAAGAACGACAGAGAATGTATGAAATCTCATTTGTCTTAAAGCCACTGCTTTTTTCCCTATCTGCTCTTTTCTGTTTTGCGTCTCAGCTTGCAGGTAGCAGATCACAGGTACAGGAGAGCAGGGTGTGAATATTTTTAGGAAGTGAGAGATTGAGCTTTGAGAGAGCTAAGTGCCCAGTGTGCACCTCTCAGACACTGCACAGGTTCTGGAGTTGTGGGCACAGTGGACCTTTATTGCCAAGACAGTGAGAAGTTCAGAGACTGCCACCTTTTCATCTTCCATCAAGTCCAAGGATGAAAATTAGTGCCTCTTAAATAAACCTCCCTTCCTTCCCCTCACCCCCCACATTGTATCTGTAAACTTGACTCTTGTCTCAGGTAGTAATGTGTGTAACCCACCTCACACAAATTAAGACAGGTCCCCATGAGCTTGTACTGTACCAGCCCTGCCTTTCCTGTCTCAGTATCAAATCCTTTGCTAAGGTCTAGAGGCTTCAGTCTGTGGCCCCCTCTCTTAAGAAGTCAACTCACAGGCTTTTAGATCTCCAGGTAGGGATTCATGGCAGGGTGTTGGGGAGAGATGGAACATTCTTGCATATCTCTGTCCAAGGCTAAAAGGCACAGGGCTGCCTGGGTGGCAGGATATACAGCTTCCCTGTGAAGTTAGTTAGCAGAAGAACCTGGGTCTGGATGAAGAGGGCAGGATGCTAAGCAGTTAGGGGAGGGAGTGTCACTGAAACTCTCCAAGAGTTAACAGATACATAGAGTGTTTTATGATCCTACATCTGTTTTGTTTGTTGTTTTTGATGTATCGTTGATTTATAGTATTATATTAGTTTCATGTGTACAACATAGTGATTCAAACTTTTTATACATTGTACTCCATTTATAGTTATAAGATATTAGCTAATATTCCCTGTGTTATATAATATATCCTTTTAGCTTATTTATTTTATACATAGTAGTTTGTACCTCTTAATCCCCTACCCCTTTCTTGCCCCTCCACTTTCCCTCTCCCCACTGATAGCCACTAGTTTGTTCTCTGTGAGTCTGTTTCTGTTTTGCTACATTCATTCGTTTTATTTTTTAGATTCCAGATATAAGTGATAACACACAGTATTTGTCTTTCTCTGTCTGACTTATTTCACTAAGGTATTATACCCCCCAGTTTCATCCATGTTGTTGCAAATGGAAAATTTTCTTTTTTATGGCTGAGTAATATTCCATTGTATACATATGCCACATCTTCTTTATCCATTCATCTGTTGATGGACACTTAGGACACTTCCATATCTTGGCTATTGTAAATAGTGCTGCTGTGAACATTGGGGTGCATGTATCCTTGTGAATTAGTGTTTTCATTTTCTTTGCATATATACCTAGGACTGCAATTGCTGGGCCATACTTACATCAGTTTTTAAATAGGGATAGTTAACTCTTTACCTTGAAAAGTCTGTTTTTCAGTGAACTCTAAAATCTAGGATAGAGGAGCTCAGCTATTGGCATCTGCTGGTGTTCTCAGGCCACTTAGGAGTGATCATTTCAAGCAGAGGCTTGGAGAGCCAGCCTGAGGCCAAGTCATTTTGACCCCTTTGCAGTCCTCATCAGCCCTCACCTGCAGCTCCTTTTGGTCCCTGGTCAGCTGACTGGGGAAGACTTGGTCCTGTCACAACCCTTGAGAGGCTCAGAGGTGCCACAGTCAGTGGGCATACTTCTGGTCAGTTTAGGCTACACGTCTGAGATTCTCTTTACATAAGATTTCTGGTTGCAATTTGCTTCTTCAAATGTATTTTCCTGGCCTCTTAGGAGCACTGTAGTTTTTTTTTTTTTTAAGTCTGAAAACAAAGTTTAAAAGTTTGTTAATACCTGTAAGAAGAAATGAAACAAAAACCTATTGGGCGTATGACTCTCTTCCTCAGGATTTTCCTCTTTGTGCTATAAAAGCAAGTCATAAAATGGACTGAGTTGACAGCCCAGCAAGTGGGAAGATGATTTCTTAAACTCACAGAGCGCCTAGGATGGCTTCAATTCCGACTGGGCCCCTGTGAGCTATGTAGGGCTGGTCTAGGCTCTGTATCTCTCTTCGGTTATTTTTCTTGGGCTCAATTGAGCAGTCCTCGTACAAGGAATTGGCTTTCTGTGGCCTTTTGGGCACCTGGGTTTGCTGCAGTTTATTCTAAGATGATTGAAGAGCTGAACCCTTTCACATCTTAAATGGCTATTAATTTAGTAACCATTTAACTGGTTTAGGACTAAGTATTAACTTGTTCAGGACTAAGCCAAACTGCTCCAAGGATCCTTGGTTCGAGGCAGGGGACAGGACTTAGCAGAATGTGCCACGGTCTTTTCTGAGTGAAGTGGCCCCTTTAGGGGACCACGTGGAACCGGGGCGGCTTGGGGGATACACGACCCCCCAAAAAGCATTGAGTCTTTACGTTTAGCCTCCCTCTCCTGCGCGTCCTTGGAGTGACCCCTGTAGAGCCACAGTTCTCTGATCAGAAGGTGTAAGAAGAAGCTGCCTTAACCTAAGGGGACAGAAAGCCGTCTGCTAAACAGAAGACCATTGTCCTCACAATAGGTCTTAACTTGGCTCTTCCTTTCGGAAGGAAGAGCCTCTTATCTTCCAAATGGTCTGTAGTTCTACTTCAGGGTAAAGCCTTTAGAGACGGTTCAAAATTTTCTTTTGCTGCTTAGACTTCTTGAAAAAAGTTTTGAATTGAAAACGCAAGACTATGAGAAGCAGATCCAGTTTTTGAAAGAAGAAATGAAAGCTCTCAGAGATGAGAAGATGCAACTGCAGCGTCAGCTGGAGGGAGAGCGGGTCACCTCTGATGGCCTGAAAGGGGAGGTGGCCCGGCTGAGCAAGCAGGCAAAGGTAGGAGCTGCTCACCCCCCACAAGCTCTTTGGCTGACTCGTCTGACCTGCAGGAGTGGGAGGAACTTCACATCCCTGCAAGGTCAGCTGACAGTACCCATGTGAGGGCAGAAAGCCAAAGGACCCCGGTTCCTCCAATTCTTCTAAGTGTAAACCCCCCTGCTGCCTTTGACTTAGCAATACTGTTTTTTTATGTTTTAAAAGTCAGCTTTCTAACTTTGTAAAAATTACATTTACATAAAGTTGTTCAAGTATGTTGACCCAGAGAATACTTCCATATTAAATTATAAATTGATGTGAACCCCTGTTATATAATCCATCATGTTGAATATCTGGTAATACCGCTATTAAAATTAAATGACCATATCAGAATCTTCCATTTTAAAGTGTTATCAGATAATCTACACAAGCAGTGGTCCATGCCTGGACGATCAAGGTTTTAACTAAATTCCTTCCCCATTGGAAAATACAAACCTGTTTGTCCCTCCCTTCTTCAAGGCAGACCATTTTAGTGAAAGGTTGGAAAGCTTTTAAGCTTCCACTAGATATGTGAGACACATGTTAGTAGAAAATTGTTATGATTACACAGATATCCTCTGTAATCATCAAGGAGTACCCGTGCATAGTTTAGAAGATGTGTCATGGAATCGTACCTGGGTTGCCTCTGAATTTCTTAGCAGAACTGCCAATATTCTCTGGGCCCTAGTCTCCTATTATTTGAAAGTAGTAGATTGGACTGTGGAATCTGGAAGGACCACATATGCCTATGAGTCCTGCATTCTTAGCAGCCACATAAGACTGATGTCAATCTGGGAGTCACGTCATCTGGCTGCAGTCTATATCTTGGGAAATCATGTGGCTGCCCTTGGAGTACGGCACCAGTGTTTGTCACTCGTTTCCTCTTTGGTAGCTAAAACTATGATCCACACTCTCCAATGTGGTATATTAAGGAGATTAGTCTGATTTTCAAAGAAAATAAACCCATTGTCATCATGATACATGTTATAATAAGCCTGTAAGTAAATACAGATATGACTTGGAACATTTACTGAAGTGTTACCAGAAGTCGGGCTTGAGGGTGGATAGTCCTGGGTCCCCTGTCAGCTGTCCATGTGACCCTGAACGTGCCATGTAACGCTTATGCAGCTTCAGTTTTCTGATCTATAAAAGGTCATTCTACTCACCTTATAGACCTATTACAAGGATGAGGTCGTGTATGTAAAATGATCAGTAAATGCCAACTTGATCTCCCTTTTCACCCCCTGTGGAAACAAGAGCTTTAACCTTTAAACACTTAGGCTGACTGAGAAAATATTCAGGAAGGGTTACTCACCTCTGAACAGCTCCCATAGCTGCAGAAGACAAACCTGAGCTCACATGTGAATAGAGGCAGAATACAGCCTCTTCCCCACAACCAGAGCTGCCCCTCTTGGACCCGGATCATGCCCTCACTGCCAACTCCCAGACCTCCAGGGCATGCCCTGCCCCTGCCGCTGGGCCACGTCTAAACGTAGCTGGAGCCCAGACCCTTGACTTGGCCCACTTCCTTGCAACCAAGATTTCATCGTACAGTGAGAGAGCACTTATCCCCTGTGCTTGATTTCTCGCAGCTCCTTCCCCTCTCCCTCCCCTCCCCAAGCTTGCAGTAAGTACTTATTTTTTCCCTTTTTATAGTAGGGAAACTAATTCTATTGCTACAACCAAGTACATCTGGGAAGCACAGTATTTTAGATAGTTAAACAAGGTTTTAAGGCCAAGCCTTATGGGCAGCGATGGTTTAACAAGATTTTAACTGAGAAACTGCACTTAGGACAACTTGCACAGATAAATAATACAGTAATAGTGCTCCCTTTGTCTGATGTAAATCACGATAGCTGTTTTTTCTTCACCTGGTTCCATCATTGCTGGGATTCAGACAATCTCTGAGTTTGAAAAGGAGATAGAGCTACTTCAGACACAGAAGATAGAAGTGGAAAAACATGTGCAGTCCCAGAAACGGGAAATGAGAGGTAACGAAAATATGAGTCACTGAGTCCATTGGGGTGCAGGCTGAATTTATCATAGGTGTCGCTGTTAAGGCAGTGTGTCCTTTGATTGGTCTGAGGCTGGTTAGTTAGTTGGTTGGTGGGATAGCTGGTAAGTTAGTCAGCTGATGAGATGGTTAGCTGGAGAGTCTGAAGGGCTAGAGAACTGGGTCCTTAAAAAGGAAATGGGAAAAGAGAAATTAGGCAAAAATGTAATTTATACCAGTTGTGCCTTTTTCTCTCAGAAAAGGTGTCGGAAATCACCAAACAACTTCTTGAGAGCTACGACACTGAAGATGTAAGAAGCAGGTAATCATTTTTGCATTACCAAGCATTTAAAAAAAGGTAACACATGAAAGAGATGATTTTCTTACCCTCCTCATTGTTGCAGGCTCTCTCCGGAAGATTTGGAACATTTAAATGAGGATGGAGAACTTTGGTTTGCTTATGAAGGACTAAAGAAAGCAACACGGTGAGAAATTTCCCTCAGGTTCTTTGTGATTTTTCAGAGATAATGTACTATTGGAAACTCAAAAGTTTATCTTTCATAGATTTGATAGACAAAGTAAATTCCTTATAGTAGAATGGTCTAATAATCCCTGGAAATATGTCTTTGAAGATTGAGTAAATTAGTTTAATAATGAAGAACAATCTCTTTGTGGGATAACTGGCCAAGTAATAAAACCCATAACCTGTACAATGAAAACTGACTATATCAAGTAAGTTAGCCAGTGTTGCTATAGATATATAAATATGTTTATTTATTTATTTATTTATTTTATCTTTGGCTGTGTTGGGTCTTCGTTGCTGTGCACAGGCTTTCTCTAGTTGTGGCGAGCGGGGGCTACTCTTCATTGCGGTGCGCGGGCTTCTCATTGCAGTGGCTTCTCTTGTTATGGAGCACGGGTTCTAGGCACATGGGCTTCAGTAGTTGTGGCACGTGGCCTCAGTAGTTGCGGTGTATGGGCTTAGTTGCTCTGCGGCATGTGAGATCTTCCCAGACCAGGGCTCGAACCCGTGTCCCCTGCATTGGCAGGCGGATTCTTAACCACTGCGCCACCAGGGAAGTCCCTATAGATGTGTTTAAATTTAAGGCGTTTGCTTTTTTAAAAATTAGTAAAGTATTTTTAGAGCAGTTTTAGGTTCACAGCAAACCGAACAGAAAGTACAGAGGTTTCTCATATACCTCCTACCCCTACACATGCACAGCCATTATCAACATCTCTCACTAGAGCATACATCTTTTAAAACTGATGAACCTACGCTGACACATCATTATCACCCAGAGTCAATTGTTTACCCTAGGGTTTACTCTTGGTGTTGTACATTCTATGGGTTTTGAAAAATGTATAATAACATGTATCTTTATCATTGTTGCATCACACAGAACATATTTTTTTAATTATTAGAGTAAAAATATAATTTTAATAATGTCCAAAATAAAATTTCTTATCATTAACTGCATGTTAACACCACATAACACTTCCTAACCAGCTAGAAGGAGTTTATAATTTTATGTTCCTAATTCCATAGCTTGTAACCTTGTGTACACAAGTAAACTTTATGTGCTTAGCGCCTGGCTCTTAATTGCGGGTTTTCATAACTGCTGCAGAAGTACACACTCAGAGTCATCAGCAGAATAAAGACTGCAGTTAACTTCTTGACACCTCCTCTAACAGCATTTTGGAGAGCCATCTCCAGTCCCAGAAGGATTGCTACGAAAAGGAGATTGAAGCTCTGAACTCCAAAGTGGTGCATCTAAGTCAGGAAATCAACCACCTGCAGAAATTATTTAGAGAAGAGAATGACATCAATGAAAGTATCCGTCATGAAGTCACCAGGCTAACATCAGAAAACATGGTATGGTCTCAGCTGCGGGCCCCAGTCGTGGCCATTATTCTGGAGATGTTATGCATTAGTGGAGTAAAATTCAGTGTCTCAGCTGTAAAACAGATTACATTTCCCAGGAGTGAAATAGCTGGTTCAGAAGATAAAACTATAAAAACTATAAAACTATAAAATTACCCCAGGCTGGAAAGCATTTTAAGAGGGTTTACCATAGGATAGGTCCAGATTCTGTGATGTGTGTGCTCTTAAATCTATCCATTTTAAATCTAGCCCTAACCCCTTGGCAAGTAACAAAAAGCATTAAGGTAAAAAGGTACCTCTTGAGAGGGGTGTGCATTCAGAAGGTCAGTCGCCCTGCTCATGCCCTTCATCTCACTGTTTCAACAGCTTCCTTCTTCCGTGATGCCTGTTCTTCTCCACTGCCATTTGTCTCACCCTTTCTTCTCACTCATGTCTACTGGCATGAAGAAATACCTTAGGAACCTTCTCAACAAAAACAATCCTTTCTTAACCCCACACCCCTTGCAGCCACCACCCCATTTCTCTGGCGGACTTGGCCACACTTCTCCATGCCACCTGGCTGTGATTTCTCCACTCACCTCCCGTTTACTCTGTGGCCACCCCATTCTGTGGGCTGCCTCTCCCACTAACTGAATCTGCCTGCACAGGGCTGAGCACAGAGGGTTCCTTTCCACCCTCGTCTAAGTCTCTCAGCAGCACTTGGTGATGTTAATGACTCCCTCTCCCTCCTTTCTGTTCTGCTGGCTTCCAGGACACTGTGGTCTCCCAGGCTTCTCATCCCGCCTCGCTGGCTGCTGCTTCTCTCCTTCTTTACTGGTCCCTCTTCCTCCCCCTATAGCCTGGAAGCATTAGGAAGTCTCAGTGCTGTGTCAACACGTGAGCATGTGTGACCCTGGGCACAGCGGACGTATGGAACGGTAGTTAAGGACCTGCACGTCTTTGTTTATTCCTTGGGTGATGCGTTAATGAGGAATTTGCAGTGAAATCCAATTGCACAGTCAAACAAGTATTTTTCGTTTGGACTTCAGAGGCACGGGTGTTTTCATAAACTTGCACGATAGAAAAACTCTCCATACGTGACTAGGGGTGGAAATGATGGACATTTAAACAAATATTAGCTAGACAAAGGCAGAGGATTATGAAACATATTGGATCATTCCAGACCTCTGCTAACAGAGCCGTGCACAGCCTGGAATTCAGAGGGCACGGTAGAACCCCTTTGAGATGATTCTCCTGTTTCTAGATGAGGAGATAACGTCTCTGGGCCTGGACCAAAGAGACCGGCTACCATTTCGTCACATCATCCCTCCCTCAACTCAGCAGAGAATTCCCGTATGCCTTCCCAGATGTATACTTCCTTCTCTCCAGGAGACCTTGGAGATGTGGAGGGTTGTAGCTATGTGAGAACTGCTCACCCTGAGCATGCTGGTGTTTCTTGTGACTATATAGGTCTTGAGGTTAAAAAAAAAAAAAAAAATTGCATCAATCCAGTCTATGCTTTGGCTAGCTCTCTTACACAAGTATACTAGACGTACGTTCCATGGGGTTAATGACCTAGACAGTTTAGTTTGCTTCTGAGCAGCTCTGAGATTTTAAAGCTTATACGTGAAAGTATTCTAATATTTCTAATTCTTCTCTAAAGATGATCCCAGACTTTAAACAGCAAATTGCAGAACTGGAGAAACAGAAGCAAGATCTTGAAATCCGCCTGAATGAACAAGCTGAAAACATGAAAGGTAACTGGAACCCTCATGAAGCTGCTTTTAATTTCCTGTATCCAGGAAATGACCAAAAAAATCATCATCAAACTGATTCTCCATGGAGTCAGGCAGGTGACATAAATGTGAGAAGTGGGGGCTTCCCTGGTGGCGCAGTGGTTGAGAGTCCGCCTGCCGATGCAGGGGACACGGGTTCGTGCCCCGGTCCGGGAAGATCACACATGACGCGGAGCAGCTGGGCCCGTGAGCCATGGCCGCTGAGCCTGCATGTCCGGAGCCTGTGCTCTGCAACGGGAGAGGCCACAACAGTGAGAGGCCCACGTACTGGAAAAAAAAAAAAAAAAAAAGTGAGAAGTGGGCTGGGTGGACAGTACATTAAGGTTCATAGGTATTTAAAGGCGGCAGCTGCTTCCAGGGTCCGTTGATTGTTGGCAAGTAAGAATTCGGGCCCCAGTATTGCTTGATATTCCTATTTTTAAAGAAAAACCAGAAATCCAGGTTTTTATGTGAAATATCACAATTTTTAAATAATGGCTTGAAAAGTTTTTAAACACTGTTCAGACCACATAAAACCTAATCTGTAGCTGGGTACAGTTTAGAACCCCGATAACTGAAAATATGAAAATACGGCCAAACCCAAATCAGAATGCAGTGACATGGCCACCAAAGGACTGATAGTTCTTCTCATTATAGGAAAACTAGAAGAGTTGTCTAATCAGTTGAATCACAATCAGGAAGAGGAAGGAACGCAAAGAAAGTAAGTATCATTGTGCATGTACCTCAGGTTCACGTTCATGTAATGCTTTTCTTTTCTGAAATTGTGGGTGATACCAAAGAAAGGTTATTAAACCAAAGAAGCAAGGTGTTAATTAAGATATATAATTTGTTAGCATTCAAGTGTGAAGAAAAGAAATACTTGTGTACACACACACACACCCTTCTCTGGGAGAGTGTATGAGAAATGAAACAAAACGTTGGGTGCCTGCAGGGAGGGTAACTGGGTGGCTGGTGCATAGGGGAGGGAGGAGACTTACTTTTCACTGTGTAGACTTTTATACCCCTAGAACATTATGCCATACACATGGATTATCTCTTCAGAAAAAATTGATAACATAAGATCGTGTGAAAGAGAACAGTTTCTCTCTCAGCAGACCACTTAGGGTAAGGCTTAAAATCCATGTTGATAGAGAATCTTCATCGATAAACCCCCCAGATTACATCCTGACCAACAGAGGGCCTGGTAGAGCCTTGTGAGGAAAATGTTTTGCCACCAGCTTGTTGAGATACTTTTTAAAAAATGATGGGGTTTTTTGTTTTTTGGTTTTTTTTTTTAACATCTTTATTGGAGTATAATTGCTTTACAAGGGTGTGTTAGTTTCTGCTGTATAACAAAGTGAATCAGCTGTATGTATACATATATCCTCATATCTCCTCCCTCTTGCTTCTCCCTCCCACCCACCCTATCCCACCCCTCTAGGTGGTCACAAAGCACCCAGCTGATCTCCCTGTGCTATGCTGCTGCTCCCCACTAGCTATCTGTTTTACATTTGGTAGTGTATATATGTCAATGCTACTCTCTCACTTTGTCCCAGCTTACCCTTCCCCCTCCTCATGTCCTCAAGTCCATTCTCTACATCTATGTCTTTATTCCTGTCCTGCCCCTAGGTTCATCAGAACCATTTTTTTTTTTTAGATTCCATATATATGCGTTAGCATACGGTATTTGTTTTTCTCTTTCTGACTGACTTCACTCTGTATGACAGACTCTAGTTCCATCCACCTCACTACAAATAACTCAGTTTCATTTCTTTGTATGGCTGAGTGATATTCCATTGTATATATGTGCCACATCTTCTTTATCCATTCATCTGTTGATGGACACTTAGGTTGCTTCCATGTCCTGGCTATTGTAAATAGTGCTGCAGTGAACATTGTGGTACATGACTCCTTTTGAATTATGGTTTTCTCAGGGTATATGCCCAGTAGTGGGATTACTGGGTCATATGGTAATTCTATTTTTAGTTTTTTAAGGAACCTCCATTACTGTTCTCCATAGTGGTTGTATCAATTTACATTCACACCAACAGTGCAAGAGGGTTCCCTTTTCTAAAAATGTTTTTGAAGCTATTTTAATTCAATGCTTTTGTAATAAAATATAGATTTACTTATTTATACATAACTCAAGTTAGAATTACAGTTTTAGAGTTTCACACTCATTAGTAAGGTACCATTTTATATCCTAATGTTTTTCCATACCACAAAACATTGCTTATATCAAATAATATTTTTTATAGCTTAGATTAGATTGCAGTTTTGTATGGTAAAAATATTTTGTAAAACTTTATAATCTTCAGAGAAGTCAGTTACCCTGACTTCTTCACCGTGAATTTTATTCACAGTCATTTCTAAGTCATCCTCATCAGATTAAAATTGATTCCCATATTATTATTTAAATCATCCGAGGAATAGATGTCAAATTTGTCATCAGTGTTCCATTCCAATTTAAAAATCCTTGAGATACTTGATTTTAAGAACAGTAAACGGACACTCTATGTCCCACCCAGAGAGCATTTTTCATCATGTGACTTCTTTGGTAGGATTGGGGCCAAATGAGGACCCAAAACAGTAGGAAAGTGGTGAGCACCATTTTGGAACTCTTTGGATGGGTTTTTCTTCTCTCTCTGATCACTGGGTTTTGGAGTACCTGTTCCCAGTCTTTTCACAAAGGAGACAATTATCGAGCTTTTGGTCATAAGGGTGTAAGTGGGTAGGGATGTCCTGTGGGAGCAGTCAAAGGGTGTAGGCAGGTGGGGACAAGAACTTCTCATCAGGTTAAGGAGACTGGAGCAGACATGGACTTTTATACCTCACGAACCCTGGTCTCTTCCTCCCACTTTGAGCACTCCCCTATTCAGGTACCACTTGCTTTACACATGAAGTGGCCAAAGTATTTTGCCATCTTTGGAAATATCACTGCTTGCTGTGACAATGAGAGACACTTCCATGACGGTCAAACTGATACCAAAATTTCCTAATCCTTTTCTCAGAACCGTAGGAGCCCCAAATGAAATGTATACCAAAGAGAAAGAGAAGCTGATGGATAAGATTCAAGAAATGCAGGAGGCCAGCGAGCACTTGAGGAAACAATTTGAAACTGAAAGTGAAGTCAAGAGTAGTTTCCGGCAGGAAGCATCTCGCCTCACTGTGGAGCACAGGGTGAGGAGTTTTGTCACTTGTTGATAAGTGATGCCTGCATATGCAGGCATCACTGAAGGGGGTCAGGCCACCTAAAGCATCCGATGAGCAGCATCTGCCTCCCACCAGAGCAGTCTGTTTCCTTATCTCAAAGGACAGGTGGTCTCTGAGGTTACAGCTGCCTCAGGGGAGCCTGGGGATTGACGAGGGCTGAGAGAGGACGGGTGGTGAGGACCTGAGCACTGTCCCATGGACGGCACCCATCTGAGATGACGACGCCCTGGCCCAGAGCACCTTGAGGGTGATAGGCTGATGTGTGACCTTCTCTGAGCAGAGCTTACCCCAACAAAGGCCTTTGCTTGCTTCTGGGGGTGTGTGCCCTTCCTGCAGTTTTCAGAGTCAAAATGTTCTTCTATGCAATGATCATGATAGTAGATGACTTTTTTTTTTTTTTTTTTTTTTTTTTTTGCGGTTCGCGGACCTCTCACTGTTGTGGCCTCTCCCGTTGTGGAGCACAGGCTCTGGACGCGCAGGCTCAGCGGCCATGGCTCACGGGCCCAGCCGCTCCGTGGCATGTGGGATCTTCCCGGACCGGGGCACGAACCCGTGTCCCCCACATCGGCAGGCGGACTCTCAACCACTGCGCCACCAGGGAAGCCGATGACTAACTTTTTAACTTGTGAGAATCTTCATCAGATTGTCAATGCCCTTGTCAAAATGATATTTGGCAACTCTGTCAGCTTCCAGCAGTTCTTCTGAAATTTTATTGGTGTGTGAAACCCACAAGAATGAGAAGCACCAAAGTAGCAGACTGGGTGCTTTCCTGGGAGGTGGATGCTCACAGGCCCCTTCCTGGCCTGGCAACCTCCAAGACCATGACCAGGAGAGGGCTCACCCAGGCATTGGTCAGCCTGCACATGTCCACAGGCCCTGCTCCCTGTCGTCAGGGTCCCCCATTTCCTATCTCACAAGAAAAAAACATGATAGGGTAAAATCACATTTTGCCATGTCAGGATTTAACGTTGAAGAGGAATCCACAGAGTTTAACATTTAATAGGAAGTAACACATTCCAGTCAGGGCACCTGGATGATGACCATCTTTTTTGAGGGGGGGTACACCTTTCTCAGAGAATAAGTTCTCAAATCACACTGGATAAGTAACTGCCTGCTAAATGTGAGAGGCTGTCCCACCTTCTGCCGCTGTGTCTGCGTGTGTGTCCCTGGGGTCTCAGCAGGAGCCAGTGGTGAGGGAGAGGGTAGGTGGGTGATCATGTGTGGTGCACATCTTGTCCTGTGTGAGCCTTCACTCAGCTGTGAGCATGTGGGTGTTGTCAATCCCTGAGTTGTGTGGGATTTGTGTGAGTTTGTTTCTGATGCTGCGGGAGGAGTGAGGTCCCACTCAGTGCCCCTCCTCAGGAGCCCCCCACCTCGTGTGTATGGCTCTCCTCCCAGGCAGGGAAGGGCTGGACCTGTTTCTTCCCCAGTGCATGGAGCTGGGGACCAGTCCTATCTACGTGTTCATTCTAACACACTATTCCTGAACCAGTCAGTAGCTTCAGTGTTACAAGTGAATAGATGAATATGCAACGAAAGAATATAATTTCTATATCTTAGGTGGCGATTTTGCCCACAAATGAGACTAATAGTGTTATTAGTCACAGAAAAAATACGTAAATAAAAGGATGTCCAACAGTAGTGGGTAGATTAAGTGATTATGTATCATATGACTTAGCCATTAAAATGACAGTTTGGTATATTATCAGTGACGGAGGGAAATATCTGCAATATAATGAGAGAGAAACATAGGATGTAAAACTTTACATGCAGTATGACCCAATTTTTTACAATGTATATGTGCCATATTAGGGGGAAAAAAAGAATGAAATAAATCAAAATGTGAACAGTGATTTCCTCCAAGTTCTCCAGGATTGATGGGTAACTTTTTTATTATTAGATATATTATAAAATAAGCTGAAATAGGAAGAAACTGTACCCACCTCCCCACTTGTAAGGCCAGATAAAGTTCCTCATGTGTTTAACAGAGACACAGAACTGTAGTGGGGACAGGTGGCCACTGAGTAGACACAGCACAACTTCCCTTGACTCTGAGAGTCACCCGAGAACCCAAGCTGCAGTGACTGACTGCGTGGTAGGCATTGCTGGAGCAGAGAAGCCTGAATCCTTTCTGTGTCAAAGCCCTTGGGATTCAGGAAGAACCTAAACACTCTCTGCCCTTTATAGGAAATATTTATAGGCATCCAAGACTCTCCTGGTTCTTGAGCCAAATTCAGCATAGGCTGGGCCACCCCCTTATCAGGAAGGAGACGCAAAGCCAGGACCCAAATCTCTGAAGTTTCTCCGCCTGCAGCTTCTGACATCCAGAGAGCCCATTTGCACACATGCATATTTTTAAATTCTCTACAATGGGCATTACTTTATTAAGGGAAAATTAGATCAAGTTAACTGTGGTCTATCCGTACAATAGGATATTATTCAGCCACGAAAAGGAGTGAAGTACTGATACCTGCTATAGCATGGATGACCCTTGAAAACATTATGCCAAACATGAAAGGCCACACATGTATGATTCCATGTATATTAAATGTCCAGAACAGGCAAATATGTAGACACAGAAGGTAGATTAGTGGTTGCCAAGGGCTGGAAAGGAATAGGAGGACAAAGGGGTGCCAGCTAAAAGTTACATGTTTCTTTCTGATGTGATGAAAATATTCTGGAATTAGATGATAGTGATGGTTGCACAACTGAGTATACTAAAAACCATTGAGTGTACACTTCAAATGGGTGAACTGTTTGGTATGTGAATTATAGCTCAGTAAAGCTATTATCAAAAAATAGGTTAAGGGGCTTCATTGGTGGTGCAGTGGTTGAGAATCTGCCTGCCAATGCAGGGGACACAGGTTCGAGCCCTGGTCTGGGAAGATCCCACATGCCGCGGAGGAGCTAGGCCCGTGAGCCACAACTACTGAGCCTGCGCGTCTGGAGCCTGTGCTCCGCAACAAGAGAGGCTGCGATAGTGAGAGGCCCGCGCACCGCAATGAAGAGTGGCCGCGGCTTGCCGCAACTAGAGAATGCCCTCGCACAGAAATGAAGACCCAGCACAGCCAAAAATAAAAAAATAAATTTAAAAATAAATTTTAAAAAATAGGTTAAGATGCTTCTGAGCTCATGTCCTTGTTTCTTTTGATTTCTGTAGGATCTTGAAGAAGTGTTAGACATGAAGGACAGAGTGATTAAAAAGTTACAAGATCAAGTGAAGACTCTAACCAAGACAATTGAAAAAGGTAGGAAAAATAACATTCAGTTTCCTATTTTTTGAACTTTCAGCTAAGGTCCACATATGTTGACATGTTATTTCCTGATGTGGTCCAAAGAATTTGAAAACCAAAGGAATGGGTCTCAACTGGTGGATTTGGGGCTCAGTGAAGGGCTAATGGAAGGATCCTTCAAGGCAGGAAGATAGCTCACCACCTCTCAGATGATACCAGATATGCTCATGCAATTGTAAGGGACACCCTGGAATGACTACTTTTAACCTCTTTCTCTGTTAGCTCTCTCCTTGTAAAAATGAAACTGTGAAAAAGTTTCAAATTTAATGGCTTTAAAATTTATTTCCTCTCTCAGTGACATGGAATCAATATTCCAGTTTCTATTAGAAAAAAGAAGTAGACAACTAAGAAGCTGGACAGCAGTCCTAAACATGGACTGAACTGCACACTGAGTGTCCTCATGAGCTCCTGGGAAAAGGACCCTCTGCCTTTCTTTCCTTCACCCGCTTCTTTTTTTTTCACATCTTTATTGGAGTACAATTGCCTTACAATGGTGTGTTAGTTTCTGCTGTATAACAAAGTGAATCAGCTATACATATACATATATCCCCATATCCCCTCCCTCTTGTGTCTCCCTCCCACCCTCCCTATCTCACCCTTCTAGGTGGTCACAAAGCACTGAGCTGAACTCCCTGGGCTATGTGGCTGCTGCCCACTAGCTATCTATTTTACATTTGGTAGTGTATATATGTCCATGCTACTCTCTCACTTTGTCCCAGCTTACCCTTCCCCCTCTGCATGTCCTCAAGTCCATTCTCTCCATCTGCATCTTTATTCCTTTCCTGCCCCTAGGTTCTTCAGAACCATTTGTTTTTTCTTTATTAGATTCCATATATATGAGTTAGCACACGGTATTTGTTTTTCTCTTTCTGACTTACTTCACTCTGTATGACAGAATCTACGTCCATCCACCTCACTACAAATAACTCAATTTTATTTCTTTTTATGGCTGAGTAATATTCCATTGTATATATGTGCCACATCTTCTTTGTCCATTCATCTGCTGATGGGCACTTAGGTTGCTTCCATGTCCTGGCTATTGTAAATAGAGCTGCAATGAACATTGTGGTACATGACTCTTTTTTTTTTTTTTTTTAACATCTTCATTGGAGTATAATTGCTTTACAATGGTGTGTTAGTTTCTGCTTTATAACAAAGTGAATCAGTTATACATATACATATGTTCCCATATCTCTTCCTTCTTGCATCTCCCTTCCTCCCACCCTCCCTATCCCACCCCCACACCACCGAGCTGATCTCCCCGTGCTATGCGGCTGCTTCCCACTAGCTATCTGTTTTACGTTTGGTAGTGTATATATGTCCATGCCACTCTCTCACTTTCTCACAGCTTACCCTTCCCCCTCCCCATATCCTCAAGTCCATTCTCTAGTAGGTCTGTGTCTTTATTCCCATCTTACCCCTAGGTTCTTCATGACCTTTTTTTTTTCTCTTAGATTCCATATATATGTGTTAGCATATGGTATTTTTTTTCCTTTCTGACTTACGTCACTCTGTATGACAGACTCTAGGTCCATCCACCTCACTACAAATATCTCAATTTCATTTCTTTTCATGGCTGAGTAATATTCCATTGTATACGTGGGCCACATCTTCTCTATCCATTCATCCGATGATGGACACCTAGGTTGCCTCCATGTCCTGGCTATTGTAAATAGAGCTGCAATGAACATTTTGGTACATGACTCTTTGAATTATGGTTTTCTCAGGGTATATGCCCAGTAGTGGGATTGCTGGGTCACGTGGTAGTTCTATTTTTAGTTTTTTAAGTACCTCCATACTGATCTCCATAGTGGCTGTATCAATTTACATTCCCACCAACAGTGAAAGAATGTTCCCTTTTCTCCACACCCTCTCCAGCATTTATTGTTTCTAGACTTTCTGATGATGGCCATTCTGACCGGTGTGAGATGATCTCTCATTGTAGTTTTGATTTGCATTTCTCCAATGATTAATGATGTTGAGCATTCTTTCATGTGTTTGTTGGCAATCTGTATATCTTCTTTGGAGAAATGTCTGTTTAGGTCTTCTGCCCATTTTTGGATTGGGTTGTTTGTTTTTTTGTTATTGAGCTGTGTGAGCTGCTTGTAAATTTTGGAGATTAATCCTTTGTCAGTTGCTGCATTTGCAAATATTTTCTCCCATTGTGAGGGTTGTCTTTTGGTCTTGTTTATGGTTTCCTTTGCTGTGCAAAAGCTTTTAAGTTTCATTAGGTCCCATTTGTTTGTTTTTATTTCCATATCTTTAGGAGATGGGTGGAAAAGGATCTTGCTGTGATTTACGTCATAGAGTGTTCTGCCTATGTTTTCCTCTAAGAGTTTGATAGTGTCTGGCCTTACATTTAGGTCTTTAATCCATTTTGAGTTTATTTTTGTGTATGGTGTTAGGGAGTGTCCTAATTTCATTCTTTTACATGTAGCTGTCCAGTTTTGCCAGCACCACTTATTGAAGAGGCTGTCTTTTCTCCATCATGTATTCTTGCCTCCTTTATCAAAAATAAGGTGACAATATGTGCATGGGCTTATCTCTGGGCTTTCTATCCTGTTCCATTGACCTATATTCCTGTTTTTGTGCCAGTACCATACTGTCTTGATTACTGTAACTTTAAGTAGTATAATCTGAAGTCCGGGAGGCTGATTCCTCCAGCTCCGTTTTTCGTTGTCAAGATTGCTTTGGCTATTCAGGATCTTTTGTGTCTCCATACAAATTGTGAGATTTGTTGTTCTAGTTCTGTGAAAAATGCCAGTGGTAGTTTGATAGGGATTGCATTGAATCTGTAGATTGCTTTGGGTAGTAGAGTCATTTTCACAGTGTTGATTCTTCCAGTCCAAGAACATGGTATATCTCTCCATCTGTTTGTATCATCTTTAATTTCTTTCATCAGTGTCTTATAATTTTCTGCATACAGGTCTTTTGTCTCCTTAGGTAGGTTTATTCCTAGATATTTTAGTATTTTTGTTGCAATGGTAAATGGGAGTGTTTCCTTAATTTCTCCTTCCGATTTTTCATCATTAGTGTATAGGAATGCAAGAGATTTCATTAATGCATTAATTTTGTATCCTGCTACTTTACCAAATTCATTGATTAGCTCTAGTAGTTTTCTGGTAGCATCTTTAGGATTCTCTATGTATAGTATCATGTCTTCTGCAAACAGTGACAGTTTTACTTCTTCTTTTCTGATTTGGATTCCTTTTATTTCTTTTTCTTCTCTGATTGCTGTGGCTAAAACTTCCAAAACTATGTTGAATAATGGTGGTGAGAGTGGGCAACCTTGTCTTGTTCCTGATCTTAGAGGAAATGGTTTCAGTTTTTCACCATTGAAAATGATGTTGGCTCTGGGTTTGTCACATATGGCCTTTATTATGTTGAGGTAAGTTCCCTCTATGCCTGCTTTCTGGAGGGTTTTTATCATAAATGTGTGTTGAATTTTGTTGAAAGGTTTTTCTGCATCTATTGAGATGATCATATAGTTTTTCTCCTTCAATTTTTTAATATGGTTTATCGTATTGATTGATTTGCATATTTTGAATAATCCTTGCATTCCTGGGATAAACCCCACTTGATCATGGTGTATGATCCTTTTAATGTGCTGTTGGATTCTGTTTGCTAGTATTTTGCTGAGAACTTTTGCATCTATGTTCATCAGTGATATTGGCCTGTAGTTTTCTTTCTTTGTGACATCTTTGTCTGGTTTTAGTATCAGGGTGATTGTGGCCTCATAGAATGAGTTTGGGAGTGTTCCTCCCTCTGCTATATTTTGGAAGAGTTTGAGAAGGACAGGTGTTAGCTCTTCTCTAAATATTTGATAGAATTCGCCTGTGAAGCCATCTGGTCCTGGGCTTTTGGTTATTGGAAGATTTTTAATCACAGTCTCAACTTCAGTGTTTGTGACTGGTCTGTTTATATTTTCTATTTCTTCCTGGTTCAGTCTCAGAAGGTTGTGCTTTTCTAAGAATTTGTCCATTTATTCCAGGTTGTCCATTTTATTGGTATACAGTTGCTTGTAGTAATCTCTCATGATCCTTTGTATTTTTGCAGTGTCAGTTGTTACTTCTGCTTTTTCATTTCTAATTCTATTGATTTGAGTCTTCTCCCTTTTTTCCTTGATGAGTCTAGCTAATGGTTTATCAATTTTGTTTATCTTCTCAAAAAACCAGCTTTTAGTTTATTGATCTTTGCCGTTGTTTCCTTCATTTCTTTTTCATTTATTTCTGATCTGATCTTTATGATTTCTTTCCTTCTGCTAGGTTTGGGGTTTTTTTGTTCTTCTTTCTCTAATTGCTTTAGTTGTAAGGTTGGGTTGTTTATTTGAGATGTTTCTTGTTTCTTAAGGTAGGATTGTATTGCTATAAACTTCCCTCTTAGAACTGCTTTTGCTGCATCCCATAGGTTTTGGATCATTGTGTTTTCATTGTCATTCGTTTCTAGGTATTTTTTGATTTCCTCTTTGACTTCTTCAGTGATCTCTTGGTTATTTAGTAGTTTGTTGTTTAGCCTCCATGTGTTTGTATTTTTTACAGATTTTTTCCCTGTAATTGATAGTCATGGTTGGATAAGATACTTGATACAATTTCAATTTTCTTAAATTTACCGGCGCTTCATTTGTGACCCAAGACATGATCTATCCTGGAGAATGTTCTATGAGCACTTGAGAAGAAAGTGTATTCTGTTGTTTTTGGATGGAATGTCCTATAAATATCAATTAAGTCCATTGTGTTTAATGCATCATTTAAAGCTTGTGTTTCCTTATTTATTTTCATTTTGGATGATCTGTCCATTGGTGAAAGCGGGGTATTGAAGTTCCCTACTATGATTGTGTTACTGTCGATTTCCCCTTTTATGGCTGTTAGCAGTTGCCTTATGTATTGAGGTGCTCCTATGTTGGGTGCATAAATGTTTACAATTGTTATGTCTTCTTCTCTGATTGATCCCTTGATCGTTACATAGTGTCCTTCTTTGTCTCTTGTAATAGTCTTTGTTTTAAAGTCTATTTTGTCTGATATGAGAATTGCTACTCCAGCTTTCTTTTGCTTCCCATTTGCATGGAATAACTTTTTCCATCCCCTCACTTTCAGTCTGTATGTGTCCCTAGGTCTGAAGTGGGTCTCTTGTAGACAGCATATATATGAGTCCTGTTATTGTATCCATTCAGCCAGTCTATGTCTTTTGGTTGGTGCATTTAATCCATTTACATTTAAGGTAGTTATCAGTATGTTCGTTCCTATTACCATTTTCTTAATTGTTTTGGGTTTGTTATTTTAGATCTTTTCCTTCTCTTGTGTTTCCTGCCTAGAGAAGTTCCTTTAGCATTTGTTGTAAAGCTGGTTTGGTGGTGATGAATTCTCTTAGCTTTTGCTTGTCTGTAAAGGTTACAATTTTTCTGTCGAATCTGAATGAGATCCTTGCTGGGTAGAGTAATCTTGGTTGTAGGTTTTTCCCTGTCATCACTTTAAATATGTCATGCCACTCCCTCTGGCTTGCAGAGTTTCTGCTGAAAGATCGGCTGTTAACCTTATGGGGATTCCCTTGTATGTTATTTGTTGTTTTTCCCTTGCTGCTTTTAATATTTTTTCTTTGATGTTAATTTTTGAAAGTTTGATTAATATGTGTCCTAGCATGTTTCTCCTTGGATGTGTCCTGCATGGGACTCTCTGTGCTTCCTGGACTTGATTGACTATTTCCTTTCCCATATTAGGGAAGTTTTCAACTATAATCTCTTCAAATATTTTCTCAGTCCCTTTCTTTTTCTCTTCTTCTTCTGGGACCCCTGTAATTCAAATGATGGTATGTTTGATGTTGTCCCAGAGGTCTCTGAGACTCTCCTCTGTTCTTTTCATTCTTTATTCTGCTCTGCAGCAGTTATTTCCACTATTTTATCTTCCAGGTCACTTATCCATTCTTCTGCCTCAGTTATTCTGCTATTGATTCCTTCTAGAGAATTGTTAATTTCATTTATTGTGTTGTTCATCATTGTTTGCTTTAGTTCTTCTAGGTCCTTGTTAAACATTTCTTGTATTTTCTCCATTCTGTTTCCAAGATTTTGGATCAACTTTACTATCATTACTCTGAATTCTTTTTCAGGTAGACTGCCTGTTTCCTCTTCATTTGTTTGGTCTGGTGGGTTTTTACCTTACTCCTTCATCTGCTGTGTGTTTCTCTGTCTTCTTATTTTGCTTAACTTACTTACTGTGTTTGGGGTCTCCTTTTCACAGACTGCAGGTTCATAGTTCCTGTTGTTTTCGATGTCTGCCCCCAGTGGGTGAGGTTGGTTCAGTGGGTTGTGTAGGCTTCCTGGTGGAAGGGATTGGTGCCTGTGTTATGGTGGATGAGGCTGGATCTTGTCTTTCTGGTGGGCAGGACTGTGTCCAGTGGTATGTTTTAGGGTACCTGAGACCTTATTATGATTTTAGGCAGCCTCTCTGCTATTGGGTGGGGTTGTGTTCCTGTCTTGCTAGTTGTTTGGCATAGGGTGTCCAGCACTGTAGCTTGCTGGTTGTTGAGTGAAGCTGGGTCTTAGCGTTGAGATGGAGATCTCTCGGAGATGTTTCGCCGTTTGATATTACATGGAGACGGGAAGTATCTGGTGGACCAATGTCCTAAACTCGGCTATCGCACCTCAGAGGCACAGGCCTTACACCTGGCTGGAGCACCAAGATGCTGTCAGCCACACGGCTCAGAAGAAAAGGGAGAACAAAAGAAAGAAAGAAAAAAAGTTATTAAAATAAAAAATTAAATTATTAAAAATTTTTAAAAATTAAAAAGTAATTTAAAAAAAAAGAAAGAAGAGAGCAACCAAACCAAAAAACAAATACAGGGCTTCCCTGGTGGTGCAGTGGTTGAGAGTCTGCCTGCCGATGCAGGGGACACGGGTTCGTGCCCCGGTCCAGGAAGATGCCACATGCGCGGACCGGCTGGGCTCGTGAGCCATGGCTGCTGAGCCTGCGCGTCCGGAACTTGTGCTCTGCAATGGGAGAGGCCACAACAGTGAGAGGCCCGCGTACTGCAAAAAAAAAAAAAAAAAAAAAACAAATCCAGCAATGATAACAAGCTCTAAAAACTATACAAAAAAACAAAAACAAAAATGGGCAGACAGAATGCTGGGACAAATGGAAAAAGCAAAGCTATACAGACAAAATCACACAAAGAAGCATACACATACACACTCGCAAAAAGAGAAAAAGGAAAAAATTTATATATATATCTTTTGGAAAGTCTGAGGTCTTCTGCCAGCATTCAGTAGGTGTTCTGTAGGAGTTGTTCCACATGTAGATGTATTTCTGGTGTATTTGTGGGGAGGAAGGTGATCACGTCTTACTTCTCTGCCATCTTGAAGGTCTCTCTCCCTTCACCCGCTTCTGTGTCACTGAACTTTTCTGACTTCTCTCTTCTAACTCCCTTTACTCTTTTGTTCAGTATTGCTTCTTCCTCCCAACCTTTATCACTAAGGCTGTATCTTCAGTTCTCTGTTCTTTTTACTATATTCCTTTCTTTGAAAAGCTCCTTTACTATTATTTATTCAGCTCTCACCTCACATTTAATATGTCCAAAACAAAAATGAGGATCTTTCCGCTTCAATAATTAATGATAAAGGTCAGTCTGCCCTCATGAGGGCAGAGACCATGTCTGTCCTTCCCATTGCCCAGTGGTGTCCCCATTGTTGGAATGAATGAAGGAACTGCCATCGCTACATAAGGACTTCCAAAATCCACCTGCCATTCCTCACTTTTCCTGAGTCCCAGTCCCTTTTTGCCTCTAAGACTACTCCTTCACCTTTCTATTATCACCTCCAACCCAGTGTGTCTAAAGTGGAATACATCAGCTTTCCTTCCTGTATCATGTATCTATCGTCATATAACAAACTATCCCAAAATTTAGCAGGAATAAAGACGCAGATGTAGAGAATGGACTTAAGGACATGGGGAAGGGGAAGGGTAAGCTGGGACGAAGTGAGAGAGTGGCATGGACTTATATATACTACCAAATGTAAAATAGATAGCTAGTGGGAAGCAGCTGCGTAGCACAGGGAGATCATCTCGGTGCTTTGTGACCACCTAGAGGGGTGAGATGGGGGAGGGTGGGAGGGAGATGCAAGAGGGAGGAGATATGGGGTTACATGTATATGTATAGCTGATTCACTTTGTTATACAGAAGAAACTAACACACCATTGTAAAGCAATTATACTCCAATAAAGATGTAAAAAAAAAAAAAAAAAACAGTTTCTCAGCCTAAGTGTCCATCATCTGATGAATGGATAAAGAAGATGTGGCACATATATACAATGGAATATTACTCAGCCATAAAAAGAAACGAAATTGAGTTATTTGTAGTGAGGTGGATGGACCTAGAGTCTGTCATACAGAGTGAAGTAAGTCAGAAAGAGAAGGACAAATACCGTATGCTAACACATATATATGGAATCTAAGAAAAAAAAATGTCATGAAGAACCTAGGGGTAAGACAGGAATAAAGACACAGACCTACTAGAGAATGGAGTTGAGGATATGGGGAGGGGGAAGGGTAAGCTGTGAGAAAGTGAGAGAGTGGCATGGAGATATATACACTACCAAACGTAAAATAGATAGCTAGTGGGAAGCAGCCACATAGCACAGGGAGATCAGCTCGGTGCTTTGTGACCACCTAGAGGGGTGGGATAGGGAGGGAGATGCAAGAGGGAAGAGATATGGGAACATATGTATATGTATAACTGATTCACTTTGTTATAAAGCAGAAACTAACACACCATTGTAAAGCAATTATACTCCAATGAAGATGTAAAAAAAAAAAAACACAGTTCTGAAGGTCAAGAATCCATAAGTGGCTTAGCTGGGTGGTCCTCGCTCTGAGTTGCAGTGAAGTCATCAGCAGGGATGCAGTCATCTGAAGGCTTAGCTGGGGCTGGAGTGCCTGTCTCCAAGCTCATTCACATGGCTGTCAGGAAGCCAGTACCTTTTGGACACTCCATAGGTGGCACTAGCTCCCAAGGAATATGGTCAGGTACAAGTGACCACACTTAAGAATACCCAAAGTATGATGTTCTTATCATGTATTTCTGCTTCATTTATTGTTCTTCCCAGTCCAGATGCAGTTCAGCAATCAGAGGTTATTCTTAGCATAAGCAGGTTGCTTAGTAAAACAGTTAACATTCTACCTTTATCAGTCTCCAAGGGAACAGAGCTAGTAAGTCAACAGGACAGACTCTCATGCAGTAGAAGAGAGAGTTCTGTTAACTCTTTACCTGGATTATCTTCTTTGTCATCCATCAGAGCCTACTCACTTTTCTTGGCCCAACTGGAGTGCTGCCTCCTTCAAGAAGAATTTTTCAACAGTTCCAACCTACCTATGCGTAAAGTCTTATGTCCCCTGTATTTATTTCCTATGGCTGCCTAACAGATCACCATAAAATTAGTGGCTTAATAAAACACAAGTCTTACAGTTCTAGAGGTCAGAAGTTCAAAATGGTCTTCACAGGGTTAAAGTCAACATGTCAGCAGGGCTTCTGTAGGCTTTAGGGGGAGATTCTGTTCTTGCCTTTTCCTTCTTCTAGAAGCCACCCACTTTTACTGACTTATGGGCTTCCTCCACCATCTTCGAATTCAGCAGCATGGCATCTTTAAAGTCTTTCTGACTCTCTAACCTATGCTTCTGTGTACATCTCCTCCTCCCAGAATGAACATGAATCTTTGGGGACCAGAGGGCAGACTGTGGCCCACCCAGAGATGTCCATGTCCCAATCCCCAGAGCCTGTGAATATGTTACCTTACATGGCAGAAGGGACTTTGCAGATGTGATTAAGTGAAGGGTCTTGAGTTGGGGAGAGTCGCCTGGATTATACAGGTGGATTCAATGTACAATAATCACAAAAGACCTTATAAGAGAGGCAGGAATGACAAGGTGAGAGAAGGTGGTATGACAATATAAGCAGAGAGAGAAAGATGTGGTGATAGAAGCAGAGGTCAGGGTGATGTGGCCACAAGCCAAATCATGTGGGCAGCCTCTAGAAGCTGGAAAAGGCAAGAAATGAGTTCTCCCCTAGAGCCTCCAGAAGAAACACAGCTCTGCTGACACTTTGATTTCAGCAGTGTAAGATCTATTTCAGTCTATGACCTCCAGAAATGTGAAACTTTTTTAATTATATTTTTTTAAAAATTGTGCTTTATGCTACTGAGTTTGTGGCACCTTGTGATGGCACATAGGAAGCTAGGCCAGCCACCTTGGGATCATGCAGTTTGGTGTTTTGCACACCACATGTTTTGTGAATCTCCTTTCTTTAACTGTAATGTCAGTGTCCTGAAGGCAAGAGCATCATCTTGGATTGTTTTCATATCCCCACTGTGCTGGATATATACCAGGTGCTCATGAGGATATATACCAGCAGCTGTACTCATTGATATACTCACAGATAAGAATCACTACCAGAAGAAATTCTTCAGGATTTAATAAAGTTTGCATTTATCAGAAAGCCACAGGAGTTCATGGGCAAACCAGCCAGTATGGGATGGAAAGAGACAGAGTAGTCTCATGATAATGCTGGTGAAAGTTGTTTTTGTGTATTTAGTTGATTGTTTGCCTCTGCCTACAGCCAATGATGTGCACCTGTCCTCAGGACCCAAGGAGTACCTTGGAATGCTGGAATACAAGAGAGAAGACGAGGCCAAGCTCATCCAAAACCTCATTCTTGGTAGTGAAACCTGGAACTCTGAATCTTCGCTCTATCTTTGAGAACTTGAGCATCAGCCATTGCTACGATCTTGGGCAGGGGTATTTCCTCTTCTTCCTCCACTGCTTCTTCTCAGCCTCACCACTGTTGACCACGTAATTCTTTGTTTGGGGTGGGGAGGGGCTTTGCACTGTAGAATATTGAGCAGTGTCGTTGGCTTCTATTCTGTAGAAGCCAGTAGCAACCCCTAGCCACGACAATAAGAAATGCCTCCAGACATTGCCAGATGCCCTCTGGGGGTACCTTGCCTTCAGTTGAGAAGCGCTGCCCTAACCTCTTCCCAAGTCTCATCACATGGTCAGGGTAGAAGACACATCTCCTCATCTTTGTGTCTCAGCACAGGAGCCATGGAAAAAGTAATTGTGGTTCCTTTGTTCCATCTGACTTCTGCTGAGAAATTTATTTGCAGGCAGTATGGTGGAGGCTTTCCAGCCACACCTCAGTTACAGGAATCTCCCAGTGGGCATACGCTGGGGTTGGTGGTCTTAGAAACAATCTTACTAGACTGTCTTCACCATGAAAACCACGTGGTTTTCCACGGAAAAGGAGAAAAGCTGCCTCCCTATCAGTGGGTTGTAACATCTCAAAGCAGAAAGCCCATATGTAGCCTTACTCCTCTTGTGCTAATTGACTCCCCTCAGAGGACCTGAGCACCCCTGCCCTTTCCTTTCCACCCTCACTGGTGCACAGCTGTGGGGCCTCTTTGTTCCCCTGTCTTAATGCAGGCATGGGGAGGTCTGTGTTTGCTTTTTTTTTTTTTTTTTTTTTGCGGTACGGGGGCCTCTCACTGTTGTGGCCTCTCCCTTGGTGGAGCACAGGCTCCGGACACGCAGGCTCAGCGGCCATGGCTCACGGGCCCAGCCACTCCGCAGCATGTGGGATCTTCCTGGACCAGGGCACGAACCCGTGTCCCCTGCATCGGCAGGCGGACTCTCAACCACTGCGCCACCAGGGAAGCCCTGTGTTTGCTTATTTTAACTTGTTCTATAAAGTTTCTATCTTCCCTTCATTCCCACTCTGCCTTCCAGCCATTCTCCTCCCCTCAAGACCAGCTGGTCCTCCTCTGCAGGACTGCTGTGTACCTGTTTTCTCTATTCAAGGCAGATGCATGTGGTTGCTGAGGTCATATTCCATCCTCATCATAGAGGCTGAAGTGAGGGTGCATGGAACTGGGGTTCCTCTGTTACCTTGGAGATAAGAAATTCTGTCCTTTATTCAACCTTAGAAAAGAGAAGGTACTTTGCAAATGAGAAGTAAGAGAAGCAGGTGGCACCTGCATGTATATTTTTGCCAAGAAAACCACCAGCCTGAACTCCTCCAAGGGAAAAGACACCCTTATGCATTCAGGCACTGCATCAAGTACAGAAAAGCAGACAACCCCTGCCCCATCATTATAGGTTCCTTATCGGGAGAGCTGATCATCAGCTGTAATCCTCACTGACTCTCTCTGCTCCAGACCTGAAGCCCCGCGGTGTGGTGGTGAACATGATCCCCGGGCTGCCAGCTCACATCCTGTTCATGTGTGTACGCTACGCAGATTCTCTAAATGACGCCAACATGCTCAAGTCCCTCATGAACAGCACCATTAATGGTATCAAGCAGGTGGTTAAGGTAGGAACTACCTTTGACATGGCCCTTGGTATCATGGCTACTTTAGGAACACCTGTGGGAATGACCAGTTGCCTGTACTTTTCCCATCCTTCACCTCCAGTCTTTGGTCAACCACATGATTCCTCAAACCAGTCAGAGGCCCAATCAGGAAAAGAATCCAAGCTGTTAGGAAAAGACAACTTAGGTCAGAGAGCCCTAAGGGTGGGGATCTGCCAGTGGACCCCAAATCCTTACCTGCAAGACTACAGCCTGGTAGCCACCACCCCACCACTTCTGTCCCCCGGGGCTGCAAAGAGGGGCTGGCTGCAAGGAGTAGGTGTCTATCCAGATAACAAGTGTGAATGCCAAGGAATGGGAAGGACTGAAAAATTACTCATCTCTTCCCTTGGCATTTATGTAATTCTCCCTTATAAAACCACAGTATGTACTTTTATTCTCAGCCCAGAAACGAAGATAAGCTATATGTAAGGGACCAGTAAAATATAGATCCATTATTCTTCATTCCCCTTCCAAATGGGAAGTAATGTTTGATTTTGAGATATATGTAATTTTTTTAGTTGGGGAAGTCCTATCTCACTTTTAGTAAAATATGTGTTCTAGAAAAGTCGTGAGCAATTAAATCCTATTTTAAATACTCTAGGAAAAGGGAAGAATAAAAGCAGTGAGTGCATCAGGCCATGGATAATTCTTCCCCCTATCCCCCCTCCCACCAAATTTTATACTAAGAATTCATTATTCATCAGGAGTTAGGAGTCGAACACTAACATTGATTTGGTGCTGGGTGCTTTATAGTCACTGTCTTCACAGGAGCTACCATTGTGTTCTTAGAAGAGACTTCCATAAATTCATGTTTTCCCTGTCCGTATTTTCATAAATTGGGTTTCCTCAGGGTACACTTGCATTACGTTCCAGGTCATGGGCACACAGTATTTGCCCCATCGTGCTGCTCTGGAATGTTTAAATACTTAGAAACTGAAAGACACATGGCATGAGGAGTGTAAATCCTTCCTTGCCAGCATCTACCATCTCAGCTTCTTCAGTGGCTTCCCACCCCTCCCCCTCCAGTGCACAGCACATTAAAGCAACCCTCACTTGGTCCACATACCCGCTTGGCCACCGTGCCTTTTTTTTTCACCCCTTGCAATCTGGTTTCTACCTCCATTACTCCACAGAAAGATCACAAGTAATTCCTCTTGCTAAATCCAATGGTATTTTCTTAATTTTTATTCTCTTTAAGTGGACTGAACAGTAGCACCATCTCCTTGAAACGCTCTGACATTGTCTTTCAAATCCCAGGACTTTCCCAGTTTTCCTTTTATCTCTCTGGTCTTTATTACCTCTGCTTCCTTTGCTCATTCCTCTCCTTCCTGCCCCATAAGCGGGGGTGTTCTTGCCGACAGAGTCCTCGATCCTGAGCTCTTGTCTGTCCACCCCTTTCCTTCAAGGAGGACATCCTCCCACCTCTCTCCTGCGGTTTGCTCAGCTGTCCACGTTCCACATCATCTCTGCATCCTCTGAGCTTTTGTAGCACAGTCTATGCCCATCATGTAGGCTGTTGGCGGCCTGTTTAACTGTGTCCTATATATGTCATGTCTGTCTTACCAGTCAGAATGTGAACTTTGGAAGGCAAGGACTGAGACATTTCTCAGGCATTCCTGCAGTGCCTGCTTCAAGCATCATAACAGGTGATATAACCTGTACAGAAATACTTTGCAAACCATAACGTGCTAAATAAATACAAGAGCTTATTTTTATAGTAGAAATTTAATAAAGTCTTTAATGAATAAAAAAGGAATTCTTTTCGGTCAAAAGCCACCAGCTAACCAAACAGGTAAGATATGTCTGTTCTTGGCTCAGAGGTACCAAATCCAGCACCAAAATCCAACTTTGTCTTTTCTTGTTGTTGTTGTTTTTTAAAGGAACATTTAGAAGACTTTGAGATGCTGTCCTTTTGGCTTTCCAATACTTGTCATTTCCTCAATTGCCTGAAGCAGTACAGTGGAGAAGAGGTACGATTGCCTGCCCACTCTGTGTTCTATGCTGACTGCCAGTCTCCTACCTCCTCATGAGCCAGAACTCACCATAGGAGTTAGGAATTGGGATGCCCAGCTCCAGGGGCAGCTTCTGCTCCAGCTGGCTTTCTTACTCCCCCCTTACCCAGGAGACCAGCTTCACATCACCAACTGAATGGAAGTCACAGGCAAAAAGACTTCTAGAAAGAAGTATAGACCTTGAGCATGGTACTAAGCCTCAGTTTTCTTGACTTAAAATTCATGAGGTAGATTCTGTGATTTTTCATTTTCCTTCTGGTTGTAAAATTCTGAAGTTTTTAGTATTATCACTCTAAAATACAGCTGTTAGTTCAACATGCCTGTTTCTTCATAGCTGTTCTCACTATGAGATTCTGATTGTTCCTCCATAATCTGCAAATCCTTTGCCATTCTGACTCTGCTTTCAAGGGGCTGACATCATAAAGAAGCTCTTCACCTCCAAGTACTCACAGAGCAATATTTCATTGACCTAAAATAGCAAAAATAACTTTCAGGGTTTTCACTGCTCTGCAAAATGGTTATACCATTTTATAGTCCTACCAGTAGTATGTAAAGGTTCCAGTGTCTCATACCTTTACCAACAGTAGGTATTGACAGACATTTTATTATTTATTAGTCTTATGGTATAAGATGATACTTTGTTGACTTAAATTGTAATTACTTGATCACTAGTGAGGTCAAGCATCATTTCATGTGCTTACTAGTCAGTTGGGTTGCCTTTTAAATTGCCTACTCACATCTGCTCTCCATTTTCCTTAAGGGTGATTATTTTTCTTATTGATTTGCAGGAGTTCTTTACATATTATGGGTAGATTGTGGCTTATCTTCTACTTTTCCTTATGGAGTCCTTTGTCAGACACAATTTTTGAATTCTGATGTACTTAAACCTGTCAGTCCTGTTCTTTTATGATACCTGATTTAATGTTTTGTTCAAGAAATTCTTCCCTACCCTGAGATCATGAAGTTATTCTTTCTTCTAAACTGATAATTCAAATTTAGAGTTCATAATTATGCTTTTATCCAGAATTGGTATGATTATTTATCCCAAGTTGACATGTGAGGTAATGATCTCATATCTTCTTCCATGAGGATAGCCAGTTGTCCCAATGGATAGAAAGTAATATAAAAATAATCCTACTGGTAGTATTGAATAAAAGGAGAAATAAGTAAAGAAAATCCAACCTCTAACCAAAAGGAATATTGGGGGGAGGGGAGAAGACCAGCCCATTTAAGACAGACTGGCATCTGTGAGGCCTTAATGGGAGGCATTATTCAACACCATTTTTAAAAATCCTTTCTTTACCCCCTTCTGCCATGTATACAATGTTCTTGTCCCTGTCTGAGTGGTTTTTAATTACTATATTTTTATTTCTAAAATTTCAATGGTTCTTTTTCACCTCTGCCTTTTATAATGTCCTATTCTTAATGTTTTTTTTCTTTTATCTCTTTGAACATGGTAAACATATTTTATTACTCTGCTTGGTCTGCTAGCACAGACTAGGTGGCCTAAACAACAGAAATTTATTTTCTCATAGTTCTGGAGGATAGAAGCCCAAGATCAGGGTGCAGGCATGGTTGAGAGATCACTTCTGGGCTTGCAGACAGCCACCTTCTCACTATGTAGTCACATGGCCTTTCCTCAGTGCATGGGGTAGAAAGAGAGATTGAGCTCTCTGCTGTCTCCTTCTGTAAGAACACTAATCCTATCAGATCAGGACCCCACCCTATTACTTCATTTAACCTTAGTAACTTCCTTAGAGACCCCATCTCCAAATATAGCCACCCTGGAGGTTAGGGCTTCAATATATAAGTTTGAAGCGGGGGACAAATATTCAGCCCAGAACCCACATTTTAAACTATTTCAGATTGGTCTATACTCTAATTATAAAGTTATGAATCTCATTTATTCACCTACCAACCTCTTACAGAAGTTCATTTCCTTGGGTGCTTTGCAGTTTTTTCTGTGAGCTTCCATGGGAGTTGTTTTCCAATGTAGTGTAGCTCTGGAGGCACATATTTGTCAGGGAAATAAACAGGACAGTAATGTTTACAGTTGACCCATCCTCAATCAACTGTGGATCATGTGGTACTACAGTACATATTTAGTGAAAAAATCTACATGTAAGTAGACCCATGTAGTTCAAACCCATGTCATTTAAGCATCAAGTGTAGTTAGTTATAGAAAATAAATGCTACCACAAACATCGAGAAATCATTTGATATAAATCAGACATTAAGTTTTAAAGTATAGGAGTTATAGTAGAAGCTTATTATAATATCATTAGTAGAGATAGTATTTAAATTTTCTACATGTCTACATTCTAATTTTTTTTTTTACATCTTTATTGGAGTATAATTGCTTTACAATGGTGTGTTAGTTTCTGCTTTATAACAAAGTGAATCAGTTATACATATACATATGTTCCCATATCTCTTCCCTCTTGCATCTCCCTCCCTCCCACGCTCCCTATCCCACCCCTCTAGGTGGTCACAAAGCACCGAGCTGGTCTCCCTGTGCTATGTGGCTGCTTCCCACTAGCTATCGATTTTACGTTTGGTAGTGTATATATGTCCATGCCACTCTCTCACTTTCTCACAGCTTACCCTTCCCCCTCCCCATATCCTCAAGTCCATTCTCTAGTAGGTCTGTGTCTTTATTCCTGTCTTACCCCTAGGTTCTTCATGACATTTTTTTTCTTAAATTCCATATATATGTGTTAGCATATGGTATTTGTCTTTCTCTTTCTGACTTACTTCACTCTGTATGACAGACTCTAGGTCCATCCACCTAATTACAAATAGCTCAATTTCGTTTCTTTTTATGGCTGAGTAATATTCCATTGTATATATGTGCCACATCTTCTTTATCCATTCATCTGATGATGGACACTTACGTTGTTTCCATCTCTGGGCTACTGTAAATAGAGCTGCAATGAATATTTTGGTGCATGACTCTTTTTGAATTATGGTTTTCTCAGGGTATATGCCCAGTAGTGGGATTGCTGGGTCGTATTGTAGTTCTATATGTAGTTTTTTGAGGAACCTCCATACTGTTCTCTATAGTGGCTGTACCAATTCACATTCCCACCAGCAGTGCAAGAGTGTTCCCTTTTCTCCACATCCTCTCCAGCATTTACTGTTTCTAGATTTTTTGATGATGGCCATTCTGACCAGTGTGAGATGATATCTCATTGTAGTTTTGATTTGCATTTCTCTAATGATTGATGATGTTGAGCATTCTTTCATTTGTTTGTTGGCAGTCTGTACATCTTCTTTAGAGAAATGTCTGTTTACATCTTCTGCCCATTTTTGGATTGGTTTGTTTGTTTTTTTGTTATTGAGCTGCATGAGCTGCTTATAAATTTTGGAGATTAATCCTTTGTCAGTTGCTTCATTTGCAAATATTTTCTCCCATTGTGAGGGTTGTCTTTTGGTCTCATTTATGGTTTCTTTTGCTGTGCAAATGCTTTGAAGTTTCATTAGGTCCCATTTGTTTATTTTTGTTTGTGTTTCCATTTCTCTAGGAGGTGGGTCAAAAAGGATCTTGCTGTGATTTATGTTATAGAGTGTTCTGCCTATGTTTTCCTCTAAGAGTTTGATAGTTTCTGGCCTTACATTTAGGTCTTTAATCCATTTTGAGCCTATTTTTGTGTATGGTATTAGGGAGCGATCTAATCTCATAATTTTTTTGTGTGTGTGGTACGCGGGCCTCTCACTGTTGTGGCCTCTCCCGTTGCGGAGCACAGACTCCGGACATGCAGGTTCAGTGGCCATGGCTCACGGGCCTAGCTGCTCTGTGGCATGTGGAATCTTCCCGGACTGGGACATGAACCCATGTCCCCTGCATTGGCAGGTGGACTCTCAACCACTGCGCCACCAGGGAAGCCCTAATCTGATACTTTTACATGTACCTGTCCAGTTTTCCCAGCACCACTTATTGAAGAGGCTGTCCTTTCTCCACTGTACATTCCTGACTCCTTTATCAAAGATACGGTGACCATATGTGCGTGGGATTATCTCTGGGCTTTCTATCCTTTTCCATTGATCTATATTTCTTTTCTTTTCTTTTTTTTTTTATTTTGCAGTATGTGGGCCTCTCACTGTTGTGGCCTCTCCCGTTGCGGAGCACGGGCTCCGGATGCGCAGGCTCAGTGTCCATGGCTCACAGGCCCAGCTGCTCCGTGGCATGTGGGTTATCCCTGGACCGGGGCACGAACCCATGTCGCCTGCATTGGCAGGCGGACTCTCAACCACTGCGCCACCAAGGAAGCCCTGATCTATAGTTCTGTGTTTGTGCCAGTACCATACTGTCTTGATTACTGTAGCTTTGTAATATAGTCTGAAGTCAGGGAGCCTGATTCCTCTAGCTCTGTTTTTCGTTCTCAAGATTGCTTTGCCTATTCAGGGTCTTTTGTGTTTCCATACAAATTGTGAAATTTTTTGTTCTAGTTCTGTGAAAAATGCCAGTGGTAGTTTGATAGGGATTGCATTGAATCTGTACATTGCTTTGGGTAGTAGAGTCATTTTCACAATGTTGATTCTTCCAATCCAAGAACATGGTATATCTCTCCATCTGTTTGTATCACCTTTAATTTCTTTCATCAGTGTCTTATAATTTTCGGCATACAGGTCTTTTGTCTCCTTAGGTAGGTTTATACCTAGATATTTTATTCTTCTTGTTGCAATGGTAAATGGGAGTGTTTTCTTGATTTCACTTTCAGATTTTTCATCATTGGTTTATAGGAATGCCAGAGATTTCTATGCATTAATTTTGTATCCTGCTACTTTACCAAATTTATTGATTAGCTCTAGTAGTTTTCTGGTACCATCTTTAGGATTCTCTACGTATAGGATCATGTCATTTGCAAACAGTGACGGCTTTACTTCTTCTTTTCTGATTTGGATTCCTTTTATTTCCTTTTCTTCTCTGATTGCTGTGGCTAAAACTTCCAAAACTATGTTGAATAAGAGTGGTGAGAGTGGTCAACCTTGTCTTGTTCCTGATCTTAGTGGAAATGCTTTCAGTTTTTCACCATTGAGAATGATGTTGGCTCTGGGTGTGTCATATATGGCCTTTATTATGTTGAGGAAAGTTCCCTCTATGCCTACTTTCTGGAGGGTTTTTATCATAAATGGATGTTGAATTTTGTCGAAAGCTTTCTCTGCATTTATTCAGATGATCATATGGTTTTTCTCCTTCAATTTGTTAAAATGGTGTATCACATTTATTGATTTGCATATATTGAAGAATCCTTGCATTCCTGGAACAAACCCCACTTGATCATGGTGTATGATCCTTTTAATGTGCTGTTGGATTCTGTTTGCTAGTATTTTGTTGAGGATTTTTGTATCTATGTTCATCAGTGATATTGACCTGCAGTTTTCTTTCTTTGTGACATCCTTGTCTGGTTTTAGTATCAAGGTGATGGTGGCCTCATAGAATGAGTTAGGGAGTGTTCCTCCCTCTGCTATATTTTGGAAGAGTTTGAGGAGGATAGGTGTTAGCTCTTCTCTAAATGTTTGATAGAATTTGTGTGTGAAGCCATATGGTCCTGGTCTTTTGTTTGTTGGAAGATTTTTAATCACAGTTTCAATTTCAGTGCTTGTGATTGGTCTGTTCATATTTTCTATTTCTTCCTGATTCAGTCTTGGCAGGTTGTGCATTTCTAAGAATTTGTCCGTTTCTTCCAGGTTGTTCATTTTATTGGCATAGAGTTGCTTGTAGTAATCTCTCATAATCTTTTGTATTTCTGCAGTGTCAGTTGTTACTGCTCCTTTTTCATTTCTAATTCTATTGATTTGAGTCTTCTCCCTTTTTTTCTTAATGAGTCTGGCTAATGGTTTATCAATTTGGTTTATCTTCTGAAAGAACCAGCTTTTAGTTTTATTGATCTTTGCTATCATTTCCTTCATTTCTTTTTCATTTATTTCTGATATGATCTTTATGATTTCTTTCCTTCTGCTAACTTTGGGGTTTTTTTGTTCTTCTTTCTCTAATTGCTTTAGGTGCAAGGTTAGGTTGTTTATTCGAGATGTTTCCTGTTTCTTAAGGTAGGATTGTATTGCTATAAACTTCTCTCTTAGAATTGCTTTTGCTGCATCCCATAGGTTTTGGATTGTCGTGTCTCCATTTTCATTTGTTTCTAGGTATTTTTTAATTTCCTCTTTGATTTCTTCAGTGATCACTTCGTTATTAAGTAGTGTATTGTTTAGCCTCCATGTGTTTGTATGTTTTACAGATCATTTCCTGTAATTGATATCTAGTCTCATAGCGTTGTGGTCAGAAAAGATACTTGATACAATTTCAATTTTCTTAAATTTACCAAAGCTTGATTTGTGACCCAAGATATGATCTATCCTGGAGAATGTTCCATGAGCACTTGAGAAAAATGTGTATTCTGTTGTTTTTGGATGGAATGTCCTATAAATATCAATTAAGTCCATCTTGTTTAATGTATCATTTAAAGCTTGTGTTTCCTTATTTATTTTCATTTTGGATGATGTGTCCATTGATGAAAGTGGGGTGTTAAAGTCCCCTACTATGAGTGTGTTACTGTCGATTTCCCCTTTTATGGCTGTTAGTATTTGCCTTATGTATTGAGGTGCTCCTATGTTGGGTTCATAAATACTTACAATTGTTATATCTTCTTCTTGGATCGATCCCTTGATCATTTTGTAGTGTCCTTCTTTGTCTCTTCTCATAGTCTTTATTTTAAAGTCTATTTTGTCTGATATGAGAATTGCTACTCCAGCTTTCTTTTGGTTTCCACTTGCGTGGAATATCTTTTTCCATCCCCTCACTTTCACTCTGTATGTGTCTCTAGGTCTGTAGTGGATCTCTTGTAGACAGCATATATAGGTCTTCTTTTTGTATCCATTCAGCCAATCTGTGTCTTTTGGTGGGAGCATTTAGTCCATTTACATTTAAGGTAATTATCGATATGTATGTTCTTATTCCCATTTTCTTAATTGTTTTGGGTTCGTTATTGTAGGTCTTCTCCTTCTCTTGTGTTTCTTGCCTAGAGAAGTTCCTTTAGCAGTTGTTGTAAATATGATTTGGTGGTGCTGAACTCTCAGCTTTTGCTTGTCTATAAAGGTTTTAATTTCTCCATCAAATCTGAATGAGATCCTTGCTGGGTAGAGTAATCTTGGCTGCAGGTTTTTCTCCTTCATCACTTTAAATATGTCCTGCCACTCCCTTCTGGCTTGCAGAGTTTCTGCTGAAAGATCAGTTGTTAACCTTATGGGGATTCCCATGTGTGTTATTTGTTGTTTTTCCCTTGCTGCTTTTAATATATTTTCTTTGTATTTAATTTTTGACAGTTTGATTAATATGTGTCTTGGCATATTTCTCCTTGGATTTATCCTGTATGGGACTCTCTGTGCTTCCTGGACTTGATTAACTATTTCCTTTCACATATTAGGGAAGTTTTCAACTATAATCTCTTCAAATATTTTCTCAGTCCCTTTCTTTTTCCCTTCTTCTTCTGGAACCCCTATAATTCGAATGTTGGTGCGTTTAATGTTGTCCCAGAGGTCTCTGAGACTGTCCTCGGTTCTTTTCATTCTTTTTTCTTTATTCTGCTCTGTAGTAGTTATTTCCACTATTTTATCTTCCAGGTCACTTATCCGGTCTTCTGCCTCAGTTATTCTGCTATTGATCTCATCTAGAGTATTTTTAATTTCATTTATTGTGTTGTTCACCTCTGTTTGTTTGCTCTTTAATTCTTCTAGGTCCTTGTTAAATGTTTCTTGCATTTTGTCTATTCTATTTCCAAGATTTTGGGTCATCTTTACTATTATTATTCTGAATTCTTTTTCAGGTAGACTGCCTATTTCCTCTTCATTTGTTAGGTCTGGTGGGTTTTTATCTTGCTCCTTCATCTGCTGTGTGTTTTTCTGTCTTCTCATTTTGCTTATGTTACTGTGTTTGGGGTCTCCTTTTTGCAGACTGCAGGTTCGTAGTTCCCGTTTTTTTTGGTGTCTGTCCCCAGTGGCTAAAGTTGGTTCAGTGGGTTGTGTAGGCTTCCTTGTGGAGGGGACTAGTGCCTGTGTTCTGGTGGATGAGGCTGGATCTTGTCTTTCTGGTGGGCAGGTTCACGTCTAGTGGTGTGTTTTGGGGTGTGTGTAGACTTATTATGATTTTAGGCAGCCTCTCTGCTAATGGGTGGGGTTGTGTCCTGTTTTGCTAGTTGTTTGGTATAAGGTGTCCTGCACTGTAGCTTGCTGGTTGTTGAGTGAAGCTGGGTGTTGGTGTTGAGATGGAGATCTCTGGGAGATTTTCGCCGTTTGATATTATGTGGAGCTGGGAGGTCTCTTGTGGACCAGTGTCCTGAAGTTGGCTCTCCCACCTCAGAGGCACAGCACTGACTCCTGGTTACAGCACCAAGAGCCTTTCATCCACACGGCTCAGAATAAAAGGGAGAAAAAGTAGGAAGGAAGGAAGGAAGGAAGGAGGGAGGGAGGGAGGGAGGGAGGAAAGAAAAGATAAAATAAAGTAAGATAAAATAAAATAAAGTTATTAAAATAAAAAATAATTATTAAGAAAAAAAATGTTTTTAAAGAAAAAATAATGGACGGATAGTACCTTAGGAAAAAGGTGGAAGCAAAGCTGTACAGACAAAATCTCACACAGAAGCATACACATACACACTCACAAAAAGAGGAAGAGGGGAAATAATCATAAATCTTGCTCTCAAAGTCCACTTCCTCAGTATGGGATGATTCGTTGTCTATTCATGTATTCCACAGATGCAGGGTACATCAAGTTGATTGTGGAGCTTTAATCCGCTGCTCCTGAGGCTGCTGGGAGAGATTTCCCTTTCTCTTCTTTATTCTCACAGCTCCTGGGGCTCAGCTTTGGATTTGGCCCCGCCTCTGCGTGTAGGTTGGCGGAGGGTGTCTGTTCTTCGCTCATACAGGACGGGGTTAGAGGAGCAGCTGATTCGGGGCCTCTGGCTCACTCAGGCCGGGGTGAGGGAGGGGTACGGATGCTGGGCGAGCCTGTGGCGGCCGAGGCCGGCGTGATGTTGAACCAGCCTGAGGTGCGTCATGCGTTCTCCCGGGGAAGTTGTCCCTGGATCCCGGGACCCTGGCAGTGGCGGGCTGCACAGGCTCCCCGGAAGGGGGGTGTGGATAGTGACCTGTGCTCGCACACAGGCTTCTTGGTGGCGTCAGCAGCAGCCTTAGCGTCTCATGCCCGTCTCTGGGGTCCGCGCTTTTAGCCGCGGCTCTCGCCAGTCTCTGGAGCTCCTTTAAGCAGCGCTCTTAATCCCCTCTTCTCGAGCACCAGGAAACAAAGAGGGAAGAAAAAGTCTCTTGCCTCTTCGGCAGGTCCAGACTTTTCCCCGGACTCCCTCCCGGCTAGCCATGGTGCACTAACCCCCTGCAGGCTGTGTTCATGCCGCCAACCCCAGTCCTCTCCCTGCGATCCGACCGATCCGACCGAAGCCCGAGCCTCAACTCCCAGCCCCGCCCGCCCTGGCGGGGGAGCAGACAAGCCTCTTGGGCTGGTGAGTGCTGGTCGGCACCGATCCTCTGTGCGGGAATCTCTCCCCGCTTTGCCCTCCGCACCCCTGTTGCTGTGCTCTCCTCCGCGGCTCCAAAGCTTCCCCTCTCCGCCACCCACAGTCTCCCCCCGCGAAGGGGCTTCCTAGTGTGTGGAAACTTTTCCTCCTTCACAGCTCCCTCCCACTGGTGCAGGTCCTGTCCCTATCCTTTGTCTGTTTATTCTTTTTTCTTTTGCCCTACCCAGGTACGTGGGGAGTTTCTTGTCTTTTGGGAGGTCTGAGGTCTTCTGCCAGCGTTCAGTAGGTGTTCTGTAGGAGTTGTTCCACGTGTAGATGTATTTCTGGTGTATCTGTGGGGAGGAAGGTGATCTCCGCGTCTTACTCTTCCGCCATCTTCCCCTCGTCCCCCGGTAGGCCTATTCTAATATTTATATTCAAAATTACTTCTAGGAATTCATGAAGAATAACAGTCTACGTCAGAATAAGAATTGTTTGAACAATTTTGACCTTTCAGAATACAGACAGATTCTTAGTGATGTGGCTATACGAATATATCATCAGTTCATTATTATAATGGAAAACAACATTCAACCAATAATAGGTAAGAAAAGAATCGATGACCAGGAAATATTTATAATGACACTGAGACCTTAAAAAAATAAATCTGGTGCACGGCATGTGTAATTGCAAAGAACATAATTTTAAAACAAGAAGATTTACTGATGTAAATGTCCACTTTTTAATTCTTTGATTGCTAAAATGATTACATATATAAAAGTACACAGGTCATAGTTTTCTTTCTGTAAGGGGGATCCATCCTGAAGGGAAAGACTTGGGAGAACTGCTGCTACTTATATGGCTAATCCTGGTTCTTAGCCAAGTATTTTTGAAATTCTAAAGCCTTACTCAAATTCTTGTATACTTTCTTCAATTTTCTGAAATTTAAATACTTCAGGCTTTAAGTAGTTCCAGACCGTGGGTTGTCACGCTAACCAGCTCTCTGTCCTGTGAAGTTGAAAGAAGAGGAGCTGTTGCCCTGCTGTAGGTGACGGTCCATCCCCATCCACCCCTTACATCTTGGTGCTCCCCAACCCTCCATTCTTTTACTTCCTCTATCACAGCTATATCCACACTAACTCGTGTGGAAAATGTCCCACCTCCTGAAACAGACACATGAGAGCAGTGGAAATATTCTCTGGGTGTCCCCACTGTGTGTGCAAGGAAATCTTCCCGTTTTTCTCCATAGTGCCAGGCATGCTGGAGTATGAGAGTCTGCAGGGCATTTCCAGCCTGAAGCCCACAGGCTTCCGGAAGCGGTCATCCAGCATAGATGACACGGATGCCTACACGATGACCTCCATCCTGCAGCAGCTGAGCTACTTTTACAGTACCATGTGCCAGAACGGCCTGGACCCTGAGATCGTGAGGCAGGCAGTGAAGCAGCTCTTCTTCTTGATTGGGGCGGTCACCCTGAACAGCCTCTTCCTGCGCAAGGACATGTGCTCTTGCAGAAAAGGGATGCAGATAAGGTAAGACCCATAAAGCACCACTAATCCTGGAGAGGCTGGCCAGAAAGGATGTTCTTAAAGTCCAAGGCCACACACTCTGCCCTCCCTCCACAAGAGCTGCACTGCTGGAGGGTGTGCAAGATGACTCTTAGAACCTTGGAAATGTCAGCTATCTGATGCCAGGCCCTCTTCCCATCACTCTACCCCACGCTACCTTGACGGTCTGGCAGAATGTCTTCTACTAAGAACTAGTAATTGTGTATTTTAAATTCTGGCCCTCTGTAGTTATCATATACTCAACCAGTATTTATTGACCACCACTTCTGTGACTAGCACTGCTGGTGGGGGACACAGGAAACAGAGGAAAGGGTGATTTGATCCCTGCCATTGAGAAGCTAAATGATGATTCAAAACCACTGTAATTAAGTCACAAACAAGTGGTGGGGGAAGTGCTTCAGAGAGGAGAGATTATCGTGGACAGAAAAGTTAAAGAAGCCTGAAAACTGTGTGTGAGTGATTAAAAATGGGAGAACATTTCAGGCAGGGGAATGAGTGGGCAAAGGCACAGTGGTAGGACTGCGTGAGGACCCGTCCTCAGGCAGGAGTAAATAGCTCCGTCTAGATGAAGCAGAGGTTTGTGTCGGGAACAACAGGTCCGCAGTAGAGTGGTAAGTTGGACCCAGACTGGGAGGGTCTGGAATGCCAGGCCAAGCACTGGGAGTTCATCCTGCGGACATGGTCATCCAGTTTTGAGGTGTGTTGACTTCTCTTTGTCTCTAAACCAAGGAAACACAGACCATTAGCTATTGTTTGAATTAACACTGTCACATTATTAGAAAGCATATAATATGGGATAGATATTTAAGATTTTTATAATATGTGCAGGGATTTGACACCTATAGGTGATAGGAGAACCTGGGATGGTGATGATGGCAGTGATACAATGAAAAGTGACCCCAAAAATTTATTAAGCCAAGAAATAAACAAGGGGCATCCATTACATCTTTTCAGCATTAGAGGTGGACATCCCTACAAATCATTGCGGCAAATTCTCATGATACCAGGCTGTGGTTTTCAGATATGAGGGAGTATTCAGGAGGACTGGGCTTTTTTTCCTCTTCATTGAAAGAGGAAAGACTTCTGTTTATTTCCCGAGCACTGAGCAGATGCCCTGTAGCCCTCTGAGGTAGGATTCAGGCCTATTTAAAGTAAAGCCATAAACCTCATGAGCCATAAACCTCAGTCTTTGCTAAACAACTCTCATTCCACCAGTAGGTCCCCAAGTTGAGTGAACATCTGTCCCCACAGGTGCTCAGTATTTTCTCCTCTCACCCATTGAAAGTGCTATTAGAGAAGTACTGACTTTGCAGTGTGTTGGTCTGAGTAAGTAGCACATGCATTTAAGAGGCATTCATTCATTCAGATATTGACTCAGCTCCTGCCATCAACAAGGCGCACCAGGATTTACAGTGACTTTACCATGACAACACAAGCAACACAATAACAAAACATGAACACAAGTGGAAAATCAAAACTACAGAAAAGAAAAACATAAACAGTAGACAGAGTAGCTTGAAAACTGGGTCTGGGCTTTCTGACTGCCAGGAGAAAAAGCCAAATGTCATAGCTCTCTGGTCTCATCTGGCTTGGTGAGGCAGACCGGTTCCTGGGAAGATATAAAGATTTTCCTAGTATGTAATTCTTTTTTGTGCCTAGTCATGAATTGTAAAAATATTATCTCATGTGGAACTTTATCTCACCATCTCCACAATAGCATTTTTGCTGCAAATTCCACTGTGGCTGATTTGCCCAGGGATCTTTGATAAGAACCTAGGTAGGGGTCCTGGAGACGGAGACAGTTCTGTTAGGAACCAGAATAATGTGGCCCAACTACAAACATTGCTTGCTGGCCTGAGGGAATCTGGGGGGAGTACGAAAGGCATTGACTTGGGTCTTGAAGGACAAGTAGGATTTCAGCTGACCCAGAACCAGAGGAATGAACACAGGCCTCAGTGAAGGAAAACTGAGGGCAGGGTATGAACAGCCCCCTTTGAAAGGAGCACCAGGAGTGATGAGAGGACCTAGAAAGATGGGTTAGAAAGACAAAGCAGAATGCCAGCATGAGAAATGCATGCTTTAGTCCCTCAGGAGTGGCAGCCACCACAGATTTTTTTTTTTCTTTTTTCAGAAGGCTTTAAACTATGAATTCAGTTTCTTTAATAGTTGAAGGAATATTCAGGTTATATATTGCATCTTGGATGAGTTTTGGTAGTGTTTGGTTTTCAAGGAATTGGTCCACTTCATCAAAGTTGAGTTTATGTGTGTAGAGCTGTTCAGAATATTCCCTTGTTATTCTTTTAATTTCTGCAGAATTTGTAGTGATATCCCCTCTTCCACTCCTCTGTGGGTCATCTGTGACTTCTCTTTTCCTTGGTCAGGCTTGCTAGAGGTGTATCAGTTTGGTTTCACTGATTTTTATCTTTTTTTTAATTTAATTGATTTCTGTTACTGTCTTTATGATTTCATTCCTTCTGCCTACTTTGCATTTATTTTTCTCTTCTTCTAGGTTCCTAAAGTAGAAGCCTGGATTATTGGCTCTGAGACCTTTCTTTTCTAACATAAGCATTTAATGCTATACATTTCTTTCTAAGCACTACTTTAACTCTATCACACAAATTTTGATATGTTATATTTTCATTTTTGTTCAGTTCAAAATATTTTCTAATTTCCCTCGAGTCTTACTCTTTGACTGACCCATTATTTAGAAGTGTGTTGTTTAATTTCCAAGTGTTTAGAGACTTTCTTGTTACCTTTCTATTATTGATTTTTAGTTTAATTTCATTGTGCTTGAAGAACATACTTCGTCAGTCAAACTCTTAGAAACAGAAGGTAGAATGGTGGTTGCCTGGGGCTGAGGAGAGAGAGAAAAAGGGAGTTGTTGTTCATTCAATGGATGTACAATTTCAGTTTTACAAAGTGAAAATGTTCTGGGAATCTGTTATACAACATGGTGCATATAGTTAACACTACTATACAATACACTTAACAGTAGTTCAGATGGTAATTTTAGGTAATGCATTTTCTACCACAATTTTTTAAAAAATCTCAAGGTACATCCAGGTTAACATATACCACAGATTGTGATATTAGAATTACCAACCATCCCACTTTGCCCGAGACTTTCCCAGGTTTATTTTTAAAATACAAACTTATAAATATTTTGGGACTTCCCTGGCAGTCCAGTGGTTAAGTCTTCACACTCCCATTGTAGGGGGTATGGGTTCGATCCCTGGTAGGAGAACTGCTAAGATCCCACTTGCTGCATGGCATGGCCTAAAAAAAAAAAAAGAAAAACTTATAAATATTTTTACATTGAAAAAAACAAACTTTGTATGATTTCAGTTATTTTTAAATTTGATAATATTTGCTTTTGTGACCCAGGTCTATTTTTGTGAATCTTCTCCATGTAGTGGGTTGAAAATCATGTATATTCTGCTTTTGTTGGGTACAATGTTCTATAAATGTAGATCAGACCCAGTTTGTTGAGGGCGTTTTTCATTTCTTCTATATCCTTGCTGATTTTCTGTCTATTAGTTCTACTGATTATTGAGAGGAGTGTTGAAGTCTCCAACTATAAGTATGGAGTTGTCTATTTCTTCTTTCAGTCTGTCAGGTTTTGCTTTATGTATTCTGAAGCTCTGTTTTTAGGTGCATACACACTAAGAATTGTTATGTCTTCTTGGTGAGTTAGCCCTCCTGTCGTTATGTGGGATCTCTCTTTGTCCCTCCCTGGTAATTTTCTCTGCTTTGAAGTCTACTTTGTGTGAAAGTCTACTTTTTATTTGGATCAGTGTTTTCATAGTATATTTTTTTCCATCCTTTTACTTTTGACCTATCTGTATCATATCTGAAGTGAGTTTCTTGTAGTCAGCATATATTTCGGTCCAGTTTTTTGTTTTATTTTTTCATCCAGTCTGACAATCTGTGCTTCTTAATTGGGGTTTTTAGGCCATTTAAATTTAAGGTAATTATTGGTATACTCAGATTTAAGTCTACCATTTTGTTATTTTTTGTTTGTTCCTTCTGGTTTTTATTTCTCTGATTTCCGGTTTCTGTCTTCTTTTGGGTTCTTTGAACATTTTTGGTACCCCTTTTAAATTTTATCTATTTTTTCACTGTATCTCTTTGTATCTTTTTTAATGGCTGCTGTAGTAATTACAGTATACATACTTACCTTTTTCAGTCATTTTAGAATCAGTATCTTATCACATTAAGTGGAATGTAGAAACCTTACCATTACATAGGCCCCTTTCCCCTCTTCGCTTGTTGTCTTATATATTATATCTACATACATCAAAAACTCTGCCAGACAATGTTATAATTTTTGTTTTAAACCATCCAACATATTTTAAAGGACTTAATAGAAGAATGGTCTATTGTATTTACCCAGGCACTTATCATTTCTGTTATTCCTTCATTTCTAATATTTCAAGTCTCATTTTCCCCCCAAATCTCATTTCGATTTCATTTTCCTTTTGCCTGAGGAAATTATTTTAGTAGTCCTTTTAGAGCAGGTTCACTGATGATAAATTCTCTTAGCTTTCTTTCCTCTGAAAATACCTTCATTTCACCTTCATTCCTAAAGTATATTTTTATAGGCTACCAATGTCTGGGTTGACAGTCCTTTCTTTCATCAGTGTAAAAATGTTCCACTTTTTCTGGCTTCCATGGTTTCTGATGAGAAATGCACAGTCATTTGAATTATTATTTCTCTATAAATAACGCATAGTTTTTCTCTGAGTTCCAAGTTGTTTTTTCTTTGTGTTTAGTTTACCACAGTTTGATTATGATGCATCTGGGTGTGGATTTCTTTGGGTTTAGTCTCTTTGAGCTTCTCTGAACTTCTTGACTCTGTAGGTTTGTGGATCTCACCAAATGTGGCATTTTCAGCCATTTCTTCAAATGTTTTGTCTGCATCACACTTTCTCCTTTCCTTCTGGAATTTCAATGACACAAATGTTAGACCTTTCATTATTTTGTTATCCCTAAAGTTCTGTTCTTTGTACTTTTCAGATTGATAGTCTTTATTGATCCCTTGAAGTTCACTGACTCTTTTCTCTGCCATCTATATTCTGCTATTGAGCCTGTTCAGTGAGTTCTTTTGTTTCAGTTATTTTTCAGTTGTAAATTTCCATTTTTTTGAAACAGCTTCTGTTTCTTTTCTGAAGCTTTCTATTTTTTCATGTATTTCAAGATAGTTTGTCCTTACTTTTTGGAGCATTTTTGTGATAGCTTCTTTAAAGTCTTTATCATATGATTCTAACATCTGTGTCATCTCAGAGTTGATACTATTAATTGCCTTGTTTAATGTGACTTAAGATTTCCCTGGTTTTCGTATGCCAAGTAATTTTGAATTGTATTCTGGACACTTTTTATTATTATATTATGAGACACTGAGTCTTTAAATCCTATGGAGAATGTTGATACTTTTATCTGATAATCAGCTCACTTGGGTTCAGGCTCTGCAGGTTGTGGTTCCTCTGTCTTCAAAGCCTTTGTAATGCTATTTGGTTTTGTCTTTTTTTTTTTTTTTTTTGCGGTACACAGGCCTCTCACTGTTGTGGCCTCTCCCATTGCGGAGCACAGTCTCCGGACTTGCAGGCTCAGTGGCCATGGCTCACGGGCCCAGCCGCTCCGCGACATGTGGGATCTTCCCGGACCGGGGCACAAACCCCTGTCCCCTGCATTGGCAGGCGGACTCTCTACCACTGCGCCACCAGGGAAGCCCTGGTTTTGTCTTGTGTGTGACACACAGTGGCCAGACTGAAACTTGGGTGGTGTGCCATCCTATAGTTTAGTCCTCAAAGTTTATGTGTGCTCTTGAGGGTCAGATCCATCCCTGGGCTCAGGGGTGTGTCCAAGAATTCATAAATAAATTTAAGGGTCACTTTCCCAAGCTCCTCCTCTCCACAGTACCCCTGGTACTTTCCAGATACCTGGGGATCCCCTCTTTGGTCCTCCAGACAGAAAACTGGGGCTTCACTTAACTCACTGTGTGGCGTACTTCCAGCAAATGTCCCCACCTGGGGTCAAGTGGTGAGAGGAAGAGCAAGGAGAGTTCACGCCGTCCTCTTGAGCCACAACTCCTCCAACTGAAGAAAGTTCCCCTCTCTCAGTTTTAGTTTCCTACTGGACCCTGTTGCCACAACCATAGGACTGTTTGGGGCTTGCACATGAGAGAATGAAGAAAAAGAAAGGAAAAGGAGAAAAAAGAAAAACAGAATTTCCACCCTCTCTCAGAGCATTAGGACACCCCTTTCCAGCACCGCGAGCCAGAACTAGAGGGCTCCTCCTGGAGCTCTTTGTTGGCACCCATGCCCACTACTGAGTTTCAGGCTGCTTTGAGTTCAGGCCAATGAATAGCAGAGGGAAAGATACTGGTAAACTCATTGTCAGTTTGGAGATACTTCAAATTCTGGTCTTCTCTCCCAGTCCACCTGCTACTGTTTACTTTTCAGAGTCCTCAAATAGCTGTTCCAGGCATTCCATCCAGGTCTTATAGCTGCATTCAGTGGGAGAAACAAAATGGAGTGCTCGCTCCATCTTACCAAGAACCAGAACTCCAGCACAGAGTTTAGAGTGGGAGGATTAACATGCTCAAAATTCAGTGGATTCCCATTAGGAATCTATTGTAATAAGAACTAGTGGGACAAAATTGACAATGCAAAAAAAGGGGGCATAACCAGTGCAAGAGATGTTACCTCACACTCATTACATCCCTATAGAATACAGTAATTCAGCATTATTGTCCCAATGTTACAACCCATGGGGAGCTGCTAATCTGGAAGGTCAGAGCTGGAGCCGACCTTAGAGATCACCTAGTTCAACACTCAATTTTTTTAAACAGCTTCATTGATATATAATTTACATTCCATAGAGTTCACTCATCTAAAGTGTATATTCAGTGGTTTTTAGTATATTTACAGAGTTATGCAGCCATCACCATAATGTAATTTTAGAACAGTTTTATCACTCCAGAAAGAAACCTTACACCCAATAGCAGCCACTCGTATCCCCTACCCAAGTCCCACTGGGGAGTCCCCTCCCCCTCAACCTAACCAACAACAAATATATTTTCTTACTCTATAGATTTGCGTATTCTGGACATTTTTAAAATAAATGGAATCATAAATATGTTGTCTTTTGTGACTGGCTTCTTTCCCTTAGCATAGTGTTTTCCTAGCTCCCCCCGTGGTAGCATGTGGCAGTACCTCACTCCTTTTTATTGCGGAATAATATCCTATTGTATGGATAGACCACAATTTGTCTATCTATCCATCAACTGGTGGACATTTGGGTTGTTTTCTCTTTTTGGCTATAATGATTAATGGTGCTGTGAACATTTGTGTATGATTTTTTGTGTGGACATGTTTTCAGTTCTCTTTAGTAAGTACCTAGAAGTGGAGTTGCTAGGTCAGAAGGTCGTTTTATGTTTAACATTTTGAGGAACTGCCTAACTGCTTTCCTAAGCAGCTGTACCATTTACATTCCCACTAGCAATGTATAAGTGTTCTCAACACTCTGATTTACCAAGAGAGGTTGAGTAACTCTCCAGGCTCACACAATGGATAGGTGGGATTAAAACCCATGGCTCTTAACTCATAAACCTATGATAATCAGTGACAGAAACAAGAATAAAAACCCCAGTGGACTAAAAGAAAGCCTCTACCAATTGAAAATTTTCTGCCAATTTGGGAAAAGAGATCAAACAATTTTTATACCAATGTAAGTCTTCTCTTCAAATACCACTATGATTTTTTCCTTTAATATATTTTCAAACCTATTATTAAGGGTCCTTTAATAGATTATAAATTATTGTAGTCACTGTCTTTGCTCAGATTTTCTCCAAAGTTTATTGCTGTTATGGCCCCTCACCCTAGACCATCATGATCCTTAGAACCATGGATCGTGAGAGCTGATCATCTGGCCCACCCCCGTCTTGTTACAAATAAAGAAACTGCTGGGCTGTAGTCTTAAGGATCTCAGTGAGCTCTGGTACCATGCTGGGACACACTGGAGGATTCGGCACCCTCCCCTAAAGTGTTCTAAGCAGGTCACCCCTCTTCTCTGCTCCTCTGGCGTTTACTCCAGGTGCAACATCAGCTACTTAGAAGAATGGCTTAAAGATAAGAATTTGCAGAACAGCTTGGCCAGGGAAACCTTGGAAGCTCTCTCTCAGGCAGCCTGGTTGCTTCAGGTCAAGAAGACCACAGACAGCGATGCCAAGGAGATCTACGAACGCTGTACCTCCCTGTCTGCTGTGCAGGTGACCAGGCTTGCTGAGTGTCTCCCTGATCTTCACCCACAGATCATGTAATTGGCATTGCCTTTCCTGGCTTAGCCAGCTGTGGGGTGCATCTGCATCTCTCTGTGCTCTTTGGGGAGCATACGTATCTCCCATGGGCTGCCCTCTTATCTAACGGCATTTATTAAATACTAACTCTAGGCCTTAAAAACATAAAAATGCATATGACACATTCCCTGCCCGGTATACTCACATATGTGTATCTGTGGGGAGAGGGGGTGGGAGCAGGGAAGGAGGCTGGAAATGGGGAATTCTCTTAAGGTCATCTAATTATAGGATGTCCTTGCTGCCTTCTGTGCTGTTCTCAGCTTGTTTTCTCTTTTGGAAAAAAATAACACATGGTTCCTAGAGCCAGATTATAGTCTGAAAGAACCACTTTTGGTTCCCGACTGTTCCCACACCACTGGAACCATTATTTCATGGACAGAGTTGTCCTCTTCTGTGGCCTCAAACCATCTTATGTACTGTTTGCAGATCATAAAGATCCTTAACTCATACACACCTATAGATGACTTCGAGAAAAGAGTGACTCCATCCTTTGTTCGCAAAGTACAGGTGAGATCCTTAAGGATGTGCCTTTTAATTTTTAGTATAAGACAGTGTTGTTTAATTACCATTATAGAAATTCAGGATTAAAGTACATGTACCAAATATACAAAGGAAAGGCACCCAGGAAAAGCAGCAGGAATTCTCCCTGTCAAATTCCCTGTTTTCAGAACCCATTTTCCCCCAGGGTGGGAAGGGAACAAAAACACCAAAACCGTGACTCACATTCTGTGTTCTTCAGCATGTCTTGTTTCTCATCAGTCTTTGAGTATATGCAAGGGAGCAGAGGCTGAATGGAAAGAGAGAACCTGTGTGCCCATTTTTTCTTATTTTAATCCCTGAAGTTTCTTGCCCAATGAACTAGGGCAGCAGTTCTCAAAGTTTGGTTCAAGGGTCCTTGGGGGGGGGGGTGATTCTTGAGATGATTTCAGGGAGTCTGCAAAGTCTGCCTTTTTCCAAATACATACCTGTATGAGGCAGACTTTTCTTCATACATTGCAACCAAAATAACATAGCACTAGAGGTGAATGCAGAAGCAGATACAAGATTCCACCTGTCATATTAAGTCATACATTTAAAAGAGTTACAAAATTATGAAACAATACCACTTCAAACTAGTTTTTTGATTTGTTTTCAAAAATATAGTTTTTCAATAAAAATATGTTAACATGTATTGGGCTTGTTATTTTAATGAATTAATAAATATTTAAAATTATTGTTTTAATTACTAATATGATAGATATCAGTAGTTATAACCACATGCACAAAAGCTGTTTGGCGTCCTTGGTAATTTAAGAGTATAAAGGGGTCCGGAAACCAAAAAGGTTTGCAAACCACTGAACTAAAAAGAAATATTTATGCAATAAAAATTTAATACTGAGCTCCACTCGTGTTTGGTCTTAGAATTATGCCATGAGAATGGTGAGAATAGAAAGTAGATCGATTTATAGTCAGTCCATCCTGTGGGAAATTAACTTCTGAAGTGAAACAGAGCAAGTTGAGTATTGATGAGAGCTGATCTGGAAGACCTGGATAAACCATTTCACCTTGGAGCTGTGCTGTTGAAAAGCCCTTTTGTGTGTTATCTCACATGATTTTGAAAGGAGTTTTTCGCTGGAGATAGAGTTGTTGTGTTTTCCTTGCTCTTGACTTCCAGACAGCCATAAAGCAGAGTGCCCTGGTTTCCTTACTCATTTTTCCTCTGGTTTTCATTTCAGGCTCTCCTCAGTAGCCGAGAGGATTCATCACACCTGATGTTGGATACCAAGTATCTCTTTCAAGTCACATTTCCTTTTACCCCCTCTCCACATGCTCTGGAAATGATCCAGATCCCCAGCAGTTTCAAACTAGGCTTTCTCAATAGATTATAGCAGGAAAAAAGAGAATAAATGCGCTTTTCTTTCAAAAGCTAAATGAAGGTCAGATAGAGGGATGTGGCTTATTAATTGGAACTGGAAATGCTTTGGAATGTGATTTAAGGAAGAAAATAAGAATTCTCCCAAATGGGCCACATCTTCTCTCGCGCGTGGTGATGGTGCTGCCACTGTCATCTTGTAAGAATTAACACACGCCAGCTGAGGTTGGAAAGGCCACTGCTACCTTTGGAATCTCAGCCAGCTTTTACTAGAATTCCTGCAAGTCTCGTATTTTCTGCCAGGTGCCTCTTGTCTAGATCTATTTTGTGACAGCGGTCCACCCAGAGGGAGTGAGATCCAGGGACACAGTTTATCCTATGTTTTCTAAAGTTCGTGTGAAGCCCAGATACATTTATGAAGCCACAAATGGGTTCTAGGGCTGAGTCTTCCAAATAATCCCATTTGGCCATGGCGGCCTGTCAGAGTCCTCTCACCCCATGCCTGCCTGATGGGGGCAGAGGTGTTTTACCAACTCTTTTTACTAAGAACGCTCCTGCATAAAAAAATATTTATTTCAGGCCCCTCCAATTTTCAAGAGAATATTCAATCTGAAATGAATCATAGAAGTATTTTTATGTATATATCCATTTAAAACTAATATATCAGGGCTTCCCTGGTGGTGCAGTGGTTGAGAATCTGCCTGCCAATGCAGAGGACACGGGTTCGATCCCTGGTCCAGGAAGAGCCCACATGCCGCAGAGCAACTAAGCCTGTGCGCCACATCTACTGAGCCTGCGCTCTAGTGCCCGTGAGCCACAACTACTGAGCCCGCGTGCCGCAACTACTGAAGCCCACGCGCCTAGAGCCCGTGCTCCACAACGAGAGAAGCCACCACAATGAGAAGCCCACGCACTGCAACAAAGAGTAGCCCCCGCTCACTGCAACTAGAGAAGGCCCGCGCCTAGCAACAAAGACCCAGCACAGCCAAAAATTAAAAAATACAATAAATAAATTTACTAAAAAACCACGAAAACTAATATATCATTCAAGCTTAATTTCCACGCCAATTTACAATTATTTAATCATCTCGTCCTACAGAAGATTTCTTTAAACTTTATCTGCCAGCATATTTGCCATAATTTTTCATTGTTTAATATCTTTCATACAATAACTTAAAAAAATAAGTTTGAAAAGGCAACATAGTTGATTTTCTCTGTCTTATCAGCATTCAAATCTTAAGATCTCATAAGAATAATTGAAGAATTTTGTCAGTTCCTCCTTTTGAGAAATCTGTTTCCCAAGTTTTGTGGGAACTATTACTTGTTCCCCCCAGGTTTTCTCCTTTCTTCCTTTCAGAGCATAAAACATCATTTGATAAGCACTCCTGGCCTGTGGCCTCTTCTGCATCACCCCAAAGTCACAGGTCATAGCTGTGATTCTGTAACATGGGCATGTATCTTAGGAGTGGAAATAATACATGATTATGAAGCAACATCACCCTACTAATACGTAATGTCTTTTCATATTACAAATGATTGAATTTAGTTCATTTAGATACATTGTATATGAAGAAATAAGAAGTAGAACTTTGTGACATTTTAATCAAAATAAATTACCAAATGAATTGGGTCAGATTCTTTTAATTGCTAGGAGATTACAGTATTTTTAAGTGCACAAGTTTTATGCCTTTCTTTAAGGGTCATACTTGAAGATGCTAGAATCTTTATAGATTCATAATATCTCATAAGGGCTTCCCTGGTGGCGCAGTGGTTGAGAGTCCGCCTGCCGATGCGGGGGACACGGGTTCGTGCCCCGGTCCGGGAGGATCCCACATGCCGCGGAGCGGCTGGGCCCATGAGCCGTGGCCGCTGAGCCTGCGCGTCCGGAGCCTGTGCTCCACAACGGGAGAGGCCACAACAGTGAGAGGCCCGTGTACCGCAAAAAAAAAAAAAGCATCACATAATATCTCATAAAACATATATAAGATTTTTTAGAGAGGAAGTAAATATGCCCTCAGCCCTGGCTCAGGCTCTGTCTTCATGGGGCTCCCAGACTGTGCCAGAATGAGGGGCTACTTGGTGGAGAGCTGGCTGGGTTTTGGTCCACACGGACTGCCTTCTCCATGCCCCTTCCTGGTCTCCCCTATGCCACAAAGAGACCATCACCCTTCCTTTTTGGCACCTGTAACTCAGGGCTCCTGTCTGTCTTACAGCATTTATCCTGGGCTATAAGACAGTAACGCTGGCCATTCCCTCCACTACCCTGTGGGCATCCTGACGTGGCGAGCAGAACTGCAGGGGCAGTGTCCTACTGGAGACGGCAGAGCTCGTGAGGGTTCAGTCCTGGGAAGGAGTAGATCCTGTTTGGAGACGGGGGGACCTGCAGAGCCTGAAAAGTTTATGCATGGAGAAGGGGGCAGGGGAGCCCTCGCCCCACAGTCTTGATCAGCTCTACGAAGCTGAATGTAGCAAGAGTGGCCAAAACAACGAGGTGCTGGTGGGGTGAGGACTGTGAAGAGGCAGGAGCTGCTGATAACCTTCAGTTACAGGTGAATGTCAGGGTTGCTCAGTAAAGTGGAGTCTGAATTTACAGGGGCCAACCCTGCTGAACTCTGCTTCCTGCAAAGGGCAGAGAACTGAGCCCTAGAAACTGGTCAACGGGGGTTCTGAGGGCACCTGGCAGCATGGATGGTCAGAAGGTTCAAGGGGTGAGTGAGTGATGCAAACTGCAGTGCGTGCTTCAGACGTGAACACGGAGCTGCAGGTGGGAAGGAAGGGAGCAGCTGAGCTGTCAAGCCAAGGTAAGGAGATTAGTTAGATGGGATGTAATTGCCTTAGCACTTGGAGCTACAGCTCTAACTTCTCACCGTTCTGCTGGTCGGTTCCATGTGTTGAGTCCCTGGAAGGTATGTATGTGTTAACATTAAATTAGAATACTCAGGCTTCCTTAAATGCTCAGAAAATTGTTCAGGTGTGTGCACACCAAGGTGTTGACTGTGGTCTTTCTGTGTGGTAAAGAGTATGGGTGAGGGGTGGTATGGTAGTTAGTCTGTATGTTCTAATTTTTCCACAATACATATGCGTATCTTTTGAAATAGGTGCTTTGTTTTCAAAATATATCTAGTATTGGCATCAGGGGAAAATTAAGCATATTTACAATTATTTAATCTGTTAAAAATTGACCCACATGGGACTTCCCTGGCAGTCCAGTGGCTAAGACTGCACTCCCACTGCAGGGGACACGGGGTTCGATCCCTGGTTGGGGTAAGATCCCACCTGCCGCTCAGTGTGGCCCCCCAAAAAAGAGATATTAAAAAAAACTGACCCATGTAACATTTCACATGTTAACGTAAACCTTGGAGTGCAGCTTATGGAATAGACAGAGGTTTCTGACACTAAACATTACATAATTTTAGTTAAGTCTGTGAGATTCATCCATTTACTGCCATATGTATCGGCAGTTTATTCTTTTTTATTACTTAAACATATCACAATTTATGTATCTAGTGTATATTGATGAACATTTGGGTTTTTCCAGTTTGGGGCTATTATGAATAAATCTGCTATGACATTCTTGTTCATGGGGGATTTTTTGAGGATGTAAGTATGCATTTCTGTTGAGTATATATCAAGGAATAGAATTATATGTATGTGTAGCTATAGTAGGTCCTATCAACCAGTTTTCCAATGTGGTTGTACCCATTTATCCTCCCACCAGCAGAGGAGGTCCAGTGCTTTACATTCTCACCCACGTTTCACATCATCAGTCTTTTTTACTGTTAGGTATTCTGGTGGGTAAGTGGTGGATTCACGGTGTGGTTTTAACTTGCGTTTCTTTGCTGCCTAATGATGTTGAGCACCTCTTTATCTGTTCATTGACCATATGAATATCTGCACTTGTGAAGTGTCCAAGTCTTTTGCGCACTTAAAAAATAACTTGTGTTGAGATATGATTGCACGCAATATAAAACTCTATTTTATAGCATACATTTCAGAGGTTTTTAGTATATTCACAAGAATGTACATTATCTAATTGCAGAACATTTCCATCACCCCAAAAAAGAAATCCTGTATTCATTAAGCAGTCACTCCCAACTCCCTCTCCCCCACCTATTGGTAACCTCTAATCTACTTTCTGTCTCTATGGATTTGCCTGTCCAGGACTTATCGTATAAATGGAATCACAATTTGTGGCCTTTTGTGTCTGGCTTATTTCACTTAGCATAAAATTTTCAAGGTTCTTCCATGATATAGCACATATCAGAACTTCATCATTTTTTATTGCCAAAGAAGAGTCTACTGTATGAAGAGACCACATTTTCTTTATCCATACCTCAGTTGATGGATATCTTAGTTGTTTCCACTTTTTGTGTTAAATGCTGCTACAAATATCCGTGTATACATTTTTATGTGAACGTATGATATATCCAGGAGTGAATTTGCTTGGTCATTTGGTAACAGCTCTGTTTAACTTTTTGTGTAACTGCCAAGCTGTCTTCCACAGAGGATGCACCATTTTACATTCCCACCAGCAAAGTCTGAGGGTACTTTTGCCCATTTTTAATTGGGTCAATGAAGCATTATTTTTGAAGTGAAAACTGGTGATATCCTATATATCCAACAGTAGGAGGTTGGTTTATTAAATTATGATACTCCATTACTCCATAGGATAAAATAATACTGAAGCTATTACCAAAAAACAGATAGCTCTGTAAGCACTAACACAATAAAGTTAGGTGAAAAAGCAAGTAGCTAACAGCCGCATTTATATAACTAACAAAGCTTTGTCTATGGCATCAGAAAAGTCTGGAAGAATAGCCATCTAACTCAGGGAATTGAGTGCAGGGCAGATAGTGGGGATTTTCACTTTTGATTTTCTATCTTGGCACTGACTTTTTAAAAATAATCATGGGGTAGTGGGGGTTTTGGTGATTTTTTGCAACATCTGTTTAAGTGAAACATTTCAAAGAAATTTTGTGCGTGCCTTAGGGTTAGGGAACTCCTACTGCAAAACAACTTCATGTCAAAACTTGTTAAAATGGGGTATTTTTATCTTTAGCTTGTTAAAATGCCCATTGAAGCATTTGCTCTAGCTTGAAAAATTCCCTCATCATAAAAAGGATTATTGTCAATAAGTACAATAGAATGTACTGAAATTAAATTTAGCCCATGTTATAAATATAAATGAAAAACACTAGGATGTAAAAATATAAACAGTGTACATGATCAGTATGACCCCTGGTCCTAAAAATCTATTCTTGCATATGCCGAAATGTGAAAAGGAGTCTCTCTGGGCAATGGGATTATAGGTGATTGTTTTCTTCCTTATACCTTTCTGATTTTTCCAAACTTTCTAGAACAACCATGTATAATGTTTATAGTTTAAAAATACTATAATCTTCCAACTTTAGTTTGTAGCTTGCCCATGTTCAACCAACCAGATCTAAGATGCTAGCCATGTGATATGATTTAAGGTTGATATAACTCAAAATTTGTAGTCTCCATTTAAAAATTGGTGTTTTCCAAGAATATGCAATGACATGCAAAGGCGAAAACACTATTAAGCAAAAAACTAAAGTTCAAAATTGCGTATGGCATGTAATTCCAATTTTTTTAATGTATACACATAGGTGCTTATGAAGATACTAGAAGAAAACATAAAATGCTAACACAGGTCAGTTATTTGTTAGGACAGGGCATGTAGGTGATTGATTTTCCTTCTTTATGTTCCTCTGTTTCCAATTATTTATAATGAACATGTACAGCTCTTATAATTTGAAAAGAATTTAAAGTTCAGTTTGGGAGAAAAAAATTATCTCTATCCAGATTTGGAATATTGGCAATTTTTCTTTTCTTTTTAATATTTATTGGAGTATAGTTGGTTTACAATATTATGTTAGTTTCTGCTGTACAGCAAAGTGAATCAGTTATACATATACATATATCCACTCTTTTTTAGATTCTTTTCTCATATATGCCATTACAGAGTATTGAGTAGAGTTCCCTGTGCTATACAGCAGGTTCTTATTAGTTATCTATTTTATATATAGCAGTGTGTATATGTCAGTCCCAATCTCCCAATTTATCCCTTCTCCCCCCTTATCCCCTGGTAACCATAAGTTTGTTTTCTACATCCATGACTCTACTTCTGTTTTGTAAATAAATTCATTTGTACCCCTTTTTTTTAGATTCCACATGTAAGTAATATCATACGATATTTGTCTTTCTGTGTGGCAATTTTTCTACTTCTCTCTTTGTAGGGGTCGATCTCCCATAATTCCTAGTCATCCTTCTATTCCTTCTGCCCTTGCTTCCTCGGGTTCCTCTCGCCTTCCATTCCTGCAGCTGCTACTCTGTCCAGTCATTATTTCCTCTTTCCCAGAACATGATAACAGTCTCTTAACCTAGTTGATTTTCCTGCTGTACTTTGTCTCTCTGACCTACTTCTGAAAGTGCAAATGCTGGAATAATCCACTTGAATGACGTCGCTCCCTTGCTGAATAAATCCACGGCTCACCTTCCTAATGCTATTACTCGGAGTCCTCAGCACGACCCCGTGACTGGCCGCCTTAGCAGGTTTGGGCAGTGGGGGGCGGGAGGTGGGCAACATTACTAGGGCCCCGGCACGGGCCAGGCTCGGGTGGGCAGGCCCTTTGCCAGTCTTTAACTCGCCCTTTGGGACAAAGCAGAGCGGCTTGATGGTCTAGCTCTGTGGTAAACGTTGTGGAGTCCCACTACGTACAGATTCAGGCTCCGTCACTGACCTTGATCTCATTTAATCCCTCAGCATTTCCTCTGTGGTAACACGGATGTCCTTCCTCCCTCCCAGGGTGGCTGTGAGAGGTCAGGGACCAGCCCTTCGAGGTGATCAGTAGCTGGTCCCCTCCTGATCTCTCATCCTTAGGAGACTGCCCTCCACTCCTTCGTTCCTCAGAGATCTCAAGAACTCCGCCAGCCGGCCCTTGGCTGTAGGAGTCCACCCCAACTCATGAGCTCCCCATTCTCTCCCCAGCCCCATGGTGACCTCTGGTAGACATTCCCCCTCAGCAGTGTCCCCACTACCACCTGCCCCACAAATACATCCCTCTCATTTTGGGCTCTTCCAAATGTTCAGACCAGGGCCCCAATATCTTTACACTCAGCGGTTCTCTTCTTTGCCCTTGACATGGCCCACTCTTTGGAACGCCTGTTAAATCGGCTTGGCGACAATGGCTGCTCCCTCCCACCTTTACCCCCTTGGCCTCCCTCTCCAACAGTGGCACCACAACCCCTCAGACCCCAGAGCATTGCTTTAGTTCATGCCTTCATCTCGTCTGAACTGTGCCATAGGCTCCTCTCTGCTCTTTCCTCATCTCCAGCCTCATCCCCCCCCACCCACCCCCGCTGCTGTGGTGGCGGCTGCTATTGTAGCCACCCACAGGGCAGCATAACATCTGTGGAGCTCTGTATTCCAGCCTGGAGCTAAACGCTTCCTGTGCTGTCCCTCAAAATTCCCCTGGTACCCCTGTGATGGTAGATTCCAAGATACCCATTTGACAGACTAGCAAACAAAGATTCAGAGAGGTGAAGTTACTTACACACACATGCCTTTTTCTTCTCTCCCTCTTTTTCAGCTTCATCTTGGGTAAAAGATGTGTGATCAGACCTTTCTCGTTAACGTATTTGGCTCCTGTGACAAATGTTTCAAACAACGGGCTCTGAGACCAGTTTTCAAGAAATCTCAACAGCTCAGCTACTGTTCACCATGTGCAGAAATTGTAAGTGCTGCTCTTTAAAACTTTAAGTCATTACCTGTCTTGAAACAATGTCTAATGTGAGGGCCCTGTGACAGGTGGGTTGCCAGAGAATCAGTTCACGCACACACACACACACACACACACACACTTGCAGCACACCCAGGCTGGGTGAGACAGTATAGTGTGGGGATTTAGGATGTGGGCTCTGGGCTCTCACTGCCTGGGTTCAACTCCCAGTTATGTTACTTGGAGGCCTTGTACCAATGGACCTCCCCTCTCCCAGGAGGTCTGTTTCCCATCTGTAAAACAACAATAATGGCATCTGTCTCATAGGGTTTTGGGAGAAACAAAAGTGAGTTTATTTGAGAAAATGTTTAAAACAATATTCAGCAGAGGAAGTGCTCAATAAATGTTTTAGCTTGTTATTTTTTAGAGCTAATGCTTTTTTCTTCTGTCTTCTCCTAGTCTGCTTGGCAAGCAAGCAAGCTAAAAGGAACTCTGGTAAATAAAGAGCCGGGGAGCACCTTCCCAAAGGCCCTGTTCCAGCTGTCCTTAGGAACAGCTCTGCAGAAGATTGAACCATATAGGGCCTCAGTATTTAGCAAAATCAGCCTCAAGGAAAAGTGCTCCTTGGGTCTAAGCCTTCAGCGAGGGTAGGCACTGAACACAAAACCTGGCACTTTTCAAAGTACACACATCAATCCGCACCAGAGATGGCTTTGCGCAGGCTTCAGATCTTGCAGCAGAAATGCCCACAGCCGGGCTGAGGCATTAGGAATATCCTGTCTCAGAGGATTTGCAAAGCCGTGTGGAGCCCCCACCTGGTCACAAGTGGTAAAGCACTCTTCCCCACAAGCTCAGTAGGAAATCCCGATCATGGACACGATGAAAAAACAAAAAACAAAACACATATCTAAGGGAGGAAAGATAACGTTGACATTTTATCCAACTGAAGAGGAAAAACCATATTCATCCTTTTGGTCCCACTGTAACCCCTGGCAGTGATCACATTTTAAAAAATTATTCCTATAAAGCAAATTGCAAGTAAGCAGCCTCAGGTGGCACACAAGCTTTGGTACAGCATAGTAATCCTGATGTCACGGGGTTCAGGCTCAGTGTGATGGGCTTCTACCTGCAGCACATTGTGTTCTAAACTTGGATCTGCAAACTGAGCACATTCAGTTCTTAAAATAAACCTGCTTTTTGATGGCCCTACCATCCTGGAGCAGTGCTATTTATTAATCCAGCTCTTCTCCTTTTGAAACAACTTCCTCTGTGGACAGAAGGAGCCCAGAATCCCAGATGTCAGGTCCTCTATAGCATCACAGATTCTTCCCAGGTCAGAACCCCGCCTGGAGATATTCTCAGAGGATTGTCGCCAACTCTCTCCACCACAAGCACCTGGGGTTCCCAAATATTCAGACAGATTCTTTTGACTGTGCAGACATCTAAATGACTGACAGCTAACTTTTTAATCCAGGTGTTTGGGATTGTGTAGACACAGACCCCCGTGGACACTTTTCATGGATAGGGGCAACCCTGTAACTCCACCACTGCTGAAACGTAGCAGATCTCAACTTTTCTGACCCCCAGCTTCCTCACTTACAAAAAGCAGTGAACAGCAAACCACAGGAAGGCACTTTGCAAACTTTGCCAGCCATTGAAAAGTTACATGGCCTCATGTCTAGATGGTAAAGTTTCCAGATTGGAGGCTGTTTGGGGGTTATTTTACACAAAGAGCCTTCAGAGGAGGGCACACACCAGTATGAAGCTCCACTCACCCCAGGTCTTCACAAACAGGCAGCCCCTGAGGCAGACACACACATCCCACGGTGGGCAAAGAGGTGCCAGCCTGAGGAGGTGATGAGAGGATGCTGCTCTTCCCAGGTCTTCTGAGATGACCCTTGGGAGGAGTGTCCCCCATGATCCAGTGTCTCATTTAAATTACTTCCTGTGAATTGCTCGAGTGTACCAGGCAGCCTTAATGATAACAACCAGCACAGACTGTATGCCACGCTTCACTCTGAATGCTCTGCGTAGTCACTCCTGATGAGGATCCTATGAGGAAGGTGTTTCTGACACTTTCTGGGAGTGTGAACTAAGCAAATCATTTAACCTTTCTGTGCCTCAGTTTCCTCATTTGTAAGATGGAGGTGACAACAGTACCCATTCAGGGTGACTGTGGTGAGTTATTAATGTAAAGCACTTGGAACCGTGCCTGGCATGAAAAGAGACTGGAAAGAACGGATGCTTGAGTCTGCCACAAAGTCACTAATTTGCTTCCTTGAGGGAACTATAGCAACCCTTCATTCTAAGGTGGAGGAAGCTGCCTCAGAAATGATGTGTCTGAGATCACTGGGCAGGGGCTCAGAAGCCCCGAGTCTGGGTCCCTGTGTGTCCCTGGCCCCACCACCACTTCCTTCTGCTGCCAGGGACTTAACTCCCGAGTGAATAAAAGAAAGGCAAAACCAAGAACGGGCAAAGACCCCACAGCTTCTCAGAAGCCAGAACTAGCTTTGTATATTTAAGTCAATAAACGAGGAGAGTTTTCATTTCGTTGTAGGGGGAGCATCAGAGCTACCGGGGTCAGACCGGGTACCAGTGGCGCGAGCCAGGCCCCCTTAACCTCTCCTCTCTCGGCAGGCAGAAGCGACCAAGGACGGGAGATGTGTGCGAGGGACTGGGGGAAAGGGGTGTTGCAAGGGCTGTGTCACTGGGACTTCCCCAAGCTCCCAGGAGCCGGGCAGTCCTGGGTTGGGATCCCAGCTTGGCCCTCACTAAGTGCGCGTCCTTCAGCAAGTTACGTATCTCCTCCTAACCTCGGTTTTCCCACCCGCAAAATGGGCAGGACACTCCCTGCGCCCCCGGGTGCTGTGCGCTGCAGCGCTAACTCGGGCCTCGCCTAGGGCACTGCGCAAGGGCTCTGCGCCCGCGGACACGTCCGGGGAAGGGGGGAGGGGATCGGCCGCAGCCGCCCGGCTCCCAGCAGCCGGCGTCAGCGCCGAGGGGCGGGGCGCGCTTGGGGAGACGGCTGGAGCTGCGCCGGTGGCGGCTCGGCGCAAGCTCGCCGGCCCGGCCTCCGCCGCCCGCTGACTCGCATCCCCGCTTCCCTCCCGCCGCGTCCCCGCTCGAAGATGGCAACAGACGGGCTGCACGAGAACGAGACGCTGGCGTCGCTCAAGAGCGAGGCCGAGAGCCTCAAGGGCAAACTGGAGGAGGAGCGGGCCAAGCTGCACGACGTGGAGCGTGAGTGCGGGCCGGGGCGGGGCCGGGGTCTGCGCGCCGGGAGGCGGGCCGGGGAAAGGAGACCGGCTCCGGCTCCCGGGGGGGATAGGGGGAGAGGATGGAGGGGGGCGGCCCGGGCCCGGAGCCAGGCCCGCGGCATCGCCCTGGATGAGGGCCCCGGTGCCCGGGCGCCAAATGAGACGCGGGTAGCGGCCCGAGCCCCCGGACGCGCGGGTGGGGGACCCGAGACGGACGCTCGCGGGCTCCCGGCACCTCGCAGAGCCCCTGCCGGCTAGTGGAAGCCAGCCCGCCTCTGGGCGGGGGCGGCCCCTGGCCGCTGTCCTCCTGACGTTGGATCGTGGGACCAGTTACGGTCATCACCTGCCTGCCTGGGAGACGCAAGCTGATCTCATTCTTGCCCTTCCCCAGCGGAGCGGGGTGGGCGGGGCGGGGGTTGGTTGTCAGCAAGGGCAAGCGCAGCGAGCTCTTGTGGACGCGGCCTAGGGTAAACTCCAGGGTTTTTTGGTAAGCGTTTTACTTTCTCCATCACTGTTGTCTTTTCTCAGTTTTGCTTTTGCAAGGACCCAGACTCTGATATAAAAGCTCACTTTTCCAGTCCGAGAGTGGAGAGCCAGATGGGGGAAGGGAAGCAGAGGAGCTTACCAAATCCAAACATTTAGTTCCTTTAAGGCTGTTTAAGAAGCTTTTGGATGGATGAGGTGTGGTTAGCATAAAACAGCAGTAGCAATCTTAAATAAACTTACATTATTGACCACGACCATAATTCAGAACCGGTCTGTGACTTTTGTGAGGGAACAGTTAAATAGCCAGGTTACATGACTCTTAGTGGGATCAGCTTCCCCTTACTCTGTGGGATGCTTTGTGCTCAGTAGTGCTTGGGCTCAGGCCAGGCTTGGGGAAGCGGCTTCATCTGCTTCCTTTTCAGCCCTGAGGGTGGCAGCTCCCCTTTGCTGAACAGGGCCTCCTCATGCGTGGTGTTCTCAGGCACACCTATACATTGTGATCCTGCTCTTTTGGCACCACCCCTCTACATTCACTTTGGAAAAGAAAGACGGGGTTTATGCTAGGTCCTTTAGCACCTGATTCCTTTCTTTGGAAAAAAAAAAAAAATCACTTGATAGAAGCAGGTGACCTGAATTTCAAATGTGCTGTGCTTTTGTAGGAGGCAGGCTAAGCCCCTATATCATTTAGAAATGTATTCAGCTACAATTAGCTATAAACCCCAAATAAAGTAATTAAGCAAATTGGGAGTTATTTTTCTTAACAAGGACAAGGGTAGGCGATTGTCAGCTTTGGTTCAGCTGCCCGGTGTGCTCTCAGGAACCCATGCTTCTTTTGTCTCCACTACCTCAGAGCACTGGCATTTGCCCCACGATTATAACTGCCACAGCGCCCAGCATCACCTCCGTATCCAGGGCAGGAAGAAGAGGGAATGTGGCACCAGCTTCTGTTTCTCCTTCTCTTCAGGAAGGCAAAAGTTTTTTCAGAAACCTCCTTTCTCCCCAACAGATTTCTGTTTGCACTTCATTGGCCAGAACTAGGTCACATGGCTACAGCAAGGGAGGCTGAGAAAGGGAGAAGTGAGCTGAGTACGCTGCCATCCCCAAACAAAGTTGGGTTCTGTTATCAGAGAAGTAGGGAATGGATAATGGGTCTGCCCCATTTCCCTTTGCAAATTCCTACACTCTGCAGATAATAGTGACGATGCTGCAAGCATGGTGTTAGTGCCTCGGAGGTAGGTCGTCTGATTTCTCCATTTTACAGACGAGGAAACTGAGGCACAGAGAGGTGAAAGGACTTGCCGAAAGATCCCAGCTAGTAAGTAGTGGACCCAGGATTCCAGCCCAGCGAGTCAGAGCTCCAGCCCATCCTCACTTCAGCTTTTTTGCCAAACGTCTTAGTGCTCAGTGCAGAGGGCATTCTCCAGAAACGCTCTGGAGAGTAAAGGCTGCCCACTGGGATATTTTTCAGGCTTTTCTGTGAATCTGGTAAATTGCCTAAGGCAGAGGGATGGTCAAGATGCAGCTTTTCAACAGGGAACTTCTGTCCTGCAGAGAATGCAGTGCTGTCAGAGGTCAGGGCCAAATTTTGGACCCACAGTGGAAGGATTTATCCCCACCCTCATATGTTAGAATTTTTAAGTAGAAAAGACCAGAAGCCATGTGGTCAGGGTCCCCTTTATTCCCTCTGTATCTTCCGGACCACTTCTCTTCCACTCTCATGTAAAGCCCTTGTTCCTTTGAGGCTCCGAGCATTCAACTGATCTCCCTCTCCATGCTGCTGTCTCCTGACCCCCCAGCCAGGATCCCTCCGTTTTTGAGGACTATGGCACATGGCTCAAGCCTTCCTTTTGACCCTAAGCCCTGTCCTATCCCTGGTGTCTTCAGGATCCACAAGGGTGAACAGGAGAGTCACTCCGTCACAGCCCCCCGGGGTCTTGTAAGCACGCAGCACTGCTTCTCCTCTTGTGACCGCAGTCTCTCCCACAGAGATCTCCATGATCCCTGGGCTCTTCTCTCTTCCAGTCTCTCAGCCTCTTCCTGAGCATGCGCGTTTTTGCATTTTGGTGATGTTAAATCATAGGTTGCCCTGTGGCCCCTACCCTGGTCGGGGAAAGGTCTTTAGGCCGTAGCCAAGGTGACCAAGTCATCCTGGTGCACCTGGGACTCTTGGTTTTAAAATGGAAAGCCTTGCATACTGGGAAGCCTTCAGTCCTGGGCAAACCAGGACAGTTGTTCAGCCTTCTGTTAGCTCTGACTTGCCCAAATTCTTGCTGTAAAAAACTCAACACAACAAAACTACAGAGCATAAACTTGGAGGAAAGAGACCTTAACTGAACTTCAGACTCTCAGTTCTTCAGCTCCCATCCCTTTGACCCTCAAACCAAAATCCATTTTGTTGGACCCTCATTCCCCAGTCAGACCCTGGGCCAACTTTAACTACAGGAAATGGCCTTTATGGGTGGCCTAAGGGGAAGCCAGCCTACATCAAACTCCACAGCCCCAGGCCTCGGGCCCCTGCCCTGCCTTTCCCCTCACTCCTCCAGCATTTCCTGCTTCTCTCCACATGTTTTCCGTCATCACCTTCTGCTTACCTTCTCCCATGGGTAGGTGCTCGCTTGTTGGATTCTCAGGCATTTTAGAACCGTGAGGTGGCAGCTTGTGTTAGTTTCCTATCGCTCTTGTACAAATCTCCATAAACATAGTGTCTTAAAACAACATAAATTTATTCTCTTACAGTTCTGGAGATGAGAGATCTAAAATGGGTCGGAAGGGTTGCATTCCTTCTGAGGCTTTGTGGGAGAGTCCATTCCTTGCTGTTCCCACCTTCTAGAGGTTGCCTGCATGCCTTGGCTTGTGACCCCACCCCACTCCAACCTCGTTTCTGTCATCACATCTCTTTCTTTGACTTTGATCCCCCCTGCCTCCCTCTTATAAGGACCCTTGTAATTACTTACATTGGGCCCACCTGTATAATTCAGACTACTCTTCCCATCTCTAGATCCCTAACTTCATCACATCTTCAAAGCACCTTTTGTCACATAAGGTAACATATTCACAGGTTCTGAGAATTAGGATGTGGACATCTTTGGGGGGGCCTATCACACAGCTCTTGAAACTAGAGGGGTCACCTGCTTCAGCCTCAGTTTTCGGGCACAAGAAGTTTTCTTCCCCTCCCAACAACCCTCTCCCCTTTCCTTGGGGCTGAAGTAGCAGCAGAGATCCAGGGAAGGGTTAAGGGATTTCCCAGAGGTTATGCAGCTACTCTAAGGGCAAATGGGGAGTACAGCTCTCCTTCTCACCATGCTAGACGGTCTCTCAGAAGGCTGAGAGTCACATTAAAATGGAAAAAAAACAGAAACGAAAAACTAAAGCTGTGTGCGTGTGTGTGAAGAGGTGTCAGTATTGAGTAAGAAAAAAAAAGCACCCAACAGTGTGTATGATATAGTCTCATTAGCTTAAACGAGAGCTGCTTGTATATGCATTAAATTTGTGGCAGGAGACACAGGAAGCTTGTTATCTCTAGAGAGGGGAGTGGGGGGATGTAGAGGTACGTTTTACTTTATACACGTGTGCATTTATTGCTTTTATAATAAAAAATGAATACTGAAATGGGAGTCAAGAGAAAAGGAGAGAGTTCAGTTTTAAAGAGTTCTTAACTTGAAATTAAAGGGACAAATGATCTGGAAGACAGGCTGAAACCAGACAGCAGGAGGGAGGCCGTGTTCATTTTGGCCGACATACGTGGCAGCCTTGTGGGCCTGTTTGGGGATGACTTCATTCCGGTTCCCAGCTCCTTTGGGGAAGATTCTGTTATTATCTAGGAGCAGAGCAGCTCAAAAAAGATTTGTGTAATGTCTTTAGGTTAAAAATCAGACGAAATATGGGAAACCACAGGATTTATCATCTGATGCTATTCCCTTTTCTTTGTGTTCTAAGTGTACCTTTGTGAACTCGTGGCTAGAGCCTTGGGCTATTCTGACTTTACAGTGTAAGGAGAAATTTAGGAAAACCGTATTTCTGGATTAGTCTGAAGCAAATATGTTGATCCACTTTTTCCACGTTCTAAGGAAATATGCTGCGTGTACTGAGGCTTATAAAAGTGAGTTTCCCAGCAGAGTAATCTGCTTCCGGCTGCTCTTCCATGTGTGGCCTGTGGAGTCAGAAGGAGCAGAAAGCAAACTTGCCTTTCATTTCCCCGCCCCTTCCTCTTGCTAGAAAACTGTCATAATACGCTAACGCCACTGTAGCAGATTCAGAAATACAGGAGAACAAGTCATCCATAACCCCACCACCCAGAGGTAGCCACTTTTAATATTTTGATGTTTTCATGTTTGTGTGTGTATTTATGAGCTTACTTGGGACTTTATAGCTTACGTTTTCATGTCTGTGTATGTATTTATAAGCATACTTGGGATTGTAGTAGGTATAGTTTGAGTTTAGTTTTTTTTTTTTGTATGAGTCTAGTTTTAATTTAACCCAATGGATTGAATAGCTCCTCATGTCATTTTACAGTTCTTTTTAATGTCAGTATTTAAAAATTATGATTTGGAACCATATAGTATTCCATCATAAAGGCTATACCATAACTTAACCCTTCCAACTTGTAATTCAGGAATTCAGGCTTTTTTGTCTGTGGCTAATTTATGGTTTTGGGGCAATTCAAAAATCTCTGACAGAGTGAAATAAGTCAGATAGAGAAAAACAAATACCGTATGCTAACACTTATATATGGAATCTAAAAAAAAAAAAGTGGTCATGAAGAGCCTAGGGGAAGATGGGAATAAAGATGCAGACCTACTAGAGAATGGACTTGAGGATATGGGGAGGGGGAAGGGTAAGCTGCGACAAAGTGAGAGTGGCATGGACATATATACACTACCAAATGTACTAGTGGGAAGCAGCCACATAGCACAGGGAGATCAGCTAGGTGCTTTGTGACCACCTAGAGGGGTGGGATAGGGAGGGTGGGAGGGAGACGCAAGAGGGAAGAGATATGGGAACATATGTATATGTGTAACTGATTCACTTTGTTATAAAGCAGAAAGTAACACACCATTGTAAAGCAATTATACTCTAATAAAGATGTTAAAAAAAAAATCTCTAACACAAGTGAGGTAATGTGCTTATAAATGTTTTCCTTCCATCCAGGTGTGTGAGGGTTTTGTATACATCCCACCCCATTCTACCTTGGGGTAGAATCAGACAGAATGAGTTTTTTTTTTTTTTTTTTTAATTGACTTTTTCTTTGATAGTCTCTTTTTTTTTTTTTAACCCCATATTTGTTTATTTATTTATTTTTGGCCGTGTTGGGTCTTCGTTTCTGTGCGAGGGCTTTCTCCAGTTGCGGCGAGCGGGGGCCACTCTTCATCGCGGTGCGCGGGCCTCTCACTATCGCGGCCTCTCTTTTTGTGGAGCACAGGCTCCAGACGCGCAGGCTCAGTAGCTGTGGCTCACGGGCCTAGTTGCTCCGCGGCATGTGGGATCCTCCCAGATCAGTGCTCGAACCCATGTCCCCTGCATTAGCAGGCAGATTCTCAACCACTGCGCCACCAGGGAAGCCCCAGAATGAGTTTTTAAAAATTAGCTTTGGATAAGTTTTCTTCCTTGATTCCTTTGATCTTCTACCAAATTGTGGCCATCACAAGACTATATGTTGGTGCAAAATTTAGTAAGTTATTCAAGATCATTTTTTTTTAATATTTATTTATTTTTGGCTGTGTTGGGTGTTCGCTTCTGTGTGAGGGCTTTCTCCAGTTGTGGCAAGTGGGGGCCACTCTTCATCGCGGTGCGCAGGCCTCTCACTATCACGGCCTCTCTTGTTGCGGAGCACAGGCTCCAGACACGCAGGATCAGTAGTTGTGGCCTACGGGCCTAGTTGCTCCGCGGCACGTGGGATCTTCCCAGACCAGGGATCGAACCCGTGTCCCCTGCATTGGCAGGCAGATTCCGAACCACTGCACCACCAGGGAAGCCCCCAAGATCATTTTTAAAATAGTTCTGTTTTCGTATTTAAGACCTCTCATATGTCTTTGAACTTGTGTTCTGTATTTACAATCAATTTCACAGTGTTCATTTTCAGGGAAATTTTAGAGCATGTTCATGCTGGGGTCATTTTTTCACGGCCTTATGGAACAACAGGAATGACGCTGTTGCATAATTGCACTTTATGAAGTTACATGGCTTGTGTATTGACCTCCACGTTCTACATTTTACTTTAGGTTCCTGTGTGCACTGATTATAAAATAAATAGCAAAACTATTCCCTGCAAGTTGAGAGGAAGCCACATCTTTTTCTTTTTCTTTTTTTTTTTAATTTACATCTTTATTGGAGTATAATTGCTTTACAATGGTGTGTTAGTTTCTGCTTTATAACAAAGTGAATCAGTTATACTTATACATATGTTCCCATATCTCTTCCCTCTTGCGTCTCCCTCCCTCCCACTCTCCCACCCCTTTAGGTGGTCACAAAGCACCTAGCTGATCTCCCTGTGCTATGCGGCTGCTTCCTACTAGCTATCTATTTTACGTTTGGTAGTGTTTATATGTCCATGCCACTCTCTCACTTTGTCGCAGCTTACCCTTCCCCCTCTGCATGTCCTCAAGTCCATTCTCTAGTAGGTCTGTGTCTTTATTCCTGTCTTACCCCTAGGTTCTTCATGACATTTTTTTTTCTTAGATTCCATATATATGTGTTAGCATATGGTATTTGTCTTTCTCTTTCTGACTTACTTCACTCTGTATGACAGACTCTAGGTCCATCCACCTCACTACAAATAACTCAATTTCGTTTCTTTTTATGGCTGAATAATACTCCATTGTATGTATGTGCCACATCTTCTTTATCCACTCATCTCCAAAATTTACAGGCAGCTCATGCAGCTTAATAACAAAAAAACAAACAACTCAATCCAAAAATGGGCAGAAGACCTAAATAGACATTTCTCCAAAGAAGATATACAGACTACCAACAAACACATGAAAGAATGCACAACATCACCCATCATTAGAGAAATGCAAATCAAAACTACAATGAGATATCATCTCACACCGGTCAGAACGGCCGTCATCAAAAAATCTAGAAACAATAAATGCTGGAGAGGGTGTGGAGAAAAGGGAACCCTCTTGCACTGTTGGTGAGAATGTAAATTGGTGAGAATGTAAATTGATACAGCCACTGTGGAGAACAGTATGGAGGTTCCTTAAAAAACTACAAATAGAACTACCATATGACCCAGGAATCCCACTACTGGGCATATACCCTGGGAAGCCACATCTTGATGAAAAGTTCATCTTTGTCTGAAGCCAGTATTACAGGTCATTTCCAAGGCCCCATAGATAAACTCTTCACACCCTCGTTTTACAGAGGAGGGCACAGGCTCAGAGGACACATTTGTTTACCTCTAATTTATAAGTGTGCCCTCCTCTCAGGCCTCATTTTCCTTTCTGAGGAGTGACAGGGCTGGCGCCCTACGTCGGCCTGCACGCTTGCTGTTTGGACCTTGGGAGCCCCGGGGCTCGAGGTGTGCAGAGCAGAAGCGCCTCTGAACCCAGCACCTCGCTCGACTGTTCACCAGCCTGACTTTGCTCTGTCTAGTTTCTAGATTGGGCTTCTAGTAAGATTTTATCTATGAGAGAAAGTAGAAGCAGGCAGGGGGAGGGAGCCTTGTACAACTCAAATAGAAGCTTGAAAACAACTGCTCCACATGACTGCCCGACCCCAGGCCCCGGGCAGGGAGGGTTCAGCCCTGCACACAGGACACCCCGCACAGGGTGCCGGGGGATGATGCTGGGCACTGCTTGTCGAGTTGCTAAGGTTTCTTTTGGCTCTAACTTGGCACCCCTCTCCCTGCCAGGTGGTGGCTGAGCCAGGTGAGGGCGGGTTTCTTGACTCTTGGTCTAAATGACCCATTGCTCTGGCTACATCAGGAAGTGGGAGGGATCCAAGGTTGGGGTGTCTTCTGGACCAGGAAGCCTTTGTCACTGCCTCACCTAGTCCTTGATTTTCTAAAGAATCACAGCCACCTGCCCAGAGTTTACCCCACGATGGGAGGTGTTTATCTGTCCTTAGAGGCCCAAGTCTGTGTGTGCATAAGGTCCTTAGCCTCCCTGAGCCTGTTTTCTTTTTGGTAGAAATGGAGATAAAGCCTGTGACCTCAGACCACGTGTAAAGCTCTCAGCCCAGCACCTGTCACGCGGGAGACACACAGTAAATGATGGATAATGGCAATGGGCATTGAAAGCCTTCAAAAATGTGCTTTCTGTTTAACTCAGCAATGCCCCAAATTGGAATTTATCTAAGGAGGTAATGCAATGCAAGGGTGTCACAGTGGCCCTGGAGCAAAGTAAGTGTCCACTGGTTGGGGATTTTTAGTTAATGGTATATTCATAAGTGGAATGTTCTGCCGTCATTAAAAATGACAGGTAATTACGTTTGACATTTCATGGCCCTTCCATTTCAGAATCTCTCTTTCCTCCAGGTCATGTTGTTTCCAGTGTTTTGGTCCTCAGAGCCCTAGTCCCCACCTGTACATTTTTGATTCCTGGCCAGCCAAATATCATTAAGCACTTTAATTTGCTTTCCCTATTAAACCACAGCACACCCCATGGATCAGGTCATGTCTTCCATTTTACTGAATAACGAACAAAAGTAAATGGTAAGAAACTAATTTCCTGCCTCCCCCTTCCCTACCCCAACTCCTATGCATCCTTCAAAACCAGGTTCCTGTGACGTCTCCTCCAATGGCTGCACCTGCAGCATAGTCAGCCATGTTGCCCTCGGCTCCCCAACACCTCTGTTAGCTACCTTCTCACTACACTGCAGTGGTTACCTGTGTGCTGGCCTGTCCGTGCCCTGCAGACTGTGAGCCCAGTAAGAGCAGGAACTGTCTTCTTCTTTTCTGTACCCAAGCATTTGGCGCATAGGAGGGAAACATCATTCAAGCAGTAGACAGTTACTAGCCTATACTTCCAGCTCTATCCCTCTTCTTGAGTTCCAGCCATGGCTTTCAGTTTCCAGCAACTACCCTACCTGCACATCATTCATAAGAAAGAGCGCTTACCATCTTAATTCCCAACCAGCTCCTTTATTTCTTCTTTTTTAAATTTTATTGGAGTATAGTTGATGTACAATGTTGTGTTAGTTTCAGGTGTACAGCAAAATGATTCAGTTATACATATACATATATTCATTCTTTTTCAGATTCTTTTCTCATATAGGTTATCACAGAATGTTGAGTAGAGTTCCCTGTGCTATACAGTAGGTCCTTGTTGGTTATCTGTCTTATATATAGTAGTGTGTGTATGTTATCCCAAGCTCCTGATTTATCCCTCCCCACCACGTTTCCCCTTTGGTAACCATAAGTTTGTTTTCAATACCTGTAAGTCTGTTTCTGTTTTGTAAATAGGTTCGTTTGTATCATTTTTAAAAATTAGCCTCCACATATGAGTGATAGCATATGATATTTGCCTTTTTCTGACTTACTGCACTTAGTATGATAATCTCTAGGTCCATCCATGTTGCTGCAAATGGCATTATTTCATTCTTTTTTATGGCTGAGTAGTATTCTATTGTATATATGTACCACATCTTTATCCATTCCTCTGTCAGTGGACATTTAGGTTGTTTCCATGTCTTGGCTATTGTAAATAGTGCTGCAGTGCACGTATGGGGGCTGGGTGCACGTATCTTTTTGAATTATGGCTTTCTCCCCAACCAGCTCCTTTCTGAATTGTCCGTTGGGGTTTGAGGCATCATTGTGTTCTCAACCACAGACTCTGGAATCCTCCCCTTATCTGCCCCATTTCCCCGCCCCACCCTCCCATCCAAGAAGCTGCCTTTCTGAACCTTCTCAGAGCTGCCCCACCTCCACCTTTAGTGGGTATAACTCACCTGGGGAGTATGTGGAAATGCAGCATCCTGGCTCCATCCCATGGATTCGGACTCCTTGGATCAGGAAACGAGTGAGGCTCCCACTGCCAGTGCTAGCAAGTTTGCGCTGATAAATTTAGGAGTTGGTTGGTAGCTGAAGCAGAGATGATGGGTTAGGGGTAGAGAGAGGTACAGAAAAAGAAGGGAAAGGGGCTGAAAAGTTAGGTTAGCCCACCAAAACCTGCTGCCTAGGATTGCTGCAGTTGACTGAAATTTAGTAATCACTGAGCATTCCCTTTATCCTTTCAATAAATATTTACTGGGTACCCACTGTGTGCCAAGCTGGAGAGTAATAGCTAACATTCATTGAGTGCTCCCTTTGTGCCAGGCTGGGATAGTTGTCCCAACAACCCCATGAGGGAAACGAGGGGGCAGGAAGGTGAGCGGAGGCTCACGGTTGCACAGCTGGTGTGCGACTGCGCAGGACTGTGACCCGGAGCCCGGGCTCCTGACCGCTCTGTTGCAGTGAATGCTCCAAGGAGATCCAACAAGACAGCACTCCATCCTCCTGCCACTTACCTTCTAGTGGAATTTCTTAACAGGCTATCATTCTATTCTAGTAAGTTATTATTATAGAAACCAGCTAGCCGTGTTCATCATTTCTTTCTTTAAAAAAGAAAAAGTTAAATCCTGAAGTCATGGTTCATCAGAAGGCAAAGGAGAGAAGCCACATCTGTTCTGAACCAAGCTCCCACAAGTGAGTTACAGAGCATGTTCCACTCGTTCCCAGTTTTTTTTGGTTTTTGTTTTTACTTTCCGGTGTTTAAAGTTTTTAAAAAAGTCTTTAATTCAGCAGATGTGAGATTTGGCAGATAGAAACAGGATAGAGTAGGTTGGGAGTGAATCTATATATGGGAAGAGAAAATGCAGTGAGAAAAAATAATTAATAGTTGGGATGTGTTCAAATTCTTGCTTTGCAGGGAGGCCCTGTTTCGGTTGGTGAGTCATCTTTTTTTTTTTTTTTTTTTTTGGTAAGAGTGACATTAAATGGCTATGATTGTCCTAATGCTGAACTGGGGGAAGCAGCACTAATATTGGTATGAAGTTTCAAAGTAAAATACTAACTAGAATATGCTGACAGCTCTGAGCTGGTATAGGCTTGTGTAAAAGGCCTATAAGAAATTAGAAACCTTCAGTCTGTTTTTAAATTGCATTCAATACGTTTTTGTAAAGAATGTTTCCATAAAAGACTAACATGCCGTTGGTGGCAATAAAGAATGCGATGTCTTCGCAGAAGCGATGGCATAATAATTGCACACTCGTGTAGCACTTTATAAAGTTTAGCAAGTACTTTTTACAGCGTGGGTTTTCACAAAAACTTTTAACCTGTTCTCTCATTTTTATTTCATCACAAAGAAATGGGGCAACTAAAAGAAACCAAGACTTCTTGGAGAAATAAATGTCTGCTTCCAGGGCTAGGGCAGGGAGGGAACATGAGCCCGCAAGAAGACGTGCTCCGAGGATGATGGGGACGTGTGGGAAGGTCTCGGGAGCCTGCCTGATAGGGCTCGCACTGAGCAAATCAGGGATGAGTTGGGCATCAAAAGAAATAGTAGTAAAGGATTATAACTTCTTGAATAAAATGAGAATCCATGAGTCCCTACTAAGGTAAACGAATGAATAAATACATTGGGGAAGAAGGAACACTTCTCTTCATATTAGAAAGTCAACTAAACAATGCACAAGGAACGATGGAATTAGAAGTCACCACTTACCAACCATCATAATAATTGGTTCAGGCAAGAATCATGAATGGATGTTAAAAGTAGGGTATTCGGACTTCCCTGGTGGCGTAGTGGTTGAGAGTCCGCCTGCCGATGCAGGGGACACAGGTTCGTGCCCCGGTTCGGGAAGATCCCACATGCCGCGGAGCGGATGGGCCCGTGAGCCATGGCCGCTGGGCCTGCGCATCTGGAGCCTGTGCTCCACAACGGGAGAGGCCAAAACAGTGAGAGGCCCGCATACCGCAAAAAAAAAAAAAAAAAAAAAAGTAGGGTATTCAAGTTTGAGGAGTATTGTGATGTTTATATATTCTCAGAGTACATCCCCACAAGGTACTTTTTCATGACAGAAGGCAAAATAGTAACTGTACAGTGGAGAACCCTGGCAGCCGCCACCTTGACCAAATGATCCGAGTAAACATTGCTGGTGATGGGACTAGCGAGCTGCCTCCTGACGGGACAGGTGTTCAGGGCAGGACCTCAGCGCTAGTCTGTGGTGTCCCTGCCAAACGTGCATTACCCAAAGCTAATCTTGAGGAAGCATCAGACAAGCCCAGGTTGGGGAACAAAATAACTAGACAGGAAGGAAAGCGACCAGTGACTGCAACACGTGATCTTAGGTTTTCTTTTGCTATAAAGATATTGTTGGGACAAAGGAGAGCATCTCAATAAGGTCTATAGATTAGACATCGTATTGTTTCAGTGTCAGTTCTCTGACTTTGATAGTCTCCTTGTTTTCAGGAAATACACACTGAAATGTTTAAAGAGAAGGAAGGGAAGAGGGGAGGGAAGAAGGAAGGAAGGATTTCCTGAGAAGGGGCACTGTTGTCACAAGGGTTAAAGCACAGAGTCGGCCCCTTAGCCCAGGCTTCAAATGAGGGAGGTAGGCACTTCCCCAGCGAGCACCAGCAGCTCCCTGGGAAGGCCAGAGCCGGTGCCTTGCCTCTCTCTACCCGTGGTGTTCTGTCTGTGCCAAGACACCACACCTTTCCTGGGGCTGTCCCCCGGCCTAGAATGCCCCCTTCCCTCCTCCCCACCTGCCCAGAAAAAGGCCCAGCTGAGAGATTTAGAGGAAGGAGAAGCAGAGCTGGGGTTAGGAGCCCGGCGCAGCCTCCAACCTGAAAGGGAGTGGCGCCGCACAAGGGGACAGAAGCCACGTGACCCCCACCTCAGTTTCCTCACCTCCACAATGACGGCATGGACTGGACCGTTTCTGGGGCCCTTTCTGCTACTTCGCGTGAACTTGTCTCCCTCTGACAGCCTCTCCAAAAGCCCCCCCAAAAGCTCTCCCTTGACCTCAGGAAAGAGGCTATGTTCCCAGCCCCTGAGAGATTGATTTTTGGAGTGCCTTCCTGAGGTATGTACCTTCTGCAGATCATGTGTTCAGACTTGTGGAATGTTGCGTTGATCTCTGCCCGCCCTGTGAGTTTTCAGTAAATCCACAGTGTACTGTTTGGAGGGTCAGTCAATTTGCTCTTTCCTGCAGCACGTGGATTGGGCAATTACCATGTCCCAGACCCGTGCCCGGCATGGGGGGGACCAGTGAGGAAACACAGGGCCTGCTGTTGAGCAGATGGTGCACGTCCTGGCACCTGATAGGACGGTTTCTGTAAAGTCACTTGTCCCTGTGACTGGAAAGTAGTAGGTAAAAGAACCAGAAGCCCCCACTTTGCTCCTGGTCAGTTGTATGAACTCGTTTCAGCCGGATAACCTCTGTAAGCCTCAGTCTCTTCACCCATTCAAAGGGAATAGCGATCTCACTCCACTGCCTACCTGCCCGCCTTGCAGAGCTGTGGCCCTTCAGTGGGAGAGTTCTATGTAGAGCTTTGCAGATATGAGGCAGTCCTGTCCTTATTCCCTCAACGTGCATATATGGAAGTGCTTTGAAAAACAGGGTCATTTTTTATTGAAGTATAGTTGATGCACGATATTATATAAGTTATAAATGTAGGGTCTTAAACACAGAGAGAATGACAGCATGTCTCTGCCTTCTCCTGAGCTTGAAAGAGATAGCATCGCGAGGGCAATAGGGTGAAGCGCAGGAGAGTGAAGCGCCGATGGCTTCCCTGTGCCAACTTGTGGCTCAGACCTGGTCCTTGGTCACGGGATTGAGTGTGTCTTGTCCTTGCAGTACACCAGGTGGCCGAGCGCGTGGAGGCCCTGGGGCAGTTTGTCATGAAGACCAGAAGGACCCTCAAAGGCCACGGGAACAAGGTTCTGTGCATGGACTGGTGCAAGGATAAGAGGAGGATCGTGAGCTCCTCGCAGGTACGTCACACCTGTCAGGTGATGGTGGGCACATTTCTGATTGTAAGCTGAAGGGAAAGAGCCGTCCTTTTCAAAAGACCCTCTCCGAATGTTATGTCTCTGCCTGTTCGCCAAAGGACACGAGTTACCCCGGTAAGAATTCTCTGGCGTACTTGAAAACTTCACTAATTTGGGTAGATTTGAAATTAGTAATAACTGAAATATTATAAACTCTATTTTACAAACCATTCAAAAATTTTCTTCCTGAGTACATTTCAAGGTCTTATTTGTAAGTGAAACCATTTTTAAATTAGGGGTTTTTTTCCTCCAAGTGGAGGGCGTAAGTGGTTGAAGTGCCATTGTGGCTTCTTTTAGTTTAAGAGTTTAGCAGTTTTTATGCCTTAAAGAACAAATTTAAACTATGTATTTTGTGAAGTATACTTTTTTCATTCATTTTATATAGCTGACATGGTTTATTTTTACATCTTATGTATTAGTTATTAAACTGCTACATAACAGATTACCCCCAGGTTTAACAACTTACACAGTGAATATTTCATATCTTACATGGTTTCTGAGAGTGAGGAATCAGGAGCAGCTCAGCCGGATAGTTCTGGCTCAGGGTGTCTCACAAGGTTGCAGTCAAGATGTTGGTCAGGGATGCAGTCATTAGACAGTTTGGCTAAGGCAGAAGCTCCCTTCCAAAATGGCTCACTCACATGGCTCTTGGCTAAGGCCTTAGCTCCTCACCATATGGACCTTTCCATCAGGCTGCTCACGACATGGTAGCTGGCCTCCACCAGAGCAGGAGAGGGAGACAAAGGCAGAAGCCGTGCTGTCTTTGATGACCTGGCCTCAGAAGTGACATTCCTTCCCTTCTTCTGCATTCCACTGGTCACACAGACCAACACCGATATAATGAGAGAGGGGCCTGGACAAGGACATGTCTTTCAGGAGGCTAGCTACCACTGCTTAGTGCTTTTTATGTCTATTTTGATGTTACATTCGTTGAACATAAAACCATAAACTGAAGTCATATATTTTTATGGCCAGTTTACCACCCCTCTGACCCCTGCCTCTGCCATTAGTCCAGCTTTTTCAAAGGCAAATTTGGTTTTTATTTATAACCCTTTTAAGTATCAAAACTGTACATATTCTGAATAATCCATGAGTTCTAATATCTCTGTCGGTACTATGTTTGATAGGACAGGTGTTATTAATCTCCTGTATTACCTGCAAATCTAGTATATCACGTTGCACTTGCTTTTTTAATGTTCATAAAAAAATTTAATGTATCAGTTATGTATTTAACTGGAAAAAAGAAAAGGTTTTTACCCCTACCGCCCTGTTACAATCATTATTATCTTAGAGCACCTCTTTCTAGACTTTTTTCCAAAGGCTCCTTTTTACAAAGTGGTTGTTGAGATGTACGTGTTGCCATCTAGCCTTTTAGACTTTTTTTTTAATCCTTAAAAGGATGCCATATGTTGGACTTTCTGTCGCTCGTGTACCACTCTTACTAGAGAGGGTGGGAGAGGAGGAGGGATGCTTCAGCACTGCTGACTGACTCCATCCATCCACCTCTACTGCAGAGGGAGTCGGAGAGGTGGGTGGGGGAAGGGAGGAAGGTGGGAAACAGCAGAAGGGCTCTGGAACAGACTTTGAGTGACTCAGAGCAGCCTTTCTCCCTTAAAAGGCAGGAAATTCATCTGCCTGACTGAGTGGGTTGGGGTTTGGGGTGGAGGCACAGTCTCTCCAGGTACGTAGGCCCCTGGTGTCTGTGCTCACGGAGGGACCACATTTAGTTATGAGACTGTTTTTAGCTTCTTGGTTGCCTTTCTCTCTCCAGAGCGCACAGTAGGTGGGCGGTGGAGCCAGGCAGGCGGGCTGTGCGGTGGAGGAAGCCTCTGAAGGGAACGCTGACTTGGGTGATACACTGAGTCTCTACCCCCGGCCCCGCCGCAGCCCTCTGCTCTGTTATCTAATTCACCCACACAGCATGTATGGGCGTTTAGTCAGAAAAATTAGAAGCACAAATGTGCTTAGGAGTGTTAAAAGGCCCCAAACCGCCAACTTTGCCTTTGATCACGGCCTCTCAGCCCCACGCAGCGTGAATATGGAAATCCTCCATCAGGTCAAGTGAAGCAGGCAGCTGTGTCACTTTCATTACTCAGACCTTGCTGGCGCCCCTAAGTGGCATTCACCTCACTCACCAGATCTGGCTCCAAACGGCTTGAGTGATTTAAAAAATCAAGCCTGCGGTGGAGACTGCAGATTCTCCATCCCTGAGGATGTGGGGGGGACCCACGTGCTGAAGGAGGTCGGCTCAGCCGTCCTCCTCCACTGCCAGCGGGAGCCTGGGGGCCCAGACAACCCTCACACCACGTTCTGGGTAGACGACTGCGCTGCAGTCACCGGGGCTTACGTGGGTTTACCTCTGATGGGTTTGTGTTACAAACAGATGGCATCATAGCCCCTCCCCACACCCCCTACTGGGGCTGCAGAGCGGATCACAGTGAAAGTGGCTGTGTTGTCTGTGGCATCGCCCAGAGCTCACCCTCCACAGGGAGTGCTCTTTGTTTCCGGAACAGCTGCCCACGGGGGCCCCCACCATCATAGGTGTGAGTCCCATGTTGTTTTGCAGGGTGGGTGGGGGTGAGGCTGTGATGTCCCTGAGCACCTGGGGGAGTCAGATTGATGTCAGGCCCACCCAGTTCCCCTCCACAGCTTCCACACAGGGAGGGGGGGCGAAGAGTGGGGTGGGGCTCTTACACGATCCTGCAGGGAACGTGGACTCAGGCGAATGGTGGGGAGGACAGGCTGGGGAGGTGGGGTGGGGGGACCATTAGTTACTGTCAGGCATCTGAAGGTAAATTCAGCTTTACCTTATCCCTGTATAACTTACTGACATTCGGGGTACGATGGTGATGACAGTTTACCAACAATTTGTGCTTGGTTTATAATTGGCATAAAAGAAGTGTCTGAGTGTTGCTTTCTGTCATTGTATCTACACAAGGGATGCAAGGTTGAGAACTAAGACTTGCATCATGCTGGAAAGTGCTGTCGCCACCTACTCGCATTTCTTCAAGGGTGGGTTGGAGGGTCTTGATTGTCCAGATACTCGCTCTGGCTTTCCACTTGGCACTGCCCAGCTGGACTTGGCTTTCCATGAGGTTCTCAGCAGTTAACGTGTTAGGGCTTGTTGACAATTTTTGAACTGTTTACTCTTTTTTGTTTTTCTTCAAGTGTAGTCGATGTACAATATTATATAAGTTACAGGTGTACAGTATAGTGACTCACAAGTTTTAAAGGTTATGTACTCCATTTATAGTTATTATTAAATATTGGCTGTATTCCCTGTGTTGTACAATATATCCTTGTAGCTTATGTTATACATAACAATTTGTACCTCTTCATCCCCTACCCCTATACTGCCCCTCCCCGCTTCCATCTCCCCAGTGGTGACCTCTAGCTGGTTCAACTGTTTACTTATTTCCTTCCAGGATGGGAAGGTGATCGTGTGGGATTCCTTCACTACTAACAAGGTAAGGCATTGTCCCTGGTGGATTGAGGCACTTCAGAACCCCAGCCCTGTCCTCGTCCTCTCCAAGCACCCCACTACTGGTCGCCCTGTCCTTCAGGAGCCTATTTGGGGGTGCAAACCCCATGAAAGCCCACCCGTGTTCGGATGGTTCAGCAGCCCACTGTAGCGTTCATTCCTCTCTTGAGCCAAACCCCTCGCCGAGAGAAGAGCATGCAGGGCGAACACAGAGGGTGCCGATACGGAAACAGGAAAGGGCATGGCCCCGAAACTTGTCGCATTCACACATGCTACTACTAAATTTAGGATTCTTCTTCTGGCTGATGATAAGAGGTACCCAACCCCCAGTTTCCTTTCCCCTCTCTGTCTTCGACTAGACTCCATAGCACGTGGACTTGAGCAAACAGTGGGTGGGGAGCTGAGACCTCAGTGGGATTAAACTGCTCTCCACAGGGATGCCGTGGAGTCTCAGCCCCTTGCAAGTCTGGCATAGGCATGTACTGCTCCAAGCGAGACCTAAGTTTAGACTTGTAATGAAACAGAAAGGCCAGAATCTATGTGTAGGTGCGCTTGCATGCCTGCATCGTGTTGGCATTTGCAGTAACAAGTACTGTATATTCAATATGGACTCCAGTGTTTACTTAGAAAGAAAGTCTTCCTTTTCACTGTATAAAAAAGAAACCTATTATCTGTCTCAAATTGAACAGCGTCCTTATTCCGCATTATTGAACGTGTTCAGTAAGTGTCACAATAGGCAGTTGTTATACAACCTGCTCAAGGGGGCCCAGAACCATCTTGTAGAGCAGAGTCTGGAATGGTCAGGCCCCTGGGGAATAATAAAAATGACAACGTAACAATTTGCAGAGGGCTTTCCTATACATCACTCTGCCTCTCCAGAACTCCTCAGCATCTTCAGGGGTGGGGCTAGGGGGTTGCTTCTGCTTATGCCTTAGCATGGCGTAGAGCACACGCCTCCTGATGTCTGGGGAGCCATTGGGTTGCCGCTTGTGGTCCCTGGCAGGGCCATAGTTATCACTTGTCAGCAAAGGGGCCGGGATGCCCTGTGCTGAGAGTGGCCACTCATTCGTGGAAGTAGGTTATTCATGATGTCTGAAGGGCTACTACTCCGTGAGTGACAAAGAACTTTGACAGGCAGTATCAAGGCCCATGTCTCCCCACAAAAACACAGAGAATCATAACAGGAAAGAAGACCAGCACTTGAATGTACTTTACAAACCATCTAGTCCCATCCTCTCCCTTCCCAGACGGAGAAGGAGAATGAGATAAGACAATGGCCAGCCTGTGTGAGGCTGCACATCTCGCTGGTGTTAGAACCAGGTCCAGGGCCCATGGCTCCCATGGAAATAGGGCCACAGACTCAGAAGTTTTTGAATCATGCCTTAGTTGCTTATATGCGTGCAGGAGAATACGGGTGACTCAGACCCCAGCCAGGAGCCGAGGACTTACACCACCTCCGAATGCTTCCATGTTACAGGTTTCCTTTTCTCCCAGAGCACAACTCTAATCCCCCTCCCCAAGCCCACCCCCATTCCTACCTGCCCAGGAATGGTTTAAGACCCACAGAGGACAGAGGCTCGTGTATACTCACTCACAGGTAAACAAACTTGTAACATACATGTAAAAAGATTCAAGAATACGTTTTTAAAATAGAGGGAATCTGAGTAAATAAGGTGAAACATATACGTATGTGAAATGAAATTCAGACAGATCTTTCAAAGAAAATGAGCCCCAGTATTCATTCAGAACAGCAGGGGGAGTATAACAGTAAGAAAGAAGTAAGACGTGAAGGATATTCTTTTGCTAGTTGAGATTTTTAACTTTTAGAATGTATGACATAAAGTTTGGTTGATTATAGAGGATCTGAGTCTCCTCTTCAGTCTCAGCCCAAACCACTGACCTTTGAGACTAGAGAGTAATTTGGTAGATGCTTCAGTGATTTTACTTGGTACAAACTGACGTTTGTGTAGAAGTGCCCTCGTTCATTGCGTGCGTGGTGTGTGCTGTGTTGCAGGAGCACGCGGTCACGATGCCCTGCACGTGGGTGATGGCGTGCGCGTATGCCCCATCGGGATGTGCCATTGCATGCGGGTAAGTATGGGTGACACAGCGGCGTTTCACATGTCCTGTTGGCCATAAAATGCTGTTCTATGACCTCTCTCCTGGAGGTCAGGTTAATATCTTTAGTCTCTACTTCCTTCAGAGGTGAGAACTCACAGGATGTGTCCCAAAACCTCCATCACAGATCACAGTGTTAGACTGTCCAGTGGCCAAAACCCCAGGCAAAGACACACCCAACAGACAGGACATTCCAGGGCCTTAGAGATCACCTCCCAGTAGCGAAGGGCAAAGGCCAGACCTTCCATTAAGTAAGGTTAATTCTTCAGTACTCAGTAGGAATGATAAATACTCTACATTTCTAAAAACCCTCAGGTAATATGTTTCTAATCGGGCATTAATTCTAGCAAATGCATAGCGTTGGATGGGTTATATAAATTTCTCAATATTTGCTATTGAGATATCAGATGTCTAGCACCAAATTACAAAAAGAACACGTTGGGTATATCCTTCTGTGATATATGATGAATATAATAATATAGCACACAATGTCTTCAACAGTAGTTCAGAAAATGATTCTGTAGGCTATTTCTTATTTTAACCCTCACTACATGAAACCCAGTGGAGGGATTTCCAGGAGGACAGGGGGACAGTCAGGGGTGAGAATAATTTTACAAGGCCCAGGTAGACAGCTTTTTTGGTGACACCCGGTGCAGAGAGAGTACAGAGTGGAGGAATGGCTGGCGCCTTAATCTCTTGTCATCTCTGTTTCCCGGGTCCTGGCATGTGGTAGATGGTCAAGGTCTGCATTGGCTGTCTTACAGGCTGATATAAAAACCAAAGTAGAAGTTCAAGGTGTGAATATTTGGGAAAGCACTTTTTAAAATATCGGGAGTCCCATGGATGAGGAGAGAGCAGAAAAACTAAACTGAGAAAGACTGAGTCCTCATCTTAGATAAAAGCACCATCTGCCCTAGTCAGACCATGCCACGATTCGTTTTCAGTTTCCAGTGATAATCTAACATAGTGTTTCCCAGCTATGGCTTGTGACATCCCTGTAACTCCATTATCACACAGATCCACACCTATGTCATATTCTCTAAATGTCGTTACAGGTGACAAAAGGGTGTTTTTCTCTTCCTCTGGGTCTATCTCTCAGTTGGTTCCAAACTTGAAAGCTGAAACTCTACCAGTATTTACACAATTCCATTCTCAAAAAAATGTGTCAGTTGATTTTATATACATATATGTGTATTTTTTATTTGAAGCCATATCACCAAGAAGCCTTCATTCAGGTATTGTACACTTGCTATGAGCACCTGTGTGCAAGGCACTGGACTGGGTGTCCTAGGGAAATTCAAAGATGAATAAAACGTAGTACCTGCCTCCAAGAAAGAATAAAAAAATAACAATAATGACCACTTCTTGAGCCTCTATCATGTGTCAAGGGCCATTCTGAACTCTATATTATCTTCACAACAGCCCCTTGTGAAAGGTGAGTGGGATCCACTCCATTTTATAGTTAAGAACACTGAAGCTTAGAGAGGCTAAAAACATAACAAAGGTCACAGAATGAGTTTGGTACTAAAGCAGAGATGCAATACCAAATGCATCACATTGCAAAACCTTTCTGCTTCTCATAGCAATGCAAATAAACCCAAGTGTGAGTGAGTATCCCGACAGAGCTACAGAAATTACTCTGAAGCTTCAGAATAAGAGAACATGTTTCACCTTGAGAGTCAGGGAAGCCCATAGTCTGAAGCATGCTGGTTCATTGTCACAGCCAAGTGCAAATCATTCCCACTCACACCATCTATAAACATGCTGCCAAAGCTAGTTACTGGTAAGAGACTACCCAAGTCTACACCTGCACCTCCAAGCATTTGGAAAGGCAAAGGGGTCCCCTAGGTTCCCCAGGGCCTCAGAAGGGAATGCCCCTCCTAAATGTCATTCCCCACTAAATGGAAGCAGAGCTCCTTGGAGTAAGACTGATTGTAGGTCTGGGGCAGGAAAAGAGTAAAGTGAGCCTAGGATATTTTCTTGTTCCAGAAAGCAAGGGAACACTCAAGTCATATTAATGGAACCTTATCAAACAGAAACAGGAGCCACTTGAAGGGCCCCCCACCAACTTTCCAAATTGGGATAATTTTAGCATCACATGGAATAATGGTAGTAATGGATCATAACCCAGTTGAAGAGAAAAAAGAATCCATGGGTGTGCAGTGATACTGGGAGGAGGAGGGATTGGATTTGTCTTTACAGAAAAATATCAGCTGATAAATGCAGAAGGAATTATCAAATTAGAGGATCACCATTTTGTACCATAAAGTAATATTTTATTCAAGCAAGGATAATCATGCTAAAGCCATTGTATGATGGTTGTTGGGAACAGGATATTAACATGACCTAAAGGTGTCACACCACAGATTATTATTACAGGCATACCTTGGAAATATTGCAGGTTTGGTTCCAGACAATTGCAATAGAGCAAATATCACAATGAAGTGCGTCACACAAATTTTTTGGTTTCCTAGTGCATATAAAAGTCAAGTTTACACTATACTATAGTCTAAGTGTGCAGTAGCATTATGTCTAAAAAAAAATGTATATACCTTAATTAAAAAATGCTTTATTGCTGGGCTTCCCTGGTGGCGCAGTGGTGGAGAATCTGCCTGCCGATACAGGGCACATGGGTTCGTGCCCCAGTCCGGGAGGATCCCACATGCCACAGAGTGGCTGGGTCCGTGAGCCATGGCCGCTGAGCCTGTGCGTCCGGAGCCTGTGCTCCGCAACGGGAGAGGCCACAACAGTGAGAGGCCCGCATACTGCAAAGAAAAAAAAAAAGCTTTATTGCTAAAAAATACTAACCATCAACTGAGCCTTCAATGAGTCTTAATCTTTTTGCTGGTGGAGGGTCTTGCCTCAGTGTTGATGGCTGCTGACTGAGCAGGATGGTGGTTGCTGAAGGCTGGGGTGCCTGTGGATATTTCTTAAAGTAAGACAGCAGTGCAATTTGTTTTATCGATTGAGTCTTCCTTTCACAAACAATTTCTCTGTCACATGCAGTGCTGTTTGATAGCATTATAGCCACAGTAGAACTTCTTTCAAAATTGGAGTCCATCCTCGCAAAACTTGCCACTGCTTTTTCAACTAAGTCTGTTAATATTCTAAATCCTTTGTTGTCATTTCAACCACCTTCACGGAATAGATTCCATCTTAGGAAACCACCTTCATTGCTCATCCGTAAGAAGCAACTCCTCCTTCGTTCAAGTTTTATCATAAGATCGCAGCAATTCAGTCGCATCTTCAGGCTCCACTGCTCATTCTCGTTCTCTTGCTGTTTTCACCATATCTGCAGTTACTTCCTCCACTGAAGTCTTGAACCCCTTACTGAAGTCTTAAACCCTTCAAAGTCAGCCACGAGGGTTGAAATCAGCTTCTTCCAAACTCATATTAATGTTGATATTTTGACCTCTTCCGATGAATCACAAATGGTCTTAATGGCATCTAGAATGGGGAATCCTTTCCAAAGGTTTTCAACTTACTCTGCCCAGATCCATCAGAGGAATCCTATCTATGGCAGTTATAGCCTTATGAACCGTATTTCTTAAAGAATGACTTGAAAATCAAAATTTCTCTTTGAACCATGGGCTGCAGAATGGATGTTGTGTTAACAGGCATGAGGACAGCATGAATCTTTTGTACATCTCCATTAGAGCTCTTGGGTGACTGGGTGCATTGTCCATGAGCAGTAATATTTTGAAAGGAATCTTTTTTTCTGAGCAGTAGTTCTCAACAGTGGGATTAAAATATTCAGTAAACCGTGTTGTAAACAGATGTGTTGTCACCCAGGCTTCATTGTTCCACTTATAAAGCACAGGCAGAGTAGATTTAGCATAATTCTTAAGGGTCCTAAGATTTGGGGAATGGTAAATGAGCATCGGCTTCAACCTAAAGTCACCAGCTGCATTGACCCCTAACAAGAGAGTCAGCCTGCCTTTTGAAGCTTTGAAGCCAGACGTTGACTTTTCCTCTCTAGCTGTGAAAATCCTGGATAGCATTTTCTTCCAATATAAGGCTCATTTGTCTATATTAAAAATCTGTTGTTTAGTGTACCACCTTCTAATTATCTTAGCTAGATCTTCAGGATAACTTGCTGCAGCTTCTACACCAGCCCTTGCTGCTTCACCTCGCACTCATGTTATGGACAACGGCTTCTTTTCTTAAATCTCATGAACCACCTCTGCTAGCTTCAGACTTTTCTTCTGCAGCTTCCTCACCTCTCTCAGCCGTCATAGAATTGAAGAGAGTCAGGGCCTTGCTCTGGATTAGTCTTTGGCTTAAGGGGATGTTGTGGCTGGTTTCATCTATCCAGACCAGACTAACACTTTCTTCCTTTCAGCAATGAGGCTGTTCTGCTTTCTTACTCGTGTGTTCCCTGGAGCAGCAATTTTAATTTCCTTCAAGAACTTTTCCTTTGCTTTCACAGCCTGGCTGTTTTGCACAAGAGGCCTAGCTTTCAGCCTGTCTTGGCTTTCAGCATGCCTTCCTCACTAAGCTTAATCATTTCTGGCTTTTTATTTAAAGTGAGAGGCATGCAGCTCTTCCTTTCACTTGAATGCTTGGATGCTATTGTAGGGTTATTAATTGGCCTAATTTCAATATTGTTGTGCCTTAGGGAATAGGGAGGCCTGGGGAGAGGGAGAGAGAGAGAAGAACGCCAGTCAGTTGGAGCAGTCAGAACACACACAACATTTATCGGTTAAGTTCACCATCTTACATGGGCATGGTTCATGGTGCCTCAAAACCATTACAATAGTAACAGCAAAGATTACTGATCACAGATCACCATAACAAATATAACAATAATGAAAAAGTTTGAAATATTTGTGAGAATTACCAAAATGTGACAGAGACACAGAGTGAGCAAGTGCTGTTGGAAAACTGACACCAATAGACTTGCTTGATGCCAGGTTGCCACAAGCATTCAATTTGTAAAAATGCAATAAAGCAAAGCGCAATAAAACAAAATATGCTTGTAATTACAAACAAATCACCCTTACCATGGAGAGATCTGGTGGTCCCCACTTTGACCAAGTAATCAAAGTTGGCGTCACCAATCTTGACACAAGAGGCATTGCAAGCCTCTTAAAGTGAAGCAGTAAGAAAGAAATAACACAATATCACCTTTATATATCACATTTATATTATTGTTAAAAATGTTATACTTGAGGGACTTCCCTGGTGGCGCAGTGGTTAAGAATCTGCCTGCCAATGCAGGGGACACGGGTTTGAACCCTGGTCCGGGAAGGTCCCACATGCTGCGGAGCAGCTAAGCCCGTGTGCCACAACTACTGAGCCTGTGCTCTAGAGCCTGCGAGCCACAACTACTGAAGCCCGTGTACCACAACTACTGAAGCCCGTACACCTAGAGCCCATGCTCTGCAACGAAGAGAAGCCACTGCAATGAGAAGCCCATGCACTGCAACTAAGAGTAGCCCCCGCTCGCCGCAACTGGAGAAAGCCCATGCGCAGCGATGAAGACCCAACGCAACCAAAAATAAGTAAAATAAAATAAAATTTTAAAAAATGTTATACTTAAATATAACCATTAAGAAACAACATGACAAATCCAGACTGTGTGACATTCTGTAGGACAACTGACCTAAGTTTTCTCATTATAAACAACCAAAAAAATGTGTCTGTTCTCCATTAAAAGTTCTAAAAAAGATATAAAAACAGAATGTAATGTGTGGATCTGAATGGGCCCTGGATCCTGGAGACAGTTGGGAAAGACTGAATATGGATAGCTTATTAAACGGTGTTTGGAATTTTTGTTTTCGCAGATGTGATAATGAGTTAGTGATTATAGAATATGTTCTTAGTTTTAGGAGATGTAAATTTGCAGATTGAAGTATTTAGATGTAATGTGTCATGTCTGCCACTTGTATTCAGATGGTTCAGAATTTGCTCCCACAAATATGGCAAAATGTTAAGTTAGTGAACGTATGTGAAGAGATCTGGGTGTTCATAGTACTATTTTCTCTTTCAATTTTACTGTACACTTGAAAATCTTCAAAGTAAAACTGAGGGAAAGGTTATAGCATATGATACTGCCAAAGGAAAACCATTTGAAAAGTTTGTGTGAATGAGAAAGCATATGAATATTCTACTGCCCTATGTTAACATTTGACACTTCTGTCTTTCCGTGCTAGTGGCTTGGATAATAAGTGTTCTGTGTATCCACTGACGTTTGACAAAAATGAAAACATGGCTGCCAAAAAGAAGTCCGTTGCTATGCACACCAACTACCTGTCGGCCTGCAGCTTTACCAACTCTGACATGCAGGTAAATAAGGGGATGCATGATGACGGGCCAGCCTGCTGGGGAGCAGGGTTGGTCGTGGAGAGCTAAAGTGGAGTTGCAGGCGAGGAAGCTGTTCTGGTGTCCCTCTTCACAGGAGGCTGTGTGCACTCCAGTTGACTCTAAGAGGAAGCTCCTGTTGTTTTTCATATATATGTGTATATGTGTGTATATGTATATATGTTTATATGTGTATGTGTGTATGTTTATATATGTGTATATGTGTGTGTACATGTATATATGTTTATATATGTGTGTATACGTGTATGTGTGTGTATGTGTTTATATATGTGTATATGTGTGTGTATACGTGTATATATGTGTGTGTATGTGTATATGTGTGTATACATGTTTATGTGTATATATGTGTGTGTGTATATATGCATTTTTTTTTTTTTTTTTGAGCATGCCACTCAGCTTGTGGGATCTCAATTCCCCTACCAGGGATTGAACCCAGGCCACGGCAGTGAAAGGGCCGAATCCTAACCACTAGACCACCAGGGAATTCCTGGTTATATTATTATTTTTAATAAAATCAGAAATGGGGAAATTCAGGGCTGTTGACTGTTGGCAGAGATGAGATGAACTCCATGCCATATTGAACCTCCTCCTCTAATTGACTTGGTGGGGGTGGGAGTGGGTCAAGGAAACTTCTGGGGTGGTGGAAATTCCTGTCTGGGTCAGAGAGGTGGTTCCAAGGTGCCTCCGTATGTAAACCTTCACAGGGTGCTGACTTTCAGAGTTGTGCACGTGACACGCTTCATCGTACCTATTTTTCACTCCTGTTTTAACACATTCGGAAAGAAAAAGCATCAGAGGGTAAATCTGTGCCCTACTTTGAACAAGCCACAAAGTGGAGACAATCCAGCTTCAACGCTTTGGCCACGTTTTCTCTCACAAGTCCTAAAGCATCCTATCGTGTCTCTGTCACATCTCTCCAGAAAGCCTGCACAGATGCCACCACCCGCATTGCCAGATACCAGGGGTGACTGAATAGCAGGGGAGGCTGGGAGTTCAGAGCAGGAGTGGGGGGTCGTAAACGTGCTGCAGGGGCCACCCTGGAGGATGAGTGTGTTGCCAGTGAGGTGGAGGGGAGCATTGTAGGAGGCAGGTGGCCCGAGAGATGGGCAGGGCCCGATCACAGGGTGCCCTGAGTGGCGGGGCTGACCCTACAAATGGCAGGGAGCCATTGCTGGGGCTGGGGCAGATTGGGTTTGCTTGAAGGAGGAGACTGAGTCAGATTAAAGGCCACTCTGGCTTCAGCTGACTGACGTCAGCAGCGGGGTTGGGGGTGGCAAGGATAGCGGCAAGGAGACCCGGGGATGGGTAATTGTCTCACTTCTGACGGGAGGGCTGTTCGGACTTAGAGGGCAGCGTTTACACCTGTTTTTCGCAACCAGGAGTCTTGCAGGCCTGTGCAGTAGAGAGTGCTGTTGCCCTGGCTGCTGCAGTGGCCACATCGGATGTCTTTGGGCCTGAGGGGCAGCCAAAGCAACAGAGGATGTTTAGTCTCCTGTTCTGGATGGTGAATCCTGAGCAAGCTTTTATTATTCTCTGTGTTTTGTTTTTCTCACTTGCAAGTGAGGATCGTAGTAAATTCCTCCCTCATGAGGTTTTCTGAGGATTAAATGAGATGATTCATCTCAAATACTTAGTAAATATCAATAAACATTAGCTCTTATTGTTTTGTTATTTATATTAACGCAAAGCTTCATGGGTGATTCAGATGCATAGCCTAGTTTGGGTACCACTGAACTCATGAACTAAGCTTCCTTCCAGCTCTGGGATCTAAGATGAAAAACAGAAACCTCAAAAAGCTGTTATAAGACCTACAGATTCTCTACATTCCAGAATAAATGAGTGACAATGAGTTAGAGGATCTGTTTAGTGCATTTATCATAATGAATGTTTGGTTTATAAAATTTATTTTTACTTACATTGTAATGAAGAGCACAAATATTTAAAATATTTTTTAAATATTAAGAAGTTACTGTTAACTTTTAAAGACTATTCATTTCTTTGACTGAAGAGTATGGTATGGAAAATTCCCATTAAAGAGCTAGACCGAGGGAATCATTTCAGGCAGTCATTTGTTTGGACCTGATGTCCCAAAAAAGATTGGCAATTACTGGCCCCTTTGCAAATGTTAGGACAGGACTGGGGTGGAGCATCCCCTAGTGGGTGTGGCCAGCAGAGATTGGAGGGAATTGTAGCACATCACAAAATACAAGTTCTCAAATTAAGACATGGTCCAAGTCTTGTGTGTTCCTAAGCTGCTCTGACCAGCCTGAGTCCTCTTGTCAGGTGTACAAAGGCCTCTTAAGGGAAGTCGAGGCCAGAGGGAGTCCCATGGGCAGCTGCATGGGCTTTGTAGCCTGGAGGGTCTCCAAATTTGAGAGCTGCCTGCAAGTGGGGGCTTTGAGGAGGGCCTTGGGGCCCACACCCAAGAAGCCTGAGAACTCTGGAACTCAGCCAGCTCTTTCTCCATGGAGGGGCCTCTCCTGGCTGCAAGAAGATCCTAGGCCTCCCAGACTGCTGGCAGGAACACACTCCCGAGACGGTGTGGCCAGCAGGTGCAAGGCCAGGGTGGGAATGGATTCTTTCCTTGTAATATGTCCCCTCCCTGCAAGAAACGGAAGATTCTTTTACAAGTGCTAGGCCTAGCGTGTGAGAGGGAAGGGAAGAGAGGGGGAAGGAGGGAGAGGATGAGAGGAGACCACCAGCACGTGGAAACTAGGGGTGCAGCACAGTCAGTGGGTGCACTGAATGCTGGCAGTCCTTTAAGGCCTACTTCCTGTTTTCTTTCCTCAGCCATCAGTAATCTCCACCCACAGAGGGCTCTGTTGTGGGCACTTACACTGCAAGAGCCCCTTCCCACACTGTCTTATCACCTCGTCCAGCCCCTGTGAGCAGCAGGAAGGTGGGGCGTAGGGAGGCTCTGCTTGCCAGGGCTTAACCTTTGTGGGTCCCCCTATGGCTGCTCAGAACCATGCTGGCTCCAGGGCTCTGCGATACCATCAGCTGGGTCTTTGAGGCCTTGAGCCCTGGATCCCCACTGCCTTTCTCCCAATTGCAGCAGAGCCCAAGCCTCACACACACTGGCAGCAACAAAATTTAAAACCCTAGTTCTGGCCACCATGCCTTTCCCCAGGCACCCCAGTGTTCTTCTTCATTCATGGGCCAGGCTTTGTACTTGAAACTATCCAGAGTCTGCTTGAGGGACAGCTGCACTGACCTCAGACAGATTTTCCTAAAATATACCCTTGATTTGGTCATTCTGCTCAGAAGCTTTCCACAGGTCCCTCTTGCCTACAGGCTAAAGTCCTGACTCCGTACCCAGGCACACCTTTCATTCACTGCACAGGTGCGCCTTCCCCTCAGCTCACTCTGCTCTCCTCCCCTTCCTTAGTGAGTGGCCAGCTCTCAGTCCTCCTCTGAGATCAGCTCACATGTTGCCAAAGTGGGTTTGGTGTCCCTCTCACAGACCTACCTATATCTCAGCACTTCTCACTCTGTCGTAAGTGATCATTGTCTCATCTGCCAAGACCATCAGAAACACCTGCCACCCAGCAATGCTAAGTTTATTAGACCTACTGCAGCAAGGGAGAACCCCAACTTGACAGAATCACTATACCGTCTCAAAATGAAGAAACTGGGGAAGGGTCCTTAGAGGGTTTCAGGGTCCAGGGTGAGTGGTCCAACCTCACCATGGTTGCAGACCCTGAATTGCAGTTCTCTGTGGGTCCTGAATAAACCCATCTTTGCTGGAGAAATACCTGGCAGTCTATTTGTTTCAGGTCAACAGCTTGCTCACCAGGACTTGCTTTATAAGACCCTTACCTCGCTGGGCTTACCAACCCTAAGCTATTATGTCATAACTAGTTTTCCACCTTAAAAGACCCACCTTAAAATGGGAGGGCACGCACCTTGGCAGCGGTTGTGGAGGAAACCGGCGAGGCTTCCGGAAAGAGCTGGTGAGCAAGCTGCTGCCCCTGCGCTTTTTTTGCCTGCAACCATAGCGAGTGGACCATGGCGAGGCATGTGCAAGTCCCCACACAGCAAGGCAAGGAGAACCGTTTTACAGGGTGGAAAAGGAAGTTGGGAGGATTAAACAGAGTTCATGGCTTTTCTTTTTTTTTTTTAATTTATTTATTTTATTTATTCATTTTTGGCTGCATCGGGTCTTCATTGCTGCACGTGGGCTTTCTCTAGTTGTGGTGAGCGGGGGCTACTCTTCATTGTGATGCGTGGGCTTCTCACTGTGGTGGCTTCTCTTGTTGCAGAGCACGGGCTCTAGGCTCGCGGGCTCAGTAGTTGTGACTTGCAGGCTCTAGAGTGCAGGCTCAGTAGTTGTGGCATGTGGGATCTTCCCGGACCAGGGATCGAACCCGTGTTCCCTGCATTGGGAGGTGGATTCTTAACCACTGCGCCACCAGGGAAGCCCGAGTCCATGGCTTTTCATTGGCTGAATCCTTCCCAGGAAAGAAGAGAAGTCTGTCTTCTTCCTGTTGGTCTCTATCATCACAGGACATGAAAGCTCCCCCTTCCGGTCTCCCACTGTATTTAATTGAGGCTTCTGTTTCATTAATTTTTTACAAAGCTGTTAGTCTTGATAAGTAAGCTTAGTTGGTTCACAGTTTTATCTTGCAGGAGCAGTTATTTCCTGGAGCGGGCAGCTAGGTTATTTTTACTTGGTTTCTCAGTATTGTCTAATGCAGCACCGGGAAGTGTGCCTGGCCCTGGAATTGATTAACGTAGGGACAGGGAGTTTGGTGGGTTTCAGTCCTTCCTGACAGTCCTGTTAACCAAGTTCCAGGAGAGCAGAGACCAAGACACAGTCTTTCTGCAAACCCTGATGCCTAGCGGAGGGCCTGGACGTGGTCAGCACATGGCAGATGCTGGTTGACCCTGTGTGTCTGTCAGCACCACTCAGTGGCCCAGGGAGCCTCTGGGGGATCCAGCTACAGGAGACTGTGTTTAGCAAAATCCTGCTCCAGGTGGGTCCCGGCAAGCAACGTCAGCATCACCTGGGAGTTTGTGGGAAATACAGAATCTCAGGCCCCACCCCAGGCTCTCTATTAGCAGCTGCGTGTGGGGTTGCACATTAATGTCTGGGAAGCACGACGCTGGGCTTGGGTGCTTGTGGGAGCCGCTTGAGGTTCTGTGAAGCAAGCGTTCACAGAGCCCTTCCTATGTGGCAGGTAGGTATAGAGCCCTGCAGGTACCACAGGGAGACCTCTGGATTCCATACTCTGCAGGAGGACAGGCACATAAACAGCTCCAGGACAGCGAGGGTGTCAAAAATGAACTGTTTCTTTCTCAGTACCAGAGAAAGAGTTCTGTGCTTGAGTCCAGATTTAGCAGGGGTGTGTGTGTGTGTGTGTGTGTGTGTGTGTGTGTGTGTGTGTGTGTGTGTGTGTGTGTGTGTGTGTGTGTGTGTGTGTGTGTGTGTGCTTGAGTCCAGATTTAGCAGGTGTGTGTGTGTGTGTGTGTGTGTGTGTGTGTGTGTGTGTAGGGAGCCTCCTCTTCCCTGTGGAACTGTAAGCATCTGCTTGGCTTCCCCTGACAGGGACATTAATGACAGCCACACCCTTCCTGTCCTTTCCTGCGGCAGATCCTGACAGCGAGTGGCGACGGCACGTGTGCCCTGTGGGACGTGGAGAGCGGGCAGCTGCTGCAGAGCTTCCATGGGCATGGGGCCGACGTGCTCTGCTTGGACCTGGCTCCCTCAGAAACCGGGAACACCTTCGTGTCCGGGGTAAAGACCCAAGGAAGATCTCTGGGGGGTCCTTTGTCTACTAGGGAGGCTCATGGTAGCACTTCCTGTTAATCTGTGGGACTAGACTGGACACTTCCCTGGATGGGGCTGAGATTCCTTAAATAAGTAGCAGAGAGTGAGCCTCTGAGACCTTTAGAGACAGTCGCTAGGCGCCAGGAGGCTCAGGTGGCAGTGGTGGCGAAGCATCGCTGTGGCGTGATCAGAGCTTTGACACTGGTGGGACACTCTCCCACCCCGCCCCTGCCAGTCGCCAGCCCCTCCCACTCTCGGGCACCGGGAACAGCGTATCTGAAGGCTACGAGTCGGACAGGCAGGCCACCATGGCAGAGGACACCAGATGAGCCAGGACACCTGGGACCCACGTTTGCTACCTGACTCTCCATTTCATCCTCTGTAAATTGGGCATAAGGCACGATAGCATTTGCCCCCCACCTTCCCCAGGATATTGTGAGCAGTAGAGGGAAGAGTTTACAGTGTGGTATGCAGAGAGGCAAGTATTTCTATGGACACCTGGGAATAAGAATGGAGAACTGAGGTGGCTGGCCTGACCCCTGGGTCCTGTCTCATCTCGCTCAGGAGACAAGTGATGAGAGAGGACAGAGATGCAAACGCTGTCTAATGATGTTTGCTCCGAGCTGCCCACATCTTAGTCCTGGGCCTCAGGTGAGGGCTGTGAGGCCTCGAGTGGGCAGGGACCCTGATTTTCTTCTTGGGTATTTGGCCCTATCTGTGTACATTTCATTCTTGTGTCTTTGTATAACTGTATTTATCCCTACTCAACGACACTCTTTTTTCAAATTGTTGGTATCATTGTGGACTGTATCATCTCTTTCAGAGTATTAAACTCCATCTGATTTAGGGTCCAGTAACGATTTGAAGAGACTCGCTGATTCCTTTGTCCACATTCTCAGTAAAGATGCTTGGAGTGCTGAACTCCCACAGCAGGTCTCGCTGCGACATCAGTCGTGGCACCTCATCCACCCTCTCCTCTGAGTTGAAACCAACAACTTGGACACTAATTTTAACCCATGACTCCTTCTGTTTGACCTTTGAGAGTCTAATTATACTGCTCATGCTTGATCACGGAAGGCTCTGCAGGAATTTATCAAAATGCTCCCAGAAGCAAGAGAGTATGTGAAAGCCTAGTGTTCATGATTCTCTGGGTCATGGTAGCAGCCCAGAGAAGCTTCACTTTACAGGTGTTGAGGCAGAAGTCCAGGGAGGTGACTTGCCTGAGCCACCCAGCCGACTGCGGGCAACACCCTGACTAGGCTGCTGGGGTGCAGCTGGCCCAGGGGCTGCCCCACACACCTGAGGCAAAGCTGGGAGGTCCCACCACACCCACTGTCCACCTGCCCTCCTCTCCTCTGGGCTTACAGAGGCAGAGATAAAGAGGAGGGGGAAAGAGAGGGAAAAGTGAAGAGAGATGCCCAGGAGGAAGGAGAGAAGGAGGCTCTGGAGAGTTTGCAGCCCCTCAGAAAGGTGGGAGAGAAGAAAACGTGCTTAAAAGGGGGCTGGGTGCCTTCCCTTGCTCGTCACCCTGACCCCAAGACCTCTCTCTGGCCGCGTGAGGGCTTGTCAGTTGAGGAAAGTGGCCTTAGGTAAAGCTAGTGCCAGAAGAGCATATTGTCAGCCATTTACTAATGGGAACCAAAAGGTCTCTGTGACATAACCAGAACTCATGCCTGTCTGTAGACATTCCTTGCATTGTACATAACTCTGGGTAACTTTCTGTTTGTAGGGATGTGACAAGAAAGCCATGGTGTGGGACATGCGCTCCGGACAGTGCGTGCAGGCCTTTGAAACGCACGAATCTGACATCAACAGTGTCCGGTCAGTGAGTAGAACGTTCACGTTGCTCCTCTGTCCTCCAGTGTTCCCCGGCCTGGGCTAGCACTTAGCCTCTAGGCTCAATTTACTTGGCCGAGAGAGGCTTTTCCAGCAATAATGGCTGATTTGTGGTGGGACTGAACAGCACTCCCGATTTCTTGGAGAATTTTAATATAATTGCACTAGGGGCAATGGATATTATCCTGTCTAGGTCAAGTCAGTGTTTCTCATTCATTCATTCAACAAATGTTGATGAAGTCCTTATCTGCGAGACATTATTCCAGAAACTGGGAGTACTGTTTTGAACAAGACAACATCGCTACTGTCCTACAGAAGACAAAGCACAGATAAACGTGCTGTTTAAGTACTGCTAAGTGCTAAGAGAAAGTAAAACAGGGAACTGTGATAAGATGGGGTATTTTTTTGAATGGTCAGGCCTCTCTGATAAATTGATGTTTAAATTGAGACCAGGATAATGAAGGAGCCAGGCTTGCAAAGAGCCGGGGGGAAGATCAGGGAGGTGAGATGTTCAGGGACCTAACAAAAGGCCAGGTCACCACTAGCGAGTCCTGAGTTGGGGAGGTGGCCAGCGTGATCCATGTTTTGCCTTTGAAAGGTCACTCTGGGTGCTGTATGGAGAATGGATTGTAGGGGAGCAAGAATGGAAGTGTGACGGCCAGTTAGAAGGTTGTTGTGTGAGTTTTAGAATGAAATGATGGTGGCTGCAACTAAAGAAGACACACAGGGAGGACAGAAATGTCTAGAATTGTGAAGGATTTGAGATTTTACCCTAGCTGCAAGCTATGAAGTAAGGCTGCCACAGATTCATGGATGCTGCTAGAAGGCATGAGACTCCTGGGTTAGAGATGAAGGATAGTTGGTTACTCATAGTGATGGCAGTAGCTGGGGTATCAGCATCTTTTTGCTGGTTACCTAAGCCCCAATTCTACAGGGTCACATGAAAAGGGCCAAATGACACCTGCCCATGCAAAGGGCTGCATTATAGGAGAAGAACCCTCAGCTCAGGGAACCTGTATCTTTTATAAGGGGCAGTAAGCACTGATACATTTGCTAAGACAGGGAGGGTTGGAGGCAGTGCAGGGAGAAGGCAGTGGTTGCATATGGATTCTGGAGCTCTGTCTTGGGCTAGCTAAGTTTGAGACGCTATTATACGACCAAGTGGAAATGTCAAGTAGGTAGCAGGAGCTGTGAACCGGATTCCAAGAGAGAGGTCAGGACTTGACATATATATTTAGAAGCTGGCACTGTCAGGACAGCATTTAAAGTATAATCACGCAAGAATATTTATACTTAGAGGAAAGTACTAGACTTATTCCCCTTAAAAGCCAGAACACAGGGCTTCCCTGGTGGTGCAGTGGTTAAGAATCCACCTGCCAATTCAGGGGACACGGGTTTGAGCCCTGGTCCGGGAAGATCCCACAGGCCACAGAGCAACTAATCCCGTGCGCCACAACTACTGAGCCTGCGCTCTAGAGCCCGTGAGCCACAACTACTGAGCCCGTGTGCCACAACTACTGAAGCCTGCATGCATAGAGCCCGTGCTCTGCAACAAGAGAAGCCACAGCAATGAGAAGCCCTCACACTGCAACCAGAGAAAAGTCCACATGCAGCAGTGAAGACCCAACACAGCCAAAAATAAATAAATAAAATAATAATAATAATAATTTTTAAAAAGCCAGAACACAATAAGAATACTTAATTACCTTAGTGGTAGAAATATTAATGAGAATTTTCTAGCTCTTTGACCTCAAATGTAGGAAAGGAAAACAGGGGAAAAAAAACTATCACTTTTTGCAAATGTGCAGTAATTACCCAGAAAATCCAAGGAAATCAATTGAGAAATTACTACAGATAGTAAATGAGGTTTTTTGTGTTTTTTTTTTTTGTGGTACACGGGCCCCCCCACTGTTGTGGCCTCTCCCATTGCAAAGCACAGGCTCCGGATGCGCAGGCTCAGCGGCCGTGGCTCACGGGCCCAGCTGCTCCGCAGCATGTGGGATCTTGCTGGACCGGGGCACGAACCCGTGTCCTCTGCATCGGCAGGCGGACTCTCAACCACTGCGCCACCAGGGAAGCCCAGTAAATGAGGTTTTTAAGATACAGGATAGAATATAAAGCCACAAAACTAAATTAAATCCCTATATATTCATGAAATAACAGCTTAAACATGCACGTTCTCTCACCCATGCTGTTCCCTCTACCCAGAACCCTCTTCTTCTAATATCCACCAGGTCTCTACTTAGGCTGCCCTCTGTCCAGAAGGCCTGATTATTTTTCTTTTTAGATATTTATTTATTTTGGCTGTGCCAGGTCTTAGTTGCAGCACGCGGGATCTTCGTTGCGGCGTGCGGCATGCACACGGGATCTAGTTCCCCGACCAGGGATCGAACCCGGGCCCCCTGCACTGGGAGCGCGGAGTCTTACCTACTGGACCACCAGGGAAGTCCCTGAAGGCCTGATTAGAGGAGAGGATGACTATAACAGTAATAATCATTAGTTATTGCATGCTTTTTATTTGGTACCATGCCACGTTCTTTGTATAATATATATAGTGTCTTATTCAGTCTTTACAGCAGGAAATGTACATTATCCTCCTCACTTTTCAGATGAAGAAACTGAGGCTGGGCCAGGTGAAGGCACTTGCCAGAAGTATCCCATGTAGTGAGTGGTCAGTGCAGACAGCTTCCCGTGGCTCTGTATATCTGATTGCAGTGTCTGTGTTTATAACCACTGTCTTATCCCTTAGCTCTGGCCAAGTCTTGGGAATGGGGTATATGACCAAGGGGAAGCAAGGATACAGGGGACCTGCCTGTGTTCGGTGTCTGGTACAGATATACATATTATCTCATTTACTCCTTGCCAATACTCTGCAAGGCCAGTGTCACTGTCCCCTGTTTACAGAGAAGAAAATTAGGTCAATGGGACCTTCCAGATGAGCCTCCCTTTCTGGCCTCTGTAATGAGTGGTCTGTGTATCCCTAGAAGTCTGGGGGACCAGCATGGGACAGCCTTCCCAGATGGTTCTGATGGGCACCCAGGACCACTCTAAGTGCTTTCTCCCCACACTTTCTCTCTGCAGATACTACCCGAGTGGAGATGCCTTTGCTTCAGGATCAGATGATGCTACGGTATGTTTCTAAGTTATTGAGAGCTTTTCCTATCCAAAGGAGAGATATGCTGACCTAATTTTAGTTTTCAAAAATAACTTTTTTCCTGATTACAGAACTGATGTGACTTCAATAAAGAAAACTTGGGGGAAAACACTAAATTATGTTAATCATTATACCCAAGAAAAATCACAGTTCAGCGAATTCCTTTCTGTCTTTTTAGTTTTTAAACAAAATGCTTTATAATTTGCTTTTTTCACTTAGCAATAGATTGTGAACATTTTCCCATGCCAATACATATTTTTCTCCCACATTATATTTTCTTAATGATTGAATAGTTTTCCACATTATGGATATGCCATCATTTACTTAACCAGTCTTCATGTTTTGGGTCATTAGGTTTTTTCCAAGGTTTTTTTTTCCTGTTAAAAACACTGCTATAAGCAAATATTTTTGGTACCTCTCTTATCATTTCCTTAGAATTAATTCTCTGACATGAGCTTGTTGAGTTAAAAATCAGCCTAGTTTCTTTTTGTTGTTGTTTTGTTTTGTTTTGTTTTTTGCGGTACACGGGCCTCTCACTGTTGTGGCCTCTCCCGTTGCGGAGCACAGGCTCCGGACGCGCAGGCTCAGCGGCCATGGCTCACGGGCCCAGCCGCCCCGCGTCATGTGGGATCTTCCCGGACCGGGGCACGAACCCGCGTCCCCTGCATCGGCAGGTGGACTCTCAACTACTGCGCCACCAGGGAAGCCCAAAATCAACCTAGTTTTAAGGCTTTTGATACTAATTGTCAAATTATGTTGACCTATATTTCAGGAGAAAAAAAATATCCTCCTGTGCCCTCAAAATAGCAAATATCTTATTAAATAATGAACTGCACTTTAATTTGCTATCCTGGAAGAAATTACAGGGGAATAGATTGAGGGTTTGATAATCATGAAAATTTAAAACTTCTGTATTTCAAAAAATATTTAACAAAATTTAAGGGCATACATTTGGGAGAATTCAAGAGCTTTCAAAACTTCCCTACCCTTTGATCCAGCCATTGCTATTTCTTGGGAACAATTCTATTCTAAGGATTCTATTTTTTAGCTATTCTAAGGAAAATATCAGAGATGCATATAAAGATTTTTATAGAAGAAGGATCATGGCTTCCCCATAATTTTATTTGTAAAAGAGAAAAATCAGACGTAATCAAACACTTAGCAGGGTATAGCTAAGTAGATTCTGATATATCCACATAAGGAATATAACAACCATATTACTCCTGTTTTTTTTTTAAGATTATTTAATGATATGAGAAAATGCTCATAACATAATGCTAATAGAAGCAATAATGAAACATCCTCCCCATTTAAATCCACACATAAAATAGATTAAGGCTGAAGGGAATAGTCCAGATGTTAGTAAATACCTCTAGGATTGGGGGTGACGTTTATTTCCTTCTTTATGCATTTCTGAGTTTTCCTGAATTTTCTGCAGTGAACACACATTCTTTGTCAGAAAAAAAAAGAGGGCTTTCATTTTTATTTTTGTACCTAAAGAAATCTGTATTTGCTGTTTCTTTGAATCTCCAGTAATCCCTGGAGATTGATAGGAATCGGGATTGAGGGAGAAAATACTAGGAGAGAAAACGAAAGAGGTTTTTCCCTTATCCCTCAAACTACACAAGCCACTGGCACCAGCCTGTAGCTCTGTAGCCATCAATGCACCAAACAGCATCCAGAAACAAGTGCCTCTTTGTCTTCTTTGTCACCCCAGTGTCGCCTCTACGACCTCCGGGCAGACAGGGAGGTTGCCATCTATTCCAAAGAGAGTATCATCTTTGGAGCTTCCAGCGTGGACTTCTCCCTCAGTGGTAAGATTTTATTTCAGAAACTTTCCCAGGACTGTAAAACAGGACTTCAATGAAACCCAGCTCTGCCAAGCTTCCCTCCTAGCTAAACTTCCTGTGGGTCCATGTGCTAAAGAGTCTACTTTTGCACCAGTTTTCCTCCACTGCATTTTTGACAGCCCGCTTTGCCCTGCCTGAAGCAGCTTCCCCAGCCCAGTTCACTCCACGGGAAATGAAGGCTGGGCCCACCTAATGCTCTTCTTCAAAACAATGATGTATCAAAACTGCATCTGTGCCTTTAGGCATTTCCTCTCCAGCCTTCCATTTTCCTTTCACACCTGAAAAGGGACCTTTTTTTCCAGAGGTGGGGCGGTGGGGGGGGCGGGGAGTGAGCAAGAGTCCCTTTCTTAATTCCCTGAAGCTCATGGCACCTCTGCCCTCACAGCTGGGGAGGCTGCCCGTGAAAGTTAAGGCAGCACTCGTATGCTGGGTCACTGGACCATTCAGTTTTCCCAGACACCCCCCGGTTGTGTAGCTGTGCTTTTGTGCATACATGCTGCTACTGGAACGTCTTTTCCCGTCCTTCTCTGCATTGCAAACTCCTATTCAGTCCTCAAAAGCCAGCTCAAATGTTGCTTTCCCTGTAGTGCCCTTTTTTTAAAATTTTTTAATTTAATTTTAATTTATTTATATATTTTTGGTTGCGTTGGGTCTTTGTTGCTGTGCGTGGGCTTTCTCTAGTTGCATCGAGCAGGGGCTACTCTTCATTGCAGTGCGCGGGCTTCTCATTGCGGTGGCTTCTCTTGTTGTGGAGCACGGGCTCTAGGTGCGCGGGCTTCAGTAGTTGTGGCACGCAGGCTCATTAGTCATGGCTTGCAGGCTCTAGAGCGCAGGCTCAGTAGTTGTGGTGCATGGGCTTAGTTGCTCCGCGGCATGTGGGATCTTCCCAGACCAGGGCTCGAGCCCGTGTCCCCTGCATTGGCAGGCGGATTCTTAACCACTGCGCCACCAGGGAAGTCCCCTGTAGTGCCCTTCTTGATCCCCCTTCCTCTATGATCACATAACACTTCACACATAGCTGAGCACTTCCATGACAGCCCTTACCACAGGGTGCTGCAATGATTTATGAGTCAGCCTGCCCACCACCACCCTCCACAGGGGCCAGCAACTGTGCTTTCTCCTCTTTGAAACCCCAGGGCAAAGCACAGTGCCTGGCACATAATGGGCACTAAATCACTGTTTATTAAATGAATGAATGAATGAATGAATGAGTGAGTGCATGAGTGAGAGTCACGAAAAGAAAAACAAGAAGGAAGGAACTGGTTTCATAACCATCATATCCTTCTGCTTTAAGGTCGCCTGCTGTTTGCTGGATACAACGATTATACCATCAACGTCTGGGATGTCCTCAAGGGATCCCGAGTCTCCATCTTGTTTGGACATGAAAACCGTGTTAGTACTCTACGAGTTTCCCCTGATGGGACTGCCTTTTGCTCAGGATCATGGGATCATACCCTCAGAGTAAGAGAGAAGTCTTTCTACTTTCCTGTGTGTGTGAGAGCAGGAGTGATTGGCCTTCCTGAAAGCAGAGGGGTCAGAGTAAGCTAGGATGGGCCTGGGCAGCCAAAATGGAGCTCTACTTTCAATTCTATAGCCACAGAGAAATGATTTGCCTGGGGAGGTAGTGAGTTCCCCATCGATGCAGCTATTCAAGCAGATACCCTAAAAGTCTGATTCCAGCCTTTGACAAGTCAGATTGCCAGTCTCACCTCCCAGTAGTGCTGGGTTCTTAATCTTTGGTCACAGACCCCTGTGAAGCCCACACAGGGGCTTCAGGAGACCTATGAAGCCCCTGCAATTATATGCTAAATTGTGTGTGTGTGCGCGCGCGTGCGCATTTTTCCAGGAAAAGTGTCCTCATGGCTTTTATTAGATTCTCAAAGAGCTCCATGACTTTGTCAGATGTTGGCTCCCTAGAAATGCCACCAAAGTAACCTGTTCATCAAGCAAAGCTTACCTCACTGTGGAAGATCACAAACTTCACAGTCTTATTAGCATTTCAGAAGGGGAGAGCAAAGGCAGGTATTTATGAGGTTTGGGGAGTCTGGTTGAAGGCAGGTCTTTTGATGGAGGGACTTAATTAGGATTGGACAAATTTGTGGCATAGTTTAAGATTGTTGGACACAGGGTGGGGGGAGGGAGAGAATTTCGAAGACCGTCTTGAAAAGTAGGCGGTCATTTGATGCTGTGTACTGTCGTGAGAAGTGTGTCTTTTCTAAAGAGGGTAATTGAGTAGTCTAGTCTTAGGGTAAATAGATAAAAGGATTTTTGCAAAGTTTCTGAAACAAACAGTAAAGTTATCTGTGGCTTCATCATCCTGGGCAAGAGTTTGCTAAATTAATAAACATGTCAGTGTACCCAGTGAGCTGAATGGGTACAGAGGGTTCTGGTTTTCAATCTAAGAGTTACCTTCCCTAGCAAGAAGGCCACAGATGCCCTTCAGATGATTAACTAAGGGAGAGGGGGAGCCAGGGCCAAAGAAGCCCCTTTGAGTTGCTAGGAGTAAAGTGTTATCTTTCTAAGACATGTGAATGCTCTATTTTGGATGTCGTGTGTATGTTTGTGTATAGTAGACTTTGATTTTATCTCTTTAAACTCAGGTTTTACAAGTCATTAACTGAAAACAGACTAAAAATTATCTATTTGTGTCTTTGCAGGTCTGGGCTTAATCATAATTCACATATAGGTACCTGAGAATAGAATTTGAAATCGTCACATGTAAATAGATCTTGCTTCTAGAGGATCTCAGAGTTTATTGCAACTTAGCTTAAGGGAGCAGCTCCATGACTGAAAGTTCAGCAAGCGTCTCCAATATTACTGTTAAAACCACCACCTGGAAAGATCCCAGTGTGAGCCTTTAGCACTATGAGAACACCTTCAAGTACAGTGTTTTTCATTTCAAACACTTTTTAAAATGTATCTGTTTTTAAGGTTATTCTAAACTATCGTCTCAACTCATTCTATCCCCAGTACAGTTCAGCATATAATATATTCTATATTGTTTCCTTGAATCAAATTTATTTTTCGGAGCACTTTAAAAGCTGATTTTTCTCAGTGTACACTGTGACTTTTGGAACGTTCCCCTGCAAGTGCTGACTTTAATGCACTGTGTGAGAAGGACAGTGTTAATTGGTCTTTGATAGAAGAGAATGCCAATTCCAAATGTAATTAGACAGAATCAATTTTTTTAAAGTGTGTTTTTATGGTGAAAGTATCCTTTTCAGCCTTGCGTCCAATTGTATTTTTTCAGATAAAACATTTTCATATGTGTAAACAGTTATAAATGAAGCAGAGATATCATAAAATAGAAGGTTTGATGTGTGAATCTTGTGATTGTGGGATATATCTCTGCATCATGGGGACAGGACGTTTTCTTAGAGGGAAACGCTGAATGTTGTTTGTGACACAAATGCTTCTCAGAGCAACCAAAACCTTTCTGTGTAGGAACACAAGACAGTAAACTCATTTAAAAATCTGTTTGTAGTGTTAGACGTATTAGGATTAGTAGCATCTACTCAGGCTAAAATGAATCTTGTTCATATCAGTTATACTCATCTTTATTGCATTGCAAGTGCAATTACATATACAAATTAATTGATAGGTCTCGAATGATAATGTCTTAGTTTCACTTATATTGAGGAAAAATAGCATAAAATATATCTTGTCTTTATGTGAAATTCAGCAGTTCCTTCTGGAAGGTACCAAGTGTTTTAGTTACAGGATCCCTTATTTTCAGTTCTGTTTTGTTTTAAGGTGTAGAGGCTGATTCTTTGCTTTAGAAAACTCCTCACTCATAAAGATGGCATGCACCACTTAGGGAAACAGAAGGTCATCTCAGACCAAAAATGGTGCCTGGGTGAGGCTTGCCCTGTGGGTGGTCTGGGGTCTGGCAGGCCAGGTTCTCCTGGTGCCCGAGGGCTGTGTGTGCTGAGTCCCCTGGATCCTCAGTCCCCTCTCTTGGCCCTGCTCCAGCCTGGACCTTTTCCTAACGGTAGTTCTGGCTTTGCAGGCCCAGCCGCAGGCTCTGCTGCTTGAAGTTGCCCTTCCAGGGCTGGAGCCACCCGATAGGCCTGGACCCAGTGCCCCTGTAAACCTCAGGGGGCGTGCCAGGCCCACCTGCAAAACAACTTGTTCAGGTATCAAGATGGGCCCAAGTCAGTCAAAAATTACCCAAGCCAGCTTTTCAATCAACTCTTTTTAAATAAACATAATGATTATATGCAATCATTTGCCAAGAAAACATTTACCAAGGGTTTTACTACACAACAGGCCCTGGAGTAGAGAGAGAAAATATGAAAGGCTCCTGCTCACCCCCCTACCCCCTCACCCCCCCTCCTCTCGCATCCCCCAGACCTCCACCCCGCCCTACCCACCTTGAGAGCCCAGAGGGAAGGGGGGACGGAGCATGGTCCAGAGGGACAACTTTTCAGCCACCTTCTCCCTCTAGTATAGATTCCAGTCTGAACAGGCGCTCAGGGAAATGGGCACAGGGTCTACCCAGCTCCTGCCAACTGCTGAAGGGCTGGCCCCACAATGTGTCCTGTGAAATTCTCAAGCTCTGCTCCCAGAATGTTCCTGAGCTTGTTCCTGGGCTCCTAGTTATGGCATCCCCTTCCCTCTCTCCCACAGACCTTTTTGTGCCTCTGCACTCTGACCTGGGCCTCCCAGAAGTGAAGGAAGGCAGGGCAAAGGAAAAGTTACCCAGACTCTGGGGAAGCAAATTCAAGGTTATATGTTTGGAGAGGTGGGGGAGCATCTTCAGTAAATGTGCAAAATAGGCCCTAACTTTCCAATCAAAAAAGTGACCACAATGTGACCACAAAAGTGACCACATTTCAGCCATAAAAAGAAATGAAATTGAGTTATTTGTAGTGAGGTGGATGGAACTAGAGACTGTCATACAGGGTGAAGTAAGTCAGAAAAAAAAAACAAATACCGTATGCTAACACATACATATGGCATCTTAAAAAAAAATGGTTCTTCTAGGGGCAGGACAGGAATAAAGATGCAGATGTAGAGAATGGACTTGAGGACACGGGGAGGGGGGAGGGGTAAGCTGGGACGAAGTGAGAGAGTGGCATGGACTTACATACGCTACCAAATGTAAAACAGATAGCTAGTGGGAAGCAGCCGCATAGCACAGGGAGATCAGCTCTCGGTACTTTGTGACCACCTAGAGGGGTGGGAGAGAGACGCAAGAGGGAGGGGATATGGGGATATATGTATACGTATAGCTGCTTCACTTTGTTATACAGCAGAAACTAACACACCATTGTAAAGCAATTATACTCCCATAAAGATGTTTTAAAAAATAAATAAAAAATAATTTTTAAAAAAGTGACCTTCAAGGCCCTAAGAAAGTATTCCCTCAAACACTCACCCCCATGGGCAGTTAGCCACCTCCCCTATAAGTATTTACTCTCACAGTGCCTGTTGTTTAGTATTTATTGATGAAATACTTGGTTGGAAATATACTACACCACATGGAGACTGAAGGATAAACCCCAGGTAATAAATTATATTTTGCATATTCAAAGTAATGCTGAGTGGAGTGTTTTAATCTGGTTTTCTTTCTTTAGAGGACTTGGAGGCAAAGCTACCAAACGATTGTGGTGAAGGGGCCAAATAGATGTGCCCTGAGGTGTGCATAGCCTTGGACACCCCCTTTCCAGCCAGAGAAGAGAAAGGTTAGGCAGACAAGGGGGTTAAACAAGGAGGTGTGTGATGACAGGTGTTTGTGGGAAATACCTGTGAACTGAAACCAAGGCAGCTGCTTTGGAGGGAATGGGCAGCTGGCCTCCCAGAAGTAGGGCCCTGCTGCTGGTCCTGTTCTGGAATGAGCCCAAGGCCAGAGCAGGCACCCAATATCCACTTCCCTCTTCCCACCCTGGACCTCCTCTATACCCTTCCCGGGATTATAAGTGGCTTAAAGGCAGTACAGGTTGTAAGGGCCTTAGCATCCTTGCCTCTCATAGTTGCTTGGCCATCTGGCTAGAAGGTGGTCCTGCTGACACTAGGACTCATCTATAAGAGGGGGACAGCATGGGGACAAAGGATGTGCACCTAGTTTCAGACCCAGCTCTACCACTTTTACAGGATATACAATGTCTAAATTTGTCTCAGCCTTAGTTCCCTCATCTAGGAAATGGGACAGTTCCAAGGTATGTAAAGTACCTTCCCCTCCTCCCTTTCCTGTTTCCTTCCTCTCCTTTCCAACTCCTTTCCCTTCTCCCTCCTTCTCCCCACTCCCTTGCAACATCTCCTCCCTCCTGTCTCTTCTTCTTTTTTTTTTTTTTGCGGGTACGCGGGCCTCTCACTGCTGTGGCCTCTCCCGTTGCGGAGCACAGGCTCCAGATGCGCAGGCTCAGCGGCCATGGCTCACGGGCCCAGCCGCTGCGCGGCATGTGGGATCTTCCTGGAGCGGGGCACGAACCCGTGTCCCCTGCATCGGCAGGTGGGCTCTCAACCACTGGGCCACCAGGGAAGTGCATCTTCTTGTCTCACCTCTTTCCTTATCCCTGTTCTCCTCCCCCCTCTCCCCCTCTTCTTCTCCCCCTCCTCCCTATATTCCCCTTCCTCTTGTTCATTCCTTTCTCTCCTCTCCCCCCACCCCACATAAGCGATCCCTACTCATGTATCAAATTGGTAATTATCATCAATTAGAGATTCATCTGGGCCAGTGGTTCTCAAAGTTTTCCATCTTAGGATCCCTCTAGACTCTTAAAAATTATTGAGGACCCCAAAGAGCTTTTTGTTTATATGGATTATATCTATCAGTATTTATCATATTAGAAATTCAAACTGAGAAAAATCATAAAACACAAGAATACAGAAGCACATATTCCAGTGATGATGCCTTCACCACACATCAGTAGCCTCTGGAAAACTCCTGAGAAAGTGAGTGTTTTAAAAGCCACACATATTATTATGTAATATGTATTATTATGAAAATAGTTTTGACCTTGGAGGATCCCCTGGAAGGACTCCCAGGGTCAGATCAACTTTGAAAGCAGCTTATCTGGGCTAATGAGCCCTTTTCCAGCCCCTCCCTGTGAGACCTCCCTGGGGCCATTCAGGCCCTTGTAGGGGTTTGGAAGTGGAGGAGGAAGGTAATTGAGAGAGGGGGGCTCAAGCGGAGGCTCTGGGGCAACCATATGTGGCAGAGGAGGGGCCCTGCGGGCACAGAGGGGCAGTGGGAAAGGCAAGAGACCAATGGGGGCTGTGAATCACTGAAAATCTCTAGATATTTTCAGTATTTTAAAAACAAAAACAAAACCAGAAACCATATAAGTAAGGCTCACCAAAAATGTCACATCTTGGTTTTTTGGTTAAAAGTGGGACAAGCGAGCCTGGTAACCCTGGTCAACTCATACTAATAATACAAGCTCCTCTGTAAAGAGCTTTTACTATGTGCCAGGTACTATGCTAAGGCCTTTGCACATACCAACTCATGTAATCCTTGTAACAGCCTATAATGCAGTTTATTGCCTCCATTTCATAGGTGGGGAAATTGAAGTTGGGAGGGCTGAATAACTTGCTCATGGTCGCCCAGCTTCTGAGTGGCAGAGGGGGGATTGTAACCAAATCTGACTACATACTGCATAGGAAATTCTGTGTGGAGGTTAATTTATTCATTTGTTGTTTGATTGCACTGATAACTATTCGAGTTAACCGATGGCAGGGCCAGAGGATCTACCACTAACCCCCAAGCTACTCCAAATCTAAGAAAAAACTGTGTGCTTGCTGCTAAAATATAATGTCCAAAAAGATAAAATCATGACTCCCTTGAAAATAAAACATGAACATATATCAAAATGTTTATTTAACTGAAAATTAGTTAATAAGGGAATTCATAAGATGTCACAACCAGCTCAGCTTGACGTACAGAGATTTATATTCCCTTCGGGCAAAATTCATTTGGCTCACCATAGAGGAATCACTGGCACTCGCAGATCAGGCACTCAGTAGTGGCATTAGCCAGCTCAGCCTTTGTAAGGGGAGTTCTGTTGTTGCCACATCCTCGCTCCCTGCTGCATGGCCTCTTCATTCACGGTCCCATGGAGCAAGCACTGTGGCAGCTGTGTAAAGAGGCTCTGCGACCTCCACAGAGCACAGGAGTTTGTCTACCTGATTATTAAGAGTCTTCTCTGCAGTGGCTGCCCTTTGGAGGCGTTGACATGGGAGACGAGTATCTTCATTCTGCCTCTTCAGAGGGGTCCAGCCACATATCTCTGTCCAAGATTTCCTTGTCACCAATCTTCAAGGCCCTGACCATCCAGCCAAACCATCAGCAACTGCCCATGAATCAATGTAGATCTGTACTCTGGCCATCTCTCCCCCCAGACATAGTGTACAGTCATATATCCTGTTTGAATTTCTGCCCACTGGGAGGATTTTCCTTCACCATTTCTTCACAGTCCCCCATGAGTGGGGCTATAATGCTCCAGCTGTCCACTTTCATGTAATACCAGCATATCATACAGACCCATCTATAATCCAGGCTTGAGTTTTCTCCCTCAGTCAGCTGGTCATAAGCAATCCCCTGAAGGTCATAGGCATGGAACAAGAGAAGAGGCAAACAACAGGAGCTGTGTTGCAGGGGTCTGAGCCGCCTACTCACAATTTACTTGTACATCATGGACCCGCCTGAGTTCAGTCTCTCATATACCATTTCCACTTGATGAAAGGTTGCTGCTGTGCACACCCAACCTTAAAACAAGGCATGTCAGACAACGTCCATATTATGAGGAGAACTCAAGCTGCATGGTCACCTCATTCAGCCTCTATGAAGACCTAGTAGCAAGCCAGAACCTGCTTCTCAAAAGGATAGTCATCTGCAGAAGAGGACGTAGATTTGCTTCACAATCCTAGAGGTCTGCACCGTAACTGTATCGGTGCTTGCCAGAGGCTTCTCTGTTTGACACTTCAAGTATCATTGGACTCGCTGGATCATAAAACCCAAGTGATAGAGTAGCTTGTACTGTAGCCTAGACAGCTGTAGAGCCTTCTCTTGTTCTGCTTCCCAATCCACCCGCCTGTAGATGGGTTGAGGTTGCGTATGTTGCCTCCAAAGTGACCTACCAAGGGTTGTGCCTCTTGCTTTTTGTCGGTAATACAAGCTGCAGCAATTCATCTTCCACCCTGACGGGGATATTTCAAAATGCTCCAGACCAATGGACCCTCACAAATTTCACTGCTGGTACAATTCTATGTCAGTCTGTGTCCAGTCAGGAGAAAGAAGCCATAGAGTAACATGAACAGAGAAAGATTAGTATAAGAAGTATTAGAAGAAGTAACGGATTGGCCAGTAAAAAGTGGAGAATTCTAAGCAATATAGGGATGGTAGCTTTAAGAAGCAGCCAAAAGCTGGGTACTCCCGCAACCTCTATTTTGGTGATAATTTAACTGTACTGTGATTGCCTGTTTCTTTGTCCCATCGCTAGACTCTAGGGTCCTTGAGAGCAGGAACCACATGCCTTGTTCTCCATTATATCTCCAGTGCTAAGGGGGAGACCTACCACCCCAAAGACTAGGAGTAAATGAGTGAATGAATGAGTGAATGCAGCCAATATTGGCACTCTAGCAACCTGCAGGAGAATCATCCTGTTTCCTGCTACATATCCCAGACCCAAAGAAAGGTACCTCCCACACACACCTGGATGCTTCAGTCCAATCTGAGAAGATGCTGATAATCCTTTCAAGGGAGCCGCCAGTGGAGGGCTGTGTGTAGCCTTTGTCAACCTTTCCTAAAAAGGAGGCAAAAGTCTAGCTCAGCTTCCCAGACTGTCCCCACTGGGTTCTTAGTCCCCAAGCCGAGAGCTAAACAATAACCCCAGAAGAGTCTCACTGTGCCCCTGATTGCTATGTGAACACATGCACACAGCTGGGCCTCGCCTATTGGGGCTGGAACAGGTGTAGATGGGATTCCCATCAAAGGCTCCTCTCCGGACCTGGGAAAGCAACTGCCCGGGGCGGACCGGGCGGAGCCGAGCCAAAGCGGAGCGGGGAGGGGCGGGGCGGGGCGGGGCGCGGGCGAGCCTATAAAACAGGCCGGGTCAGGCCCCGGCAGAGGTGGAGTCATGGGGGACGCGTTCAGGGAGCGCACAGCTAGGCGGCTGACGGACTACCTGGAGTACTGCGCCAGCGAGCGCGGCACCCCCGTGCGGGCGCCGTCCACGCCCGAGGCCGCCGTGCTGCGCCCGTGGCCGCCTGGAAACAGAAGACCAACCTGCACTTCTTGTCGCAGTACCGCGGCTTCCGCGGGAACCGCGTCGAGCTGGTGGCCTGGATGGCGCAGGAGCTAGTCGCCAACAACCGTGGCGGCCCCAGCTGGGGCCGCGTGGCAGCGCTCGTGACCTTCGCGGGGACGCTGCTGGAGAGGCCGCCGCGGGGGGCCCTTAGGCGGAAGAAGACGGAGAATGAAGACGTTAGCAGAGACTGCCGGTTCCTGGTGGCCTTGCTGTGTGCTCAGCTCTCCGGACGGCACCGCGCCTGACTGATGGCGAACGGCGGCTGGGTGAGCGCGGCGGACGTGGGGACCCGGGGCGGGTGGGCAGCCCGGGACGCGCCCACGCGGCCGGCGCCCGGAGGGACCCTGCGGCGCCAGCCCCGTGGGGCGTTCGTTTCAGCAGGCCTGGGACATTCGTGGTGAAGTCCGGCTTTCTCCTCTACTGGCGGAGTCAGTCACCAAAACAGGCCTAGCTAGACGGCTCTCATACTAACCCATTCTGAAACAGCAGCGCACGACTTGGGTTTGCACACTTCGGCCTTGTCCTTGACCGCCCTCGGGGTTTTAGGGTGAGCTCCTGTTAGGTCTGGATGCTTTGCTTAGGCAGAAATTCCCAAAGTGGCGAAGTCAGCAACGGCGTGGCCTGGGCCAGGTGGGTTCTTTCTCCAACACTTATTAGATGCACCTTTCTCCATAGACCCCCACGGCTCTGCAAGTCAGAGCACACCAGCCTAAAACGTTAGAATGAAAAGGCAGCCCCTTGTCCAGCCCCCCCATCCCTCAGGAAGAGCTGAGGCAGAGGTCTCTGGGGGGTGGGGGGGCGGTGGTTGCGCGGGCACCCCGTGGTGCTGACAACTCGAGGTTCCTTAACTGCCAATTCACTGCACCCAGCCCTCAATGGGGAGATAGCCAGGCGCCCTGGCGCGCAGCTGTAAGCCATTGATCTCTGTGGTCTAGGCTAGAGCGGGAGGCCCTTGCACTGCGGCTTCTAAACTGAGCTCATGATCAGCGAGAGTCTGGCCAGCCTTCAGTAAGAGCGGAGAATGCCTCCTGGGTTCTGAGCGAGACCCCTGCTTCTTTCTTCTCCTCCTTACTGGGGTTGAATCAGCAACCGTGGTGACCCAGGTTATAGAAGAAACACAGCCAAACTATTAAAACCAACAATTAAAAAAAATCTAAGAATCTAGGGAAGACACTGCAGGAAACTTAGCCTCCTGTTTTGCAATTTCCTGGTAGACCTGTATTGATGAATTGGGTTCCATTTGTGGAGGAGAGGTAGTATTTGAATCAACCTTGACCTTGCATGAACAGTTTGAGGTGTTAGCATTAATTCCATTCTTTTGGGATGGGAAGGGATCGGGAGGCGGGGTCTTCAACTATTCAGACCTGTGAACTCTCAGAACGCCACCTGAGCCGTTTTTTCTTAACAAGGCATTTGGCCCCCAAGGGCACTCCGCAATAAAGATGAAATTGATAGGGGCGCATTGTTTTTGTTCTCATCTTTTGGCTAATCACCATTGAGTAAGGAACAATCTTTTAACATCAAGAAGCAGAAATTCCACAAATGAGTAAACTAGACATGCCCACACCTCTCTCAGCTGCAGTTAAAATGCCACAGGCTGGCTTTCATGTCCCGCCCCCCCCCCCGGCCATTTTTCTGACTGGAACTGCTTGCTTTATTGTCTCAGGGGATACCTTTCAATTTAGCGATTTGTCAGTTTCCCAAAATGGCATCAGTTCCTTGCTCAGGAAAGAACATGATATAGTATTCTACCTTCCTCTCGGCTTTTGAAAGAAGTGAGTGAAAAGATGAGTATTCTTGCTCTAACTGACAAAGTTGTGTCCCCTACGACCTTCTACCCCCTATGTTAGCCTACTTCTTACAAATACTAACTCGAAGCTTCTTAATTACAAGTTACCTATTACTCAGGATTTCTTTTTTTTTTTTTTTTTTTTTTTTTGCGGTACGCGGGCCTCTCACTGTTGTGGCCTCTCCTGCTGCGGAGCACAGGCTCCGGACGCGCCGCCTCAGCGGCCATGGCTCACGGGCCCAGCCGCTCCGCGGCATGTGGGATCTTCCGGACCAGGGCACGAACCCGTGTCTCCTGCATCGGCAGGCGGACTCTCAACCACTGGGCCACTAGGGAAGCCCTAGGATTTCCTTTTTTTACATTTTAAATTCAGGAGTTGTCTTAGTGTTTAATTTAGAACCCCTGGTGCATTTTATTGAGTACAGGTTTTGAGTGTTATGAAGCAATCTAGTTCTCTTCTCCCTCCCCTTATGGGATGGATTTTGTCTCTCCTTCCAACGCTCATTGCCGCCATCTTGGGAAAGACAGCTGGTCTGGGTTTTTCTCTCATACTCTACAGCAATGATCTTAATCTACTTCTGGTCAAAATTATCGTGAGATCTAAAATTCTTAACTCATTTCTACCTGCCGAACTGTGACCAGCCAAGCAAATTTGAGATGTGAAAGAACAAACCAGAGTAAACCACCTCCTGAGACATTTTTACCTGCATTCATATGAGTCCTACAGTGATTCAGCCAGCATTTTAACTCCTGACAAGTACTGAGAGATATTAGGACAAAGGCACAAATGGCTCTTCTTTAAATGGGAGACACGGGTCTAAAGGCTTATTGCTCCAAAGAATTACAGAAGAAACTGCTTTCCATTAAATAGGAAATACGGGGCTATTTGCTACCTTTGGATAAGAGTGGATATGTATCTCTCATTTATCCATGATTTCATGTGCTACTGCTGACTAATTTATCAAGGCACTGTGTCAGGGGTGTAAAATGATACTACAAGTCTTCCCAGTCACAGTTTAGTTTAACAAAGAATGTAATAGTAAATACTTTTTTAAGGAATTCTTTCTAAATCCTTTAAAATATAATTTCTGGGACTTCTAGGTTTTTAGAGTTAATATATTGAAATTTTATTTTTCTGACTTCAATAAATTATTAAATCTTTAAAGTTTTAATTTATGCATCTTTAAAAAAAAACAGTTGGGGGCTTCCCTGGTGGCGCAGTGATTGAGAGTCCGCCTGCCAATGCAGGGGACACGGGTTCGCGCCCCGGTCCGGGAAGATCCCACATGCCGCGGAGCGGCTGGGCCCGTGAGCCATGGCCGCTGAGCCTGCGCTTCCGGAGGCTGCGCGTCCGGAGCCTGTGCTCCGCAACGGGAGAGGCCACAGCAGTGAGAGGCCCGAGTACCGCAAAAAAACAAACAAAAAAATTTGGTTCCGCTTGGGATTCAATAAGCCTTTATTCTTAGGAGTAACTTAATTGATGACAATTTCCTTTTTATTGTCTCTTTAAATACAACACATACAATTATTTTAAACATTTAATCAATACACAGGCACATAACAAGTCCTTCTCTTTCACCTTCCATTCTGTAGGCAACCCATGGCTTGAAGTAGATGGAGAAAGAAAACTTTGCCCTGTACCTGAGCCCTATGAATTTCAAAGACAAAAAATAGCTTAACAGGAGAGAAACATACAAATCTTATTTGATGTTAATGTTTTTTACAGGGACTTCATAGAAAAGAAGTGAAAACTCAAAGAAGCAGTAAGACTTGGGGTTTACATACCATTTTAACAAAGGGTGATAAATTGTGGAGATATGACTAAACAAAGAAAAGGGGTTTGGGCTTCCACGGGTGGTATATTGTGGGACAGTGACTAGGACTATATGGGGGAAACTAATGGAAGATGAGGATTATTTTAGTAAAATTAATGTAGATTCATCTTGGCATTAACTCCCATCGCCAGTGATAAGAGTGTTCTCCCCTTCCTGGTACAAGAAGGCACCTTTCTCACAGGAAATTTATGCCCTGCTTTTAGGCAGCAGGGGGTCAGAGAGCCCTTCCTATATATATTATTTCTCAGTTGCCTTCAGCTAAAATAATCAGTATGCCAAAGTGGCATATTTGGGGGTAACATGTTCTGATCCCCTTCAGTGGTTAACAGTGAACACAGTTATTCTAGTGCCCGCTGGAATCTGCATTCGTCTGTCCTTCGGAGCCCACACAGACCCAACCAAGCTTGCTAGCAGCCAGGGGCAAAGCACCCGTGAGGACAAGAAGCCAGCCCAGATCTGCTTCAGCAGCATCTTCATGGCCAAAGCTGTTGCCGATGCATTAGATCAAGACTTGGACCAAAAGGAATGGATAAAATGATTCAAGATGGAAGAGGTGATGTGACCATTACAAATGGTGCTACCATTCTGAAACAAACACAAGCATTACATCCAACAGCCAGAATGCCGCGAGAGCTAAGGCTCAAGAGAAAGAAGGAAATGACACCACATCAGTGGTCATCGTTGCTGGCTCTCTCTTTGATTCCTGTACCAGGTTTTTTCAGAAATGGATTCATCATTTCCAGATCACTTTAGAAGGATTTGGAAAGGGTACTGAAATCTTGACATGCCGTGACCTGTGGAAGCGAGTGACAGAGAAGTGTTGTTAAACAGTGCAGCCACTTCACTGAGCTCAGCAGTTGTCTCTCAGTATTCAAGTCTTTCTCTTACGTGAGTGTAAATGCAGGGAGGAAAGTGATTGATCCAGCCACAGCTACTGTTGTAGATCTCAGAATAGTTAAGAAACCTGCTAATGCCCTCCAGGGTATAATGCTAAGTGAAATAAATCAGAAAGACAAATACTGTGTGATCTCTCTTACTGGTGGAATCTAAAAATAAAAACAAAAAAACAAGCTCATAGATAGAGCAGGTTGGTGGTTTCCAGAGGTGGGGGTAGAGGGGTGAGAGAAATGGGTGGGTAAACTATTCTTGTTTTTTTGCTTGTTTTTAGTTTAAATAAACTGTCTTTTTTTTTTTTTTAAAGGAAACTTGGTGGGACAATTGATGATTTTGTGTTGGTGGAAGGGCTGGTTCTCACCCATAAGGTGACCAATTCTGACATATCCAAAGTTGAAAAGATTAAGATTGGGCTTAAAAACAGATCATGATAATCAAACAGTTGATTCTTAAGACATATGCTCTTAGTGATCTTGTATTAAATTTCTGGATCAAAATGAAGATTGTGGTAGTTAAGGACATTGAAAGAGAAAATATTGGAACCAAGCCAATTGCTTATACTAACCAACTTGACTGCTGACATGCTGGGTTTGGCTGAATGAGCTGAGGGGGTCAGTTTACATGGTTCTGGCACACTGCTCAAGATTACAGGCTGTATTATCCCAGGAAAAAGTTATAGCTGTTGTTCCTGGTTCTAACACATTGGTGATTGAAGAAGCCGGGCCCTCAGTTCATGATGCCCTATGTGTTATTCATTGTTTAGTAAAGCAGAGAGCTCTAATTGCAGGAGGTAGTGCTCCAGAGATAGAGTGGGCCCTGTGGTTAACCGGATATTCATGAACATTGAGTGGTATGAAATCCTACTGCGTTCATGCCTTTGCAGATGTTACTACGGAGCTCATTCCATCTACACTAGATGAAACTGCTGGACTGAATCCCATGTCTACAGTCACAGAACTAAGAAAACCGGCATGCCAAGGAGAAAAACTATAGGCATTAATGTCCAAAAGGATGGTATTTCCAACGTTTTGGAGGAACTGGTTATTCAGCCTTTGTTGGTTTCAGTCAGTGTACTGACTAGCAACTGAAACTGTGTGGCCCTGCAATAAACCTTTCTCTGCTCCAAACTCTGATGTTTCAGTTTGTTTTTCACTGTATGTGGGGCATATGAACTTGCATTTGGTAACAGTATGAAGTAGGACTCACTTCTTATAAAAGAAGAGTTGGGGTGGGTGTTTCAGCACTGTTTATAGATGGTCCATTTTTTCCCAGCTAATTTGAATGTTTAGTTTGTTGACTTATCTTTTTCTCTACTAATAGCACTGTGTCTCAATTACTATATGTTTATGACATGTTTAAACATCTGGTGTTATAGTCTAATTTACCCCACCATTCTTCTTTCTCAAAAAAAAAAAAAATCCTTGGCCATTTCTGTGAATTGTTTAAGTTGAATTCTGAAAACCAGTTTATAAAGAATCCATTAAGACATTGCTTTAGGATTTTGAATAGAATGGGATTGGATTATAAATCAATTTGGAAAAAAGTAGTAACTTTACAATATTGTGTCTTCCCTTCTTATTTAGGTCTCTTATGGTTTTCTTCATACAGGTCCTGTGTTTTTGCCAGGAGTATTCCAACTCTTTGAGTTCTTTTGCCACTGGGAATAGAATCTGGAGAGGATGTTTTGCCTTCCCAAAGGGAGCCTGCCTTGAAGAGAAGAGCTCACAGGACAGAGGTCAGAGATTGGGGGTGGGATGGAGCATGGAGAAAAAGTTTTGATGACATGACTGAAATCTCACAGTTTGGCTGAGCCTAAAGCTTGTTGGGGCTCAATAAATTTCCGTTTCTTCTTAAACTGATTTTTTTTTTACTTTTATTTTATATTGGAGTATAGTTGATTAACAATGCTGTGTTAGTCTCAGGTGTACAGCAGAGTGATTGTTATATACATGTATCTACTCTTTTTCAAATTATTTTCCCATTTACATTGTTACATAATATTGAGCAGAGTTCCCTGTGCTATACAGTAGGTCCTTTTTGGGTATCTATTTTATATATAGCAGTGTATACATGTCAATCCCAAACTCCCTGATGATCCCTCTCCACCCCCCACCCTTCCCCTCTGGTGACCATTTGCTCTGTAAGTCTGTGAGTCTGTTTCTGTTTTGTAAATAAGTTCATTTGTATCATTTGTAAAAGATTTTTTATATAAGTGATATCATATGATATTTGTCTTTCCCTGTCTGACTTATTTCACTTAGTACAATAATCTCCAGGTCCATCCATGTTGCTACAAATGGCATTATTTCATTCTTGTTAATGGCTGAGTAATATTCCATTGTTTATATGTACCATATCTTCTTTATCCATTCTGTCAATGGACATTTGGGTTGCCTCCATGTCTTGGCTATTGTAAACATTGCTGCAGTGAACACTGAGGTGCATGAATCCTTTCAAACCATGGTTTTCTCCAGATATATGCCCAGGAGTGGAATTCCTGGATCATATGGTAGCTCTATTTTTAGTTATTTTAAGGAACCTCCGTACTATTCTCCTTAGTAGCTGTACCAATTTACATTCCTACCAATAATGTAGGAGGGTTCCCTTTTCTCCACACCCCCTCCAGCATTTATTGTTTGTAGACTTTTTGATGATGGCCATTCTGACTGGTGTGAGGTGATATCTCATTGTAGTTTTGATTTGCATTTCTCTAATAATTAGCAATGTTGAGCATCCTTTCATGTGCCTGTTGGCCATCTGTATGTCTTCTTCGGAGAAATATCTATTTAGGTCTTCTACTCATTTTTTGATTGGGTTGTTTGTCTTTTTGATATTGAGCTGCATGAGCTGTTTGTAAATTCTGGAGACCAGTCCCTTGTCGGTCACATCACTTGCTAATATTTTCTCCCATTCTGTGGGATGTCTTTTCATTTTGTTTATGGTTTACTTTGATGTGCAAAAGCTTTTGAGTTTAATTAGGTTCCATTTGTTTATTTTTGTTTTTATTTCCATAACTCTGGGAGACGGATCAAAAAAGATGTTGCTGCGATTTGTGTCAAAGTGTTCTGCCTATGTTTTCCTTTAAGAGTTTTATAGTGCCTGGTCTTCAGTTTAGTTCTTTAATCCATTTTGAGTTTATTTTTGTGTATGGTGTTAAAGAGTGTTCTAATTTCTTTTTTTTTTTTTTTTACATGTAGCTGTCCAGTTTTCCCAGCACCATTTATTGAAGAGACTGTATTTCCCTCATTGTAGTCTTGCCTCCTGTGTCATAGATTAATTGACATAGCTGCATGTGTTTATTTCTGGGCTTTCTATCCTGTTCCATTGAACTATATTTCTATTTCTGTGCTAGTACCATAATGTTTTGATGACTATACCTTTGCAGTATAGTCTGAAGTCAGAGTGCCTAATTGCTCCAGGTCCATTTTTGCTTCTCAGGATTGCTTTGGCTATTCAGGGTCTTTTGTGTCTCCATACAAATTTTAAGATTTTTTTCTTCTAGTTCTGTGAAAAATGCCATTGGTAATTTGATAGGGATTGCATTGAATCTGTAGAGTGCCTTGGGTAGTATAGTCATTGTGACAATATTGATTCTTTCAATCCAAGAACATGGTATATCTTTCCATCTGTTTGTGTCATCTTCAATTTCTTTCATCAGCATCTTATAGTTTTCAGAGTACAGGTCTTTTGTCTCCTTAGGTAGTTTTATTCCTAGCTATTTTATTCTTTTTGATGTGATGGTAAATGGGATTGTTTCTTTAATTTCTTTTTCTGATCTTTCATTGTTAGTGAATAGAAGTGCAACAGATTTCTTTCCTTTTTTTTTTAAACATCTTTATTGGAGTATAATTGCTTTACAATGGTGTGTTAGTTTCTGTTTTATAACAAAGTGAATCAGTTATACATATACATATGTCCCCATATCTCTTCCCTCTTACATCTCCCTCCCTCTCACCCTGCCTATCCCACCCCTCTAGGTGGTCACAAAGCACCGAGCTGATCTCCCTGGGCTATCATCAGTGTCTTATAATTTTCTGCATACAGGTCTTCTGTCTCCTTAGGTAGGTTCATTCCTAGATATTTTATTCTTTTTGTTGCAGTGGTAAATGGGAGTGTTTTCTTGATTTCACTTTCAGATTTTTCATCACTAGTGTATAAGAATGCTGGAGATTTCTGTGCATTAATTTTGTATCCTGCTACTTTACCAAATTCATTGATTAGCTCTAGTAGTTTTCTGGTAGCATCTTTAGGATTCTCTATGTATAGAATCATGTCATCTGCAAATAGTGACAGCTTTACTTCTTCTTTTCAGATTTGGATTCCTTTTATTTCCTTTTCTCCTCTGATTCCTGTGGCTAAAACTTCCAAAACTATGTTGAATAAGAGGGTTGAGAGTGGGCAAACTTGTCTTGGTCCTGATCTTACTGGAAATGCTTTCAGTTTTTCACCACTGAGGATGATGTTGGCTGTGGGTTTGTCATATATGGCCTTTATTATGTTGAGGAAAGTTCCCTCTATACCTACTTTCTGCAGGGTTTTTATCATAAATGGGTGTTGAATTTTGTCAAAAGCTTTCTCTGTACCTATTGAGATGACCATATGGTTTTTCTCCTTCAGTTTGTTAATATGGTGTATCACATTGATTGATTTGCTTATATTGAAGAATCCTTGCATTCCTGGAATAAACCCCACTTGATCGTGGTGTATGATCCTTTTAATGTGCCTATGGATTCTGTTTGCTAGTATTTTGTTGAGGATTTTTGCATCTATGTTCATCAGTGATATTAGCCTGTAGTTTTCTTTCTTTGTGACATCCTTGTGTGGTTTTGGTATCAGGGTGATGGTGGCCTCATAGAATGAGTTTGGGAGTGTTCCTCCCTCTGCTATATTTTGGAAGAGTTTGAGAAGGATAGGTGTTAGCTCTTCTCTAAATGTTTGATAGAATTCGCCTGTGAAGCCATCTGGTCCTGGGCTTTTGTTTGTTGGAAGAATTTTAATCACTTTTTCAATTTCAGAGCTCGTGATTGGTCTGTTAATTTTTTCCTATTTCTTCCTGATTCAGTCTCAGCAGGTTGTGCATTTCTAAGAATTTGTGCATTTCTTCCAGTTGTCCAGTTAATTGGCATAGAGTCGCTTGTAGTAATCTCTCATGATCTTTTGTATTTCTGCAGTGTCAGTTGTTACTTCTCCTTTTCATTTCTAATTCTGTTGATTTGAGTCTCCTCCCTTTTTTCTTCATGAGTTTGGCTAATGGTTATCAATTTTGTTTATCTTCTCAAAGAACCAGCTTTTAGTTTTACTGAATTTTGCTATTGTTTCCTTCATTTCTTTTTCATTTATTTCTGATCTGATCTTTATGATTTCTTTCCTTCTGCTAAATTTGTTTGGTTTTTTTTGTTCTTCTTTCTCTAATTGCTTTAGGTGCAAGGATAGGTTGTTTATTCGAGGTGTTTCTTGTTTCTTAAGGTAGGATTGTATTGCTATAAACTTCCGTCTTAGAACTGCTTTTGCTGCATCCCATAGGTTTTGGGTCGTCGTGTCTCCACTGTCATTTGTTTGTAGGTATTTTTTTATTTCCTATTTGATTTCTTCAGTGATCACTTCGTTATTAAGTAGTGTATTGTTTAGTCTCCATTAGTTTGTATGTTTTACAGATCTTTTCCTGTAATTGATACCTAGTCTCATAGCATTATGGTTGGAAAAGACACTTGATACGATTTCAGTTTTCTTAAATATACCAAGGCTAGATTTGTGACCCAAGATATGATCTATCCTGGAGAATGTTCCATGAGCACTTGAGAAAAATGTGTATTCTGTTGTTTTTGTATGGAATGTCCTATAAATATCAATTAAGTCCATATTGTTTAATGTATCATTTGCAGCTTGTGTTTCTTTATTTTCATTTTGGATGATCTGTCCATTGGTGAAAGTGGGGTGTTAAAGTCCCCTACTATATTGTGTTGCTGTCGATTTACCCTTTTATGGCTGTTAGTATTTGCCTTACGTATTGAAGTGTTCCTATGTTGGGTGCATAAATATTTACAATTGTTATACCTTCTTCTTGGATCGATCCCTTGATTATGTGATGTCCTTCTTTGTCTCTTGTAATACTCTTTATTTTAAAGTCTGTTTTGTCTGATATGAGAATTGCTACTCCAGCTTTCTTCTGATTTCCATTTGCATGGAATATCTTTTTCCATCCCCTCACATTCAGTCTGTATGTGTCCCTAGGTCTGAAGTGGGTCTCTTGTAGACAGCATGTATACGGGTCTTGTTTTTTGTTTTTTTAACATCTTTATTGGAGTATAATTGCTTTACAATGGTGTGTTAGTTTCTGCTTTATAACAAAGTGAATCAATTATACATAAACATATGTTCCCATATCTCTTCACTCTTGCGTCTCCCTCCCTCCCACCTTCCCTATCCCACCCCTCTAGATGGTCACAAAGCACCTAGCTGACCTCCCTGTGCTATGTGGCTGCTTCCCACTAGCTATCTATTTTACGTTTGGTAGTGTTTATATGTCCATGCCACTCTCTCACTTTGTCACAGCTTACCCTTCCCCCTCCCCATATCCTCAACTCCATGCTCTAGTAGGTCTGTGTCTTTATTCCTGTCTTACCCCTAGGTTCTTCATGACATTTTCTTTTTTCTTAGATTCCATATATATATATGTATTAGCATACGGTATTGGTCTTTCTCTTTCTGACTTACTTCACTCTGTATGACAGACTATGTCCATCCACATCATTACAAATAGCTCAATTTCGTTTCTTTTTATGGCTGAGTAATATTCCATTGTATATATATGTGCCACATCTTCTTTATCCGTTCATCTGCTGATGGGCACTTAGGTTGTTTTCATCTCCGGGCTATTGTAAATAGATCTGCAATGAACATTTTGGTACATGACTCTTTGAATTATGGTTTTCTCAGGATATATGCCCAGTGGTGGGATTGCTGGGTCATATGGTAGTTCTATTTGTAGTTTTTTAAGGAACCTCCATACTGTTCTCCATAGTGGGTCTTCCAATTCACATTCCCACTGGCAGTGCAAGAGTGTTCCCTCTTCTCCACACCCTCTTCAGCATTTATTGTTTCTAGATTTTTTGATGATGGCCATTCTGACCGGTGTGAGTTGATATCTCATTGTAGTTTTGATTTGCATTTCCCTAATTATTAATGCTGTTGAGCATTCTTTCATGTGTTTGTTGGCAATCTGTATATCTTCTTTGGAGAAATGTGTATTTAGGTTTTCTGCCCATTTTTGGATTGGGTTGTTTTGTTGTTGTTGTTATTGAGCTGCATGAGCAGCTCGTAAAATTTGGAGATTAATCCTTTGTCAGTTGCTTCATTTGCAAATATTTTCTCCCATTCTGAGGGTTGTCTTTGGGTCTTGTTTATGGTTTCCTTTGCTGTGCAAAAGCTTTGAAGGTTCATTAGGTTCCATTTGTTTATTTTTGTTTTTATTTCCATTTCTCTAGCAGGTGAGTCAAAAAGGATCTTGCTGTGATTTATGTCATAGAGTGTTCTGCCTATGTTTTCCTCTAAGAATTTTATAGTGTCTGGCCTTACATTTAGGTCTTTAATCCATTTTGAGCTTATTTTTGTGTATGGTGTTAGGGATTGATCTAATCTCATACTTTTACATGTACCTGTCCAGTTTTCACAGCACCACTTATTGAAGAGGCTGTCCTTTCTCCACTGTACATTCCTGCCTCCTTTATCAAAGATAAGGTGACCATATGTGCGTGGGTTTATCTCTGGGCTTTGTATTCTGTTCCATTGATCTATATTTCTGTTTTTGTGCCAGTACCATACTGTCTTGATTACTGTAGATTTGTAGTATAGTCTGAAGTCAGGGAGCCTGATTCCTCCAGCTCCGTTTTTCGTTGTCAAGATTGCTTTGTGTTTCCATACAAATTGTGAAAAAAATTTTTCTAGTTCTGTGAAAAATGCCAGTGGTAGTTTGATAAGGATTGCATTGAATCTGTAGATTGCTTTGGGTACTAGAGTCATTTTCACAATGTTGATTCTTCCAATCCAAGAACATGGTATATCTCTCCATCTATTTGCATCATCTTTAATTTCTTTCATAAGTGTCTTATAATTTTCTGCATACAGGTCTTTTGTCTCCTTAGGTAGGTTTACTCCTAGATATTTTATTCTTTTTGTTGCAGTGGTAAATGGGAGTGTTTTCTTGATTTCACCTTCAGATTTTTCATCACTACTGTATAAGAATGCCGGAGATTTCTGTGCATTAATTTTGTATCCTGCTACTTTACTAAATTCATTGATTAGCTCTAGTAGTTTTCTGGTAGCATCTTAAGGATTCTCTATGTATAGTATCATGTCATCTGCAAACAGTAACAGTTTTACTTCTTCTTTTCAGATTTGGATTCCTTTTATTTCCTTTTCCTCTCTGATTTCTGTGGCTAAACCCTGCAAAACTATGTTGAATAAGAGTGGTGAGAGTGGGCAACCTTGTCTTGTTCCTGATCTTAGTGGAAATGGTTTCCGTTTTTCACCATCGAGGACGATGTTGGCTGTGGGTTTGTCATATATGGCCTTTATTATGTTGAGGAAAGTTCCCTCTATGCCTACTTTCTGCAGGGTTTTTATCATAAATGGGTGTTGAATTTTGTCAAAGTCTTTCTCTGCATCTATTGAGATGACCATATGGTTTTTCTCCTTCAGTTTGTTAATATGGTGTATCACATTGATTGATTTGCGTATATTGAAAAATCCTTGCATTCCTGGAATAAACCCCATTTGATCATGGTGTATGATCCTTTTAATGTGCTGTTGGATTCTGTTTGCGAGTTTTGTTTTGTTTTGTTTTTTGCGGAACGCAGGCCTCTCACTGTTGTGGCCTCTCCCATTGAGGAGCACAGGCTCCGGTCGTGCAGGCTCAGTAGCCGTAGCTCGTGGGCCCAGCTGCTCCACAGCATGTGGGATCTTCCCCGACCGGGGCACGATCCCGTGTCCCGTGCGTCAGTAGGCGGACTCTAAGCCACTGTGCCGCCAGGGAAGCCCCCTGTTTGCTAGTATTTTGTTGAGGATTTTTTAATCTATGTTCATTGGTGATATTGGCCTGTAGTTTTCTTTCTTTGTGACATCCTTGTGTGGTTTTGGTATCAGGGTGATGGTGGCCTTGTAGAATGAGTTTGGGAGTGTTCCTCCCTCTGCTATATTTTGGAAGAGTTTGAGAAGGATAGGTGTTAGCTCTTCTCTAAATGTTTGATAGAATTCGCCTGTGAATCCATATGGTCCTGGTCTTTTGTTTGTTGGAAGAATTTTAATCACATTTTCAATTTCAGAGCTCGTGATTGGTCTGTTCATATTTTCTATTTCTTCCTGATTCAGTCTTGGCAGGTTGTGCATTTCTAAGAATTTGTCCGTTTCTTCCAGGTTGTTCATTTTATTGGCATAGTGTTGCTTGTAGTAATCTCTCATGATCTTTTGTATTTCTGCAGTGTCAGTTGTTACTTCTCCTTTTTCATTTCTAATTCTGTTGATTTGAGTCTCCTCCCTTTTTTTCTTCATGAATTTGGCTAACGGTTTATCAATTTTGTTTATCTTCTCAAAGAACCAGCTTTTCATTTTACTGAATTTTGCTATCATTTCCTTCATTTCTTTTTCATTTATTTCTGATCTGATCTTTATGATTTCTTTCCTTCTGCTAAATTTGTTTTTTTGTTGTTGTTGTTGTTCTTCTTTCTCTAATTGCTTTAGGTGCAAGTTTAGGTTGTTTATTCGAGATGTTTCCTGTTTCTTAAGGTAGGATTATATTGCTATAAACTTCTCTCTTAGAACTGCTTTTGCTGCATCCCATAGGTTTTGGGTCATCGTATCTCCATTGTCATTTGTTTCTAGGTATTTTTTTTATTTCCTCTTTGATTTCTTCAGTGATCACTTCGTTATTAAGTAGTGTATTGTTTAGCCTCCATGTATTTGTAATTTTTACAGATCTTATCTTGTAATTGATATCTAGTCTTATAGTGTTATGGTCAGAAAAGATACCTGATACAATTTCAGGTTTCTTAAATTTACCAAGGCTTGCTTTGTGACCCTAGATATGATCTATCCTGGACAATGTTCCATGAGCACTTGAGAAAAATGTGTATTCTGTTGTTTCTGGATGGAATGTCCTATGAATATCAATTAAGTCCATATTGTTTAATGTATCATTTAAAGTTTGTGTTTCCTTATTTATTTCATTTTGGATGATCTGTCCATTGGTGAAAGTGGGGTGTTAAAGTCCCCTACTGTGAATGTGTTACTTTTGATTTCCCTTTTTATGGCTGTTAGTATTTGCCTTATGTATTGAGGTGCTCCTATGTTGGGTGCATAAATATTTACAATTGTTATATCTTCTTCTTGGATCAATCCCTTGATTATTATGTAGTGTCCTTCTTTGTCTCTTCTCATAGTCTTTATTTTAAGGTCTATTTTGTCTGATATGAGAATTGCTACTCCAGCTTTCTTCTGATTTCCATTTGCATGGAATATCTTTTTCCATCCCCTCACATTCAGTCTGTATGTGTCCCTAGGTCTGAAGTGGGTCTCTTGTAGACAGCATGTATACGGGTCTTGTTTTTTGTTTTTTTAACATCTTTATTGGAGTATAATTGCTTTACAATGGTGTGTTAGTTTCTGCTTTATAACAAAGTGAATCAATTATACATAAACATATGTTCCCATATCTCTTCACTCTTGCGTCTCCCTCCCTCCCACCTTCCCTATCCCACCCCTCTAGATGGTCACAAAGCACCTAGCTGACCTCCCTGTGCTATGTGGCTGCTTCCCACTAGCTATCTATTTTACGTTTGGTAGTGTTTATATGTCCATGCCACTCTCTCACTTTGTCACAGCTTACCCTTCCCCCTCCCCATATCCTCAACTCCATGCTCTAGTAGGTCTGTGTCTTTATTCCTGTCTTACCCCTAGGTTCTTCATGACATTTTCTTTTTTCTTAGATTCCATATATATATATGTATTAGCATACGGTATTGGTCTTTCTCTTTCTGACTTACTTCACTCTGTATGACAGACTATGTCCATCCACATCATTACAAATAGCTCAATTTCGTTTCTTTTTATGGCTGAGTAATATTCCATTGTATATATATGTGCCACATCTTCTTTATCCGTTCATCTGCTGATGGGCACTTAGGTTGTTTTCATCTCCGGGCTATTGTAAATAGATCTGCAATGAACATTTTGGTACATGACTCTTTGAATTATGGTTTTCTCAGGATATATGCCCAGTGGTGGGATTGCTGGGTCATATGGTAGTTCTATTTGTAGTTTTTTAAGGAACCTCCATACTGTTCTCCATAGTGGGTCTTCCAATTCACATTCCCACTGGCAGTGCAAGAGTGTTCCCTCTTCTCCACACCCTCTTCAGCATTTATTGTTTCTAGATTTTTTGATGATGGCCATTCTGACCGGTGTGAGTTGATATCTCATTGTAGTTTTGATTTGCATTTCCCTAATTATTAATGCTGTTGAGCATTCTTTCATGTGTTTGTTGGCAATCTGTATATCTTCTTTGGAGAAATGTGTATTTAGGTTTTCTGCCCATTTTTGGATTGGGTTGTTTTGTTGTTGTTGTTATTGAGCTGCATGAGCAGCTCGTAAAATTTGGAGATTAATCCTTTGTCAGTTGCTTCATTTGCAAATATTTTCTCCCATTCTGAGGGTTGTCTTTGGGTCTTGTTTATGGTTTCCTTTGCTGTGCAAAAGCTTTGAAGGTTCATTAGGTTCCATTTGTTTATTTTTGTTTTTATTTCCATTTCTCTAGCAGGTGAGTCAAAAAGGATCTTGCTGTGATTTATGTCATAGAGTGTTCTGCCTATGTTTTCCTCTAAGAATTTTATAGTGTCTGGCCTTACATTTAGGTCTTTAATCCATTTTGAGCTTATTTTTGTGTATGGTGTTAGGGATTGATCTAATCTCATACTTTTACATGTACCTGTCCAGTTTTCACAGCACCACTTATTGAAGAGGCTGTCCTTTCTCCACTGTACATTCCTGCCTCCTTTATCAAAGATAAGGTGACCATATGTGCGTGGGTTTATCTCTGGGCTTTGTATTCTGTTCCATTGATCTATATTTCTGTTTTTGTGCCAGTACCATACTGTCTTGATTACTGTAGATTTGTAGTATAGTCTGAAGTCAGGGAGCCTGATTCCTCCAGCTCCGTTTTTCGTTGTCAAGATTGCTTTGTGTTTCCATACAAATTGTGAAAAAAATTTTTCTAGTTCTGTGAAAAATGCCAGTGGTAGTTTGATAAGGATTGCATTGAATCTGTAGATTGCTTTGGGTACTAGAGTCATTTTCACAATGTTGATTCTTCCAATCCAAGAACATGGTATATCTCTCCATCTATTTGCATCATCTTTAATTTCTTTCATAAGTGTCTTATAATTTTCTGCATACAGGTCTTTTGTCTCCTTAGGTAGGTTTACTCCTAGATATTTTATTCTTTTTGTTGCAGTGGTAAATGGGAGTGTTTTCTTGATTTCACCTTCAGATTTTTCATCACTACTGTATAAGAATGCCGGAGATTTCTGTGCATTAATTTTGTATCCTGCTACTTTACTAAATTCATTGATTAGCTCTAGTAGTTTTCTGGTAGCATCTTAAGGATTCTCTATGTATAGTATCATGTCATCTGCAAACAGTGACAGTTTTACTTCTTCTTTTCAGATTTGGATTCCTTTTATTTCCTTTTCCTCTCTGATTTCTGTGGCTAAACCCTGCAAAACTATGTTGAATAAGAGTGGTGAGAGTGGGCAACCTTGTCTTGTTCCTGATCTTAGTGGAAATGGTTTCCGTTTTTCACCATCGAGGACGATGTTGGCTGTGGGTTTGTCATATATGGCCTTTATTATGTTGAGGAAAGTTCCCTCTATGCCTACTTTCTGCAGGGTTTTTATCATAAATGGGTGTTGAATTTTGTCAAAGTCTTTCTCTGCATCTATTGAGATGACCATATGGTTTTTCTCCTTCAGTTTGTTAATATGGTGTATCACATTGATTGATTTGCGTATATTGAAAAATCCTTGCATTCCTGGAATAAACCCCATTTGATCATGGTGTATGATCCTTTTAATGTGCTGTTGGATTCTGTTTGCGAGTTTTGTTTTGTTTTGTTTTTTGCGGAACGCAGGCCTCTCACTGTTGTGGCCTCTCCCATTGAGGAGCACAGGCTCCGGTCGTGCAGGCTCAGTAGCCGTAGCTCGTGGGCCCAGCTGCTCCACAGCATGTGGGATCTTCCCCGACCGGGGCACGATCCCGTGTCCCGTGCGTCAGTAGGCGGACTCTAAGCCACTGTGCCGCCAGGGAAGCCCCCTGTTTGCTAGTATTTTGTTGAGGATTTTTTAATCTATGTTCATTGGTGATATTGGCCTGTAGTTTTCTTTCTTTGTGACATCCTTGTGTGGTTTTGGTATCAGGGTGATGGTGGCCTTGTAGAATGAGTTTGGGAGTGTTCCTCCCTCTGCTATATTTTGGAAGAGTTTGAGAAGGATAGGTGTTAGCTCTTCTCTAAATGTTTGATAGAATTCGCCTGTGAATCCATATGGTCCTGGTCTTTTGTTTGTTGGAAGAATTTTAATCACATTTTCAATTTCAGAGCTCGTGATTGGTCTGTTCATATTTTCTATTTCTTCCTGATTCAGTCTTGGCAGGTTGTGCATTTCTAAGAATTTGTCCGTTTCTTCCAGGTTGTTCATTTTATTGGCATAGTGTTGCTTGTAGTAATCTCTCATGATCTTTTGTATTTCTGCAGTGTCAGTTGTTACTTCTCCTTTTTCATTTCTAATTCTGTTGATTTGAGTCTCCTCCCTTTTTTTCTTCATGAATTTGGCTAACGGTTTATCAATTTTGTTTATCTTCTCAAAGAACCAGCTTTTCATTTTACTGAATTTTGCTATCATTTCCTTCATTTCTTTTTCATTTATTTCTGATCTGATCTTTATGATTTCTTTCCTTCTGCTAAATTTGTTTTTTTGTTGTTGTTGTTGTTCTTCTTTCTCTAATTGCTTTAGGTGCAAGTTTAGGTTGTTTATTCGAGATGTTTCCTGTTTCTTAAGGTAGGATTATATTGCTATAAACTTCTCTCTTAGAACTGCTTTTGCTGCATCCCATAGGTTTTGGGTCATCGTATCTCCATTGTCATTTGTTTCTAGGTATTTTTTTTATTTCCTCTTTGATTTCTTCAGTGATCACTTCGTTATTAAGTAGTGTATTGTTTAGCCTCCATGTATTTGTAATTTTTACAGATCTTATCTTGTAATTGATATCTAGTCTTATAGTGTTATGGTCAGAAAAGATACCTGATACAATTTCAGGTTTCTTAAATTTACCAAGGCTTGCTTTGTGACCCTAGATATGATCTATCCTGGACAATGTTCCATGAGCACTTGAGAAAAATGTGTATTCTGTTGTTTCTGGATGGAATGTCCTATGAATATCAATTAAGTCCATATTGTTTAATGTATCATTTAAAGTTTGTGTTTCCTTATTTATTTCATTTTGGATGATCTGTCCATTGGTGAAAGTGGGGTGTTAAAGTCCCCTACTATGAATGTGTTACTTTTGATTTCCCTTTTTATGGCTGTTAGTATTTGCCTTATGTATTGAGGTGCTCCTATGTTGGGTGCATAAATATTTACAATTGTTATATCTTCTTCTTGGATCAATCCCTTGATTATTATGTAGTGTCCTTCTTTGTCTCTTCTCATAGTCTTTATTTTAAGGTCTATTTTGTCTGATATGAGAATTGCTACTCCAGCTTTCTTCTGATTTCCATTTGCATGGAATATCTTTTTCCATCCCCTCACATTCAGTCTGTATGTGGCCCTAGGTCTGAAGTGGGTCTCTTGTAGACAGCATATATATGGGTCTTCTTTTTGTATGCATTCAACCAGTCTGTGTCTTTTGGTGGAAGCATTTAATCCATTTACATTTAAGGTAATTATCGATATGTATGTTCCTATTTCCATTTTCTTAATTGTTTTGGGTTTGTTATTTTAGGTCTTTTCTTTCTCTTGTGTTTCTTGCCTAGAGAAGATCCTTTAGCATTTGTTGTAAAGCTGGTTTGGTGGTGCTGAACTCTCTCAGCTTTTGCTTGTCTGTAAAGGTTTTAATTTCTCCATCAAATCTGAATGAGATCCTTGCTGGGTAGAGTAATCTTGGTTGTAGGTTTTTCTCCTTCATCACTTTAAGTATGTCCTGCCAGTCCGTTCAGGGTTGCAGAGTTTCTTCTGAAAGATCAGCTGTTAACCTAATGGGGATTCCCTTGTGTGTTATTTGTTGTTTTTCCCTTGCTGCTTTTAATATGTTTTCTTTGTATTTAATTTTTGACAGTTTGATTAATATGTGTCTTGGCGTGTTTCTCCTTGGATTTATCCTGTATGGGACTCTGTGCTTCCTGGACTTGATTAACTATTTCCTTTCCCATATTAGGGAAATTTTCAACTATAATCTCTTCAAATATTTTCTCAGTCCCTTTCTTTTTCCCTTCTTCTTCTGGAACCCCTATAATTCGAATGTTGGTGCATTTAATGTTGTCCCAGAGGTCTCTGAGTCTGTCCTTGGTTCTTTTCAGTCTTTTTTCTTTATATTGCTCTGTTTTAGTTATTTCCACTATTCTATCTTCTCCGTTCTTCTGCCTCCGTTATTCTGCTATTGATCCCTTCTTGAGTATTTTTAATTTCATTTATTGTGTTGTTCATTGTTGCTTGTTTCATCTTTAGTTCTTCTAGGTCCTTGTTAAATGTTTCTTGAATTTTCTCTATTCTATTTCCAAGATTTTGCTTCATCTTTACTATCATTATTCTGAATTCTTTTTCAGGTAGACTGCCTATTTCCTCTTCATTTGTTAGGTCTGGTGGGTTTTTATCTTGCTCCTTCATCTGCTGTGTGTTTTTTTGTCTTCTTATTTTGCTTATCTTACTGTGTTTGGGGTCTCCTTTTTGCAGGCTGCAGGTTCATAGTTCCCGTTGTTTTTGGTGTCTGTCCCCAGTGGCTAAAGTTGGTTCAGTGGGTTGTGTAGGCTTCCTTGTGGAGGGGACTAGTGCCTGTGTTCTGGTGGATGAGGCTGGATCTTGTCTTTCTGGTGGGCAGGTCCACGTTTGGTGGTGTGTTTTGGGGTGTCTGGGGACTTATTATGATTTTAGGCAGCCTCTCTGCTAATGGGTGGGGTTGTGTTCCTGTCTTCCTAGTTGATTGGCATAGGGTGTCCAGCACTGTAGCTTGCTGGTCAATGAGTGAAGCTGGGTGTTGGTGTTGAGATGGAGATCTCTGGGAGATTTTCGCCGTTTGATATTACGTGGAGCTGGGAGGTCTCTTGTGGACCAGTGTCCTGAAGTTGTCTCTCCCACCTCACAGGCACAGCACTGACTCCTGGCTGCAGCAGCACCAAGAGCCTTTCATCCACACAGCTCAGAATAAAAGGGAGAAAAAGTAGGAAGGGAGGAAGGATAAAAGAAAATAAAGTAAGGTAAAATAAAGTTATTAAAATAAATAAATAATTAAGAAAAAAATTTTTTTTAAAGTAAAAACAAAAAATGGACGGATAGAACCCTAGGACAAATGGTGAAAGCAAAGCTATACAGACAAAATCTCACACAGAAGCATACACATACACACTCAAAAAGAGAGGAAAAGGGGAGAAAATAATCTGTCTTGCTCCCAAAGTCCACCTCCTCAATTTGGGATGATTCGTTGTCTATTCAGGTATTCCACAGATGTAGAGTACATCAAGTTGATTTTGGAGATTTAATCTGCTGCTCCTGAGGCTGCGGGGAGAGATTTCCCTTTCTCTTCTTTGTTCGCACAGCTTCCTCGGCTTAGCTTTGGATTTGGCCCCGTCTCTGTGTGTAGGTCGCTGGAGGGCGTCTGTTCTTCGCTCATACAGGACGGAGTTAAAGGCGTCACTCATTGGGGGCTCTGGCTCACTCAGCCCGGGGGGAGGGAGGGGTACGGCGTGCTGGGCGAGCCTTTGGCAGCAGTGGCCAGCGTGACTTTGCACCACCCTGAGTCGTGCTGTGCGTTCTCCTGGGGAAGTTGGGCTGCACAGCCTCCCCGGAAGGGAGGTGTGGAGAGTGAACTGTGCTTGCACACAGACTTCTTGGTGGCGGTAGCAGCAGCCTTAGCGTCTCATGCCCGTCTCTGGGGTGTGTGCTGTTAGCCATGGCTTGCGCCCATCTCTGGAGCTCCTTTTAGCAGCGCTCTTAATCCCCTTTTCTCGCGCATCAGGAAACAAAGAGAGAAGAAAAAGTCTCTTGCCCCTTCGGCAGGTCCAGACTTTTTTCCGGACTCCCTCCCAGCTAGCCGAGGTGCAGTAACCCTTTCAGGCTGTGTTCTCTCACCAGCCTCAGCTCCCAGCTCCACCCTCCCCGGCGGGTGAGCAGACTAGCCTCTTGGGCTGGTGAGTGCTGGTTGGCACCAATCCTCTGTGCCAGAATCTCTCCGCTTTGCCGTCCGCACCTCTGTTGCTGCGCTCTCCTCCGCGGCTCCAAAGCTCCCCTGCTCCACCACCCGCAGTCTCCGCCCGCGAAGGGGCTTCTAATGTGTGGAAACCTTTCCTCCTTCATGGCTCCCTCCCACTGGTGCAGGTCCTGTTCCTATTCTTTTGTCTCTGTTGATTCTTTTTTCTTTTGCCCTACCCAGGTACGTGGGGAGTTTCTTGCCTTTTGGGAGGTCTGAGGTCTTCTGCCAGCGTTCAGTAGGTGTTCTGTAGGAGTTGTTCCACGTATAGATGTATTTCTCATGTATCTCTGGGGAGGAAGGTGATCTCCACGTCTTACTCTTCCGTCATCTTCTCTCAAAACCCTGGATAATATATGTTGACCTATAACTATATCTACTTGTTTTCAACTGGTACTCATTTAAGTCCAAACACACCTGAGAGATGTACATTTTTTTTTTACTCCCCTCCACCACATTTTTTGTTTTTGATGTCGTATTTTACACCATGTTTATCCCTTAACTGTTTACTGTAGTTATAATTGCTTTTACATTTTTTTTGTCTTTTAGTCTTCAGGCTGGCTTCTTTAAGTGGTTGATCCTCAGTCCTTGCTCTATATTTGCCTTTCCTATTGGTATTTTCCCTTTCCTCTGGATTCTTCTTTTCATGTAGAGAGGGCCCTTTAACACTTCTTTAACAGTAGATTTAGTATTGATAAACTCCTTTAGTTTTTCCTTGTTTGTGAAGTTCTTTATCTCTCCTATTCTAAATGATAATTTTGCTGGGTAGAGTATCGTAGGTTGCAGATTTTTCCCTTTCTGCACTTGAATATATCATGCCCCTCCCTTCTGGACTGCAGTGTTTCTGCAGATAAGTCAACTGATAGCCTTCTAGCAGGGGTGGTTCTCTTGTGTATGACTCTTTGTTTTTCTCTTGCTGACTTTAGAATTCTCTTTTTAGCTTTAACTTTTGCCATTTTAATTATGATATACCTTGGTGTGGGTCTGTTTGGATTCATCTTGTTTGGGACCCTCTGTGCTTCCTGTACCTGATATCTATTTCCTTCTTCAGGTTTGGGAAGTTTTCAGCCATAATTTCCTCAAATACATTTTCAATCCCTTCTGTCTCTCTCCTCCTTTTGGGACCCCTATAATGCACGTGTTCGTATGCTTAATGTTTCCCAGAGATCTCTTAAATTGTTTTCATTTTTTTTAATTTTCTTTTTGTTGTTCTGATTGGGTGATTTCCATTATTCTGTCTTCCAGATAATTTATGCATACTTCTGTATCACTTAGTCTGCTATTCATTCCTTCTAGTGTGTTTTTTATTCCAGCTATTGAATTCTTCACTTCTGATTGGGTCTTTTTTATATTTTCCAGTTCCTTGTTAAATTTTTCACTGTGTAGATCTATTCTTCTGTCTAATTCAGTTAACATTTTTATTACCAATGCTTTGAATTCTTTATCTGGTAAATTACTTATTTCTGTTTCATTGTTTTTTTCAAGGGTTTTCTCTTGCTCTTTCAATTGAGAGCAATTCCTCTGCCTTTCCATTTTGCTTAACTTTCTCTGCCTCTATGAATTTAGGTGAAACAGTTACCTATTGCATCTTGAAGGGGTGTTATTAAGTGGGAGTGTCCCTGTACAGACTGTGTGTGCCCAATGCCTTTGATGGGAGAGCTGGATTAGACATGGATGCATGCTTCCTCTTTCCTCAGGGTGTGCTGGCAGCTATCACCTTGGTAGGGGGTGGGGCTGGAGATGAAGGGCCTGGAGCTGGAGCTTCGTATAAGGCAGGACTTCCCCTCTGCTCAGTGGCTGTCACCACCCTCTCATGGGCAGGGTCTGATCCCAAGGTGCTGGAGCAGAAGCCCTGAGGGTTGGGCTGACCTGGTTGTGTTCCCTTTAAGTGTGTGTTGTCCCTTCTTCCCAGATGGGGACAGTTGCCCCAGAGCAAGGGAGTGCTGAAGCAAATGGGGCCCATGTGGAGCCACACCGCAGGGCAGGAGGGGCCCACATGGACTCTGAGCATGTATTGGGGAGTAAGCTGTGGAGTAGCAGCACCGTCAGAATCTGGGCTGCTTCTGGTATGCCGCTTGAGTAAGCACCAACAGTGGCCACCGCTGCCCTACCCAGGCTCCACCCCAGGACCAGGTCACCTCTATATCCCACAGTCAAGTCTTCTCCCTGGTGATGGCCACCCGAGATCCAGTGCTGCACCGTGACATGGAATGAATGGCGGGCTGACCATTCACTTGGTTCAGGTTGGGGTGCACACCACCATGGTTTCAGGAAACCCAGCAGCTGCTGGAGAAGATCTCTCTCTGCCCTGCCTCAGGGGCAAGCCAGCACATGTGTGCTCCCCTCAAGTGGAGTCCAGGCTTCCCATAGGCCTTCTATTAGTCCCAGCAGTCCTCCAACCAGCAAAGGAGGCTGTTCTCTTCCTTCTGGTGTAGGACCCCAGGACTGGGATACTCAATCTGTGGCTCTCACCACTCACTCCCTAGGGTGGGTGTCCACCCATGTAATCTCCCTTTTCCTCTGAGTTCCCTCCCAGGGGCATAGGTCCCTACCCAATCTCTCTTCTTCCCTTCCTACCTGATTACACGTGTATCTTTCTTAACGTCCTTGGTTGTATAGGAGTCCTCCTACCAGTTTCCAGTTAGTTGTTAGTGAGAATTGTTACACATGTAGATGTATTTTTGATGTGTTCATGGGGGAAGGTGAGCTCCACATCCTCTTACTCCACACCGTGATTGATCCCCTGCACATATAATTGATTGTATGTATTTTGCAATGTGTCAGTTATCTAACACTCACCTGATTAGTGTGCTCAGCCTTCATGGATTAAGGCCTATGTCCATGATTATTATTTACAACATCTAAAACTTAGAGTAAACAGTTGTATTAGTCCGCATGGGCTACCATAACAAAATGCCATAGACTAGATGTCTTAACAGAAATTGATTTCTCACAGTTCTGGAGGCTGTAAATCCAAGATCAAGGTGTTGGCAGCATTGGTTTCTCCTGAGGCTCCTCTCCTCGCAGATGGCCATCTCCTCATGTCCTCACATGGACTTCTCTGCACAGGCATCCTTGGTTTCTCCCTTCTCATAATGACACCAGTCTTATTGGATTAAAGCCCCACCCTTATGACCTTATTTACCGCTAATTACCTCTTTAAAGTTCCTATCTCCGAATATAATCACACTGGGGGTGGGGGGTAGGATTTCAATATACAAATTTGTCAATATACCAATTTAGTCCATAACAACTGTCAGTTCCTCATTCCCTTTGAAGCAGGACCCAAGAAGCTCAACCCTCCTAATAGTCTTCCATGGGCAGCCAGAAAGCTCTTTCTTTAAAAGCCGGCCTAATGGTGTCCAGCTTCCCAGCTTTCAGATACAGTTTAGACTATCTAAATTAACCCATAAGTGTCTAAGCCATTGGCATCTTGCTGAGCTCTGACCTTATATCCTGCTATGTACAAGCCACCCACCCAATGCTCTGCCTTTTCCTACCCCTTCTCCACCGTGTTCCTTCTTTATGGAAGTGATTATAACTTGCTACCTTCAGGTTTTATCCTGTGCGCTTCCATCTGCTCTCCTATCTGTATCCTTTATGCAGCTGAATCTTACTTGTTGTTCAAGACTCAGCTCAAGTGTCTCCTCTTCTAGAGGCCTCTTTACAGGACACTCTCCTGTACAACATCCTGTCTTGTGTGCATATTTATAGCTCAAACTGTGGCTCTTGGCTTGTCTCACCCCATCTGAACCATAACCTCTTTGAGGGCAGGGACTGTGTCCTACTTATTCCATCTGTACTCCCAGCACTTCACACAGTGCCTGGAATGACACAGAGGAAGAAATCTATGGAACTATTTGAATCGTGATGCAAATCAGATACTGTCATTCCATCTCTTAAGCAAATAGCTCTTTTTGAGGCTGTTGTGGATTCCTGTTCAGATGATCATGGGGGCATCCTTTCTTACTGACTATGCTGCCATATTACTAGCTGGCCCAGGCTTGTAAGCTGTTTTGCTAACGGTCCCCACACAGAACTAGAAAAAGAACAAATTAAGCCCATAAGTAGTAGAAGGAAGGAAATAAAGATCAGAGTGAAAGAAATGGAAACCAGATAAAAAGAGGAAGAATCAACAAAACTAAAAACTAATTCTTTGAAAAGATAGCTAGCCTATATATGTGTTGATTGCTAAAACTTTCCTCTCAGAACCTCTTTGGCTGCATCTCACAAGATCTGATATGTTGTATTTGCATTTTCTTTTGTTAAACAACTTTATTTCAATTGCAATTTCTTTGACCCATTGGTTGTTTAAAAGTGTATTGTTTAGTTTTCACATGTTTGTAGATCTCACTTTCCTCTTGATCTAGATTTCTACTTTAATGCCATTGGGGACAGAAAAGGTAGCTGGTATGCTTTCAGTCTTCTTAGATTTACTAGGATTTGTTCTGTGACCTATCATATGCTCTATGCTGTAGAATGTTTCCTGTGTGCTTGAAAACAATGTGTATCCTGCTTTGGGATGGAATGTTCTATGTATATTTATTAAGTTTATCTGGTCTAATGTGTCCTTTAAGGCCATGTTTCCTTATTGATTTTCTGTCTGGATGATCTACCCTTGATTTAAGCGGGGTGTTAAAGTTCCGTACGATTATTGTGTTACTGTCAGCTTCTCCCTTTATGTCTGTTAATATTTCCTTTATGTATTTGGTGCTCCTATGTTGGGTGTATTTATGTTTATAATTTTTATATGTTCTTGGTGTATTGACCCTTTTGTCATTATTTGTCACTTCTTACCATTTTTTATTTCAAGTCTATTTTGTCTGATATAAATATCCCAGTTGCTTGGAATATCATTTTCTGGCCCTACATTTTGAGCCTCTGTATTAATATGTCTTTGGAGCTGAGATGTGTCTCCTTAGGCAGCATCTAGTTGGGTCATTTTTTTTAATCCATCCAGCCACTCTGTACTTTTTGATTGCTGAGTTCAATCCCTTTATATTTAGGGTGATGTTGATATGTAAGAACTTACTACTGCCATTGAATCTTTTTCCTTCTGGTTATTTTGTCACTCTGTTGTTTTTTATTTTTAATTTTTAAAAAAATTTTTATTGGAGTATAGTTGATTTACAATATTGTGATAGTTTCTGGCGTACAGCAAAGTGAATCAGTTATACATACACATATATACAATCATTTTTAGATTCTTTTCCCATATAGGTCATTACAGAGTATTGAGTAGAGTTCTCTGTGCTATACAGTAGCTACTTATTAGTTACCTAATTTCATATATAGTAGTGTGTATATGTCCATCCCAACCTCCCAATTTATCCCTCCCTCCATTTCCCCACTGGTAACCATAAGTTTGCTTTTTACATCTGTCCCTCTATTTCTGTTTTGTAAGTAAGTTCATTTGTACCATTTTTTAGATTCCACATATAAGTGATACCATACGGTATTTGTCTTTCTCTGACTTACTTCACTTAGTATGATAATCTCTAGTTTCGTCCATGTTGCAGCAAATGGTATTATTTCATTCTTATTATGGCTGAGTAGTATTCCATCGTATGTATGTACCACATCCTCATCCATTTCTCTGTTGATGGATGCTTAGGTTGCTTCCATGTCCTGGCTATTGTGAATAGTGCTGCAGTGAACATTGCATGTATCTTTTCGATTTATGGTTTTCTCAGGATATATGCCCAGCAGTGGGACTGCTGGATCACATGGTACCTCTATTTTTGGTTCTTTAAGGAACCTCCATACTGTTCTGCATAATGGTCATACCAATTTACCTTCCTACCAACAGTGTAGGAGGCTTCCCTTTTCCTCACACCCTCTCCAGCATTTATAGTTTGGAGATTCTTTGATGCTGGACATTCTGACCAGTGTGAGGTGATACCTCATTATGGTTTTGCTTTGCATTTCTCTAATGATTAGTGGTGTTAAGCATCTTGGCATGTGCCTCTTGGCCGTCTGTATGTCTTCTTTGGAGAAATGTCCGTTTAGGTCTTCCAGCCATTTTTTTGCACACACACACACACACACTGTATTTTATTTTTACAAGAGATAAATAAACTGACACCAAGCATTGTAAATGGATGACCACAACAAAAGCAACAATGATTGCAATTACCAAACATGAAACACACTCATACTATGTCATAATATTGACATTCAGTCCAGTAATCCTCCACTGTAACAGCTCCTTTACTTTGCAGTGAAATTGATTTGTATATTTTTTGCCTCTGAGTCCCTGTGGGATTTTTTTTTTATTATTCAAACAGTCACAAAAATTATAATCATCCTCATCAGTTCACTCAGTCCCATGTAATTAATTTTGTTTTCATCTTGATCTTTTGTTAGCACTTTTATGAATTCATCAGTTTTCCATTAGAGTTCTGAAAATGCTTATTCATTCAGTTCACCAGTATAGTCAGTTACCAGAAACCTGTACGTGTCAGTCTTTTACATGATTTCCTTGAAGATGAGACCCTTTTATAGGAATATTTTTGCAAAAGCATCAGAGTACACCCAGAACTCTCTGTAAATGACAAAAGACTTAAAAATGACCACAGTTAAAGATTTGATGAAAGTTCATAATAATGCAATTGACAAGGAAATTTAGTTATTTCTGAGATATACACTTTAAAGTAATAACTAGAATTATGACTTATAACATTTTACCAGAACATATAACATTTTTTGAAATTTCATGTAATGTCTGAAACATTTATATTAACATATTGCCATACAAATATCCCAAAGAAAGTTTAGTATTAGTTGTTTTGTTTGTGTGTTTGTTTTTTTATACAGCAGGTTCTTATTAGTCATCAATTTTATACACATCAGCGTATACATGTCAATCCCAATTGCCCAATTCAGCACACCACCATCCCCAGCCCACCGCGGTTTTCCCCGCTTGGTGTCCATGTGTTTGTTCTCTATGTCTCTGTCTCAAATTCTGCCCTGTAAACCGGTTCATCTGTACCATTTTTCTAGGTTCCACATACATGTGTTAATATACGATATTTGTTTTTCTCTTTCTGACTTACTTCACTCTGTATGACAGTCTCTAGGCCCAACCGCATCTCAACAAATGACTCAATTTCGTTCCTTTTTATGGCTGAGTAATATTCCATTGTATATGTGTACCACTTCTTTATCCATTCGTCTGTCGATGGGCATTTAGGTTGCTTCCATGACCCGGCTATTGTAAATATTGCTGCAATGAACATTGGGGTGCATGTGTCTTTTTGAATTATGGTTTTCTCTGGGTATATGCCCAACAGTGGGATTGCTGGATCATATGGTAATTCTATTTTTAGTTTTTTAAGGAACCTGCATACTGTTCTCCACAGTGGCTGTATCAATTTACATTTCCACCAACAGTGCAAGAGGGTTTCTTTACTCCACACCCTCTCCAGCATTTGTTGTTTGTAGATTTTCTAATGATGCCCATTCTGACTGGTGTGAGGTGATAGCTCATTGTAGTTTTGATTAGCGTTTTGCTAATAATTAGTGATGTTGAGCAGCTTTTCATATGCTTCTTGGCCATCTGTGTGTCATCTTTGGAGAAATTTCTATTTAGGTCTTCTGCCCATTTTTGGATTGGGTTGTTTGTTTCTTTAATATTGAACTGCATGAGCTGTTAATATATTTTGGAGATTAATCCTTTGTCCGTTGATTCGGTTGCAAATATTTTTCCCATTCTGAGGGTTGTCTTTTCGTCTTGTTTATGGTTTCCTTTGCTGTGCAAAAGCTTTTAAGTTTCATTAGGTCCCATTTGTTTATTTTTGTTTTTATTTCCATTACTCTAGGAGGTGGATCAAAAAAGATCTTGCTGTGATTTATGTCAAAGAGTGTTCTTCCTGTGTTTTTCTCTAAGAGTTTTATAATGTCTGGTCTTACATTTAGGTCTAAAATCCATTTTGAGTTTATTTTTGTGTATGGTGTTAGGGAGTGTTCTAATTTCATTCTTTTACATGTAGCTGTCCAGTTTTCCCAGCACCACTTACTGAAGAGACTGTCTTTTCTCCATTGTATATCCTTGCCTCCTGTGTCATAGGTGCGTGGGTTTATCTCTGGGCTTTCTATCTTGTTCCATTGATCTGTGTTTCTGTTTTTGTGCCAGTACCATATTGTCTTGATTGCTGCAGCTTTGTAGTATAGTCTGAAGTCAGGAGTCTGATTCCTCCAGGTCCGTTTTTTTCCCTCAAGACTGCTTTGGCCATTCGGGAACTTTTGTGTCTCCATACAAATTTTAAGATGACTTGATCTAGTTTCGTAAAAAATGCCATTGGGGGCTTTCCTGGTGGCACAGTGGTTGAGAGTCCACCTGCCGATGCAGGGGACACGGGTTCGTGCCCCAGTCTGGGAAGATCCCACATGCCGCGGAGCGGCTGGGCCCATGAGCCATGGCTGCTGAGCCTGTGCGTCCGGAGCCTGTGCTCCACAACGGGAGAGGCCACAACAGTGAGAGGCCCGCGTACTGCAAAAAAAAAAAAAAAAAAAAATGCCATTGGTAATTTCGTAGGGATTGCATTGAATCTGTAGATTGCTTTGGATAGTATATTCTTTTTCAAAATATTGAGTCTTCCAATCCAGGAACATGGTATATCTCTCCATCTGTTGGTATCATCTTAATTTCTTTCATCAGTGTCTTATAGTTTTCTGCATACAGGTCTTTTGTTTCCCTAGGTAGGTTTATTCCTAGGTATTTTATTCTTTCTGTTGCTATGGTAAATGGGAGTGTTTTCTTAATTTCACTTTCAGATTTTTCATCATTAGTGTATAGGAATGTGAGAGATTTCTGTGCATTAATTTTGTATCCTGCAACTTTACCAAATTCATTAATTAGCTCTAGTAGTTTTCTGATGGCATTTCTAGGATTCTCTATGTATAGTATCATGTCATCTGCAAACAGTGACAGTTTTACTTTGTCTTTTCCAATTTGTATTCCCTTTATTTAGTTTTTTTCTCTGATTGCTGTGGCTAGGACTTCCAAAACTATGTTGAATAATAGTGGTGCGAGTGGACATCCTTGTCTCATTCCTGATCTTTGAGGAAATGCTTTCAGTTTTTCACCATTGAGAATGATGTTTGCTGTGGGTTTGTCTTTTATGGCCTTTATTATGTTGAGGTAGGTTCCCTCTATGCCCACTTTGTGGAGAGTTTTTATCATAAATGGGTGTTGAATTTTGTCAAAAGCTTTTTCTGCATCTGTTGAGTTCATCATATGGTTTTTCTCCTTCAATTTGTTAATATGGTGTATCACATTGATTGATTTCCGTACATTGAAGAATCTTTGTGTCCCTGGGATAAATTCCACTTGATCATGGTGTATGATGCTTTTAATGTGTTGTTGGATTCTGTTTGCTAGTATTTTGTTGAGGATTTTTGCATCTATATTCATCAGTCATATTGGTCTGTAATTTTCTTTTTTTGTAGTACCTTTGTCTGGTTTTGGTATCAGGGTGATGGTGGCCTCATAGAATGAGTTTGGGAGTGTTCCTTCCTCTGCAGTTTTTTGGAAGAGTTTTAGAAGGATAAGTGTTAGCTCTTCTCTAAATGTTGAATAGAATTCACCTGTGAAGCCATCTGGTCCTGGACTTTTGTTTTCTGGAAGAGTTTTAATCACAGTATCAATTTCAGTGCTTGTGATTGGTCTGTTCATATTTTCTGTTTCTTCCTGGTTCAGTCTTGGGAAGTTATACCTTTCTAAGAATTTTTCCATTTCTTCCAGGTTGTCCATTTTATTGGCATAGAGTTGCTTGTAGTAGTCTCTTAGGATGCTTTGTATTTCTGCGGTGTCTGTTGTAACTTCTCCTTTTTCTTTTCTAATTTTATTGATTTGAGTCCTCTCCCTCTTTTTCTTGCTGAGTCTGGCTAACGGTTTATCAATTTTATCTTCTCAAAGAACCAGCTTTTAGTTTTATTGATCTTTGCTCTTGTTTTGTTTCTATTTCATTTATTTCTGATCTTTACAATTTCTTTCCTTCTACTAACTTAGCATTTTGTTTGTTCTTCTTTCTCTAGTTCCTTTAGGTGTAAGGTTAGATTCTTTACTTGAGATTTTTCTTGTTTCTTGAGGTAGGCTTGTATAGCTATAAACTTCCCTCTTAGAACTGCTTTTGCTGCATCCCATATGTTTTGCATCGTTGTGTTTTCATTGTCATTTGTCTCTAGGTATTTTTTGATTTCTTCAGTGATCTCTTGGTTGTTTGGTAACGTATTGTTTAGCCTCCATGTGTTTGTGTTTTTTACATTTTTTTCCCCTGTAATTCATTTCTAATCTCATAGTGTTGTGGTCAGAAAAGATGCTTGATATGATTTCAATATTCTTAAATTAACTGAGGCTTGATTTGTGACCCAAGATGTGATCTATCCTGGAGAATGTTCTGTGCACACTTGAGAAGAAAGTGTAATCTGTTTTTGAATGGAATGTCCTGTAAATATCAATTAAATCTGTCTGGTCTATTGTGTCATTTAAAGCTTCTATTTATTTTCATTTTGGATGATCTGTTCATTGGTGTAAATGAGGTGTTAAAGTCCCCCAGTATTATTGTGTTACTGTTGATTTCTTCTTTTATAGCTGTTAGCAGTTGCCTTATGTATTGAGGTGCTCTTATGTTGGGTGTATATATATTTATCATTGTTATATCTTCTTGGATTGAGCCCTTGATCATTATGTAGTGTCCTTCTTTGTCTCTTGTAACATTCTTTATTTTAAAGTCTATTTTATCTGATATGAGTATAGCTACTCCAGCTTTCTTTTGATTTCCATTTGCATGGAATATCTTTTTCCATCCTCTCATTTTCAGTCTGTATGTGTCCCTAGGTCTGAAGTGGGTCTCTTGTAGACAGCATATATATGGGTCTTGTTTTTGTATCCATTCAGGAAGACTGTGTCTTTTGGTTGGAGCATTTAATCCATTCACGTTTCAGGTAATTATCAATATGTTTGTTCCTATGACCATTTTCTTAATTGTTTTGGGTTTGTTTTTGTAGACCCTTTTCTTCTCTTGTGTTTCCCACTTAGAGAAGTTCCTTTTAGCATTTGTTGTAGAGCTGGTTTGGTGGTGCTGAATTCTCTTAGCTTTTGTTTGTAAAGCTTTTGATTTCTCCACCGAAGCTGAATGAGATCCTTGCTGGGTAGAGTAATCTTGGTTGTAGGTTCTTCCCTTTCATCACTTTAAGTAGATCATGCCACTCCCTTCTGGCTTGTAGAATTTCTGCTGAGAAATCAGCTGTTAACCTTATGGGAGTTCCCTTGTATGTTATTGGTCATTTTTCCCTCGCTGCTTTCAATAATTTTTCTTTCTCTTTAATTTTTGCCCATTTGATTACCTTGTGTCTCGGCGTGTTTCTCCTTGGGTTTATCCTGTATGAGACTTGCTGTGCTTCCTGGACTTGGGTGAATATTTCCTTTCCCATGTTAGGGAAATTTTCGACTAATCTCTTCAAATATTTTCTCTGGTCCATTCTCTCTCTCTTCTCCTTTTGAGACCCCTATAATGCAAATGTTGTTGCATTTAATGTTGTCCCAGAGGGTCTCTTAGGCTTTTCATTCCTTTTCATTCTTTTTTCTTTACTCTGTTCCGCAGCAGTGAATTTCACCATTCTGTCTTCCAGGTCACTTTTCCGTTCTTTTGCCTCAGTTATTCTGCTATTGATTTCTCCTAGTGTATTTTTCATTTCAGTTATTGTATTGTTCATCTCTGTTTGTTCTTTAATTCTTCAAACATTTCTTGCGTCTTCTCGATATTTGCCTCCATTCTTTTTCCAAGGTCCTGGATCATATTCACTATCATTATTCTGAACTCTTTTTCTGGAAGGTTGCCTATCTCCACTTCATTTAGTTGTTTTTCTGGGGTTTTATCTTTTTCCCTCATCTAGTACATTGCCCTCTGCCTTTTCATGTTGTCTATCTTTCTCTGAATGTGGTTTTTGTTCTACAGTCTGCAGGATTGTAGTTCTTGCTTCTGCTGTCCGCCCTCTGGTGGACAGGCTATCTAAGCGGCTTGTGTAAGTTTCCTGATGGGAGGGACTGGTGGTGGGTGGAGCTGACTGTTGCTCTGGTGGGCAGAGTTCAGCAAAACTTTAATCCGCTTGACTGTTGATGGGTGGGGTTGGGTTCCCTCCCTGTTCGTTGTTTTGCCTGAGGCAACCGAACACTGGAGCCTACCTGGGCTCTTTGGTGGGGCTAATGACAGACTCTGGGAGGGCTCATGCCAAGGAGTACTTCCCAGAACTTCTGCTGCCAGTGTTCTTGTCCCCACGGTGAACCACAGCACCCCCCACCCCGCCTCTGCAGGAGACCCTCCAACACTAGCAGATAGGTATGGTTCAGTCTCCTATGGGGTCACTGCTCCTTCCCCTGGGTCTCAGTGTGCACACTACTTTGTGTGTGCCCTCCAAGAGTGGAGTCTCTGTTTCCCCCAGTCCTGTCGAAGTTCTGCAATCAATTCCCACTAGACTTCAAAGTCTGATTCTCTAGGAATTCCTCCTCCCGTTGCCGGACCCCCAGGTTGGGAAGCGTGACGTGGGGCTCATAACCGTCACTCCAGTGGGTGGACTTCTGTGGTATAAGTGTTCTCCACTCTGTGAGTCACCCACCCAGCAGTTATGGGATTTGATTTTAATGTGATAGCACCCCTCCTACTATCTCATTGTCGCTTTTCCTTTGTCTTTGGATGTGGGGTATCTTTTTTGGTGAGTTCTAGGGTCTTCCTGTAAATGATTGTCCAGCAGCTAGTTGTGATTCTGGTGTTCTCGCAAGAGGGTGTGAGAGCACGTCCTTCTACTCTGCCATCTTGGTTCCTCCCCTGCTCCATTGGTTTTATTCCTCTGTTTCTACCTTTGTAAGTTTTTGGTTTTCATGATGATTTGCTCATTATCCACTTTTTAAGTATTTTGTGTCTCTGATATACCATGAAGTTTAGAGACATCATCTCATAGATAAATTGCTATCAGCAAAAAAATGACAAATTTATCTTCTTTTTTAAAATTTATTTTTATGAAAGTATAGTTGATTTACAGTGCTGTTAATTTCTGCTGTACAACAGAGTGACTCAGTTATACATATATATACATTCTTGTTTTATATTTGTTTCCATTATGCTTTATCACAGGATATTGAATACAGTTCTGTGTGCTATACCACAGAAACTTGTTGTTTATCTGTTCCATATATAATTGCTTACCTCTGTTAACCCCAAACTCCCAATCTATCACTCTCCCAAACTTCTACACTTTGGCAACCAAGAGTCTGTTCTTTACGTCTGTAGTTCTCTTACTGTTTTGTAGATAGGTTCATTTGTGTAAAATTTTGATTCCACGTATAAGTGATATCATATGGTATTTGTATTTCTCTTTCTGACTTACTTCAGTTAGTATGATAATCTCTCAGTCCACCCATGTTGCAGCGAATGACATTATTTCTTTTTATGGCTGAGTAGTACTCCATAGTTTATATGTACTACATCATCTTTATCCATTCATCTATTAATGGACATTAAGGTTGTTTCCATGTCTTGGCTATTGTGAATAGTACTGCTGTGAACATGGGGTGCATGTATCTTTTTGGATTAGAGTTTTGTCTGGATATATGCCCAGGAGAGAGATTGCTGGATCATATGGTAATTCTGTTTTTAGTTTTCTGAGGGACCTCCATACTGTTTTCCACAGTGGCTGCACTAACTTACATTCCCACCAACAGTGTAGGAGGGTTCCCTTTTCTCCACAATCTCTCCAGCATTTGTTAGTTGTACAATCTTTCATGATGGCCATTCTGACCAGTGTGAGGTGGTACCTTATTGTACTTTGGTTTACATTTCTCTAGTAATTAGCAGTGTTGAGCATCTTTTCATGTGCCTATTGACCATCTGTATTTCTTCTTTGGGGGAATGTTTCTTTAGGTCTTCTGCCCATTTTTCGATTGGGTTATTTGTTTGTCTGTTGCTGAGTTGTATGAGCTGTTTGTATATTTTGGAAATTAAGCCCTTGTTGTTCTTACCGTTGGCAAATATTTTCTCCTGTTCTGTAGGTTGTCTTTTTGTTTATTTTTTATAGTTTCCTTTGCTTTGCAAAAGCTTGTAAGTTTGATCAGGTCCCATTTGTGTATTTTTGTTTTTATTGCCTTGGGAGACTGACCTAAGAAAACATTGGTATGATTTATGTTAGACAGTGTTTTGCCTATGATCTCTTCTAGGAGTTTTACAGTGTCATGTCTTTAAGTCTTTCAGCCATTTTGAGTTTATTTTTGTATATGGTGAGAGGGTGTGTTCTAACTTTATGAATTCACATGCAGCTGTCCAATTTTCCCAACACCACTTGCTGAAGAGACTGTCTTTTTCCCCCTGTATATTCTTGCCTCCTTTGTTCAGGATTAGTTGACCATAAGTGTGTGGGTTTATTTGGGGGCCCTCTATTTGATTGATGTAGGTTTCTGTTCTTATGCTGGTACCATGCTGTTTTGATGTCTGTAGCTTTGTAGTACAGTCTGAAGTCAGGAAGCCTGATTCCTTCAGCTCTCTTCTTTTTTTTAAGGTTATTTTGTCTATTTGAGGTCTTTTGTGTTTCCATACAAATGTAAAAATTTTTTGGACTTCCCTGGTGGTCCACTGGTTAAGACTCTGCATTCCCAATGCAGGGGGCCCGGGTTCGATCCCTGGTCAGGGAACTAGATCCTGCATGCTGCAACTAAAAGAGCCTGTATGCCACAACTAAGACCCAGTGCAGCCAAATAAATAATTTTTTAAAAAAACTAAAAATTTTTTTGTTTTAGGTCTATGATAAATGCCCTTGGTATTTTTATACGGATTGCATTGAATCTGTAGATTGCCTTTGAGAGTATGGTCATTTTAACAATATTAATTCTTCCAATATCACAGTGTATCTTTCTTTCATTTATTATTGGCTTCATCGGGTGTCAGTTGCAGCACATGGGCTCTTCATTGAAGCATGTGGGCTCCTCCCTAGTTGTGGTTCCTGGGCTTCTCTCTAGTTGTGGCATGCGAGCTCCTGAGCGCGCGGGCTCAGTAGTTGCAGCACGCAAGCTCAGTAGTTTTGGCATTTGGGTTAGTTGCTCCATGGCATGTGGGATCTTAGTTCCCCAACCAGGGATCAAACCCACATCCCCTGCATTGGAAGGTGGATTCTTAACCACTGGACCACCAGGGAAGTCTGAAGCACAGTGTATCTTGCCATCTGTTATTGTCATCTTCAGTGTCTTATATTGATAGTTTTCTGAGTTTAGGTCTTTTACCTTTTTTAGGTAGGTTTATTTATAGGTTTTTTATGATGCGGTTTTAAATGGGATTGTTTCCTTGATTTCTCTAATATTTCATTGTTATTATATAGAAATACAACAGATTTCCATATATTAATTTTGTATCATGCAACTTTACTGAATTCATTGATGAGCTCTAGTAGTTTTCTGGTGGTGTATTTAGGATTTTCTATGTATAGTATCTCTCATCTGCAAACAGTGACAGTTTTACTTCTTCCTTTTCAATTTGGATTCCCCTTAATTGTGTCATCTGATTCCTGTGGCTAGTACTTCCAATACTATGTTGAATAAAAGTGGCAAGAGTGGGCATCCTTGTCTTGTTCCTGAGCTTACAGAAAATGCCTTCAGATTTTCACTTTTGAATATGTTGTTAGCTGTGCGCTTGTCATATATGGCCTTTATTTTCCTTCTCTGCCCCCTTTCTAGAGTTTTTATCATAAATTCATGTTGAATTTTCTCAAAAGCTTTCTCTGCATCTATTGAGATGATCATATGGTTTTTATTCTTCAATTTGTTAATGTGGTGTATCACTTTGAAGGATTTGCAGATATTGAAAAATCCTTGCATCCCTGGGATAAATCCTACTTGATCATGGTGTGTAATCCTTCTGATGTATTGTTGGATTCAGTTTGCTCATATTTTGTGAGGATTTTTGCATCTATGTTCACCCGTGATACTGGTTTATAATTTTCATTTTTCTGTGATATCTTTGTCTGAGTTTTTGGTATTAATTTGATCATGGCCTTGTAGAATAGTTTGGAAGCATTCATTTCTCTGCAATTTGGGGGGAATAGTTTGAGAAGGATAGGTGTTAACTCTTCTCTAAATGTTTTGTAGAATTCACCTGTGAAGACATCTGTTCCTGGACTTTTGTTCTGTGGGAGTGTTTTTTTTAATTGGTCTGTTCATATTTTCTATTTCTTCCTGGTTTAGTCTTGGGAGATTGTACATTTCCAGGAATTTCTCCATTTCTTCTGTGTTGTCCAATTTATTGGCATACGGTTATTTGTAGTAGTCTCTTATCCTTTCTATTTCTGTGGTGTCAGTTGTAATGTCTCTTTTTTCATTTCTGATTTTATCGATTTGGGCCCTATTTTTTTCTTGATGAGTCTGGATAAGGTATGTCAATTTTGTTTAGCTTTTTAAAAAAACTCTTAATTTCATTGATTTTTTAAATTTTTTGTCTCTATTTCATTTATTTCTGCTCTGATCTCTACCATGTCTTTCCTTCTCCTAACTTTGGGGTTTATTTTTTCTAGCTCCTTTAGGTGTAAGGTTAGGTTGTTTATTTCAGGTTTTTTGTTTCCTGAGGTAGGCTTGTATTGCTATAAACTTCCCTCTTAGAACTGCTTTTGTTGTTCCCATACAATTTTGGATTGTTGAGGTTTGGTTTTGTTTTCATTTGTGTACAGGTATTTTTAAATTTTCTCTTTGATTTCTTCAGTGATCTATTGGTAGTGTAGTAGTATATTGTATAGCCTCCACATGTTAGTGGTTTTTTTTTCTTACGGTTGATTTTTAGTCTAATGCTGTTGTGGTCAGAAAAGATGCTTCATAGAATTTCAATTTCCTTAAATCTACTGATGTTTGCTTTGTGTCCTAGCATGTGATCTATTCTGGAAAATGTTCCATGTACACTTGAAAAGAATGTGTATTCTGCTGTTTTGGGATAGGATGCTCTCTATATATCTATTAAGTTCACCTGATCTTTTAAGGCCAGTGTTTCCTTATTTTCTGTCTAGATGATCTTTCCTTTGATATAATTGGGGTGTTAAAGTCCCCTACTACTATTGTGTTACTGTTGATTTCTCCCTTAGTGTCTGTTAATATTTCCTTTATGAATGCTTCTATGTTGGGTGCATATATATTTACAAATGTTATATCTTCTTGGATTGATCCCTTGATCATTAGGTATTATATAGTGTCTTCTTTGTGTCTTATAACAGTCTTTATTTTAAAGTGTATTTTGCTACCCCCAGCTGTCTTTTGATTTCCAGTTGCATGGAATACCTTTTGCCATCCAACTTTCAGTCTGTGTGTGTCTTTAGATCTGAAGTGAGTTTCTCGTAGGCAGCATATTTATAGGTCTTGATTATTGTATCCATTCAGCCACTCTCTTTTGATTGGAGCATTTAGTCTGTTTACATTTAAAATGACTATTGATGTATATGTTCTTACTGACATTTTGTTAATTGTTTTGGATTTGTTTTTGTAGGCCTTTTTTGTTCCTTTTGTCTTTTGTTCTTGTGATTTTACTATCTTTAGTATTATGTTTGATTCATTTTTCTTCTTTGTGTGTACTTAATATAGATTTTTTTTTTTGTGGTACGCGGGCCTCTCACTCTTGCGGCCTCTCCCGTTGCAGAGCACAGGCTCCGGACGCACAGGCTCAGCAGCCATGGCTCACGGGCCCACCCGCTCTGCGGCATGTGGGATCCTCCCGGACCGGGGCACGAACCCATGTCCGCTGCATCAGCAGGCAGACTCTCAACCACTGTGCCACCAGGGAAGCCCCCTATTATAGATTTTTGATTTATGGTTACAGTGAGGTTCACATACAGCTAGCTAGCAGATAGATAGATAGATATGCATGATTGTTTTAAGTTGCTGATCTTTTAATTTTACATGCATTTTAACAACCCTGCATTTGTACTCTCCTTCCCTCACAATTACTGTTTTTGATATAATATTTTACATCTGATTGTTTTGTCTTTCCCTTAACTGCTTAATGTGGATATAGATTATTTTACTACTTTTGTCTTTCAACCTTCCTACTAGCTTTATAAGTGAACAATTTCCTACCTTTACTATATGTTTGCCTTTACCAGTGAGCTTTTTCCGTTTGTAATTTTCATGTTTTCTTGTTGTGGTCTTTTCTTTTTCACTTAGAGGTTCCTTTAACATTTCTTGTAAAGCTGCTTCAGTCATCCTGAACTCTTTTAGCTTTTGCTTGTCATTAAAGCTTTTGATCTCTCCAACAAATCTGAACAAGAACCTTGCTGGGTAGATTATTCTTGTTTTAGGTTTTTCTCTCTCACTACTTTAAATATATCATGTCACTCCCTTCTGGCCTTCAGAGTTTCTGCTGAAGAGTCAGCTGATAGCCTTATGGGAGTGCCCTTGTGTGTAACTTGCTGCTTTTCCCTTGCTGCCTTTAATTTTTGCCATTGTAATTAAAAAGAATATTAAATGTTTCTTGCTGTGTTTCTCTTTGGGTTAATCCTGTATGAGACTCTCTGAGCTTCGTGGGCTTGGATATCTATTTCCTTTCCCAAATTTGGGAAGTTTCCAGCCATTATGTCGTTAAGTATATGCTCAGTCTCTTTCTCTCTTCTCCTTCTGGACCCCCTGTAATGTGAATATTAGTGCACTTAAGTTGTCCCAGAGGTCTCTTAAACCATCTTCATATCTTTTCATTCTTTTTTCTGTTCAGTTTCAGTGATTTCCACTACTGTCTTCCAGCTCACTGATCCACTACTTTGTATCATTTGGTCTACTGTTCATTTCTTCTAGTGTGTTTTTCATTTCAGTTATAGTATTCATCTGTTTTGTTTTTCTTTGTATATGCTCTTTGTTAGAAACATCTACTCTCTCTGTGCATCCATTCTTCTCCCAAGTTCTTTGATCTTTACAATCATGACCCTGAACTCTTTCTTGGGTAGATTGCCTATCTCTACTTCACTTAGTTCTCCTGGAGTTTTTTCTTGTTCCTTTGTTTGCAACATACTCATCTGTTGCCTCATTTTGCCTAATTTGTTCTTTACATTTCCCAGCCTAGGAGAAGTGGCCTTTTGTAAGAGATGTCCTATGCATCCGAGCAGTGCACTCCCCTCTTGCCACCAGAGCTATATGTGCCAGGGGTTCCTAGAGAGCTGTGTGGGGCTTTCTGTCTTGGTAGGCTGACTGTGTGGTCAGTCTGGTTGCCAGCTGCTGGTTGGCAGGAGTGGGTCATGAGGCGACTGACTGTGGAACCCCACAGGTTCTCTAGGCTAATGCTGGGTTACTGGTGGGCAGAGTCAGGGTCCAGGAGACCCCAGGGCTGTTGTCCACCCACTGCATGTGAAGCTGCGTCCTGGGGTCTGGTTGCAGGTCCCAGGGGTCCCAGAACTGGGGTCAAATAGCTGGTGAGTGGGGCCAGTTCCTGACACAATTGGCTGTGGGATCTGGGGTGTTTTGAAGCTTGTGTTGGCCTGCTGGTGGCCAGGGCCCAGCTGGTCCCTGGGCAGAGTCTGGCCTGCTGGGTCTGCAAGCTGCAGGGCTACAGTTTTCTTGCAGCTGGTGTCTGTGCCCTAGAGAGTGGGTCCTGGGGGGCCTCAGCTAGTGCCTGCACACTGGCATGCAGGGCTGGGTCCTGGGCCCTCTCATGGACAGGGCCACATCCAGAGGCAGCTGTGGGCTCAGAGGGTCTTAAGGCAGCCTGTCCACTGGTGGGTGGGACTGTGGTCACACCCAGTTAGTTGCTGGATCTTGGGGCTAGTGAGCTAGAGGGAGGATTCCCAAATGGCACTTGCTAGCACCAGTGTCCACATGGTAGAAGGAGCTCCCAAAGATGGCTACCATCAGTGTCTATGTTTCCAGGATGAGCTGCAGTTGTTTCTTGCCTCAAGGAGACTTTCCAAGATCAGCAGGCTCCTATCAAATTACTGCTTCTCCCTGGGTCCTGGAATGTGTGATATTTTGTGCACACCCTTTAAGAGTGAAGTCTCTCATTTCCTACAGACTCTGGGACTCCTGAAAGTAAGCACTGCTGGCCTTCAAACCCACATGCTCTAGGTGCTCATCTTCTTGGTGTAGAATCCCTGGGCTAGAGAGTCCAATATGGAGCTCGGACCTCTCACTCCTTTGGGAGAACCTCTGCAATTGTAATCATTCTCCCTTAGCTCGGTGCTTTGTGACCACCTAGAGGGGTGGGATAGGGATGGTGGGAGGGAAACTGCAAGAGAGAGGGGATATATGTGTACATATAGCTGATTCACTTTGTTATACAGCAAAACTAACACACCATTGTAAAGCAACTGTACCTAAAGATATTAAAAAAAATTGTAATTATTCTCCCATTTGTGGGTTGCCAACCCATATGTAGGGGACTTGACTATGTTGCGACTCTGCCCCCTCCTAACTGTTGTGGTTCCTTCTTTATATCTTTAGTTATAGAAGACCTTTTTAGCTAGGTTCTTCTTTTTCATTGATGGTTGTTCTGCAGATAGCTATGATTTTGGTGTGCCTGTGAGAGGAGGTGAGCTCAGGGTTTTTTTACTCCACCATCTTGACTGCTTCCCATTTCCAAAGTCCTATCCTCTGGCTTGCTAATTCTCTTCCATGCGATCTGCTCTATTTCCAGTGTTTTTAATGCAGCCTTCATCTCATTTCCTGTGTGAGTTCCTCAGGTCCAGAATTTGTTTGGTTCTTTAGAACTTCATTCTCTTGGTAAAGTATTCCTTCTGTTCATTAATTTCATTCCTCAGTTCACTGAAAGTTCGTTGAATTTCTTCATGACAACTCTTTTGAATTCTTTATAAGGTAGATCACAGTATTCTGTGTCTTTGGGTTCAGTTGCTGAAAAACTGTGATTTTATTTTTACTTTTGCCGTATTACGACGAGTTTTTCATAGTGTTTGATGAAATGTGCCTCTGCACATTTTCATTTGAAGTAACAAATACCTTTCTTACTTAGGTAAGGCTTTGTTTGCTTTGATTCTAATAAACAGGTTGGCAATAAGAAGCCTTTCTTTTGCTTTCCAGAAGGTGGCAATATAGCACAAGTTTGACTTCCTGGAGCTAAGTTGGGAGCATGTGCATAAAAAAGCTGGTGTTAAAAAAAGAACAAAGGCTGGTGACAGACTGGGGGGTGGGGGGGTATATAATAAACACTTGGAGCTTTGAGTATGCCCATGGCCTGGTAGGGGGATCTTCCACTGGGGGAGCTCCAGCAGTGCACAGGGGGACTTCTTGATTGAATTCCAGGACACATGGCAGGAAACCCATACCTTCGGTTGTCTTTGGCTGCCTTCTTTCCTTTCCATCCTCCTGGTTACAGAGGTCTCTCTTTAGGACTCAGGTGTTGCTACAGAACAATAGAGCCCTCCAGCTGCCACCCACATTGCCAGGCAGACTGTCACCCCTTTCACTTTCCACCTCCTCTGCCAGAGAAACTTGCCACCACCACTGCAACTCCCTTGGCTCTGTGGTCTTCTCCAAGATCCAACCCATCCACTTTCAGATGCACAGGTGGATGCATCTCTTGCGTGTCTTGGTGTGTGTGCAGAGGCACTTTCTGTTACAGATGTCTAATAGTTGAAGGGGAGAGAAAAAAAGTAACAACTGTTGCCACCATGATACTGCCCTCACTCCCAGCCTCACTCTTGTGACCAGCTACCAACATTGCATTGTGCCCTTGAGCACATCCTTTCCTTGTATGTAATTAACACCAGATGGAAATCAAATCTATTCAGAAACCATTTTTACTCATTGGAGTTAATGAGCTAAAAGAATAATACCAGTACTGTTGACAACTGCAAGTCCCCCACAGGCTGCAGTCCTGGAAGTCAGGTGGAGAAAGTGCTTCAAGGAGGAAGGAGAGATCAGCTGTCAAATCACGCTTGATGCATCATGTAGGATGAAGACTGAGAAATGACCACTGGATTTAACAATGTGGAGGTCATTAAGTGGTCTTAAGCAAGTTTGCTGAAAAGGTAAAGGAAAGAAGCCTAATAAAGGAGGTTCAAGAGAATAGGAGGGAAAAAAATCAGTCAGTGAATATACTTCAAGGAGTATCACCATAAAGGGAAGCAAAGCATGTAATAGCTGGAGAGAAAGTGGAATTAAGATGATGTTTTTAACCTTTTCCATGTATATTTTCAAGCATGCACAAGAATAGAGGGAAAAGTAAAATGGACCTATTGATACATGTACTCGTTTCCCAGTTTCAATAGCTATTGATATTTTGACAATCTTGTTTCATCTACAACTTTCTGATTGGAGTATTTTAAAGAATCATTGTTTCACCTCTAATAACTTTAGTATATATATTTTTTAGATGAGAACTTAAAAATTATAATCACAGTGACAACATTAACAGTAGTGCCTTAATGGCATAACTCATCTGTGTTTATCTCTTTCCAATAGAAAAGAGAATTTTTTAAGGGAAAAATAACAGCATGTGTGTATACTGATGGGACTGAGCCAAGAGATGGAAGGAACGAGATGCAGGAACAAGAGGAGATGGGCCCTTATGCCCGGATGGAGGAGTGGCCTTACATAGATGCAGAGTGGTCTCCCTGGTTAGAGGAGAGAAGGACGAGTGTGCACACAGATACACAGCATGGGGGAGATGTGGTGGAGAGAGCATGTGGTGGTTCTATTCAGATGCTTCCATTGTCTCAGTGAAATAAGAAGCAAGATCCTTATCCAGAGTAAGGATGGAAGAGAAGGTGTTGGAGGTTTCAGGAGGAGAAAGTATGTGATAGCAGGAGCTGAGCACTACTTACCCAGAATGGGATCCTTAAGATCATCCTTCTTCCTTTGCAGGAGAAGGCAGGCAAGTCACTTTGCTTGGCCACCATTAAAAAACAATACAAAGGAAGTAACTGGTATAGAAGCAAAACTTGATCATTTCCAGGTTCAGGAATTTATCTTTATATCCAAAGCAATCTGAATGCCAAGTCACTGGACATTCTAGTTCTGAAGACTCAGTGTTAATGAGTGGTCCATTTCAAGGCCCAGTGTGGTAGTCACTGTAGAAGTGAAAGAAGTCTGAGCCAGAAAGAGAAATTGCTGTTGTCCCCACCTTCTGTCTTATCCCTGACCTTCTGCTTTCTGATTTGAAACTCTGCATTATCAATTGGGAATTTAAAAATTATTCAAACTACAGTATGATCTAAGCTCTCCTCTCTGTATATTCACGCCTGCCTGCTTTCACAGCTATTTATACTAGTTAATTAACATTTATTCATTATTCACTGTATGCTTTGTACTCATTTGAGGAAACAGACTTTGAGAGGTTGAATGACTTGCCCAAAGACACATTATAGGTAAGGGGCCAGTTCTTGAACCAAGGTCATATGACTTCCAAGACCTCTATCCCAGCCACAATACTGCACCCACCTGGTTATCACTCAGAGTTTCCCCCACAGCCATTAACACAATGACGTGCTGAAAAGCAAACTAAAATGACTGGCTGGCCCCCTGACCCTGCCTGGTCTAATCTCAGCTCTGCCACTTTTTAATTGAATGACATTGGACAAATTATTTAGCCTTTTGTAACATCTGTTACCTCATTAGTACACTCATTAGTACAGAAAAATACCTATTAATAGATTTACAACATAAGGTTGTTTTGAAGATTGAATTATATGAAACATATAAGGTACTTAGAGCCTGCCACAGAACACATACTAACTAAATGTTACCTAAAAAATATTGTTCTTACCACTCATCAGCTTTCGCCAAGCGACTTCACATCTCTAAATATCATGTTCCACTTCCCTGATTTGCTTTGATAGAGTTCTGGGAATCACTGAACCATGTAAGGTATACCTTGGGGGACGATGTTGCTGGTTTTGCCCTATTAGGGAAAATTGAGCGTTCTTATAATTTATCATTCTTTCTCTGACCATACCACAAAACTCCTTTCTCCTTTTCTTGCAGTGACTGCATTTGTTCTGGGAAGCTGTTACATGCTATCTGCCTTTTATGTATTTGGGACAACAGTACAGAGACTTTTTATATTTTTGTTAATGCTAATAAAATAGGCCACACAAAAATGATAAAAACAAAAAAAATAGCATTTTTAGGGTGAGAAGTAAATAATATTTAGTTCTCCAGAGATTAAAAACCTAAAAGACAAGTTCATTAGCATACCATTCTGCCCAGTAGTCAGACAAGCAGGGAGTAGAAGGGCTTTGGGTTCAGGGGTGAGGGGATTCGTCTAAAGTCAGTTGCTCTTCTACAACGAGGTATCACCTCACACCAGTCAGTATGGCCATCATTAAAAAGTCTACAGATAGCAAATGCTGGAGAAGATGTGGAGAAAGGGAACCCTCCTACACTGTTGGTGTGAAAGTAAATTGGTGCAGCCACTATGGAGAACAGTATGCAGGTTCCTCAGAAAACTAAAAATAGACTTGCCATATGATCATGCAATCCCACTCCTTGGCATATATCCAGAGAAAACTAATTCAATAAGATACATGCAACCCTGTGTTCATTGCAGCACTATTTACAATAGCCAAGACATGGAAGCCAACTAAATGTCCACTGACAGAGGAATGGCTAAAGAACTTGTGGCACATATATACAATGGAATATTACTCAGCCATAAAAAATAATGCCATTTGCAGCAACAAGCATGAACCTCGAGATGATACTAAGTGAAGTAAGTCACAAAGAGAAGTACCATGTGATATCACTTATATGTGGAATCTCAAATACAACACAAATGAACTTATCTACAAAATGGAAATAGACTCACGCCAAGACACATAGTAATCAAATTGGCAAAACTTAAAGACAAAGAAAAATTATTGAAAACAACAAGGGAAAAACGACTAATAATACACAAGGGAAATCCCGTAAGGTTAACAGCTGATTTCTCATCAGAAACTCTACAAGCCAGAAGGGAGTGGCATGATATACTTAAAGTGATGAAAGGGAAGAACCTACAACCAAGATCAAGGTTCTCATTCAGATTCAATGGAGAAATCAAAAGCTTTACAGACAGGCAAAAGCTAAGAGAATTCAGCACCACCAAACCAGCTCTACAACAAATGCTAAAAGGAACTTCTTTAGTGGGAAACACAAGAGAAGAAAAGGACCTGCAAAAACAAACCCAGAACAATTAAGAAAATGGTCATAGGAACATACATATCTATAATTACCTTAAACGTGAATGGATTAAATGCTCCAACCAAAAGACAAAGGCTTGCTGAACATATACAAAAACAAGACCCATATATATGCTGTCTACCAGAGACCCACTTCAGACCTAGGGACACATACAGACTGAAAGTGAGGGGATAGAAAAAGATTTCCATGCAAATGGAAATCAAAAGAAAGCTGGAGTAGCTATACTCATATCAGATAAAATAGACTTTAAAATAAAGACTATTAGAAGAGACAAAGAAGGACACTACATAATCATAATCATAATCTTGGATTGATCAAGGGATCAATCCAAGAAGAAGATATAATGATGATAAATATATATATGCACCCAACATAGAAGCACCTCAATACATAAGGCAACTGCTAACAGCTATAAAAGAAGAAATCAACAGTAACACAATAATACCGGGGGACTGTAACACCTCACTTACATCAATGGACAGCTCATCCAAAATGAAAATAAATAAACAGAAGCTTTAAATGACACAATAGACCAGATAGATTTAACTGATATTTATAGGACATTCTATCCAAAAACAGCAGATTACACTTTTTTCTCAAGTGCACATGGAACATTCTCCAGGATAGATCACATCTTGGGTCACAAATCAAGCCTTGGAAAATTTAAGAATATTGAAATCATATCAAGCATCTTTTCTGACCACAACACTATGAGATTAGAAATCAGTTACAGGGAAAAAACACAAACACATGGAGGCTAAACAATATGTTACTAAACAACCAAGAGATCACTGAAGAAATCAAAAAATACCTAGAGACAAATGACAATGAAAACACGACGATGCAAAACATATGGGATGCAGCAAAAGCAGTTCTAAGAGGGAAGTTTACAGCTGTACAAGCCTACCTCAAGAAACAAGAAAAATCTAAAGTAAAGAATCTAACCTTACACCTAAAGGAACTAGAGAAAGAACAAACGAAACCCAAAGTTAGCAGAAGGAAAGAAATCAAAGATCAGAGCAGAAATAAATGAAAAAGAAATGAAGGAAATGATAGCAAAGATCAATAAAACTAAAAGCTGGTTCTTTGAGAAGATAAACAAAATTGATAAACCATTAGCCAGACAAGAAAAAAAGAGAGAGGACTCAAATCAATAAAATTAGAAATGAAAAAGAAGTTACGACACCGCAGAAATACAAAGCATCCTAAGAGACTACTACAAGCAACTCTATGCCAATAAAATGAACAACCTGGAAAAAATGGACAAATTCTTAGAAGTGCACAAGCTTCCAAGACTGAACCAGGAAGAAATAGAAAATATGAACAGACCAATCACAAGCACTGAAATTGAAACTGATAAAAAATCTTCAAACAAACAAAAGCCCAGGACCAGATGGCTTCACAGGCGAATTCTACCAAACATTTAGAGAGGAGCTAACATCTATCCTTCTCATTCTCTTCCAAAATATAGCAGAGGGAGGAACACTCCCAAACTCATTCTACAAGGCCACCATCACCCTGATACCAAAACCAAAGATACTACAAAAAAGAAAATTACAAACCAATATCACTGATGAATATAGATGCAAAAATCCTCAACAAAATACTAGCAAACAGAATCCAACAGCACATTAAAAGGATCATACACCATGATCAAGTGGGGTTTATCCCAGGAATGCAAGCATTCCTCAATATATGCAAATCAATCAATGTGATACAATATATTAACAAATTGAAGGAGAAAATCCATATTATCATCTGAATAGATGCAGAGAAAGCTTTCAACAAAATTCAACACCCATTTATGATAAAAACCCTCCAGAAAGTAGGCATAGAGGGAACTTTCCTCAACATAGTAAAGGCCATATATGACAAACCCACAGCCAAAATCGTCCTCAATGGTGAAAAACTGAAACCATTTCCACTAAGATCAGGAACAAGACAAGGTTACCCACTCTCACCACTATTATTCAATATAGTTTTGGAAGTCCTAGCCATGGCAATCAGAGAAGAATAGGAAATAAAAGGAATCCAAATCAGAAAAGAAGAAGTAAAGCTGTCACTGTTTGCAGATGACATGATACTATACATAGAGAATCCTAAAGATGCTACTAGAAAACTACTGGAGCTATGAATTTGGTAAAGTAACAGGATACAAAATTAATGCACAGAAAATCTCTAGCATTCCTATATACTAATGATGAAAAATCTGAAAGTGAAATTAGGAAAATACTCCCATTTACCACTGCAACAAAAAGAATAAAATATCTAGGAATAAACCTACCTAAGGAGACAAAAGACCTGTATGCAGAAAATTATAAGACACTGATGAAAGAAATTAAATATGATACACACAGATGGAGAGATATACCATGTTCTTGGAGTGGAAGAATCAATATTGTGAAAATGACTCTACTATCCAAAGCAATCTGCAGATTCAATGAAATCCCCATCAAACTACCACTGGCATTTTTCACAGAACTAAAACAAAAAAAATTTCACAATTTGTATGGCAATGCAAAAGACCCCAAATAGCCAAAGCAATCTTGAGAAAGAAAAACAGAGCTGGAGGAATCAGGCTCCCTGACTTCAGACTATACTACAAAGCTACAGTAATCAAGACAGTATGGTACTAGCAAGAAACAGAAATATAGATCAGTGGAACAGGATAGAAAGCCCAGAGATAAACCCACACACATATGGTCACCTTATCTTTGATAAAGGAGGCAGAAATGTACAGTGGAGAAATGACAGCCTCTTCAGTAAGTGGTGCTTTGATAACTGGACAGGTATATGTAAAAGTATGAGATTAGATCACTCCCTAACACCATACACAAAAATAAGCTCAAAATGGATTAAAGAACTAAATGTAAGGCCAGACACTATAGAACTCTTAGAGGAAAACATAGGCAGAACACTCTATGACATAAATTATAGCAAGATCCTTTTTGACCCACCTCCTAGAGAAATGGGAATAAAAACAAAAATAAACAAATGGGACCTAATGAAACTTCAAAGCTTTTGCACAACAAAGGAAACCATAAACAAGACCCAAAGGCAACCCTCAGAATGGGAGAAAATATTTGCAAATAAAACAACTGACAAAGGATTAATCTCCAAAATTTACAAGAAGCTCATGCAGCTCAATATCAAAAAAACAAACAACCCAATCCAAAAATGGGCAGAAGACCTAAATAGACATTTCTCCAAAGAAGATATACAGATGGCCAACAAACACCTGAAAGAATGCTCAACATCATTAATCATTAGAGAAATGCAAATCAAAACTACAATGAGAGATCATCTCACACCGGTCAGAATGGCCATCATCAAAAAATCTACAAACAGTAAATGCTGGAGAGGGTGTGGAGAAAAGGGAACCCTCTTGCACTGTTGGTGGGAATGTAAATTGATACAGCCACTATGGAGATTCCTTAAAGAACTAAAAATAGAATTACCATATGACCCAGCAATCCCACTACTTGGCATATATCCAGAGAAAACCATAATTCAAAAAGACACATGCACCCCAGTGTTCATTGCAGCACTATCTACAATAGCCAGGTCATGGAAGCAACCTAAATGCCCATAGACAGACGAATGGATAAAGAAGTTGTGGCACATATATACAATGGAATATTACTCAGCCATGAAAAAGAACGAAATTGTGTCATTTGTAGTGACGTGGATAGATCTAGATACTATCATACAGAGTGACGTAAGTCAGAAGGAGAAAAACAAATATTGTATATTAACGCATATATGTGGAACCTAGAAAATGGTACAGGTGAACTGGTTTGCGGGGCAGAAATTGAGACACAGATGTAGAGGACAAATGTATGGACACAAGGGCGGAAAGTGGCAGGGGGTGGGGTGGGGGTGGTGGTGTGACGAATTGGGAGACTGGGATTGACATTTATACACTGATGTGTGTAAAATGGATGACTAATAAGAAAATAAACATTAAAAATAAATATATGTACATCATTAAGACTGCTGCTATCATTATGTATTTTCCAATACCAAAATATAAAATAAAATTAAAACTGCAGAAAAAACAAAACAAAACTATGGAATAATGCCAAGATCAGAAGCAGCAAAGGCATCTAACGAGGGACTAGTGGGCTTCCCTGGTGGCACAGTGGTTAAGAATCTGCCTGCCAATGCAAGGGACCCGGGTTCCAGCCCTGGCCCAGGAAGATCCCACATGTCACGGAGCAATTAAACCCGTGTGCCACAACCAGAGAAGCCACCGCAATGAGAAGCCTGTGCTCTGCAACAAAGAGTAGCCCCCGCTCACCACAACTAGAGAAAGCCCGTGTGCAGCAATGAATACCCAATGCAGCAAAAAATAAAGAAGAAAGATTCTTAGAAATATAGATATATAAAGAGGGAGTAGTGCCTGAAAGTTGGCTGGGCATTAAATAAGGAGTGAAGCACCAAGGCCAGTTTCAAACCCCCAAACATCTGACTCTAGCTTATTCTCCAGTGGATAAAAGCTTAATTACAGTTTCCTGAAATTAAGAGTTCTGGCAAGGGAGCCACCACAGTTAGAACTGAAGCCAGAGAAGCAGCAGAACTGAGGTCACAATACACCTGGGAACCTAGATGTGTAGGCAGGCTATCTGGACCCCTGGCGTGGTTTCTCTTCTCAACCCCACCCTCCAAAAAACCTAAGGCTGACATAAGGTAGAGTTTCCTGGCCCCCACGATCTCCTAAGGTGGAGTTTCCAAAGCCCCTTCATTCACCAAGGAGGAATTTCCTGGGGCCCCGCACTCTCCTAAGTTTGACTTTCCTGGGCCCACACAATCATCTTAACTACAGTTTACTGGGCTCTCACATCACCTAAGGTGGAGAGTATCCTGACTCCATCAACACTGAAAAAAATAGAGAAACCTCAGATAGAGTCAGGAAACCAGAGGGGGGATCTCTCATGTCCTGTGATGATAACAGAGCCCAACAGGAAGAAGACTTATTTCCTGGCAAGGACTCAGCCAATGAAAAGCCGTGGACTCTGTTTACTGTAGTCCTCCCAACTTCCTTTTCTCCTCTGTAAGAGCTCTCCTTGCCTTGCTGTGTGGGGACATGCAAGTAGTTCCACATAGTTGCACACCCTGAATTTTAATTTTGTGCAGATCCCGAATAAACGTATTCTTTTGCTGAAGAAATAACTGACAGTCTGTTTTAGTTCAACATCACCAAAAGGTAGTTTGTGGACCCCCACAATAACCTAGAGTGGAATTTCATGAGCCCCCTACAATCACTAAGGTAGAATTTCCTGGTCCCCTCACAGTAAGCCAGATTTCCTGGGCCTGCACAATTACCATATAGAGTTTCCTGGGCCCCCACAATCACCTAAGGTAGATTTTCCTGGAAACAAATTCATCTAAAGTAAGTTTTCAGTCCCTCAGAATCACATATGGAAAAATTTCCTGCCCCGCCCCAACACTAACCTAATGTAGATTTTCTTCACCCTCACTCTCATAAGGTAAGAGTTTCCTAGGCCCCAAAATTCATCTAATATAGAGTTTCCAGGGCCCCCAGTATCACCTAAGGTAGATTTTCCTGGGACCCCAAATCACTAAGGGTTAGATTCCTATTCCCCACAATAAACTATGGTAGTTTCCTAGATCCAAATTACCTAACATACAATTCTTAAGACCCCTACAATTGATCACCTAAGATACATTTTCCTAGGCAGCAACAATTACTAAGGTAGAATTTCCCCACAATCATTTAAGGATAAATTTCCTGCCACCCCGTGATTACCTAAGCTTGATTTCCTGGACCAAAACAGTCATCTGATCTTCCTGGAACCCCACAATCACCTGAGCTAGAGTTTCTTAGACCCCAAATCACCTAAGCTTGACTTTTCTGGACCCCCCCAAATTCACCTAAGATAGTTTCCTGGGCCCCCGCAATCATTTAAGGTAAAATTAGTTTACTAGGCCCCCCAAATCACCTAAGGTGGAGTTTCCTGGCCACAGAAGACCTTAACATAGAATTTTCTGGGGACCTAAAATCATTAAGATATAGTTTCCAGGCCCCCACAATCACCTAAAGTAGAGTTTGGGCCACAGTCATCTATTGTAGTATGTCCTGGGTACCTACCATAACCTAAGGTAGAGTTCCCTAGCCCCCACAATGAACTAAGAGTTTCTTGCACCCACAATCATGTAGGGTAGTTTCCTTGGCCTTCACAATCCACTAAGGTAATTTCTAGGGCCTCCACAGTCATCTTAGGTAAACTTCCTGGGCCCACATAACCTAAAGTAGTAGGTGATTTGGGCTCCTGAGAATCACATAAGGAAGATTTTCCCGGTCCCCCACAATCGCCTTAGAGTTTCTTTGACACCCTCCCCCGCACAATCACCTAACAGTTTCCTGGGCAGCAAAACAACCACAGGTAGAGTTTCCCAGGCCTCAAAACCCACAAAGTGTACAGTCCTTGGCCCCCTAAGTCACCTAAAGTAGAACTTCCTTGGGCCCTAAATTCAGTATATTTTCTTGGCCCCCACAATGAAATGACAGAGCTGTCTGGGAACCAGCAAATAACTGAGGTAGAGATTCCTGAGAACTCACAATCACCTAAGAAAGAGTTTCCTGGAACCCCACTAACACCTAAGATAGGTTTTCTGGTCTTCCAAAATCACCTAAAATTAGATTTTGCTGAGGTACCACATTTCCCTAAGGTAGTTTCCTGGGCCCCCAAAATCACATAAACGAGAGTTTATCTGGCTCCCACAATCACATAAAGTAGATTTCCCTGGGCCCACACCATCGTCTAAGCTAGTTTCCTGGGCATCCATAGTCACTAAGCTAGAGTTTCCAGGGTCCCCCCAAATTACCTAAGGTAGAGTTCCATGGGCCCCCAACATTCACAGAAGCTAGAGTTTCCCGGGCCCCCAATTTTTTGTTTCAAGTGCCCCCACAATCACCTATGGTAGAGTTCCTGGGACTTACAATCAACTAAGAGTTTATTGTAAAATAGGCTTCCTGGTCCCCCACAATCACCTAAGGAAGAGTTTCCAGCTGTCCACCATCACCTGAGCTAGAGTCTCCAGGACCCCCACAATGACCTAAGCTAGAGTTTCCCTAACAATAACCTTAGGTAGATTTTCCTGGGCTCACGTCACCTAAAGTAATAGTTTTGGGCCCCCCAGAATCACATAAGGAGAAACTTCCAGGCTCCCACAGCTACCAAAGGTAGAGTTTCTTCAATTCCCACAATCCCCTAACATAGAGTTTGCTGGATCCCCAAAATATCCTAAGGTAGAGTTTCGTAGGCCTCAAAAATCACATAAGGTACAGTTTCATGGGCCCCTCAATCACCTGAAGTAGAGTTTCCTAGGGCCCAAGATTTACGAAGGTAGAGTTTCCTGGGTCCCACAATGAAATGAGGTAGAGTTCTGGGCACCTACAGTCACCTAACCTCAAGTTTCCTGGTACCCAACAGTTACCTAAAGGTATTATTGCCTGGGCAGCAATAACTACCTAAAGCAGAGTTTCCTGAGGCCCACAATCACCTAAAGGTGAATTTCCTGGGTCCACAATCACCAAAAATAGATTTCCTTGGCCCACAACAGCTTCAAGTAATAGTTTTAGGTTCTCCAGTCTCATAAGGATGATTCACTGCCCCCCAACTTCAATCACCCAAGCTAGAGTTTCCTGGGTCCCTACAATCACATAAGTTACAGTTTACTGGGTCCCCACAATCACCTAAGTTACAGTTTACAGCATCTCCACAATCTTCTAAGGTAGAATTTCCTGGGCTCCCACGATTATCTAAGGTAGATTTTCCTGGTCCCTCAGTCAACTTAGGAAGAATTTCCTAGCCTCCTGTATCGCCTAAGCTAGAGTTTCCCTATCCCCCACCATCATCTAAGATAGAATTTCCTAGCCACCCACAATCCCCAAAGCCAGAGTGTCCCGTGCCCCCACAATCACCTAATTTAGAGTTCTTAGCCACCCCCATAATCATCTGAGGTACAGTTTCATAGGCCCCCAACATTCACCAATGGAGATCCCCTGGGGCACTAGAAACACCTAAGCCAATGTTTTGAGCGTTGCCAAGTCACCTAAGGTAGTACTGCATAAAGCCTCACTCGTTTGAAATAAATTTCCTAGGATTACCTCACCTAAAGTAATCGTTTGTTTTTTCTTTTTAAAGTAATAGTTTTTGACCACCAAAATCAAATAAGGAAGAATCAAATTAATTGTAACAGAGTATGTTGGGACAAACGTTCACCTAAGCAAGTTTCCTGAACCCACAAATATCTAAGACAGAGTTTCCTGCTCCTCCCCCGCCCCCCACTCCCCCGCCAAGGGAGACTTCTTGGGACAAGGCATGACTTAAGTTAGATTTTTTTCTAGGCCCTCAAAATCACCTAAGGTGGAGTTTTTTGGGTCTCCACAATCTCCTACTGTCGAGTTCCTTGGGCCACCACCGTCTCCTAAGGTAGAGTTTCCCAAGCTCATAATCACCTGATACCAAGTTTTCGGGAACTCCACAAACACATAAGATAGAGTTTCTCTGGGCAACAATCCCCTCTATAGAGATTCCTGGATTCCCACAATCAACTAAAGTCCAATCTTCAGCGTGCCCACAATCACCAAGGAAGAGTTTCCTGGGACCCCACTGTCACCTAAGGTTGACTTTATGAGTCCCAAAATCATTTACGTTGAAATTCCCAAGTGCCCACAATCACCTAAGGAATAGTTTCCTTGGTCCCCGTAATATAAGGTAGATTTTCCCAGGCCCACACTATCTTTTAAGGGTGATTTCATGGACCCCTCACAATCAGGTAAGCTAGTGCCCTCACAAACAACAGGGTAGAATTTCCTAGCTCTTGCATGATCTAGTCAATTAAGGTAAACCATTCTGGACCCCCACAATGAACTAAGGTTGACTATTCTGGGACCACACAATCACAAAAGGTAAGAGATTCCTAGCCTCACCACCATACCTCCCCAAAACATCACATAAGTCTGAGTTTCCAGGTGAGTTGAGACACATTACCTAAGGCTGATATTCATAGGGCCTTACAGTCTCCTAAGGGGGACCTCCCTAAGCCCCCACAATCACCTAAGGCAAGTTTCCAAGGGGTCATCGTCAACTAAGGTAGACAATCCTGGCCCCCCACGACCGACTATGACAGATCAGACTGGCTCCCACAGTCCCTTCAGGATCAGGTGATTACCTAAGGGTGAACTTCCTGTACCCCGCATTCACATAAGGTAGAGATTCCCGGGCCCCCGTAATCACCTGTGGTAGGTTTTCCTGGCCCCCCCTATAATTAACTAAGGCAGACATCCTGGCCTCCCACAATCACCTCAGATCCATATGCATGGTCCTCCACAAACACCTAAGGTAGAGTTTCCTGAGCCCTCAGAATCACCTAACATAGACTTTCCCAAGGCCCCTGGGATCACCTACGGTAGAACACCTCAGGTCCCCAAATACCTAAGGTTCAATAATCTGGGGCCCCACGATCAAGTAAGGTCAAGTTTCACGGGTCTCACAGTCACCTACAGTCGAGTTTCCTGGGCCACCTCCATCACCTGAGGTATGATTTCCTGGGCCCCCACGGTCAACTAAAAGGCAGAGGTCCCTGGCCCACAATCAACTAATGCGCAGTTTCCTGGGAACACGCAACCACCTAAGGTAGAGTTATCGGGGAACCACAATCACTGCCATAGAGGTTGCTGACCTCACAATCACCTAAGCTGTTCCCTGCGGCCCTAGAAGCAGTAAGGTGGAGTTCCATGGGCACCCACAGACATGCAAGCTACGGTTCCCCGGCCCCCGTAATCACCTAAGGTAGTTTCATGGGCCTTCACAAACAACTAACCTAGAGATTTCTGGGACCGCATAATCACCTGAAGGGAGATTCCTGACCCCGTACAATCACCTAAGCCAGAGCATCCTGGGACCCAACATGCGCCTAAGGTAGACTCTCCTGGACCCACAATCACGTAGGGTAGTGGTTTCTAGGCCCCCACAATCACCTAAGCCAGCGTTTCAAGGGTCCCCAAATCTCCTAAGGTAGGGAGTTCTGGGACCCCACAATCATCTAAACTAGTGACTCCTAGGCCCCCCAAATCAACTACGATTATTTCCTGAGCTTCTACAAACACATATGGTAGAATGTCCAGGCCCCCCCATAATTACGTAAGATATAGTTTCTTGGGCACCCACAATCACCTAGGATCTGTTTCCTGGGCCTCCCAAATCCCCCAAGTTAGAGAGAGGGGTCTCGAAAAATCACCTAATGGAGAGTTTCCGGGTACCCCACAAACACATACTAGTTTCCTGGGCTCCGACAGTCACCTAAGGTGTTATTTCCCGGGTCCCCTCAATCACCTAAGATCGAGTTTCTCACTCCCCAGATCACCTAAGTTAGAGTTTCCTGTGCTCCCAACATTACCTAATGTAGAGTTCCTTGGGACCACACAGTCCCCTAAGGCTGGGTTTCCTGAAACCCCACAATCACCTCAGGTAGCGTTTAGGCCATGATCACCCACTCTAGAACTTCTGAAGCCCACAACACCTAACGTAGAGTTTTCCAACCCCCGCAATCACCTAAGGTGGAGTATCCTCGCCCCATAATCAACACAGCTAGACTTTCCTTGTGAACCCACAATCACCTACATAGCCATTCCTCTGCTACCCTCATCACGTAAGGTAGAGTTTCGTGAACCCCCCAACACCTAGGTCAAGTTTCCGGGGCCTCATAATGCCCTAAAGGTAGATTTCTTTAGGCCCCCACCATTGCTTACACAGAATTTCCAGGCACCCAGATCACCTAGGCAGAGTTCCCTGGGCCCCCAACTTCACCATATCTAGATTTCCCTGAGGCCACAATCAACTAAAGTAAGAAGCTTTCAACCCCACACAATTACTTAAGGAAGACTATCCTGGTCCCCCACAATCACTGAACACAGAATTTCCTGGCCCTCCGCACTCCCATAGGGTAGAGTTTCTTGGGCACCAACGATCACCTAAGCTAGAGTTGTCTGGCCCCGGTCACCTAACTTAGACCTTTCTTGGTACACCCCCCAATCAACTAAGGTAAATTCCCTGTGTCCCTCAATGGACTCAGGTAGGGTTCCTGGGCCACCCAAATAACCTAAGTTAGAGTTACCCAAACTACCATGATCACCTACGGTCGAGTTTTCAGAGACCCCATGATCGCATACACTAGAGCTTCCTGGGCACCACAACCACAGTAGATTTTCTAGGGTCCCCACAGTCACCTAAGGTACAATTACCTTGGGCCAAACGATCACCCAAGGTAGAATTTCCTTGGTCCACAACCACCGATCATCGGAACTAGTTTCCTAGGCCCACAGTCATTGAAGGTAAGTACTCCTAGTCCCAGCAAAATCACCTAAGGTAAGAGTCTCCTGAGCCCACAATCACCTAAGGTAAAGTTTCCTGGGACCACTTCCACCCGAGGCAGAGTTTCCTGGGCCCCCAACGCCTAAGGGAGAGTTTCCTGGGCCCTCGCTATCACCTGTGGTACTTACCTGGCCCAATTGCCTAGCTAGAGATTCCTTTCAGTTAGAGATTTCTAGGCTCACAGGCACCTACGGTAGAGTTTTTGGCCCACCACGTCCATCTCGGTAAAGTTTGGGTCACAGTCACCTACTTTAGAGTTTACTGGGCTCCCACAATCCCCTGAGGCTGAATTTTCTGGACCCCCTACCATCAATTCTAAGGTAGAAATTTGGGACCCCACAATGAACTAAAATAGATTTTCTGGAGTACCCACAATCACGTAAGCTAGAGTTTCCTTCCGCCCACCCCCGCCAAGGGAGAGCTCCTGGGACACAGCATCACTTAAATTAGATTTTTTTCTAGCCCGCCAAAGTCAACTAAGGTGGAGTCTCCTAGGTCACCACCGTCAATTATGGTATAGTTTGCTTAGACGACACTCACCTAGGTACCATCCCCTCGAGCCCACATTCACCTGAAGCCATCGTTCCTGGACACACGGTCACCTAAAGAATAGTTCCGTGCCCACAGTCACCGTAGCGAGAGAGTTCTGGACCCCACAATCACTTACGGTACAAGTTTCCGGGCCATCAAAGTCACTTAAGGTACACTTTCCTGGGTCCCCACAATGACATAAGCTACCACCTTTGCATCCACAATCACCAAAGCTAGACTTTGCTGAGACCAAAAGCACCGAACACAGAGGCTCCTGGGGCCCCCATATCACCTAAGCTAGAGTTTCCACGGTGCCACCGTCACCTTCACTAGGGTTTTCTGAGCCCCCACTATCACCTAAGGTAGAATTCCTGAGCCCCCATAATCACCTAACATAGGGTATCACGAGCCCCCAAGAATCACATAAGCTAGGTTTCTGGGCCTCCTCAATAACGTAAAGTAAGATTTCCTGGGGCACCAAAACCACTCTTATACTTCCACGGCCCCCACGGGGAACTAAGGTAGAATGTCCTGCTCCCATAATCCCCTAAGCTCGAGTTTCCTGGGCCCACAATAACCTAAGATAGTTTACTGGGTGGCCACAATCTCCTAAGCTCGAGTGTTTAAGACCCACAAATCACCAAAGGCAGCATTTCCTAGACATACAATCATCTGAGGAAGAGATTTATGGCCCACTACAATCACATGACGTACAGTTTGGGGCCACTACTATAGCGTTTCCTGGGTAGAATTTCTTGTAACAATCATCTAAGTTAGCCTTCCTGGGCCCACACAGTCACATAAGGCGGAGTTTCAAGAGGCCACGATCACCTAAGATGGGTAATCTTGGGTTTACAATCACCTAAATAATTGGTTTGGGCCCCCACAATCACATAGGGAAGAATTTCGAGGCACCCCACCCCACCCCATGAATGAAGACAGGGCAAGCTAAGAAGCACAATCACCTGAGCTAGTGTTTCCTGGGGCCCCACAATCACTTAAGAGTTTTCTGGGCTCCCAATCACCTAAGAGTTTCCTGGGCGCCCAAAGTCGACAGATGTAAAATTTGATGCCCCCCGAAATCAACTACGTTACACTCTCCCAGCCCCCACAATCATCTAAGGTCCAGTGTCCTGGGCCCCAACAATGGCTAAGGTCAAGATTCATGGATCCCAATATCACCTTTGGCAGAATAGATATATGTTCCCCTACAAACACCTAAGGTCGAGTCTCTGGGGGCCCCACCATCAGCGAAGTCAAGTTTCCGGCACCTCCACGAGCTCCAGAGCTCGAGCTTCCAGCGTCCCCACGCTCACCAAGAAGGAGTTTCCTGGGCATCCACAATCTCCTAGTGGGCAGTTTCTTCGGCAGCATCGTCTCCTAAGGTAGACTTTCCCAGGCAAATAATCACCCGAGGTCAAGTTTTGGGGGACCCCACAAACACATAAGATAGAGTTTCTCTGGCCAACAATCTCCTCCGTAGAGATTCCTGGATTCCCACAATCACCTGAGGTCTAATCTTCAGCACCACCACAATCACCAAGGAAGAGTTTCCTGGGACCCCACTGCCACCTAAGGGTGACTTTATGGGTCCCACAATCAATTAAGGTTGAATTTCCCAGGTGCCCACAAACACCTAAGGTACAGTTTCCTAGGTCCCCATCATCGTATAAGGTAGATTTTCCCAGGCCCCCACTATCTTCTAAGGGTGATTTCATGCACCCCCCACAATCACTTAAGGTAGTCTCCTCACAAATAACAGGGTAGAATTTCCTAGCCCCGTCATGATCCAGCCAACTAAGGTAAACCATTCTGGGCCCCCACAATCACCTAAGGTTGAGTTTTCTGGGCCCACACAATCACCAAAGGTAGACATTCCGAGCCTCACCAACACCAGCCCCCACCAGGATCACCTAAGGCTGAGTTTCCAGGTGAGTAGAGACACATCACCTAAGGCTGATATTCATAGGGCCTTACAATCTCCTAAGTGGGGGCTTCCCTAAGCCCCCACAATCACCTAAGGCAAGTTTCCGAGGGGTCATCGTCAACTAAGGTAGACAATCCTGGCCCCCCACGACCGACCATGACAGATCAGCCTGGCTCCCACAGTCCCTTCAGGATCAGGTGATTACCTAAGGGTGAACTTCCTGTACCCCGCATTCACATAAGGTAGAGATTCCTGGGCCCCCGTAATCACCTATGGTAGGTTTTCCTGGCCCCCTCATAATTAACTAAGGCAGACATCCTGGCCTCCCACAATCACCTAAGATCCATATGCATGGTCCTCCACAAACACCTAAGGTAGAGTTTCCTGAGCCCCTCACAATCACCTAACATAGACTTTCCCCAAGGCCCCTGGGATCACCTACGGTAGAACACCTCAGGTCCCCAAATACCTAAGGTTCAATAATCTGGGCCCCCACGATCAAGTGAGGTCAAGTTTCACGGGTCTCACAGTCACCTACAGTCGAGTTTCCTGGGCCACCTCCATCACCTAAGGTATGATTTCCTGGGCCCCCACGGTCAACTAAAAGGCAGAGGTCCCTGGCCCACAATCAACTAATGCGCAGTTTCCTGGGAACACGCAACCACCTAAGGTAGAGTTATCGGGGAACCACAATCACTGTCATAGAGGTTGCTGACGTCACAATCACCTAAGCTGTTCCCTGCGGCCCTAGAAGCAGTAAGGTGGAGTTCCATGGGCACCCACAGACATGCAAGCTACGGTTCCCCGGCCCCCGTAATCACCTAAGGTAGTTTCATGGGCCTTCACAAACAACTAACCTAGAGATTTCTGGGACCGCATAATCACCTGAAGGGAGATTCCTGACCCCGTACAATCACCTAAGCCAGAGCATCCTGGGACCCAACATGCGCCTAAGGTAGACTCTCCTGGACCCACAATCACGTAGGGTAGTGGTTTCTAGGCCCCCACAATCACCGAAGCCAGCGTTTCAAGGGTCCCCAAATCTCCTAAGGTAGGGAGTTCTGGGACCCCACAATCATCTAAACTAGTGACTCCTAGGCCCCCCAAATCAACTACGATTATTTCCTGAGCCTCTACAAACACATATGGTAGAATGTCCAGGCCCCCCCATAATTACGTAAGATATAGTTTCTTGGGCACCCACAATCACCTAGGATCTGTTTCCTGGGCCTCCCAAATCCCCTAAGTTAGAGAGAGGGGTCTCGAAAAATCACCTAATGGAGAGTTTCCGGGTACCCCACAAACACATACTAGTTTCCTGGGCTCCGACAGTCACCTAAGGTGTTATTTCCCGGGTCCCCTCAATCACCTAAGATCGAGTTTCTCACTCCCCAGATCACCTAAGTTAGAGTTTCCTGTGCTCCCAACATTACCTAATGTAGAGTTCCTTGGGACCACACAGTCCCCTAAGGCTGGGTTTCCTGAAACCCCACAATCACCTCAGGTAGCGTTTAGGCCATGATCACCCACTCTAGAACTTCTGAAGCCCACAACACCTAACGTAGAGTTTTCCGACCCCCGCAATCACCTAAGGTGGAGTATCCTCGCCCCATAATCAACACAGCTAGACTTTCCTTGTGAACCCACAATCACCTACATAGCCATTCCTCTGCTACCCTCATCACGTAAGGTAGAGTTTCGTGAACCCCCCAACACCTAGGTCAAGTTTCCGGGGCCTCATAATGCCCTAAAGGTAGATTTCTTTAGGCCCCCACCATTGCTTACACAGAATTTCCAGGCACCCAGATCACCTAGGCAGAGTTCCCTGGGCCCCCAACTTCACCATATCTAGATTTCCCTGAGGCCACAATCAACTAAAGTAAGAAGCTTTCAACCCCACACAATTACTTAAGGAAGACTATCCTGGTCCCCCACAATCACTGAACACAGAATTTCCTGGCCCTCCGCACTCCCATAGGGTAGAGTTTCTTGGGCACCAACGATCACCTAAGCTAGAGTTGTCTGGCCCCGGTCACCTAACTTAGACCTTTCTTGGTACACCCCCCAATCAACTAAGGTAAATTCCCTGTGTCCCTCAATGGACTCAGGTAGGGTTCCTGGGCCACCCAAATAACCTAAGTTAGAGTTACCCAAACTACCATGATCACCTACGGTCGAGTTTTCAGAGACCCCATGATCGCATACACTAGAGCTTCCTGGGCACCACAACCACAGTTGATTTTCTAGGGTCCCCACAGTCACCTAAGGTACAATTACCTTGGGCCAAACGATCACCCAACGTAGAATTTCCTTGGTCCACAACCACCGATCATCGGAACTAGAGTTTCCTAGGCCCACAGTCATTGAAGGTAAGTACTCCTAGTCCCAGTAAAATCACCTAAGGTAAGAGTCTCCTGAGCCCACAATCACCTAAGGTAAAGTTTCCTGGGACCACTTCCACCCGAGGCAGAGTTTCCTGGGCCCCCAACGCCTAAGGGAGAGTTTCCTGGGCCCTCGCTATCACCTGTGGTAGTTACCTGGCCCAATTGCCTAGCTAGAGATTCCTTTCAGTTAGAGATTCCTAGGCTCACAGGCACCTACGGTAGAGTTTTTGGCCCACCACGTCCATCTCGGTAAAGTTTGGGTCACAGTCACCTACTTTAGAGTTTACGGGGCTCCCACAATCCCCTAAGGCTGAATTTTCTGGACCCCCCCTACCATCAATTCTAAGGTAGAAATTTGGGACCCCACAATGAACTAAAATAGATTTTCTGGAGTACCCACAATCACGTAAGCTAGAGTTTCCTTCCGCCCACCCCCGCCAAGGGAGAGCTCCTGGGACACAGCATCACTTAAATTAGATTTTTTTCTAGCCCGTCAAAGTCAACTAAGGTGGAGTCTCCTAGGTCACCACCGTCAATTATGGTATAGTTTGCTTAGACGGCACTCACCTAGGTACCATCCCCTCGAGCCCACATTCACCTGAAGCCATCGTTCCTGGACACACGGTCACCTAAAGAATAGTTTCGTGCCCACAGTCACCGTAGCGAGAGAGTTCTGGACCCCACAATCACTTACGGTACAAGTTTCCGGGCCATCAAAGTCACTTAAGGTACACTTTCCTGGGTCCCCACAATGACATAAGCTACCACCTTTGCATCCACAATCACCAAAGCTAGACTTTCCTGAGACCAAAAGCACCGACCACAGAGGCTCCTGGGGCCCCCATATCACCTAAGCTAGAGTTTCCACGGTGCCACCGTCACCTTCACTAGGGTTTTCTGAGCCCCCACTATCACCTAAGGTAGAATTCCTGAGCCCCCATAATCACCTAACATAGGGTATCACGAGCCCCCAAGAATCACATAAGCTAGGTTTCTGGGCCTCCTCAATAACGTAAAGTAAGATTTCCTGGGGCACCAAAACCACTCTTATACTTCCACGGCCCCCACGGGGAACTAAGGTAGAATGTCCTGCTCCCATAATCCCCTAAGCTCGAGTTTCCTGGGCCCACAATAACCTAAGATAGTTTACTGGGTGGCCACAATCTCCTAAGCTCGAGTGTTTAAGACCCACAAATCACCAAAGGCAGCATTTCCTAGACATACAATCATCTGAGGAAGAGATTTATGGCCCACTACAATCACATGACGTACAGTTTGGGGCCACTACTATAGCGTTTCCTGGGTAGAATTTCTTGTAACAATCATCTAAGTTAGCCTTCCTGGGCCCACACAGTCACATAAGGCGGAGTTTCAAGAGGCCACGATCACCTAAGATGGGTAATCTTGGGTTTACAATCACCTAAGTAATTGGTTTGGGCCCCCACAATCACATAGGGAAGAATTTCGAGGCACCCCACCCCACCCCATGAATGAAGACAGGGCAAGCTAAGAAGCACAATCACCTGAGCTAGTGTTTCCTGGGGCCCCACAATCACTTAAGAGTTTTCTGGGCTCCCAATCACCTAAGAGTTTCCTGGGCGCCCAAAGTCGACAGAGGTAAAATTTGATGCCCCCCGAAATCAACTACGTTACACTCTCCCGGCCCCCACAATCATCTAAGGTCCAGTGTCCTGGGCCCCAACAATGGCTAAGGTCAAGATTCATGGATCCCAATATCACCTTTGGCAGAATAGATATATGTTCCCCTACAAACACCTAAGGTCGAGTCTCTGGGGGCCCCACCATCAGTGAAGTCAAGTTTCCGGCACCTCCACGAGCTCCAGAGCTCGAGCTTCCAGCGTCCCCACGCTCACCAAGAAGGAGTTTCCTGGGCATCCACAATCTCCTAGTGGGCAGTTTCTTCCGCACCATCGTCTCCTAAGGTAGACTTTCCCAGGCAAATAATCACCCGAGGTCAAGTTTTGGGGGACCCCACAAACACATAAGATAGAGTTTCTCTGGCCAACAATCTCCTCCGTAGAGATTCCTGGATTCCCACAATCACCGGAGGTCTAATCTTCAGCACCACCACAATCACCAAGGAAGAGTTTCCTGGGACCCCACTGCCACCTAAGGGTGACTTTATGGGTCCCACAATCAATTAAGGTTGAATTTCCCAGGTGCCCACAAACACCTAAGGTACAGTTTCCTAGGTCCCCATCATCGTATAAGGTAGATTTTCCCAGGCCCCCACTATCTTCTAAGGGTGATTTCATGCACCCCCCCACAATCACTTAAGGTAGTCTCCTCACAAATAACAGGGTAGAATTTCCTAGCCCCGTCATGATCCAGCCAACTAAGGTAAACCATTCTGGGCCCCCACAATCACCTAAGGTTGAGTTTTCTGGGCCCATACAATCACCAAAGGTAGACATTCCTAGCCTCGCCAACACCAGCCCCCACCAAGATCACCTAAGGCTGAGTTTTCAGGTGAGTAGAGACACATCACCTAAGGCTGACATTCATAGGGCCTTACAATCTCCTAAGGGGGGGCTTCCCTAAGCCCCCACAATCACCTAAGGCAAGTTTCCGAGGGGTCATCGTCAACTAAGGTAGACAATCCTGGCCCCCCACGACCGACCATGACAGATCAGCCTGACTCCCACAGTCCCTTCAGGATCAGGTGATTACCTAAGGGTGAACTTCCTGTACCCCGCATTCACATAAGGTAGAGATTCCTGGGCCCCCGTAATCACCTATGGTAGGTTTTCCTGGCCCCCTCATAATTAACTAAGGCAGACATCCTGGCCTCCCACAATCACCTAAGATCCATATGCATGGTCCTCCACAAACACCTAAGGTAGAGTTTCCTGAGCCCTCACAATCACCTAACATAGACTTTCCCAAGGCCCCTGGGATCACCTACGGTAGAACACCTCAGGTCCCCAAATACCTAAGGTTCAATAATCTGGGGCCCCACGATCAAGTAAGGTCAAGTTTCACGGGTCTCACAGTCACCTACAGTCGAGTTTCCTGGGCCACCTCCATCACCTGAGGTATGATTTCCTGGGCCCCCACGGTCAACTAAAAGGCAGAGGTCCCTGGCCCACAATCAACTAATGCGCAGTTTCCTGGGAACACGCAACCACCTAAGGTAGAGTTATCGGGGAACCACAATCACTGCCATAGAGGTTGCTGACCTCACAATCACCTAAGCTGTTCCCTGCGGCCCTAGAAGCAGTAAGGTGGAGTTCCATGGGCACCCACAGACATGCAAGCTACGGTTCCCCGGCCCCCGTAATCACCTAAGGTAGTTTCATGGGCCTTCACAAACAACTAACCTAGAGATTTCTGGGACCGCATAATCACCTGAAGGGAGATTCCTGACCCCGTACAATCACCTAAGCCAGAGCATCCTGGGACCCAACATGCGCCTAAGGTAGACTCTCCTGGACCCACAATCACGTAGGGTAGTGGTTTCTAGGCCCCCACAATCACCTAAGCCAGCGTTTCAAGGGTCCCCAAATCTCCTAAGGTAGGGAGTTCTGGGACCCCACAATCATCTAAACTAGTGACTCCTAGGCCCCCCAAATCAACTACGATTATTTCCTGAGCTTCTACAAACACATATGGTAGAATGTCCAGGCCCCCCCATAATTACGTAAGATATAGTTTCTTGGGCACCCACAATCACCTAGGATCTGTTTCCTGGGCCTCCCAAATCCCCCAAGTTAGAGAGAGGGGTCTCGAAAAATCACCTAATGGAGAGTTTCCGGGTACCCCACAAACACATACTAGTTTCCTGGGCTCCGACAGTCACCTAAGGTGTTATTTCCCGGGTCCCCTCAATCACCTAAGATCGAGTTTCTCACTCCCCAGATCACCTAAGTTAGAGTTTCCTGTGCTCCCAACATTACCTAATGTAGAGTTCCTTGGGACCACACAGTCCCCTAAGGCTGGGTTTCCTGAAACCCCACAATCACCTCAGGTAGCGTTTAGGCCATGATCACCCACTCTAGAACTTCTGAAGCCCACAACACCTAACGTAGAGTTTTCCAACCCCCGCAATCACCTAAGGTGGAGTATCCTCGCCCCATAATCAACACAGCTAGACTTTCCTTGTGAACCCACAATCACCTACATAGCCATTCCTCTGCTACCCTCATCACGTAAGGTAGAGTTTCGTGAACCCCCCAACACCTAGGTCAAGTTTCCGGGGCCTCATAATGCCCTAAAGGTAGATTTCTTTAGGCCCCCACCATTGCTTACACAGAATTTCCAGGCACCCAGATCACCTAGGCAGAGTTCCCTGGGCCCCCAACTTCACCATATCTAGATTTCCCTGAGGCCACAATCAACTAAAGTAAGAAGCTTTCAACCCCACACAATTACTTAAGGAAGACTATCCTGGTCCCCCACAATCACTGAACACAGAATTTCCTGGCCCTCCGCACTCCCATAGGGTAGAGTTTCTTGGGCACCAACGATCACCTAAGCTAGAGTTGTCTGGCCCCGGTCACCTAACTTAGACCTTTCTTGGTACACCCCCCAATCAACTAAGGTAAATTCCCTGTGTCCCTCAATGGACTCAGGTAGGGTTCCTGGGCCACCCAAATAACCTAAGTTAGAGTTACCCAAACTACCATGATCACCTACGGTCGAGTTTTCAGAGACCCCATGATCGCATACACTAGAGCTTCCTGGGCACCACAACCACAGTAGATTTTCTAGGGTCCCCACAGTCACCTAAGGTACAATTACCTTGGGCCAAACGATCACCCAAGGTAGAATTTCCTTGGTCCACAACCACCGATCATCGGAACTAGTTTCCTAGGCCCACAGTCATTGAAGGTAAGTACTCCTAGTCCCAGCAAAATCACCTAAGGTAAGAGTCTCCTGAGCCCACAATCACCTAAGGTAAAGTTTCCTGGGACCACTTCCACCCGAGGCAGAGTTTCCTGGGCCCCCAACGCCTAAGGGAGAGTTTCCTGGGCCCTCGCTATCACCTGTGGTACTTACCTGGCCCAATTGCCTAGCTAGAGATTCCTTTCAGTTAGAGATTTCTAGGCTCACAGGCACCTACGGTAGAGTTTTTGGCCCACCACGTCCATCTCGGTAAAGTTTGGGTCACAGTCACCTACTTTAGAGTTTACTGGGCTCCCACAATCCCCTGAGGCTGAATTTTCTGGACCCCCTACCATCAATTCTAAGGTAGAAATTTGGGACCCCACAATGAACTAAAATAGATTTTCTGGAGTACCCACAATCACGTAAGCTAGAGTTTCCTTCCGCCCACCCCCGCCAAGGGAGAGCTCCTGGGACACAGCATCACTTAAATTAGATTTTTTTCTAGCCCGCCAAAGTCAACTAAGGTGGAGTCTCCTAGGTCACCACCGTCAATTATGGTATAGTTTGCTTAGACGACACTCACCTAGGTACCATCCCCTCGAGCCCACATTCACCTGAAGCCATCGTTCCTGGACACACGGTCACCTAAAGAATAGTTCCGTGCCCACAGTCACCGTAGCGAGAGAGTTCTGGACCCCACAATCACTTACGGTACAAGTTTCCGGGCCATCAAAGTCACTTAAGGTACACTTTCCTGGGTCCCCACAATGACATAAGCTACCACCTTTGCATCCACAATCACCAAAGCTAGACTTTGCTGAGACCAAAAGCACCGAACACAGAGGCTCCTGGGGCCCCCATATCACCTAAGCTAGAGTTTCCACGGTGCCACCGTCACCTTCACTAGGGTTTTCTGAGCCCCCACTATCACCTAAGGTAGAATTCCTGAGCCCCCATAATCACCTAACATAGGGTATCACGAGCCCCCAAGAATCACATAAGCTAGGTTTCTGGGCCTCCTCAATAACGTAAAGTAAGATTTCCTGGGGCACCAAAACCACTCTTATACTTCCACGGCCCCCACGGGGAACTAAGGTAGAATGTCCTGCTCCCATAATCCCCTAAGCTCGAGTTTCCTGGGCCCACAATAACCTAAGATAGTTTACTGGGTGGCCACAATCTCCTAAGCTCGAGTGTTTAAGACCCACAAATCACCAAAGGCAGCATTTCCTAGACATACAATCATCTGAGGAAGAGATTTATGGCCCACTACAATCACATGACGTACAGTTTGGGGCCACTACTATAGCGTTTCCTGGGTAGAATTTCTTGTAACAATCATCTAAGTTAGCCTTCCTGGGCCCACACAGTCACATAAGGCGGAGTTTCAAGAGGCCACGATCACCTAAGATGGGTAATCTTGGGTTTACAATCACCTAAATAATTGGTTTGGGCCCCCACAATCACATAGGGAAGAATTTCGAGGCACCCCACCCCACCCCATGAATGAAGACAGGGCAAGCTAAGAAGCACAATCACCTGAGCTAGTGTTTCCTGGGGCCCCACAATCACTTAAGAGTTTTCTGGGCTCCCAATCACCTAAGAGTTTCCTGGGCGCCCAAAGTCGACAGAGGTAAAATTTGATGCCCCCCGAAATCAACTACGTTACACTCTCCCAGCCCCCACAATCATCTAAGGTCCAGTGTCCTGGGCCCCAACAATGGCTAAGGTCAAGATTCATGGATCCCAATATCACCTTTGGCAGAATAGATATATGTTCCCCTACAAACACCTAAGGTCGAGTCTCTGGGGGCCCCACCATCAGCGAAGTCAAGTTTCCGGCACCTCCACGAGCTCCAGAGCTCGAGCTTCCAGCGTCCCCACGCTCACCAAGAAGGAGTTTCCTGGGCATCCACAATCTCCTAGTGGGCAGTTTCTTCGGCAGCATCGTCTCCTAAGGTAGACTTTCCCAGGCAAATAATCACCCGAGGTCAAGTTTTGGGGGACCCCACAAACACATAAGATAGAGTTTCTCTGGCCAACAATCTCCTCCGTAGAGATTCCTGGATTCCCACAATCACCGGAGGTCTAATCTTCAGCACCACCACAATCACCAAGGAAGAGTTTCCTGGGACCCCACTGCCACCTAAGGGTGACTTTATGGGTCCCACAATCAATTAAGGTTGAATTTCCCAGGTGCCCACAAACACCTAAGGTACAGTTTCCTAGGTCCCCATCATCGTATAAGGTAGATTTTCCCAGGCCCCCACTATCTTCTAAGGGTGATTTCATGCACCCCCCACAATCACTTAAGGTAGTCTCCTCACAAATAACAGGGTAGAATTTCCTAGCCCCGTCATGATCCAGCCAACTAAGGTAAACCATTCTGGGCCCCCACAATCACCTAAGGTTGAGTTTTCTGGGCCCACACAATCACCAAAGGTAGACATTCCGAGCCTCACCAACACCAGCCCCCACCAGGATCACCTAAGGCTGAGTTTCCAGGTGAGTAGAGACACATCACCTAAGGCTGATATTCATAGGGCCTTACAATCTCCTAAGTGGGGGCTTCCCTAAGCCCCCACAATCACCTAAGGCAAGTTTCCGAGGGGTCATCGTCAACTAAGGTAGACAATCCTGGCCCCCCACGACCGACCATGACAGATCAGCCTGGCTCCCACAGTCCCTTCAGGATCAGGTGATTACCTAAGGGTGAACTTCCTGTACCCCGCATTCACATAAGGTAGAGATTCCTGGGCCCCCGTAATCACCTATGGTAGGTTTTCCTGGCCCCCTCATAATTAACTAAGGCAGACATCCTGGCCTCCCACAATCACCTAAGATCCATATGCATGGTCCTCCACAAACACCTAAGGTAGAGTTTCCTGAGCCCTCACAATCACCTAACATAGACTTTCCCAAGGCCCCTGGGATCACCTACGGTAGAACACCTCAGGTCCCCAAATACCTAAGGTTCAATAATCTGGGCCCCCACGATCAAGTGAGGTCAAGTTTCACGGGTCTCACAGTCACCTACAGTCGAGTTTCCTGGGCCACCTCCATCACCTAAGGTATGATTTCCTGGGCCCCCACGGTCAACTAAAAGGCAGAGGTCCCTGGCCCACAATCAACTAATGCGCAGTTTCCTGGGAACACGCAACCACCTAAGGTAGAGTTATCGGGGAACCACAATCACTGTCATAGAGGTTGCTGACGTCACAATCACCTAAGCTGTTCCCTGCGGCCCTAGAAGCAGTAAGGTGGAGTTCCATGGGCACCCACAGACATGCAAGCTACGGTTCCCCGGCCCCCGTAATCACCTAAGGTAGTTTCATGGGCCTTCACAAACAACTAACCTAGAGATTTCTGGGACCGCATAATCACCTGAAGGGAGATTCCTGACCCCGTACAATCACCTAAGCCAGAGCATCCTGGGACCCAACATGCGCCTAAGGTAGACTCTCCTGGACCCACAATCACGTAGGGTAGTGGTTTCTAGGCCCCCACAATCACCGAAGCCAGCGTTTCAAGGGTCCCCAAATCTCCTAAGGTAGGGAGTTCTGGGACCCCACAATCATCTAAACTAGTGACTCCTAGGCCCCCCAAATCAACTACGATTATTTCCTGAGCCTCTACAAACACATATGGTAGAATGTCCAGGCCCCCCCATAATTACGTAAGATATAGTTTCTTGGGCACCCACAATCACCTAGGATCTGTTTCCTGGGCCTCCCAAATCCCCTAAGTTAGAGAGAGGGGTCTCGAAAAATCACCTAATGGAGAGTTTCCGGGTACCCCACAAACACATACTAGTTTCCTGGGCTCCGACAGTCACCTAAGGTGTTATTTCCCGGGTCCCCTCAATCACCTAAGATCGAGTTTCTCACTCCCCAGATCACCTAAGTTAGAGTTTCCTGTGCTCCCAACATTACCTAATGTAGAGTTCCTTGGGACCACACAGTCCCCTAAGGCTGGGTTTCCTGAAACCCCACAATCACCTCAGGTAGCGTTTAGGCCATGATCACCCACTCTAGAACTTCTGAAGCCCACAACACCTAACGTAGAGTTTTCCGACCCCCGCAATCACCTAAGGTGGAGTATCCTCGCCCCATAATCAACACAGCTAGACTTTCCTTGTGAACCCACAATCACCTACATAGCCATTCCTCTGCTACCCTCATCACGTAAGGTAGAGTTTCGTGAACCCCCCAACACCTAGGTCAAGTTTCCGGGGCCTCATAATGCCCTAAAGGTAGATTTCTTTAGGCCCCCACCATTGCTTACACAGAATTTCCAGGCACCCAGATCACCTAGGCAGAGTTCCCTGGGCCCCCAACTTCACCATATCTAGATTTCCCTGAGGCCACAATCAACTAAAGTAAGAAGCTTTCAACCCCACACAATTACTTAAGGAAGACTATCCTGGTCCCCCACAATCACTGAACACAGAATTTCCTGGCCCTCCGCACTCCCATAGGGTAGAGTTTCTTGGGCACCAACGATCACCTAAGCTAGAGTTGTCTGGCCCCGGTCACCTAACTTAGACCTTTCTTGGTACACCCCCCAATCAACTAAGGTAAATTCCCTGTGTCCCTCAATGGACTCAGGTAGGGTTCCTGGGCCACCCAAATAACCTAAGTTAGAGTTACCCAAACTACCATGATCACCTACGGTCGAGTTTTCAGAGACCCCATGATCGCATACACTAGAGCTTCCTGGGCACCACAACCACAGTTGATTTTCTAGGGTCCCCACAGTCACCTAAGGTACAATTACCTTGGGCCAAACGATCACCCAACGTAGAATTTCCTTGGTCCACAACCACCGATCATCGGAACTAGAGTTTCCTAGGCCCACAGTCATTGAAGGTAAGTACTCCTAGTCCCAGTAAAATCACCTAAGGTAAGAGTCTCCTGAGCCCACAATCACCTAAGGTAAAGTTTCCTGGGACCACTTCCACCCGAGGCAGAGTTTCCTGGGCCCCCAACGCCTAAGGGAGAGTTTCCTGGGCCCTCGCTATCACCTGTGGTAGTTACCTGGCCCAATTGCCTAGCTAGAGATTCCTTTCAGTTAGAGATTCCTAGGCTCACAGGCACCTACGGTAGAGTTTTTGGCCCACCACGTCCATCTCGGTAAAGTTTGGGTCACAGTCACCTACTTTAGAGTTTACGGGGCTCCCACAATCCCCTAAGGCTGAATTTTCTGGACCCCCCCTACCATCAATTCTAAGGTAGAAATTTGGGACCCCACAATGAACTAAAATAGATTTTCTGGAGTACCCACAATCACGTAAGCTAGAGTTTCCTTCCGCCCACCCCCGCCAAGGGAGAGCTCCTGGGACACAGCATCACTTAAATTAGATTTTTTTCTAGCCCGTCAAAGTCAACTAAGGTGGAGTCTCCTAGGTCACCACCGTCAATTATGGTATAGTTTGCTTAGACGGCACTCACCTAGGTACCATCCCCTCGAGCCCACATTCACCTGAAGCCATCGTTCCTGGACACACGGTCACCTAAAGAATAGTTTCGTGCCCACAGTCACCGTAGCGAGAGAGTTCTGGACCCCACAATCACTTACGGTACAAGTTTCCGGGCCATCAAAGTCACTTAAGGTACACTTTCCTGGGTCCCCACAATGACATAAGCTACCACCTTTGCATCCACAATCACCAAAGCTAGACTTTCCTGAGACCAAAAGCACCGACCACAGAGGCTCCTGGGGCCCCCATATCACCTAAGCTAGAGTTTCCACGGTGCCACCGTCACCTTCACTAGGGTTTTCTGAGCCCCCACTATCACCTAAGGTAGAATTCCTGAGCCCCCATAATCACCTAACATAGGGTATCACGAGCCCCCAAGAATCACATAAGCTAGGTTTCTGGGCCTCCTCAATAACGTAAAGTAAGATTTCCTGGGGCACCAAAACCACTCTTATACTTCCACGGCCCCCACGGGGAACTAAGGTAGAATGTCCTGCTCCCATAATCCCCTAAGCTCGAGTTTCCTGGGCCCACAATAACCTAAGATAGTTTACTGGGTGGCCACAATCTCCTAAGCTCGAGTGTTTAAGACCCACAAATCACCAAAGGCAGCATTTCCTAGACATACAATCATCTGAGGAAGAGATTTATGGCCCACTACAATCACATGACGTACAGTTTGGGGCCACTACTATAGCGTTTCCTGGGTAGAATTTCTTGTAACAATCATCTAAGTTAGCCTTCCTGGGCCCACACAGTCACATAAGGCGGAGTTTCAAGAGGCCACGATCACCTAAGATGGGTAATCTTGGGTTTACAATCACCTAAGTAATTGGTTTGGGCCCCCACAATCACATAGGGAAGAATTTCGAGGCACCCCACCCCACCCCATGAATGAAGACAGGGCAAGCTAAGAAGCACAATCACCTGAGCTAGTGTTTCCTGGGGCCCCACAATCACTTAAGAGTTTTCTGGGCTCCCAATCACCTAAGAGTTTCCTGGGCGCCCAAAGTCGACAGAGGTAAAATTTGATGCCCCCCGAAATCAACTACGTTACACTCTCCCGGCCCCCACAATCATCTAAGGTCCAGTGTCCTGGGCCCCAACAATGGCTAAGGTCAAGATTCATGGATCCCAATATCACCTTTGGCAGAATAGATATATGTTCCCCTACAAACACCTAAGGTCGAGTCTCTGGGGGCCCCACCATCAGTGAAGTCAAGTTTCCGGCACCTCCACGAGCTCCAGAGCTCGAGCTTCCAGCGTCCCCACGCTCACCAAGAAGGAGTTTCCTGGGCATCCACAATCTCCTAGTGGGCAGTTTCTTCCGCACCATCGTCTCCTAAGGTAGACTTTCCCAGGCAAATAATCACCCGAGGTCAAGTTTTGGGGGACCCCACAAACACATAAGATAGAGTTTCTCTGGCCAACAATCTCCTCCGTAGAGATTCCTGGATTCCCACAATCACCGGAGGTCTAATCTTCAGCACCACCACAATCACCAAGGAAGAGTTTCCTGGGACCCCACTGCCACCTAAGGGTGACTTTATGGGTCCCACAATCAATTAAGGTTGAATTTCCCAGGTGCCCACAAACACCTAAGGTACAGTTTCCTAGGTCCCCATCATCGTATAAGGTAGATTTTCCCAGGCCCCCACTATCTTCTAAGGGTGATTTCATGCACCCCCCCACAATCACTTAAGGTAGTCTCCTCACAAATAACAGGGTAGAATTTCCTAGCCCCGTCATGATCCAGCCAACTAAGGTAAACCATTCTGGGCCCCCACAATCACCTAAGGTTGAGTTTTCTGGGCCCACACAATCACCAAAGGTAGACATTCCTAGCCTCGCCAACACCAGCCCCCACCAAGATCACCTAAGGCTGAGTTTTCAGGTGAGTAGAGACACATCACCTAAGGCTGACATTCATAGGGCCTTACAATCTCCTAAGGGGGGGCTTCCCTAAGCCCCCACAATCACCTAAGGCAAGTTTCCGAGGGGTCATCGTCAACTAAGGTAGACAATCCTGGCCCCCCACGACCGACCATGACAGATCAGCCTGACTCCCACAGTCCCTTCAGGATCAGGTGATTACCTAAGGGTGAACTTCCTGTACCCCGCATTCACATAAGGTAGAGATTCCTGGGCCCCCGTAATCACCTATGGTAGGTTTTCCTGGCCCCCTCATAATTAACTAAGGCAGACATCCTGGCCTCCCACAATCACCTAAGATCCATATGCATGGTCCTCCACAAACACCTAAGGTAGAGTTTCCTGAGCCCTCACAATCACCTAACATAGACTTTCCCAAGGCCCCTGGGATCACCTACGGTAGAACACCTCAGGTCCCCAAATACCTAAGGTTCAATAATCTGGGGCCCCACGATCAAGTAAGGTCAAGTTTCACGGGTCTCACAGTCACCTACAGTCGAGTTTCCTGGGCCACCTCCATCACCTGAGGTATGATTTCCTGGGCCCCCACGGTCAACTAAAAGGCAGAGGTCCCTGGCCCACAATCAACTAATGCGCAGTTTCCTGGGAACACGCAACCACCTAAGGTAGAGTTATCGGGGAACCACAATCACTGCCATAGAGGTTGCTGACCTCACAATCACCTAAGCTGTTCCCTGCGGCCCTAGAAGCAGTAAGGTGGAGTTCCATGGGCACCCACAGACATGCAAGCTACGGTTCCCCGGCCCCCGTAATCACCTAAGGTAGTTTCATGGGCCTTCACAAACAACTAACCTAGAGATTTCTGGGACCGCATAATCACCTGAAGGGAGATTCCTGACCCCGTACAATCACCTAAGCCAGAGCATCCTGGGACCCAACATGCGCCTAAGGTAGACTCTCCTGGACCCACAATCACGTAGGGTAGTGGTTTCTAGGCCCCCACAATCACCTAAGCCAGCGTTTCAAGGGTCCCCAAATCTCCTAAGGTAGGGAGTTCTGGGACCCCACAATCATCTAAACTAGTGACTCCTAGGCCCCCCAAATCAACTACGATTATTTCCTGAGCTTCTACAAACACATATGGTAGAATGTCCAGGCCCCCCCATAATTACGTAAGATATAGTTTCTTGGGCACCCACAATCACCTAGGATCTGTTTCCTGGGCCTCCCAAATCCCCCAAGTTAGAGAGAGGGGTCTCGAAAAATCACCTAATGGAGAGTTTCCGGGTACCCCACAAACACATACTAGTTTCCTGGGCTCCGACAGTCACCTAAGGTGTTATTTCCCGGGTCCCCTCAATCACCTAAGATCGAGTTTCTCACTCCCCAGATCACCTAAGTTAGAGTTTCCTGTGCTCCCAACATTACCTAATGTAGAGTTCCTTGGGACCACACAGTCCCCTAAGGCTGGGTTTCCTGAAACCCCACAATCACCTCAGGTAGCGTTTAGGCCATGATCACCCACTCTAGAACTTCTGAAGCCCACAACACCTAACGTAGAGTTTTCCAACCCCCGCAATCACCTAAGGTGGAGTATCCTCGCCCCATAATCAACACAGCTAGACTTTCCTTGTGAACCCACAATCACCTACATAGCCATTCCTCTGCTACCCTCATCACGTAAGGTAGAGTTTCGTGAACCCCCCAACACCTAGGTCAAGTTTCCGGGGCCTCATAATGCCCTAAAGGTAGATTTCTTTAGGCCCCCACCATTGCTTACACAGAATTTCCAGGCACCCAGATCACCTAGGCAGAGTTCCCTGGGCCCCCAACTTCACCATATCTAGATTTCCCTGAGGCCACAATCAACTAAAGTAAGAAGCTTTCAACCCCACACAATTACTTAAGGAAGACTATCCTGGTCCCCCACAATCACTGAACACAGAATTTCCTGGCCCTCCGCACTCCCATAGGGTAGAGTTTCTTGGGCACCAACGATCACCTAAGCTAGAGTTGTCTGGCCCCGGTCACCTAACTTAGACCTTTCTTGGTACACCCCCCAATCAACTAAGGTAAATTCCCTGTGTCCCTCAATGGACTCAGGTAGGGTTCCTGGGCCACCCAAATAACCTAAGTTAGAGTTACCCAAACTACCATGATCACCTACGGTCGAGTTTTCAGAGACCCCATGATCGCATACACTAGAGCTTCCTGGGCACCACAACCACAGTTGATTTTCTAGGGTCCCCACAGTCACCTAAGGTACAATTACCTTGGGCCAAACGATCACCCAACGTAGAATTTCCTTGGTCCACAACCACCGATCATCGGAACTAGAGTTTCCTAGGCCCACAGTCATTGAAGGTAAGTACTCCTAGTCCCAGCAAAATCACCTAAGGTAAGAGTCTCCTGAGCCCACAATCACCTAAGGTAAAGTTTCCTGGGACCACTTCCACCCGAGGCAGAGTTTCCTGGGCCCCCAACGCCTAAGGGAGAGTTTCCTGGGCCCTCGCTATCACCTGTGGTAGTTACCTGGCCCAATTGCCTAGCTAGAGATTCCTTTCAGTTAGAGATTCCTAGGCTCACAGGCACCTACGGTAGAGTTTTTGGCCCACCACGTCCATCTCGGTAAAGTTTGGGTCACAGTCACCTACTTTAGAGTTTACGGGGCTCCCACAATCCCCTAAGGCTGAATTTTCTGGACCCCCCCTACCATCAATTCTAAGGTAGAAATTTGGGACCCCACAATGAACTAAAATAGATTTTCTGGAGTACCCACAATCACGTAAGCTAGAGTTTCCTTCCGCCCACCCCCGCCAAGGGAGAGCTCCTGGGACACAGCATCACTTAAATTAGATTTTTTTCTAGCCCGTCAAAGTCAACTAAGGTGGAGTCTCCTAGGTCACCACCGTCAATTATGGTATAGTTTGCTTAGACGGCACTCACCTAGGTACCATCCCCTCGAGCCCACATTCACCTGAAGCCATCGTTCCTGGACACACGGTCACCTAAAGAATAGTTTCGTGCCCACAGTCACCGTAGCGAGAGAGTTCTGGACCCCACAATCACTTACGGTACAAGTTTCCGGGCCATCAAAGTCACTTAAGGTACACTTTCCTGGGTCCCCACAATGACATAAGCTACCACCTTTGCATCCACAATCACCAAAGCTAGACTTTCCTGAGACCAAAAGCACCGACCACAGAGGCTCCTGGGGCCCCCATATCACCTAAGCTAGAGTTTCCACGGTGCCACCGTCACCTTCACTAGGGTTTTCTGAGCCCCCACTATCACCTAAGGTAGAATTCCTGAGCCCCCATAATCACCTAACATAGGGTATCACGAGCCCCCAAGAATCACATAAGCTAGGTTTCTGGGCTTCCTCAATAACGTAAAGTAAGATTTCCTGGGGCACCAAAACCACTCTTATACTTCCACGGCCCCCACGGGGAACTAAGGTAGAATGTCCTGCTCCCATAATCCCCTAAGCTCGAGTTTCCTGGGCCCACAATAACCTAAGATAGTTTACTGGGTGGCCACAATCTCCTAAGCTCGAGTGTTTAAGACCCACAAATCACCAAAGGCAGCATTTCCTAGACATACAATCATCTGAGGAAGAGATTTATGGCCCACTACAATCACATGACGTACAGTTTGGGGCCACTACTATAGCGTTTCCTGGGTAGAATTTCTTGTAACAATCATCTAAGTTAGCCTTCCTGGGCCCACACAGTCACATAAGGCAGAGTTTCAAGAGGCCACGATCACCTAAGATGGGTAATCTTGGGTTTACAATCACCTAAGTAATTGGTTTGGGCCCCCACAATCACATAGGGAAGAATTTCGAGGCACCCCACCCCACCCCATGAATGAAGACAGGGCAAGCTAAGAAGCACAATCACCTGAGCTAGTGTTTCCTGGGGCCCCACAATCACTTAAGAGTTTTCTGGGCTCCCAATCACCTAAGAGTTTCCTGGGCGCCCAAAGTCGACAGAGGTAAAATTTGATGCCCCCCGAAATCAACTACGTTACACTCTCCCGGCCCCCACAATCATCTAAGGTCCAGTGTCCTGGGCCCCAACAATGGCTAAGGTCAAGATTCATGGATCCCAATATCACCTTTGGCAGAATAGATATATGTTCCCCTACAAACACCTAAGGTCGAGTCTCTGGGGGCCCCACCATCAGTGAAGTCAAGTTTCCGGCACCTCCACGAGCTCCAGAGCTCGAGCTTCCAGCGTCCCCACGCTCACCAAGAAGGAGTTTCCTGGGCATCCACAATCTCCTAGTGGGCAGTTTCTTCCGCACCATCGTCTCCTAAGGTAGACTTTCCCAGGCAAATAATCACCCGAGGTCAAGTTTTGGGGGACCCCACAAACACATAAGATAGAGTTTCTCTGGCCAACAATCTCCTCCGTAGAGATTCCTGGATTCCCACAATCACCGGAGGTCTAATCTTCAGCACCACCACAATCACCAAGGAAGAGTTTCCTGGGACCCCACTGCCACCTAAGGGTGACTTTATGGGTCCCACAATCAATTAAGGTTGAATTTCCCAGGTGCCCACAAACACCTAAGGTACAGTTTCCTAGGTCCCCATCATCGTATAAGGTAGATTTTCCCAGGCCCCCACTATCTTCTAAGGGTGATTTCATGCACCCCCCCACAATCACTTAAGGTAGTCTCCTCACAAATAACAGGGTAGAATTTCCTAGCCCCGTCATGATCCAGCCAACTAAGGTAAACCATTCTGGGCCCCCACAATCACCTAAGGTTGAGTTTTCTGGGCCCACACAATCACCAAAGGTAGACATTCCTAGCCTCGCCAACACCAGCCCCCACCAAGATCACCTAAGGCTGAGTTTTCAGGTGAGTAGAGACACATCACCTAAGGCTGACATTCATAGGGCCTTACAATCTCCTAAGGGGGGGCTTCCCTAAGCCCCCACAATCACCTAAGGCAAGTTTCCGAGGGGTCATCGTCAACTAAGGTAGACAATCCTGGCCCCCCACGACCGACCATGACAGATCAGCCTGACTCCCACAGTCCCTTCAGGATCAGGTGATTACCTAAGGGTGAACTTCCTGTACCCCGCATTCACATAAGGTAGAGATTCCTGGGCCCCCGTAATCACCTATGGTAGGTTTTCCTGGCCCCCTCATAATTAACTAAGGCAGACATCCTGGCCTCCCACAATCACCTAAGATCCATATGCATGGTCCTCCACAAACACCTAAGGTAGAGTTTCCTGAGCCCTCACAATCACCTAACATAGACTTTCCCAAGGCCCCTGGGATCACCTACGGTAGAACACCTCAGGTCCCCAAATACCTAAGGTTCAATAATCTGGGGCCCCACGATCAAGTAAGGTCAAGTTTCACGGGTCTCACAGTCACCTACAGTCGAGTTTCCTGGGCCACCTCCATCACCTGAGGTATGATTTCCTGGGCCCCCACGGTCAACTAAAAGGCAGAGGTCCCTGGCCCACAATCAACTAATGCGCAGTTTCCTGGGAACACGCAACCACCTAAGGTAGAGTTATCGGGGAACCACAATCACTGCCATAGAGGTTGCTGACGTCACAATCACCTAAGCTGTTCCCTGCGGCCCTAGAAGCAGTAAGGTGGAGTTCCATGGGCACCCACAGACATGCAAGCTACGGTTCCCCGGCCCCCGTAATCACCTAAGGTAGTTTCATGGGCCTTCACAAACAACTAACCTAGAGATTTCTGGGACCGCATAATCACCTGAAGGGAGATTCCTGACCCCGTACAATCACCTAAGCCAGAGCATCCTGGGACCCAACATGCGCCTAAGGTAGACTCTCCTGGACCCACAATCACGTAGGGTAGTGGTTTCTAGGCCCCCACAATCACCGAAGCCAGCGTTTCAAGGGTCCCCAAATCTCCTAAGGTAGGGAGTTCTGGGACCCCACAATCATCTAAACTAGTGACTCCTAGGCCCCCCAAATCAACTACGATTATTTCCTGAGCTTCTACAAACACATATGGTAGAATGTCCAGGCCCCCCATAATTACGTAAGATATAGTTTCTTGGGCACCCACAATCACCTAGGATCTGTTTCCTGGGCCTCCCAAATCCCCCAAGTTAGAGAGAGGGGTCTCGAAAAATCACCTAATGGAGAGTTTCCGGGTACCCCACAAACACATACTAGTTTCCTGGGCTCCGACAGTCACCTAAGGTGTTATTTCCCGGGTCCCCTCAATCACCTAAGATCGAGTTTCTCACTCCCCAGATCACCTAAGTTAGAGTTTCCTGTGCTCCCAACATTACCTAATGTAGAGTTCCTTGGGACCACACAGTCCCCTAAGGCTGGGTTTCCTGAAACCCCACAATCACCTCAGGTAGCGTTTAGGCCATGATCACCCACTCTAGAACTTCTGAAGCCCACAACACCTAACGTAGAGTTTTCCAACCCCCGCAATCACCTAAGGTGGAGTATCCTCGCCCCATAATCAACACAGCTAGACTTTCCTTGTGAACCCACAATCACCTACATAGCCATTCCTCTGCTACCCTCATCACGTAAGGTAGAGTTTCGTGAACCCCCCAACACCTAGGTCAAGTTTCCGGGGCCTCATAATGCCCTAAAGGTAGATTTCTTTAGGCCCCCACCATTGCTTACACAGAATTTCCAGGCACCCAGATCACCTAGGCAGAGTTCCCTGGGCCCCCAACTTCACCATATCTAGATTTCCCTGAGGCCACAATCAACTAAAGTAAGAAGCTTTCAACCCCACACAATTACTTAAGGAAGACTATCCTGGTCCCCCACAATCACTGAACACAGAATTTCCTGGCCCTCCGCACTCCCATAGGGTAGAGTTTCTTGGGCACCAACGATCACCTAAGCTAGAGTTGTCTGGCCCCGGTCACCTAACTTAGACCTTTCTTGGTACACCCCCCAATCAACTAAGGTAAATTCCCTGTGTCCCTCAATGGACTCAGGTAGGGTTCCTGGGCCACCCAAATAACCTAAGTTAGAGTTACCCAAACTACCATGATCACCTACGGTCGAGTTTTCAGAGACCCCATGATCGCATACACTAGAGCTTCCTGGGCACCACAACCACAGTTGATTTTCTAGGGTCCCCACAGTCACCTAAGGTACAATTACCTTGGGCCAAACGATCACCCAACGTAGAATTTCCTTGGTCCACAACCACCGATCATCGGAACTAGAGTTTCCTAGGCCCACAGTCATTGAAGGTAAGTACTCCTAGTCCCAGCAAAATCACCTAAGGTAAGAGTCTCCTGAGCCCACAATCACCTAAGGTAAAGTTTCCTGGGACCACTTCCACCCGAGGCAGAGTTTCCTGGGCCCCCAACGCCTAAGGGAGAGTTTCCTGGGCCCTCGCTATCACCTGTGGTAGTTACCTGGCCCAATTGCCTAGCTAGAGATTCCTTTCAGTTAGAGATTCCTAGGCTCACAGGCACCTACGGTAGAGTTTTTGGCCCACCACGTCCATCTCGGTAAAGTTTGGGTCACAGTCACCTACTTTAGAGTTTACGGGGCTCCCACAATCCCCTAAGGCTGAATTTTCTGGACCCCCCCTACCATCAATTCTAAGGTAGAAATTTGGGACCCCACAATGAACTAAAATAGATTTTCTGGAGTACCCACAATCACGTAAGCTAGAGTTTCCTTCCGCCCACCCCCGCCAAGGGAGAGCTCCTGGGACACAGCATCACTTAAATTAGATTTTTTTCTAGCCCGTCAAAGTCAACTAAGGTGGAGTCTCCTAGGTCACCACCGTCAATTATGGTATAGTTTGCTTAGACGGCACTCACCTAGGTACCATCCCCTCGAGCCCACATTCACCTGAAGCCATCGTTCCTGGACACACGGTCACCTAAAGAATAGTTTCGTGCCCACAGTCACCGTAGCGAGAGAGTTCTGGACCCCACAATCACTTACGGTACAAGTTTCCGGGCCATCAAAGTCACTTAAGGTACACTTTCCTGGGTCCCCACAATGACATAAGCTACCACCTTTGCATCCACAATCACCAAAGCTAGACTTTCCTGAGACCAAAAGCACCGACCACAGAGGCTCCTGGGGCCCCCATATCACCTAAGCTAGAGTTTCCACGGTGCCACCGTCACCTTCACTAGGGTTTTCTGAGCCCCCACTATCACCTAAGGTAGAATTCCTGAGCCCCCATAATCACCTAACATAGGGTATCACGAGCCCCCAAGAATCACATAAGCTAGGTTTCTGGGCCTCCTCAATAACGTAAAGTAAGATTTCCTGGGGCACCAAAACCACTCTTATACTTCCACGGCCCCCACGGGGAACTAAGGTAGAATGTCCTGCTCCCATAATCCCCTAAGCTCGAGTTTCCTGGGCCCACAATAACCTAAGATAGTTTACTGGGTGGCCACAATCTCCTAAGCTCGAGTGTTTAAGACCCACAAATCACCAAAGGCAGCATTTCCTAGACATACAATCATCTGAGGAAGAGATTTATGGCCCACTACAATCACATGACGTACAGTTTGGGGCCACTACTATAGCGTTTCCTGGGTAGAATTTCTTGTAACAATCATCTAAGTTAGCCTTCCTGGGCCCACACAGTCACATAAGGCGGAGTTTCAAGAGGCCACGATCACCTAAGATGGGTAATCTTGGGTTTACAATCACCTAAGTAATTGGTTTGGGCCCCCCACAATCACATAGGGAAGAATTTCGAGGCACCCCACCCCACCCCATGAATGAAGACAGGGCAAGCTAAGAAGCACAATCACCTGAGCTAGTGTTTCCTGGGGCCCCACAATCACTTAAGAGTTTTCTGGGCTCCCAATCACCTAAGAGTTTCCTGGGCGCCCAAAGTCGACAGAGGTAAAATTTGATGCCCCCCGAAATCAACTACGTTACACTCTCCCGGCCCCCACAATCATCTAAGGTCCAGTGTCCTGGGCCCCAACAATGGCTAAGGTCAAGATTCATGGATCCCAATATCACCTTTGGCAGAATAGATATATGTTCCCCTACAAACACCTAAGGTCGAGTCTCTGGGGGCCCCACCATCAGTGAAGTCAAGTTTCCGGCACCTCCACGAGCTCCAGAGCTCGAGCTTCCAGCGTCCCCACGCTCACCAAGAAGGAGTTTCCTGGGCATCCACAATCTCCTAGTGGGCAGTTTCTTCCGCACCATCGTCTCCTAAGGTAGACTTTCCCAGGCAAATAATCACCCGAGGTCAAGTTTTGGGGGACCCCACAAACACATAAGATAGAGTTTCTCTGGCCAACAATCTCCTCCGTAGAGATTCCTGGATTCCCACAATCACCGGAGGTCTAATCTTCAGCACCACCACAATCACCAAGGAAGAGTTTCCTGGGACCCCACTGCCACCTAAGGGTGACTTTATGGGTCCCACAATCAATTAAGGTTGAATTTCCCAGGTGCCCACAAACACCTAAGGTACAGTTTCCTAGGTCCCCATCATCGTATAAGGTAGATTTTCCCAGGCCCCCACTATCTTCTAAGGGTGATTTCATGCACCCCCCCACAATCACTTAAGGTAGTCTCCTCACAAATAACAGGGTAGAATTTCCTAGCCCCGTCATGATCCAGCCAACTAAGGTAAACCATTCTGGGCCCCCACAATCACCTAAGGTTGAGTTTTCTGGGCCCACACAATCACCAAAGGTAGACATTCCTAGCCTCGCCAACACCAGCCCCCACCAAGATCACCTAAGGCTGAGTTTTCAGGTGAGTAGAGACACATCACCTAAGGCTGACATTCATAGGGCCTTACAATCTCCTAAGGGGGGGCTTCCCTAAGCCCCCACAATCACCTAAGGCAAGTTTCCGAGGGGTCATCGTCAACTAAGGTAGACAATCCTGGCCCCCCACGACCGACCATGACAGATCAGCCTGGCTCCCACAGTCCCTTCAGGATCAGGTGATTACCTAAGGGTGAACTTCCTGTACCCCGCATTCACATAAGGTAGAGATTCCTGGGCCCCCGTAATCACCTATGGTAGGTTTTCCTGGCCCCCTCATAATTAACTAAGGCAGACATCCTGGCCTCCCACAATCACCTAAGATCCATATGCATGGTCCTCCACAAACACCTAAGGTAGAGTTTCCTGAGCCCTCACAATCACCTAACATAGACTTTCCCAAGGCCCCTGGGATCACCTACGGTAGAACACCTCAGGTCCCCAAATACCTAAGGTTCAATAATCTGGGCCCCCACGATCAAGTAAGGTCAAGTTTCACGGGTCTCACAGTCACCTACAGTCGAGTTTCCTGGGCCACCTCCATCACCTGAGGTATGATTTCCTGGGCCCCCACGGTCAACTAAAAGGCAGAGGTCCCTGGCCCACAATCAACTAATGCGCAGTTTCCTGGGAACACGCAACCACCTAAGGTAGAGTTATCGGGGAACCACAATCACTGCCATAGAGGTTGCTGACCTCACAATCACCTAAGCTGTTCCCTGCGGCCCTAGAAGCAGTAAGGTGGAGTTCCATGGGCACCCACAGACATGCAAGCTACGGTTCCCCGGCCCCCGTAATCACCTAAGGTAGTTTCATGGGCCTTCACAAACAACTAACCTAGAGATTTCTGGGACCGCATAATCACCTGAAGGGAGATTCCTGACCCCGTACAATCACCTAAGCCAGAGCATCCTGGGACCCAACATGCGCCTAAGGTAGACTCTCCTGGACCCACAATCACGTAGGGTAGTGGTTTCTAGGCCCCCACAATCACCTAAGCCAGCGTTTCAAGGGTCCCCAAATCTCCTAAGGTAGGGAGTTCTGGGACCCCACAATCATCGAAACTAGTGACTCCTAGGCCCCCCAAATCAACTACGATTATTTCCTGAGCCTCTACAAACACATATGGTAGAATGTCCAGGCCCCCCCATAATTACGTAAGATATAGTTTCTTGGGCACCCACAATCACCTAGGATCTGTTTCCTGGGCCTCCCAAATCCCCCAAGTTAGAGAGAGGGGTCTCGAAAAATCACCTAATGGAGAGTTTCCGGGTACCCCACAAACACATACTAGTTTCCTGGGCTCCGACAGTCACCTAAGGTGTTATTTCCCGGGTCCCCTCAATCACCTAAGATCGAGTTTCTCACTCCCCAGATCACCTAAGTTAGAGTTTCCTGTGCTCCCAACATTACCTAATGTAGAGTTCCTTGGGACCACACAGTCCCCTAAGGCTGGGTTTCCTGAAACCCCACAATCACCTCAGGTAGCGTTTAGGCCATGATCACCCACTCTAGAACTTCTGAAGCCCACAACACCTAACGTAGAGTTTTCCGACCCCCGCAATCACCTAAGGTGGAGTATCCTCGCCCCATAATCAACACAGCTAGACTTTCCTTGTGAACCCACAATCACCTACATAGCCATTCCTCTGCTACCCTCATCACGTAAGGTAGAGTTTCGTGAACCCCCCAACACCTAGGTCAAGTTTCCGGGGCCTCATAATGCCCTAAAGGTAGATTTCTTTAGGCCCCCACCATTGCTTACACAGAATTTCCAGGCACCCAGATCACCTAGGCAGAGTTCCCTGGGCCCCCAACTTCACCATATCTAGATTTCCCTGAGGCCACAATCAACTAAAGTAAGAAGCTTTCAATCCCACACAATTACTTAAGGAAGACTATCCTGGTCCCCCACAATCACTGAACACAGAATTTCCTGGCCCTCCGCACTCCCATAGGGTAGAGTTTCTTGGGCACCAACGATCACCTAAGCTAGAGTTGTCTGGCCCCGGTCACCTAACTTAGACCTTTCTTGGTACACCCCCCAATCAACTAAGGTAAATTCCCTGTGTCCCTCAATGGACTCAGGTAGGGTTCCTGGGCCACCCAAATAACCTAAGTTAGAGTTACCCAAACTACCATGATCACCTACGGTCGAGTTTTCAGAGACCCCATGATCGCATACACTAGAGCTTCCTGGGCACCACAACCACAGTTGATTTTCTAGGGTCCCCACAGTCACCTAAGGTACAATTACCTTGGGCCAAACGATCACCCAACGTAGAATTTCCTTGGTCCACAACCACCGATCATCGGAACTAGAGTTTCCTAGGCCCACAGTCATTGAAGGTAAGTACTCCTAGTCCCAGCAAAATCACCTAAGGTAAGAGTCTCCTGAGCCCACAATCACCTAAGGTAAAGTTTCCTGGGACCACTTCCACCCGAGGCAGAGTTTCCTGGGCCCCCAACGCCTAAGGGAGAGTTTCCTGGGCCCTCGCTATCACCTGTGGTAGTTACCTGGCCCAATTGCCTAGCTAGAGATTCCTTTCAGTTAGAGATTCCTAGGCTCACAGGCACCTACGGTAGAGTTTTTGGCCCACCACGTCCATCTCGGTAAAGTTTGGGTCACAGTCACCTACTTTAGAGTTTACGGGGCTCCCACAATCCCCTAAGGCTGAATTTTCTGGACCCCCCCTACCATCAATTCTAAGGTAGAAATTTGGGACCCCACAATGAACTAAAATAGATTTTCTGGAGTACCCACAATCACGTAAGCTAGAGTTTCCTTCCGCCCACCCCCGCCAAGGGAGAGCTCCTGGGACACAGCATCACTTAAATTAGATTTTTTTCTAGCCCGTCAAAGTCAACTAAGGTGGAGTCTCCTAGGTCACCACCGTCAATTATGGTATAGTTTGCTTAGACGGCACTCACCTAGGTACCATCCCCTCGAGCCCACATTCACCTGAAGCCATCGTTCCTGGACACACGGTCACCTAAAGAATAGTTTCGTGCCCACAGTCACCGTAGCGAGAGAGTTCTGGACCCCACAATCACTTACGGTACAAGTTTCCGGGCCATCAAAGTCACTTAAGGTACACTTTCCTGGGTCCCCACAATGACATAAGCTACCACCTTTGCATCCACAATCACCAAAGCTAGACTTTCCTGAGACCAAAAGCACCGACCACAGAGGCTCCTGGGGCCCCCATATCACCTAAGCTAGAGTTTCCACGGTGCCACCGTCACCTTCACTAGGGTTTTCTGAGCCCCCACTATCACCTAAGGTAGAATTCCTGAGCCCCCATAATCACCTAACATAGGGTATCACGAGCCCCCAAGAATCACATAAGCTAGGTTTCTGGGCCTCCTCAATAACGTAAAGTAAGATTTCCTGGGGCACCAAAACCACTCTTATACTTCCACGGCCCCCACGGGGAACTAAGGTAGAATGTCCTGCTCCCATAATCCCCTAAGCTCGAGTTTCCTGGGCCCACAATAACCTAAGATAGTTTACTGGGTGGCCACAATCTCCTAAGCTCGAGTGTTTAAGACCCACAAATCACCAAAGGCAGCATTTCCTAGACATACAATCATCTGAGGAAGAGATTTATGGCCCACTACAATCACATGACGTACAGTTTGGGGCCACTACTATAGCGTTTCCTGGGTAGAATTTCTTGTAACAATCATCTAAGTTAGCCTTCCTGGGCCCACACAGTCACATAAGGCAGAGTTTCAAGAGGCCACGATCACCTAAGATGGGTAATCTTGGGTTTACAATCACCTAAGTAATTGGTTTGGGCCCCCACAATCACATAGGGAAGAATTTCGAGGCACCCCACCCCACCCCATGAATGAAGACAGGGCAAGCTAAGAAGCACAATCACCTGAGCTAGTGTTTCCTGGGGCCCCACAATCACTTAAGAGTTTTCTGGGCTCCCAATCACCTAAGAGTTTCCTGGGCGCCCAAAGTCGACAGAGGTAAAATTTGATGCCCCCCGAAATCAACTACGTTACACTCTCCCGGCCCCCACAATCATCTAAGGTCCAGTGTCCTGGGCCCCAACAATGGCTAAGGTCAAGATTCATGGATCCCAATATCACCTTTGGCAGAATAGATATATGTTCCCCTACAAACACCTAAGGTCGAGTCTCTGGGGGCCCCACCATCAGTGAAGTCAAGTTTCCGGCACCTCCACGAGCTCCAGAGCTCGAGCTTCCAGCGTCCCCACGCTCACCAAGAAGGAGTTTCCTGGGCATCCACAATCTCCTAGTGGGCAGTTTCTTCCGCACCATCGTCTCCTAAGGTAGACTTTCCCAGGCAAATAATCACCTGAGGTCAAGTTTTGGGGGACCCCACAAACACATAAGATAGAGTTTCTCTGGCCAACAATCTCCTCCGTAGAGATTCCTGGATTCCCACAATCACCGGAGGTCTAATCTTCAGCACCACCACAATCACCAAGGAAGAGTTTCCTGGGACCCCACTGCCACCTAAGGGTGACTTTATGGGTCCCACAATCAATTAAGGTTGAATTTCCCAGGTGCCCACAAACACCTAAGGTACAGTTTCCTAGGTCCCCATCATCGTATAAGGTAGATTTTCCCAGGCCCCCACTATCTTCTAAGGGTGATTTCATGCACCCCCCCACAATCACTTAAGGTAGTCTCCTCACAAATAACAGGGTAGAATTTCCTAGCCCCGTCATGATCCAGCCAACTAAGGTAAACCATTCTGGGCCCCCACAATCACCTAAGGTTGAGTTTTCTGGGCCCACACAATCACCAAAGGTAGACATTCCTAGCCTCGCCAACACCAGCCCCCACCAAGATCACCTAAGGCTGAGTTTTCAGGTGAGTAGAGACACATCACCTAAGGCTGACATTCATAGGGCCTTACAATCTCCTAAGGGGGGGCTTCCCTAAGCCCCCACAATCACCTAAGGCAAGTTTCCGAGGGGTCATCGTCAACTAAGGTAGACAATCCTGGCCCCCCACGACCGACCATGACAGATCAGCCTGGCTCCCACAGTCCCTTCAGGATCAGGTGATTACCTAAGGGTGAACTTCCTGTACCCCGCATTCACATAAGGTAGAGATTCCTGGGCCCCCGTAATCACCTATGGTAGGTTTTCCTGGCCCCCTCATAATTAACTAAGGCAGACATCCTGGCCTCCCACAATCACCTAAGATCCATATGCATGGTCCTCCACAAACACCTAAGGTAGAGTTTCCTGAGCCCTCACAATCACCTAACATAGACTTTCCCAAGGCCCCTGGGATCACCTACGGTAGAACACCTCAGGTCCCCAAATACCTAAGGTTCAATAATCTGGGCCCCCACGATCAAGTAAGGTCAAGTTTCACGGGTCTCACAGTCACCTACAGTCGAGTTTCCTGGGCCACCTCCATCACCTGAGGTATGATTTCCTGGGCCCCCACGGTCAACTAAAAGGCAGAGGTCCCTGGCCCACAATCAACTAATGCGCAGTTTCCTGGGAACACGCAACCACCTAAGGTAGAGTTATCGGGGAACCACAATCACTGCCATAGAGGTTGCTGACCTCACAATCACCTAAGCTGTTCCCTGCGGCCCTAGAAGCAGTAAGGTGGAGTTCCATGGGCACCCACAGACATGCAAGCTACGGTTCCCCGGCCCCCGTAATCACCTAAGGTAGTTTCATGGGCCTTCACAAACAACTAACCTAGAGATTTCTGGGACCGCATAATCACCTGAAGGGAGATTCCTGACCCCGTACAATCACCTAAGCCAGAGCATCCTGGGACCCAACATGCGCCTAAGGTAGACTCTCCTGGACCCACAATCACGTAGGGTAGTGGTTTCTAGGCCCCCACAATCACCTAAGCCAGCGTTTCAAGGGTCCCCAAATCTCCTAAGGTAGGGAGTTCTGGGACCCCACAATCATCGAAACTAGTGACTCCTAGGCCCCCCAAATCAACTACGATTATTTCCTGAGCCTCTACAAACACATATGGTAGAATGTCCAGGCCCCCCCATAATTACGTAAGATATAGTTTCTTGGGCACCCACAATCACCTAGGATCTGTTTCCTGGGCCTCCCAAATCCCCCAAGTTAGAGAGAGGGGTCTCGAAAAATCACCTAATGGAGAGTTTCCGGGTACCCCACAAACACATACTAGTTTCCTGGGCTCCGACAGTCACCTAAGGTGTTATTTCCCGGGTCCCCTCAATCACCTAAGATCGAGTTTCTCACTCCCCAGATCACCTAAGTTAGAGTTTCCTGTGCTCCCAACATTACCTAATGTAGAGTTCCTTGGGACCACACAGTCCCCTAAGGCTGGGTTTCCTGAAACCCCACAATCACCTCAGGTAGCGTTTAGGCCATGATCACCCACTCTAGAACTTCTGAAGCCCACAACACCTAACGTAGAGTTTTCCGACCCCCGCAATCACCTAAGGTGGAGTATCCTCGCCCCATAATCAACACAGCTAGACTTTCCTTGTGAACCCACAATCACCTACATAGCCATTCCTCTGCTACCCTCATCACGTAAGGTAGAGTTTCGTGAACCCCCCAACACCTAGGTCAAGTTTCCGGGGCCTCATAATGCCCTAAAGGTAGATTTCTTTAGGCCCCCACCATTGCTTACACAGAATTTCCAGGCACCCAGATCACCTAGGCAGAGTTCCCTGGGCCCCCAACTTCACCATATCTAGATTTCCCTGAGGCCACAATCAACTAAAGTAAGAAGCTTTCAACCCCACACAATTACTTAAGGAAGACTATCCTGGTCCCCCACAATCACTGAACACAGAATTTCCTGGCCCTCCGCACTCCCATAGGGTAGAGTTTCTTGGGCACCAACGATCACCTAAGCTAGAGTTGTCTGGCCCCGGTCACCTAACTTAGACCTTTCTTGGTACACCCCCCAATCAACTAAGGTAAATTCCCTGTGTCCCTCAATGGACTCAGGTAGGGTTCCTGGGCCACCCAAATAACCTAAGTTAGAGTTACCCAAACTACCATGATCACCTACGGTCGAGTTTTCAGAGACCCCATGATCGCATACACTAGAGCTTCCTGGGCACCACAACCACAGTTGATTTTCTAGGGTCCCCACAGTCACCTAAGGTACAATTACCTTGGGCCAAACGATCACCCAACGTAGAATTTCCTTGGTCCACAACCACCGATCATCGGAACTAGAGTTTCCTAGGCCCACAGTCATTGAAGGTAAGTACTCCTAGTCCCAGCAAAATCACCTAAGGTAAGAGTCTCCTGAGCCCACAATCACCTAAGGTAAAGTTTCCTGGGACCACTTCCACCCGAGGCAGAGTTTCCTGGGCCCCCAACGCCTAAGGGAGAGTTTCCTGGGCCCTCGCTATCACCTGTGGTAGTTACCTGGCCCAATTGCCTAGCTAGAGATTCCTTTCAGTTAGAGATTCCTAGGCTCACAGGCACCTACGGTAGAGTTTTTGGCCCACCACGTCCATCTCGGTAAAGTTTGGGTCACAGTCACCTACTTTAGAGTTTACTGGGCTCCCACAATCCCCTGAGGCTGAATTTTCTGGACCCCCTACCATCAATTCTAAGGTA